>NC_088843.1:18645481-19277772 GCF_904066995.2 Poecilia reticulata | reverse complement strand
AACGTTAAATCAACGGTTAGATCATTAAGAAAAACAAGTGAACATCTCATTGCTGGGATCAGAGTCAGCATGAGACATAAGCTAATAAAGCTGCTGCCCAGGGTCCCCTGGCCAGTAGGGGCCCTCCAGGAGCACTTCACTTTAATCACACAGCACCATTAATGGTGGTCAACTACACTCATGTGGTTTATCACATAGTTTTACAGTAGCAACTAGGTGAGCTAAGAACTTTTAAATGTGCTTCAAAGGTTACTGACCACCAAATATAAGAGTTTTACTTCCTCTGGAATTCAAATCAATTCATCTAGAAAATTAATTATTAATTCACTGTAATCATTATTTTAATGATCAATTTTAATTCTTAATATTTATAACGCATTAATTGGAAAGGACAATCACTGGTTACTGTACAGCATGAGCTGAAATGTGGGCCCCTTATCCAAGGCTATTTATGGGCCCCAATTAATTTTTGGCCGCCTTCTGCCTGTGAACTTCATCAGTAATCTCCACTCACGCTCAGAGCAGTAGTTTCCCTTCCAGCCCTCCAGGCAGATGCGGTTGCCCTCCTCGTCGCAGGTGTAGTGGCCCAGCGTGTCGTCCCTCGGCCTGCAGTAGTCCGCGCAGCCGTCCCCGAAGTAGTACTCGTCGCAGTAGACGTGGTAGGAGTAGCGCAGCTCGCTCTGCTCGCCGAAGTGCACGTCCTGGGACCAATCCTCACCAATAGCCAACCGCCTCCTGGTCGCCAGGCGGCTCACAAGGTTGTTTTGGTTGTCTGAGAACGAGAGATGCGATTAGTTTTTGTTTTTTTTTCTGGTCATAAATAAAGTCATGGAGTAAAAACAACAACAACAACAAATAAGAAAAGAACAAGTCTACCTGTGTACTCTGTGGGAGATTCTGCGTTCCAGGCTTCGATGATCAATGAAAAAGTCCCCTGAAAAACACACAAAATGTTTAATAATTCATATTGTAAAGATGATGGTGTTTGAACTTGCACGTTATTATTGAACTATGAGCCACCGCTACGGGTGATATCATTTCACCCCTTTTCTTTAGAGTTGATCGTTTCGTGTCCAGCACTTTTGACTACGAAACGAAGCTGATAATCGATTAATCAAAGTACTTAACGGTTATCTGCTCAGACGACTGAAATAAAAATAAGCTGACTTGTTCGTGAAATATGACAGCCAGCAAAATTTTGAGTTATTTTGGTTTGGTCAAGTACCATTAACTGTGGCCAACTGTGATCAATCCTGGTGTAAGTAGGGCGAAGGCTGTAAAACACATCCTTCAGAAATCGGTATAAAGCTAAATTCAATTATATGTCATGTTTGAGTATTTGTGATTGATTAATGATTCATGAACAATTTCACACAGGGAGAAAATAGCGGATATTAAATTGTTTAGGTTACAGTAAAGGACTTATTAAATGAAAATTGAAATGAACGAAATGGCGAGTGATATTATTACTATTATTATTTATTTTGTGTGTGTGTGATTTTTGCACTTACCGGCCATTTAAAGTGGAAGGGGACTCGGATGGGAGCGCTGCTGGAGATCGACGTGTGATCCGCCCGGATTACGTTCGTGTGGCCGGTGCCAAAGGTGCAGGGCGGCTCGGCTGAGATCACATCCTCCGGGTGTTTTAGGCAAATCCTGAAGAAGATGTGACAGTCTCTGTGTCTTCTGCAGATGCGCTGCGCCGTGTGGAAGGAGTGGATCTTCAACTCGAAGACACCGGAGGACCAAACCTGCGACAGGGCGACGGTGATCATCTTGAGGCACGGCAAAAGGACATTGTGAGGAGGTTATTTAAGTTAAGGTATTAAGAGTCAACTCACCACGTGCACCAAGGCCAAAGCCAAGAGGTATCTCAGGTGTGAATGCGCCATTGTACTCGGTGAAAGTCCTGTTCCTTGGGTTCTAAATAGATGTTCGCAATAATATCCCAAAATAACAGCAGACTTCGGAAGCGTTCAGTTTATAAACAGTAAAATCTCTTAAAGTTTCATCCCCATGGAGTGGGATATCTGTCCAGTGCTTCCAGTTTCCCTCTGCTGGTCTCCCTTTGGGTTCTGCGAGGAAGCTGGCGCTCTCTTGGTTTGGTTCTGGTGCGAAAAGACTCAAAGGGCTTTTATACCCGCGCGTTTCGCACGTGACTGCAAGGAGGTGGAGCGCGCGCAGACCTCAGGGGAGCATCCTGACACGCCGGGGGGGATGTGTGTGTGTGTGTGTGGGGGGGGGTGCTCGGGGAATTTGGCAACCCACATTACATCTGGAGTGGAAATCTGAGGAATATTCATAAGAAGCTGGCGCGGAACAGATACGCTCCCTCTACAGTTTTCTCATCACGTTAATTAGCCACGCAAAGTCAAAGTGATGGAAGTGATCTGTCACCGTCCCGACGTTTCAACAGCAAATCAGTCGCGACTCAGTAGAAAATAATAATAATAAAAAGTGACTTTAAAATGGAAAAATGTTCGAATGAAGCAGTTTAGCTTAATTTTCTCTTTTAACCAATCCAATGTTGACAATCCTGCTCAGACTTACAGGATGAGCTCAGCTTTCAGTTTCCTGCTTTTATCAAACAACCACAACTTTCACTTTTAAACAGACAGATTAAGAAGTTTTCTGAACTTAAGTTATGAAAGCTATGGATTATGAGAGAAGGAAACCACGGATACAGTCTGCTCCGATCTACAATAAGAGGGGGCCTTCTTTTTCTTTATTCTCTTCTCCCGCCCCCCCCCCCTCCCCCCCTCCACTCCCGCCTGTAATTGCTCCGACGCGTGTGCGGTGACAAAAGGGTGGGCAGGTCCAGGATCAGACTTTATTAAAGCTTCTAGCAGTTATCCGGGCCTCCTCGGCTTGGTGAAGGGGCGCGAGAGGGGGGCAGGGGGGTGGTGGGCTTTATTTGGAGCACGAGCGAACAGCTGTATGGTAATCAACGGCACATGCTCGAGCTCGAGAGGCTCCGTCCCCTTGGCTATTGTCTTACACGCACCGGAGCCTACAGACCAGCAGCAGCCGCAGCCTGCGCTCTCATTGGCTGAGGAGGAGTTGCGGTGGGCAGCGGGGTCCAGCACCTGTCGCAGAGATGCGGTAGAGTAAACACACCTGAACTGTTTGCCTACAAACACTGACCTGACGCCTGTCACCTGCGCCGCCGAGATGGCAGCTGATAAAAATCTAAAAGTTAAAGTTTCACATTAACCGTTTAGAATGTTAGCTGTGGTAAAAATGACAAAAAGAAATCTGATCCCAGTTGTAAATACAAACTTAAGTCATGTTTGTTAGAGCGCAATCAGATTCCTGACATAATAAGTTGTGTTTTCTACCTTCTTTACAGTGTGTGTTTTGCTCTGTGTGGCGCCTGGGTGAGCGTGGGTGGGGGGTGGGGACCCATTCCTATTACAAAGAGTCAAAGGGGACGCGTGCCTGAAGTGGCCCCACCTCGCTTCCCACTCACCCCACTCACACAGCCTGGCACGCTTCTCTGCAGAACAATAAAACCTCCATCACGCACACATGTGAAAAAAGCCATAATTGCTGGCGATGTGAGAGAAGTGACACCTCAAACACGCCAAACTTTCAAGCTCCGTATGGGGCAAAACTCTGGGATGAAAGCGGAACTAAAGGTCATTCAGGAACGCCCGGAAGTCATCTGCAGCACAAAGCCGGGCTGGCTGTGGGATATCTAAGCAGTGAGACGCAAAACAGTCCTTAAATGGCGACCCACTGTTAGAATGTGAAGGGTTTCACTGAATTGTCTCACTGCAACCCCTTATTTTGTTGGAGCAATAACGCAGGAATAACGCTGTTACCTTTGACGTAGACATGTTCTTTAAAATCCTTTCTAATACACCTTAAAGTTTTTCTTCATCCCTTTGGTTATTTCTTCAACGTCAGCATCACGATAACGTCACATTTCCTCAAATTCAGCTTCAAGCTTTTCAAAACCGCTTCATGTCTTTGACTGTATGGAGAGCAAAGAGTGCCAAATCACAATAACTTATGAGGTCATTATTTAATTGTGTCATTAATTCATTAAAACTGGAAACAAATGCAGAAATAATTAATTAAATAGAATGAATTTATTTAGTAGAATTACTGTTATGCACCTCGACTAAATGTATAGATTTAATTTTAAAAACCAAATAACATTTCATGATTTCACTTCACCCATCAGATTCAGAGGGCAGGATTAGGGCAGCTGCTACGGAGACCCTGACGTCTGATTGGCTGTTTCCAACGGCAAGCCAAGACAACTTCTTTCAAGTTTGTTGCAACTCTGAGGTTAATACCTTCATTGAAAGCGCTTACTGTGATTTGGCACTCTTCTCTGTCCATATGAACCATTCCTTGACCAACTGCTTAAGAGATGGTCAATTCAAAGGAAACACTACATCATGTCAAGATGTCATTAGAGGTCAAAACTAAGAACTAAAAATAAATGTAACTTTGGCATTATGTAAAATCTTCAGAAAATATTCCGGCTACAATTGAATTCAATTACATGTGATTTTTTATTTTGAAAATATAAAACCACAAATAATAACTAACAAGATAGAAATGATACAAGTGGTTTTCGTGTGTGGTTTGTTTATCAGACAGTGGGATGAAGTCAGGGTATGAATGAGTGAAGGGATTAACTCTCTTTCTTTTTTTTTATATTACTCAGACACATGTCACACTTGACTTACTTTACTTATTCACAAATGGAAAGGAAGAATCTTCTTGATAAGTGATGCAGAAAATCTAATCAATGCATTTATTCTGAACTTTGTTGTTCTCCGTTGTCAGGATGTCTAAAGATTTCAGTACAACTTCAGCAGCGAGGTGAGAATAAACGAGTGAAAAGATCTGTCCAGGTTTAGTTTTTCCCTCATTGTTAAGCGCAGATCAGAATTTAATGAACGCTCTGCTCTCAGACAGCAGGTTTCCAGCGGTGCCTGGTACTAGAATGGGAGGCAGATCTTTGAGTCAACAGACTCCTCTCCTGTGAAACCGGAGCCGTGGTTTTGTCTGTGAGGCAGACACCCTGCCTACTTCAAAAGATAAGATAACAGTATAATTATCCCACCATGAACAAATAACCAAATCCATCACAAAAAGCTCTATTTGTTCCCACCAAATGGGAACAAGTAGAGTTCCCATTTGGTGGGAACAAATGGTTTCCACCATGAACCATTTGTTCATGGTGGGATAATTATCCCACCATGAACAAATAACCAAATCCTTCACAAAAAGCTCCAAATGAATAAGATGAGCAAATACAAACGTCTGACTGCTACTGTAAATTTTGATAATATATAACGTGCATGTCTTTATTCATAGTAAGTTGCTCAGAGGAGAAAGGTCATTGCTGTAGCCATGCTGCTATAGGCTCATACTGCTGCGGACAAACTGACCACTTTCTGCTCGCTTTCTTCTTGCTGCTCTCCAATTTGCATTTTTTGCTGTTATTTCACCTGTTAACTTTATGTTTTCTCTCCATTGAAGCTACATCCGGCTGAGACAACCGCAACGCCTGCCTGGTATCGACAACTAAACACTCTCTTTCTGGTGCGTTTTGTTGTATGAAAAACAATAATGAATGCCGTCCCATGTTTTACTTTTAGCAAAACGAAAGACATGAAAACATTTTCCTCCTGGTCTAGAGGTTTTGTGCAGCGTCATCCTGACACTTGTAACACTTGTAGCTCTGAACTGAGGCATGTCTGCCTGTGTGGTGCATGTTTTCCACAAGTCATAATTCTTCATCCCAATATGTATCACAGTCACCATGAGCAGCGCATAAAAACACTAACTTTAAACGTGTGCTGCTCATGGTGAGCCGGTGTATCTGCTGCATGGCCGTGGCTTTGTGCGAGGGGAGCAGATGGACACTGCTGCTGTTGTCTGCGTTACTTGCCGGAGTGTGACACGCGTGTGCCACGGGGCATGGGAACCTAAGAGGAGTCGTGTCATTCCCCCCACTCTCCGGACCTCCCATCACTTTGACTGGCCGGCATCTGCCTCCTCCACAGCCGCACAGCAGCTTGGAGATCCTTCTCCCCAAGGACCCCGGGGCAGAATGAGAGGGGTATCTCCTGCAGATCTGACCCCCGGGGGGAGAAGTCGGGCTGTTGCGGCCGCTTCTGCAGGCCGGGCCGGGCCGGCCGTCTGCCTGTGGGACAAAAGGAGGTGTGGAATGGGTGTCTGGTGTGGGTGGTGGGTGTGGATGTAGAGACTCAAATAATTTATGCAGGCAGTTTGGTTGATTGGTTTATCCCATTAAGAGTCTGGATGCTTCCACTGACACAGAGGAAATGTTTGGGTTTGGTCAAAGTGGTGCGGGTGAGAAGGTGAACATCTAAATTATTCACAAACAACACCAGCGCGGATACTGGAGCTTTTACCTCTTTCCTGCCTTTAGCACATAAATAAATCTGTTCTAAACCTTTTTAGACCAGTAGCATGTATTTCTGTTCCCTCCAGGCTGTCTTTATTACACAGTCACCTGAATATATATATATTTTTTTTATTCCTCCTATAAAAGTTTACAGTAAAAACAGCACAAACAAGACTGCGGTCGCGTTTTCGCTACAAATGCATGTAAATTTCTGTCAATATTCAACAATAAAAACAACAAAATTTTTGCAATGGCTTCATTTCCATTAAATAAAAAATAAGAAATTAAACTCATTCGTCAATAAGTTTGTTCACACGACAAGTCATTAAAAATCACGGTGACGACGTACATGAATATTCATAATTCAGCCATTGGACCGACGAGCCTCTTATGCTTGGGAGGATTTACTTATGCAGCGTTCCGGGGAAATCGTAGCCGATTTTCCAGAAAAGCTGCAGTTTCCAAGCTTCTGTGCTTCCACCTCACAGAGCAGCCCACCACTGCTACTCATCCTCTCTGCTCCTTCAGACTAGCCAGTATCAATTAGCAAACACCTGGTGGACCTGTGTATCTGCTGAGCTTATTATACAAACTGTTGTGTTATTATAATACTAACTGCTTGTTATACAAATTACTTCTCAACCCAAAACGTTAAAGGGTCAATAGAAGAGCGATGCTTTTATGCATTCCTGAAGTTCTAGAGAGAACAGGAGCTTCTTAAAGAAACAGAGGCCTAGTTTGAAGGCGCTAAATTATGCCTTGTGTTAAGTCCTATTTGATATATGCAGCATTTTTATAACAACTGACTGTGCTATAAAATGGCACTATGTGTCTGGAAAATACATACTACTGGCCCTTTATGGAGAAATAATCGTCTTTACAGCGGTATATAAAAATCTTTGTTACAAGGATGAAATAATCGACCAGGCTTCAATACCCTGCGTTTTGTGTGAAGTATAGTTACTCACATTTTTGAGTCTCCAGATGGTTTTGTGTGTCTCATCACTCACAGAGCAGCACAAAAGTGAACATCATCCTACTGTGGAGCACTTTCTTTTAGCAAACCACAACAAAGCCCTGGACAATAACCGTAATGTTTCTTACTTTCTGTCTCTTTAAGAGCACATATATGCTGATTTCTTGGTAGTTTTCTGTGAGGTCAAAAATGATTAACATTTTAGCAAATACGTTTCTTTTCCGTTGTTTTGATCCTGAAACAACGAGGTAAGTAAATCTGAACTCACTGCCTGGACAGCAGACACACATTTGCTCCGCCGCTGCTGCTGGGGCCCTAAAGGAGCCGTAGTAATAATTTAATCCCGTCCAAGTTGATTGCCTCGCTTTCAGTCCACCTTTCCGGGCTCTATCCTCCTGCAGCCCCAGTGGCAGATGGGATATGAAAGAGGGAGCTGGAGGAACGAGGGAATGGGAACAGGTGGGGGTGAAAGCTGAAGTAATGAAAGGCCACAGGGGTCAGGAGGTCAGCAGGAAGGGGGACGAAACATACATGCGGACTTGTTGAGGAGAAGATCGATGGATCGATTTCCCCCCCTTTCATTGCGTGTCTAAAGCCTTAAACTTTTCACCATATGCGCACTAGTCCTAAAGGAACGCAATAAATGTAAGCAAGATGGGGGAGAAACGGTCTCTCTGCTGAGCCATCTAACTTTATCTGGGTTGGACCTAAAGAGAGTCTTTAATATTTGGTCTGTCAGCAACAGATTGTGTTTTATGATAACATGAAACAGGCCCCAGGACTTCAGCATATAACGGCATTTCAGTGTGAGCAGTTTAGGTTTTATTTTCAAAGCACAGTTCATTTTAATCTGAACAGAGGGTGAGAGGTTGAATGGAGTGAAATGCAGTTTTACAGGGCGTCCCAGAAAAGAAGGCCCTTTCAGAAAGGCTTTAGGCTCAGGTTTAAGGGCTGCGGAAAGAATTGAAGGTAAAAGACCTGCTCACAATGTGAATACAGCTGCCTTTTCAGGCCCCCGGTTCACCCCCTCCCCCCCACTGCCTAGACAGCCTCCTGCCTCTGAGCCTCAGAGGAAACCCCAGCAGATTGTTGAACTTCTGCTAGAGACCCCCCTCCCTCCCCTGCTGCGGCACGCCGACCCAACCCTGACAGCTGTTTAACTAACAGAGGCAGAAGGGGCTGCAGACGGACAATGCAATTCGATTTAACTATGCCTCTTTCTTTCGTGTGTTTGTGTGTGTGTGTGCGCGCGCGCGCGCGTGTGTGTGTGTGTTTGTGTTTTCACTTTGTTTTCTGATTTCTGCTCTGTTTTGATCACTCCGACAAAAGGTGGAGCATTTCCTACCAGTTTTACGAGCAGAAAGACTCAAAGTGTCCAAAATAGTGTCCGAAATAATAATAATAATAATAATAATAATAATAATAATAATAATAATAATAATAATAATAATCAACTATAAACTGAACTGGAATGCAGGGATTTATTTTGCTGAGTTTCACATCTTTGGAGAAAGTGCGAACTCAGATTTGTTTATCATGTTTCTTTTTATTTATTCAGTCATTATTATGCGTCTTATCCTCTGAGAGAAGAACATGAGTGCAGCTCAAGATAAGCTTGTTCGTTGAGACAAAGACACACTCAGCGTGCTTCTGCTGCAGCGGTGCATTATCGTTCAACGTTTCAGTGAAATGCTCGGAGATGTTGCCGCTCATGGCGTTACCATGGAAACCAGCAATCTGAACACTAACAACCATTAAAAACACGAGAGTAAGAGCTGATTTACTTGTTTGTTTGCTTGTTTATTTAATTCGTTTACAGTCTATTGATCATGTTGACATGAACAAAAGTTCTGAATGAAATGGAGCAGCTGGAAGAAAAGAAATCTTGAATGGTCTAATCTTTTCTAAAAAAAAAAATAAAAAATTATTTCACGGGGGTGCTGCGGTGGCGCAGGGGCTAAGCACAAACCACGCATGAAGGCCCCAGTCCCCGACGCGGCCGCCGCAGGCTCGACCCCCGCCGCACGCCCACCACCACCAACCCCCCCGCCAATCAGCCACCAACCAAAGCCAATAAAACCCTAAAAAAAAGACTTTAAAAGTAAATTCACTAATCCACAAGCAACTAATCAATCAGCCATATAATAGTCTTCTACTTTAAACCATTGCATACATTACATTTCACATATTTTGTATGATTTGCGGTCTGTAACATCAGTGTTGAGCTGACTCCTCAGTCGTGCTTTATCATGTTAAACTGACTCACCCAGTCAGACAGCACAAGTTAAAACAAGATCGTTGTTTCTCCTTGAATCTTCCCAACTTCAGCATCTCTACTGACAGAGAAGCTAAATCTGCTACAACCAACAGATTTATGATCTGACTTATCAAACCGCAGGCGGATTTTTAGTGTAAATAAAGTTGTGCGCGTTCAACAGAAGCTGTGCTTCAGGCTTCACGTCAGCAAAGCTGAGCTGCAGCTCCCCCTACTGGCATATATGTGACATTATAAATCTGTCTGGAGGTCTGCGGCTGGTTTACACGTCTCTAAATCCATCTTCTTGCTCATCCTTACTCTGTATTTCATGTTACATTCTGACAGAAAGGCTTGTGAAAGTTCCAGTTTTATCCAAGTGCAGCAACAGCAGGATTAGTTGGTGATCAATCCAAACTTGAGCTGCAGCTTCCCTGCTCCTTTGTCATGAAGCAGCATGTCGGGGAATCCCAGCTGTGTGGTTTGGGTTCTCGGGATGAAACTCTCCGCAGGCAAAACGTCTGCAGAGATCGGTTTAGATCTCTTTTTCATCGCGTTGAGAACCTTTTGGTTAGCTTTGATGAGAAAATGACGCCAGATCTGTGAATTTTGTAGATGTCCCTGTGTGTCAACACACCTGAAACGAACGGATCCGAACAAGAAGAAAGAAAAAAGGCAAGTGTTGGTTCGGTTTTCTACATGTTGGGTTTATTCCTTATTCAAAAGAACTCATCGGAACCTTTTAATTCAAGTGTTTGTGCGTAATATAAAAAAACAGACAGCCACAAACTCTTAGCATATAGTTCTTTTCAATGCATCTAATACCAGCTTATTCAGCTCCTAGACATAAGGACCATATGATGGTCAGGTGCAGACGGCCACTCAACCATCACAGTACATGTGGTAATCTCCAGACACCGAGGCAAAGGAAGGTTACAGCAAAACAGCACACAAAATGACGAGAAGATTTTTCTTAAAATAAATCACCCTTTTCTCTGTCTTTTATCTTACCATTATCGTGTTAAAGTAAAAGTTTCAAAAGAGAGGCTTAATTTAGAAAAACGAGGCAGGAGGAATCCCACCTTCAGTAGCAAATTAAAAAGAAAAAACAAAACTCTATGGTCCTATTTCTGTTTGTACCAATAAAGTTTCGAAATAAAGTACAGTAAGCAGACCTGCCAACCAACAGAACTTCATGTTCCTGCACCTGAGGGCCGAGCAAAAAGTCAGTGTCATGGCTCGCCGACCTCTCTCTGGGTCGTGTTATAACGCCGGCCGTCCGTTCAGTTTGTCGTGCATGAGGGCGATGGCTCCACCTGTGAAGTCTCTGAGCACCTGCACCGTCTCCCGCTGCAGCTGCAGCGACTCGCGCACAAACTCCTGCTGCGTCTCCGCCAGCTGCTGCACCGACTCGGCCAGCAGCTCCAGGGAGCGTGACACCGTCTCCAGCAGCATGTTGGTGGCGTGCTGCTCCTGCAGGCTCAGGGCGGCGTTCTGCAGCAGGCTGTCCCTGGAGTTGTGCGCCGCCGCGGGGAGCGTGACCGCCGGCGACGGAGCCGGGGCTGGGGCCGGAGCCGCAGCACCGGCGGACATCGGCGGCTGGACGTGTTTATGGACGCCGTTGTTCACTTGGTGCGCTTCGGCGGATTTTCCTGGCTGATTGGAGGGAGGCACGTCTTCTCTCTGGTCGTCGTCCGAATCTCCGAATGGGGTTTCGGTATCTTGATTGCAAAGGAAACAAAAAAAAACAAAAAAAAGGGAAATGTTAATCCTTTCGTTAGCGAGAGATTATGAAAACGTATTTGAATGTTGTCTAAATGTTTAAGAGAAGAGAGAAATCCTAATCACCTTCTGTTGGGGGGATCTCATACTGCATATCATAAGCTGGCTGTGATGAGTCCCCTAGAAGGTTTAAAGCAGCTGTCATGCATTTTAAAACAAGCAGCTGAAAATCCAATAAGTCCCATCTTCACAAAGAAGCAAAGTCACGGAAAAGAGTTATGGCAGTCACTGTTGAAGGTTTTGTTCTGACAGCTTCCCTTAAAGGGGCAGTATTATGTATTCTCCAGACATTTAGTGCCACTTTATAGCATAAACAAGTAACTCTGCTAACTTCAGCTATTCTAAAAATGCTACATCTCATACATGGCTTTGAAGAAATTTTACTTCTCAATTTAACGCCTTGAAATTGGGCCTCTGTCCCTTTAAAAACTCCTGCTTTCTGAAACTCCGGCTTAAGGAAGTCATCGCAGCATCGCTCCTCTACCTTCACTGAGAAGTAGCTCATACATTGAATTCAGCAGATGCCCAGCTTATTGGAGAGTCCACAATAAACGATTAATCGTATTAACTGTATTGAAATAATCAACTAATTTGGTAATCAGATTAAAAAAGAAAAAAAAAGCAATTTGCTGAAAGAACAACACACCCAGAGTAGTAAGTCAAAACTGTACAAATGTATACATTTTGAATTTAAGATAAAAAAAATAAAAAAAACTTTCTGTAAATATATTCTACTCAGAACTCAAGTGGCAGTTTTAGTTTCAGTCGATTCAAATTTTGCAAATAGAAAAAAAAAATCTACTCCTCCTCCTTTTGCATAATCAACAGATCAGCCCTACACCATAAAGCAATTATTATGTGTTGTTGCATTTTTGGCAGTAAAATGTACTGCTCAAAAAAATAAAGGGAACACTTAAACAACACAATATAACTCCAAGTAAGTCAAACTTCTATGAAATCAAACTGTCCACTTAGGAAGCAACACTGATTGACCCGACGAGGGTCCCTGTTGTCAATCAGTGTTGCTTCCTAAGTGGACAGTTTGATTTCACAGAAGTTTGATTTACTTGGAGTTATATTGTGTTGTTTAAGTGTTCCCTTTATTTTTTTGAGCAGTGTATAACTTTTGCAAAGTTGTATAAAAAAGTGGTTAAATGAAAAACCTGCAAAATGTGTCAGTTTTTTATCCAATTAGTCACTAGAATAATTTATTACTAAAATAATCACTAGTTAATGACATGGAGAAAGAGAAACCAATAAACTGATCAGATTCCAAGTATTGAAATAACAAATATCGGCCACCATTACACATGATAGAGAGATTTACAGAGATTAGAATCAAATACGCATAAATTAATCATGTTTAGTTGTTGACTGCTCTCACAATTTTGACGTGTTGATAAAAGTCTCAACGTTTTTCAAATGCTTTAACCGTTCCTCAGATATATCACAGACACGTTTTAAAAGTTTCCTGAAAATCTCAAACCACAAAACATTTGCGTGTCTGCCAAACCCTTCAGCCGTGACTTGAGCGCTTTCTGATGAAGGTGACGTGGAAAAGTTTAGACTTTTCTTTTTTTTTTTGTCCTGCATAAATTTCATCTTTTCCAGCTGAACTCCTCAGGTCGTTCATACCGTAGGAAGTTGGCGGCGGCGGCATGGACGACATGTCCCCCCCGCCGTTGGGAGAACTCTGCATTCCCATCATGTCCTCCTCTTCCATCTCCTCCTCTTCCTCGGGAACGTCGTCGTCGTCCCCCAGCGGACCGCACTCTCCGGTGCTCTGGTCGTCTTCGTCCATCTCCAGTATCTGAAGGACTATCTTCTCCGTCTGAGTGAGGTCTCGGGAGAGACGCGAGTTGAGTCCCCTGTTGGGCACGGTCCCCGACCGCATGGCCGCCACTTTGCGCTTGGTGTCGCACTTCAGGTCGGACCATTTCTTGATGACCTCTATGACCTCCCGTTGGCACTCCCCGATATCGTTGACGCGTGCCGTAATCTCCGCCCAGGTGCGCTTCTTTGAGTCGGTCGGTATTCCTCGGTTGAATTTGCCTTTGAAAAAGAAAAAAAAAAAAAAGTAAGAGATTTGCGTTAGCTTCGAAGCCGATTCAGAACCTAAAAACACGCCCTCGTCACAAAACGGAGAACACAAACACGCACGTACCCACAACCACTGAACGGTTCTTCCTCACTTCATCCAGCAGGACGTGGACTTCACTGAAAGAAAAACGAGCTTTTCTCTTCTTGAAGCGGACAGCGCTGTCGTGGTTGTAGTACACCGGAGAAGACATCCTGTCCACCCAGTCCCAATAACTCCAGCTGCTGCTTGGCCTCTGTAAGGCTTCCCCAGCAGCTACAGTCTGCTGGACAGCCAAGCAGAAGAAAATGCCAGAGAAGTGCATCCACTTTGTGATTTATATAAAATTAGAAACCTTTAATGTGACATATTCTGAACAATTCACGCTAAAAAAACCTGCAATCAAATCTGCATCTGGGTTTTTAATGCATATGCTTCAACTCATTGTGACGATGAAACATTTCGATGCCCCTTGATCTTCAGCTTTCAAAGACACGACTAAATGTTTCTTATAAAAACTGACATCAACTTTGAACTGTTAATAATCGACAGTCTGAGAAATCCCCCGTACCTAAAAACATCATTGTCCTGTTATGAAAGCCTGTGGTAACAGATCTATGGACAGAAATAGGGCCAAGAAAAGAAAATCAATTCTGACTTTAATCAGAATTGAAAGTTATTTCTCTTCCTGCACAACTCAAATCTGTCTGGTTGCTCCAAAGTGTCAACCTATATCAGAATTAATATTATGAGGTTAAAGTCAAACTTTTTTTTTATTGACTCTTATTGTCTTCCATACAAATCCATTTCTAATGCTGCGTTCCAGTTGTGTTTCAAAGTCTGAAAAATCAATTGTAACACCCTCTGAAGTTGGAAGGCTTCCCACTGGGAAAGCGGGAGCAACTCCAACTACAGTAAACCACAGTTACGACTTGTCAGCCCAGCTTCGCGTTTCAATATGGCCGCTCCTAGGATCAACAGTAGTAAGCTGTGATGGAAACATCTTTAGTTCAAGAGAGAGACACTTGTAAGAGTGCGTATAAAGTCAATGCTGCGTGTAGCTCCTACAACTCTACAATTAACTACAAGTTGGGCTTGTTTATGGAATGTCAACTTTAAAATGATGCTCGTAAGAGTTAATGCGAACAATGTATGGGCGCCGCCATGTTGAAATCCCGACTTTTTAACCGGGACGTTGTTACTTCGGGTGTGACGTCAAACCCAGCACCGAGTTCTGACTTCCGAGGTAACCGGAACGCAGCACTAAAGTGGAAAGCTCTCCTTTGTATGCTTGTTGTAAACTACGCTCTTGACTAGTGTGAACGGAGCAGTTTGTAGTGTTCGGATTCACTATAATGGTGGCGGGAGGCTAATTCAAAGGCGAACAAGCTAAAAAGGTGCTTCAACATGGCTTACACACCATAGTCAGGTTATAGAACATTTCCCCCAATAAGACAGACATTTTTTCTCTTACAGGCTGCATGTTAAATCAAATGTCGTGTATATAGAGACCATCACTTTTTGTAAAATAGCATAGAGACGGCTTTTTAACTGGATTGAATGAGCAGAAACGGTTGGCTGGTTTTCAGGGCAGCTTTATGGAGCAACGATTCTGCAGAGCTGAGGGATTTTTATCACAGAGCTGCACTGATATGTGGATGCACAGCAACGAGTAGATGATTGCTTAAATGCTCAGTGAAAAAGAAAGCGGCTAACTAAAAATGCTTACATGCATTAATGGACAGCACAAATAAACCACGGGGGTGTTGAACCTTGTCGTTAGCTCAGAACAATGGACGATGTGTTTAAACATGCGACATCCATCCAGACCTCAGGTTGGTTTCAAGAAAACGTCTTTATTTTTCGTGATTAGAAGCGCTGAGGCTTATTGAGCTTCTTTCAAAACAATAAACACCAAGCAGGCGTTCATTTTCTGTTGCACAACAACAACCCACGAAGCTAGCTCCCTGCACTGTAGGCTAGCTACCTTACCTGGCAGCTAATGATGTAGTTTCCGCATGCAACCACAGTTTACATGTCGTATTCTTATCGCAAGCATAACTAACTGAGCGATGAACTTACCTTCAAGATAAAGAAGGCACAATTTATTAAGAAACGTGAGGAAAAAACTTCCTTTTCCACTGGATAGGAAGTCAAGCTAGCCTGCGTAAAGCTAACGTTATATAAATTATTTCCGGTTAACATCAGCGGCTTCCAAAGTAAAGCTTTATGAAATTGTAACGTATACCCGACAATTTTATATCATTTACATCGAATTTGATTATATATACCACCGCTTGTTTTGTTATTATTCCTAATTATGTTTTGTTGTCCAGTAAAATCTATTTTATCCACTGGCTTGGAGTGTTTTATTTTGAAGGAGCGCTCAGAATTTAACTAGGTTTCCTCTTTTCCATGAATACTTTGGGGGATTTTCATTAAAAATCAGTAGTATATTTGAAGTTTTTCAACGATAATTAAACTAAAGTACAGAAAATAAAAAAAGGGGTGGGGGACACTTATTTAGGTTGTTGGCGACTTTTGATTGGCCAGAAACTCGGCCCCGACAGAAAAGCTGCAGCATGCAAATAAAAAGCATTTCAAACCTCACTGAACTGAAAGGGGATGGGGATATTAGGACGCTATTGCTAAAATACAGAGCAAGCAACATCAATACATCTCTAGAACAGCAGTTCAAATATGCCATTTAAGTGTAAATTGCTGGTTGGAGGAAACATGTTTAATTCTTCTTCAGTGTTGCATGGATGACCAGGAAACGGAAATGAAATGCAGGCTAAGAATTTTTTTTTTTTATGGACGCAAGTTAGATGAAGAGTCATGGAGATGTTTACCCTGATTTTGCTGTTAAATAGGGTTTTTTTTGTTAATTTTTTATATAAACATTAAGAAAAAGTTTTAACTGCCCAGCATATTTTAAACACGATATAAAAGGGAACCATGTTTTAATTCAATAATGCTTATTTTGACATTTTACCATTCTGTGGCTGAGCGTGAGAATTCAATCTACAACACACAAGGAAAGACGACTATGAAACAAGTTTTATTCCAAACATGGCACAGGCATTTATTGGACAGCAGCACATTCAGTAACAGTTAAATGAGCGGAATTCTAACTACATGGCAACAACCTTTTAGCGTGCATTAGAGGCACATAATTGACTCGCATAATTCATTGTGCTGACAAAACCTGGTGCACATTTTACCACAGCTGAAGTAATGCGTAAAGTGAGAGGAAGCAGAAAGTGCGTGCGCTGTTCTAACAGAATTGACGTTTAAAACCCTGCGTACCAAGACGAGCGATACTAGATTCGCTCACTGTAGAGAAAGGCTTGGGGTTATAATTTCGATACATTCAGAATGTGTTACCTTTCACCAATTTATTTTAAGCCCTTACATGTGCAGTATGTAACTTATGAAAAATCTTTATATATTTGTTAAAACTGTCACCATGACGTGACGGTATGTTATGAGAAAGATCACCCTCTTTCCTAAGCCTCTATTGCTATCTGAAGTAAAAAAAAATAAAAATCCCCAATCAGAGCCAGGAGGAGTGTCTTAACACTGTCAATCAGCATCGCATACTTGCTGCTAAATGTGCTGCTGGCAGAGAAACAACTTCCCGTTACAGGAAAACCGTTTATCCGCCATCGTTGGTGGCCATGCTAGCCAACATAAGCATTCACAACAGCTTGCAGCATAATAGAGAGCGGTGGTACAGGGAGCAGTGGTTGATGGTGTGAAGACCCTCCTCCTGGCTCCGATTGGTTGTTTCTAGATTGCATTGGAAGCAAATAGAGGAGCTTGATTTTTTTATTTTTTCAGATTGTCTTATTCCTTACCATCATAACAGGACAGTTTCAACAAATATTTACAATTAAAAGTTGAACTGTTGGACTAAAAAAAGTCAATCGGTTAACAAGGACATCGTTGTCTTGATAGTTGAGGGGTTTTGAAGTTTGGCAGAGATTAAAAGATTTTAATTTCATCATCTCACTGTTGTCCAACTAAAAATTGGTGATTACTGCACTTAAAAGCCGGTTTCGCAAATGCAGGGTTCTAACAAATCTGACTTTACACAATAGGTCTTAGAGACCTGCATACCGTACACATGGTCTCAGTAGTGGAAGTTGTGTCAAGGGTGAGGCTTTATAGAGCATTTCTAGGAATTTGCCAGGTCAAGGTTGCAGTATTCATTCAACCGCTGAAGGAATACCCTCCCACACCCAGCAGGTCCAACAAAACAAAGCGGCGGTAGACATGGGGTTGTCACTCAGGCTGACACACGCCCAGAGAGCTCAAAGAAGAATTCAAACAGGTGAAACTGGCAGAAATAAACGGGCGAAGCTGAACCGGGCTGTCACTTCACCTTGCTAACTTATTTTTACCAACACAGCACCAGAGACATGCCAAAAAAGCTTTTATGAATATGGAAAAGGAAATTTGATTGCAAAAAAACAAGTGCATCTTACAAAATGTCAATTTTTCATAGCATGACCGCCAAACCCTCCACCACACATCTGACCGTCTCGGAACAAAACACTGCAGGTATGGAGACCATGCTGCTTGCAGGTTTGACCTACATGCGTTACTCAGAAAAAAACTGCATGCATGCGCTCCTAACTAATGAGGAACACAGGAAGCTGTGGGGACATCTAGATAAAATATTTTTGAAGTGCTTAGATAAAGAGGAGTAATTTCAGAAAACCAGCCGGTGAGGAAGAGGGCGACATCTCCAGGACTCAGGAGTACATGGTCAACTGAAGCCACTGCAATGACGACAACAACCACATAATGAAGTCACTGAACTACAAAACTTGAATCCACTGATATTTTTGATTCAATTACCTCTTGAACATTCACTTTGATAGTCCCGTTTTTGTCTTTGTCCAGGGTTTGGAAGGCCCCTGCAGGAGATCAAGTAAAGCTTCAACACCACAACTCGTTGCCCCGATAAAAGCCGCTAAACTGTCAAGACGATCGGCTCAGATCCACTTACGACACATCGCATCCAGCCTCACGAGGCAGCCGATGTAGTTGTCAAAGTCCATGTTGCCGCTTTCGTCGCTATACCTGCGGATGATCATATTGAACAGCTGGTCGTTGAGGGGGAAGCCTGCAGGAGGAGACGCACAGATCAAACCAGTCCGTTACCATGGAGCTGCACCGACAAACGAACGAACGCACCGGAATCTCGCATAAAGCCTCTGCTGTTCGTTTTATACATTGTATGCATTTTATGCATCAGCATTGGTGAGCAGCACTGTCACTGCACAAGCATGATTGACAGTGCTGAGACCCTCCTCCTGGCTCTGATTGGCCGTTTCTAGTTAGCACTGCGAGAAGGCAGAAGAGCTCCATTTTTTTTCCACAGATTGTCTCGTACGATACACTTTTGGAGACATCTGCAGGGTGAAGCGTTGGTTCAAATTTCTTTGAAACAAGTTCAGCAACATAAAATCAACTTGACATACTCTACTGGATTTAGGTCTAGACTTTGACTAGGCCATTCTAAAATGAAAATCCTTACATACAAGGCCTTCCATTGCTGTCTGCATAGGATTGCACTGGAAGCTGAACCTTCACAGTCAAATCTTTTGAGCCTCTAACCGGTTTTGTTCTAGGGTTCTCTAGTCAAAGTTTGGACTTGACTCCAGGGTTGTGGTCTGACCTTACATGGTTCATTCATTCTCAAAAGACTGACTGTTGCTTTAATCAACTGCAGCTGATCATTTCCACCCAGAGTGAAACAAACAGTTCTCCACAGAGCCAGGTGTGGCGCTTAACGCTTTGGATTTTTTTTTCTCCGAATAAACTAAATTAACATTAAAAAAAAGTCTTCATTTTGTATTTATGAAAGTTTTTTTTAAGTATAGAAATTGTTACACATTTATGCCTAAGCAAGGGACAAAAAAAATCATAAATAATCCCAAGACGGAGGAAAGCAATGAGGTGTGTGCATGTTTTCATGTCGCTGTACTCTGAATCCTCACCTGCAGCTTTGAACGCGTTCGGCAGCTCGTCTGCACCGATGAGACCTGAGCGGTCGGCGTCATACTGCTTGTACACGCCCTAAACAGAAACAACGCAAATATTTAGGGCACTTATGCCAGCACCGTTTCGTAGTTAGTCAGCTCAACCTAGAAAGAGAAGAACCATCAAAGATGTCTCTGAAAAAAACAAAAGTAATTAGACACAATTGCTTTAATCCAGACATATGTAGGAAAAGCAGCCGTCTGTCCTAGTAGCTGGATTCATCTCGGATATGTATTCAAAACAAATTTAAATTAACGGGGATTTTTGGCACGCCGTTCATTCAAATCAGATGATACAGAGTTCATCTCTGCTGCATTCCTTTGTGTCCGACAAGCTGTGCTGCACCGACCTGCCATTTCTTTACGTTGTTCCACAGCTGTTTGAATTCATGGAAGCCAAGTTTCCCGGTGCTGTCCGACTGAAACCGTGTTGAGGAAAATCAAGCAGAATGTCCAAAAGTTCTCCGGCTTCAACCTTACTTCCGATCTTGAGACTTCTTATTAGTATTTACAGAAAACAAACTACATCCATTAATATTTACAGACGACACGTGACAGAAAGGATACGTCCATGACTGCCACCATACTCCTGCAGGATTCGATGCTGAAGCCATCCGTCTTCAGGTCTCCATCTAAAACGAGAGTAAATGATCGTTGGACAAAAATCTTTTAAGGGACGGATTCTCTGACGCACAAATGAACTGTTCAGACCGTCGTCTCAACAGGAGTCTGAAGAGTTAAAGTGAACACACACACGCGAGAGCTTTCAATGCAACAAACAGAAGCGGTGCTTACGCTTTGAGATGATCCGGTTCAGGATGTTCATCAGCTCAGTAGGGCTCACCTCCATGTCCTGTGAGAAACAGAAGGAGACGGTGTCATCAAGGTGTAACAAAAATAAAATAAAAGAGAAATAAAGATGAGACGCTCACATCTCCAGCAAGCTGCTGGAAGACTCTGCGGAACTGCTTTTCCTCGTCGTTTTCATGCTGCTCTGCGTAAACGGTTGGCCGGCGTGGAGGAGGCTGTGGGACAGAGATATGGCACAGGTTAGAAATGCACCAATCGGGCAGCCAGAAATCGACTCCCTTTGATTGGCTCGGATCAGTGACCAGCAGGTCAAATATAGAATAATTGTTTTCTTCACTTTGTGAGTTGAAACTCACAATTTTCATCTATAAACATTGTGTACTTAAAGTCGAAAAACAAAAAAAACAGGCAAAGGTTTTGCACATTTTGATGCATTAACCTCTTCTCTTCACATTTATTAAATAACCTACAACACATTTTTTTCCCTTTTACACATTAAAGACGGTAAGAATGAGAAAACACATGGAAATTGCAGGTATGGATGATGTTATCACCGACTTACAGGATTTGAGGGCGCAAACTGCTCGGGGTCAATGTTGCTGCAAAAAGACCAGAGATGAAAATGGCCATTAACACCGCAAACAACGCTTAGATTTGCATCTATGAAATGTTCAGATTCTCACTTGACAACGTCAACGATGCCACCGACAACTTTTCGGAGATAGAACATCTTCTGTCAACAACAACAAAACAAAAACAGCAGAACATAAAATTAAGGCCTCGGTTGGGTTTGAAAACAAAGGTGTGAGTAAAGTAATGAATACAAGATGTTTGATCTCATAAGTGCCAATGATCGATTAATTAAAACCCCCCCACACAAACCACGTCAAATCAACTCTTGTGCTTGTTTGAACATTTTTGCTTTACCGAACAGTAACCGGTTTGTGCTCCTCAGTCCCACCAGTTGGTCTCGTTAGTCACAACTAGAATTTCCTCTGCCTTCCTCCGAGTCTATTAGCCGCAGACACGCCCCTCAACCCCCTTCAAACACTTCCTGCTATGGAAGCAAAAACTACATCGGACGCGCACAGAGGTGGGAAAAAAATGCAACTAAACCAACCACTTAAACACAAGTCAAATATGTACACGGTGTTACATTTTGTTTGGGCTAAAAGTTAGGAATCGCCTGGCTAGACGGTGCTTTTTAGCTAGTCATCTATATCCTCCAATGAGGTTTACCTAACCGTCTAAACTTAAGCGAAAAAAACAGTTGCAAATGAGAAACTGCAAGTTTAAGACACAGTGTTCCGACGCAAAGCAGCCAATTAAGTTTAGCTTCAGCTAACGCACCAACTCCGACGTCTAACTAAGGAAAACTGGACAAACAGGAGTCAACAGCAGTGTCCCTGCTACCACTCCGTGTTTAAGATGTAGTTACCGTGTGGCTGGAGAGGTTTACAAACTTGCCCTGTGTCCGAGCCTTTACGTGACTTCCAAAAATGTCAGTAAGAACCAGGATCCGTGAACACGCCTTAACTGACGCAGCAGGGGTGAAAATAAGGGAGGCGACAGGAAACGTCCAAAGCAACTTCCGCTTTCCTTCTTAGAAAATAAAATGCAGCAGAGAGGGAATTACCACTATTTTTATTTGATGGTGCGTCTTAATATGTTAGATTGGATTGAATATAATTATTTCTGAACATATTTGATTATCATAAACAGCACCTTAATATTTTACTTAATGTTTATATTAAATAATAAAAATAGTAAAAAATAAAAAACGTGTTTATTGGCAGATAAAACAACAAAATCTTACTGAAAATTATTTCCATGAACTTGTCATCGCTACTTTTGCATGAAGTAATGTATGTCCTAGAACTGTATCACTAATGTTGCAGCATCGTCAGTTAAATTATACTCTTTATAAATCTATGTACTCTTTTATTAATGTAATTATTTATCTATTTATTTACGTATTTTCTTTCTTTCTTTCTTTTTTTATTTACTTATCAGGCTTCTTAAACTGGGCTGAAACATCCTGTGAGCTCGAATGGCAACAAAAAAGTCCTTGAATTCTTGGGTCCTTGAACATTAAGTGTTTTCAAAAATCTTGTTGTAGATTCTGATGACTGTGAGCAGGAATATTCTCCTGTAGCAGTGCGTATTCCTGCACATCTGCAGAAGCCTCTGACTGAGGACACCCTGTTGTTGTATCACAGATTAAGAAGAGGGATGCTCAGGGTTGTCCATATAATTTTCTTGATTCTATGAATCCAGTTTGTTTGATAACATTTTTGCTTCAGAAGACACAGTTTGAATTTCTTTCTCTCCTCTTTACTCCTGATTCGCAGCGCCACCTTTTCAACTCATCTGGGATTTTTGGGTGCAGTTAAGGTATCATTTGCACTTTTGTGATGTTAACCAGCTCCAGTTGTAAACCATCTGGTTGCCCTGGTTATGCATCATAACAAAAGCCCAGAAGTGGAAAAAGTATCAACAAAAATCCTTCCAGCTGCAAGGTATTCAAAACCAGAGAACACTGATCCAGCATAGTGATAGTTTTTTGTCAGAAACAGAGGAAAAAAAAATTTTAAAAGAAAGAAATTCAAAACAAATTGACAAAGTTACTCTTACTTGCTGCCACCTAGAAAAGCTCATTTGTGTTTGTTCTTATTTTCTCTCTTTGCAGAGTTTTCTTCAGGCTTTTTTTTTTCTTTTAGACAGCTCCTCAGTCACCTCTCGTCTTGGGTTCGGTGCAGCTGGAAGGATTTTTGCTCCAACTTTTGGACAGCTGTTAGGAGGCGCGTCCATAGCAACAAGGCATCAGTTTTACAACTAGGAGCAGCTAATTTTGTCCAGATTTGTCCCGAGGTTAGCTCTGTGTTCGTTTTGTTTTTTTAACCACACATTATCCTTCCAATTAACGATCTGTCGGCTTCTTCAGAAATAATAATCTGCAGCTTATTGTTCAGGGTGTCAACACCTGCTTGCTTGTTTTTGTGTTAAAACGGCTTTGTTTTTGGCAAGACTGGAAAACTGATATTTGCAGTTGCCCTCCATTCAGTCTGACAAGAGTTTGGGCAAATATTTCACTCTCTCCAGGGATACAAAACTGATACAAAAATGCCATCATAAGTAACACCCAGAGCAAAAGAAAAGAAAAGAAAAAGTTAAGAACCACCTCACATTTTCCTTCTACTGTTCAATTATGCATTAGGTTGCGTGTGGTGGTGAAACGTTGATGGAATACATTTGCAAAGCTCTGTGTAATGTTTGAGAAAAAAAGTTAACATTTGAGTAAATTTCTTTCTTTTCTCTATGTAACACTTTAGATTTATTGCAACCTAACCATTGCTGAAAACTACTTTTTGACATTTTCGCCGCATCCTTTTGACCTGAAGGGACTTTAATTAGAGTGTCTGTTGGACTGAAAGTCATCACATATAAATAATCTGTTTTAATTTTATTTTTATAGATCTTTACATAAAATATTATTTTGGTGGATTTTTTTTCTGTTACAAATTCTAACGATTTTGCAGCCAATTAATAAATCCCTACAGAACATGTTTAAAAAATGATAGCACCTCACACTCAGCAGTTCATCTTAACGACGAGGGAGAGAAAATTGGGTTCTCATTTATTTTGAAAAAATCTTACTCTGTTAATTGGATTATATAAACGGTGATTAGCGCACAGTGGACTTCTTGGATATTCTGGGAAAATTGCTCTGAAAAATGACACTAATACAAACTGCTACAGGTCCAAAGTTTTTCCTGAGAAAAAAACTTTGGACCTTTGGAGTCTCTCTCTCTCTCTCTCTCTCTCTCTCTCTCTCTCTCTCTCTCTCTCTCTCTCTCTCTCTCTCTCTCTCTCTCTCTCACACTGACTCTGTCTTTTCCCTCTTATCACTCAGAAAACTTGATCACACTTGAAACATGTAATCGACATTATTTTTATTTATTTATTTTTCTTGGTCACACCTAAATGTGTCAGATCATGAAGCAAGTGTTAGAATCATCCAGGTGTAAACAGAGTAAATGCAGATGGCTACAGTGCTGTGGATGGTACGAAGGTAACAAGACTCAGCGTTTAAATTGGGTCTCTTCCGGTCAGCATGTCTTTGGTGTATTGTGCTTCTTTATCAGTAGGAGGTTTAAAAAACCCTAAAATATTAGGTCAAACTGAATGTCAGTGAATCCGCGCAGTCCTGAGAGCTTGGCGCTGTCTCTAAATTTTTGCTGCAGTTCAGGCGTGAACTTTGTTTGAGCGTGTAGTTGCTAAATTCAGCCGGTAGATGGAGCCAGAGAGCATCAGACAGGGCTGAGTTATGGCAGAAGGAGACGTTCATCATCCGTATCCGCTATGTAAATATTTTGTGCGGTATGAATGCAGATGTGTCCTGCTTACATTAGCACACACGCCTGAAAACACGAGCATTTAAATGTTTCAAAACAACGCAGACCTTTTTGTATTATTATTATTATTATTATTATTATTATTATTATTATTATTATTATTATTATTATTATTATTATTTGGATGCAGGAATGTAATATTACAATTTAAAAGAAACAAACTACATGTATACTTTGCATTACTTTTTCTTTTGACAAAAAGACAATCTTCCAAATGCACCAGAATTGGGAATTCGTTAGTCTAGTGGCGTCACTTTCTTTCATCTCACTGATGCACTTTTTGAATCCCATCTCCAATAAAATTAACAAAAAAAGAACAATTTCAGGAGCATTTATCAGTCTGCTGCGGTTATCTAGATAAGTGTTCTGCCTCTCAGATTCACTAAAAGTCGAGCCTCTTGTGCTTTGAACGAGAATAGCTCTGTATTTTTTATTTTTATCATATATACATCTCCTCTTGATTATGTGATGGTTGCATCCTCGTCTCCCCTCTCGTTTAAACACCTGAAAATACACAGAAACATGGCTGTTTCAGGAAATGTTTTGGATGTAAAATGATGATTGTTACGGCTGGGATTTTCTCCCTTCTTCACCCCAAATCTCACTTTTGCTTTTGCGGAACAGCACAAGCTCATATATGAGCTTGCGTGTCTGTTGCAATTTGCAGCCTGCTTTTACAAAACAACGCACATGAGCAAATCCTCCAAACTGTGACACGTCCAGAATGTTTGTGCTCAAAAAAAAAAAACCCCAAAAAAAAAAAAAACCCAACCATACAGCGTGCAACATGACGTCGAGCTGAAAGACATGATAATAGCTGACATGGAGAGAACAGTGATACATTTCTCTCAGATCCCACTCCAGCTAAAATTACTCCATCCATGAAATAGAGGTATCCATGGTTACTTCAGGAGCCATGTTAAAGGGTGCCTCAGTGCATCTCTATTCTCCAGCACTTTCCACCTCTTCTCTCATTCATCACTCGAGAGAAATCGCCGAGCCACCTGAAGGTTTCCGACAGCCACAATTTGGCTTTTGCAAATGAGATCTGCAGAGAATAATCTCAGCGATGTTGATGAAGATGGAGCAGCTATTAGAGAGCTGTGAATTATGAATGCAAAGGACATTACATCTGCAGTCACCTGGCCGGCTGTGAGACAGCAGAGCCCGCGTGGTTCGCTCCTGCAATTGGGGAGCTGCAGCGGTGGTGGGTGTGGGGGAAATATTGTATGGGAGCATCACCAACATGACATATTTGCAGTCTTCAGAACAACCTGTTACCTTGACAACGCAATTTTATCATTCAAGCCCACTGCTACCTTCTCTCACAGCAGGAATCAAATGTGCCTTAAACGCATACTGCTGCAGGGTTTGTTTTTTACTCCTCGTTTCGAGGGAGGAAAGAGGACAGATCCTGACCCAATGTTGCACAGTCAGAATTCTGTAATTATTATTTTGTCCTTAAAAAGACTTCCGTTGTGTGTGTGTGTGTGTTTTTTTTTGTGGGAGGAAACTCATAAAACATTGAATCAGACAAGATTTTTGTCAGATTCTGAAAGGTAAACTAGATACTGAAGCTGATATTTCACTAAACTCCTAAAACATGAGCAGCAGGGAGAATATTTATTCAACAAAAAAAACCCTGAAAAAGCTTTTATAATGTTTGATATTTGTCCCATATCACCATTTCAAATACAAAGCAGCATAATATTGTGAAGTGGAAAGAAAATTGTGCATAGTTTCAGAAATGTTTGTTGTTTTTTTTTTTTTTAAGAAATTGTGGTGTGCATTTGTATTCACAAATGAAAAACCAGAAATACATTTAACCTAACTGCACTGCATTTAATATTTATTTACACCCCCCTCCCAAAAAAAAAAAAAAAAACGGATCTGTTGTGAGGGACTAAACAGTAGATTAGTTGGTAAAGTGCCTCTCCTTGGGCTGCCACCTTATCGTGGTGGAAGGGTTTGAGTGTCCCAATGATCCTAGGAGCTATGCTGTCTGGGGCTTTATGCCCCTGGTAGGGTCACCCAAGGCAGACAGGTCCTAGGTGAGGAACCAGACAAAGTGCAGCCCGAAGACCCCTATGATGAATACGAACTTTGGACTGCGTTTTCCCTCGCCCGGACGCGGGTCACCGGGGCCCCACTCTGGAGCCAGGCCTGGAGGTGGGGCACGATGGCGAGCGCCTGGTGGCCGGGCTTTTACCCACGGAGCCCGGCCGGGCTCAGCCCGAAGAGGAGACGTGGGTCCCCCTTCCGATGGGCTCACCACCTGTCCGAGGGGCCAAAGGGGTCGGGTGCATTGTGCTATGGGCGGCAGCCAAGGGAGGGGACCCTGGCGGTCTGATCCTCGGCTGCAGAAGCTGGCTCTTGGGACGTGGAACGTCACCTCTCTGGTGGGGAAGGAGCCGGAGCTAGTGTGCGAGGCTGAGAGGTTCCGGCTAGAAATAGTCGGCCTCACCTCGACGCATGGCTCTGGTTCTGGAACCAGTCTCCTTGAGAGGGGCTGGACGTACTTCCACTCTGGAGTTGCCCACGGTGAGAGGCGCCGGGCTGGAGTGGGCATACTTGTTGCCCCCCATTTGGGCGCCTGTACGTTGGGGTTCACCCCGGTGAACGAGAGGGTAGCCTCCCTCCGCCTACGGGTGGGGGGACGGGTTCTGACTGTTGTTTGTGCTTACGGGCCGAACGGCAGTTCAGATTACCCACCCTTCTTGGAGTCCTTAGAGGGGTACTGGAGAGTGCCCCTCCTGGGGACTCCCTTGTTCTACTGGGAGACTTCAACGCTCACGTGGGCAATGACAGTGAGACCTGGAGAGGCGTGGTTGGGAGGAACGGCCCCCCCGATCTGAACCCAAGCGGTGTTCTGTTGTTGGACTTCTGTGCTCGTCACGGATTGTCCATCATGAACACCATGTTCAGGCATAAGGGCGTCCATATGTGCACTTGGCACCAGGACGCCCTAGGCCGCAGTTCGATGATTGACTTTGTCATCGTCTCATCGGATTTGCGGCCGTATGTCTTGGACACTCGGGTGAAGAGAGGTGCGGAGCTGTCCACTGACAGCTCCGCACCTCACCAGTTGGCTCGTCACCGGAGCCAACTGGTGACGAGTTGGCTCCGGTGGTGGGGGAGGAAGCCGGTCAGACCTGGCAGGCCCAAACGTGTAGTGAGGGTCTGCTGGGAACGTCTGGCGGAGTCCCCTGTGAGACGGAGCTTCAACTCTCATCTCCGGCAGAACTTCGAACACGTTCCGGGGGAGATGGGGGACATTGAGTCTGAGTGGACCATGTTCCGTACCTCCATTGCCGAGGCGGCCTATCGGAGCTGCGGCCGCAAGGTTGTTGGTGCCTGTCGCGGCGGCAACCCTCGAACCCGTTGGTGGACACCTTCGGTGAGGGATGCTGTCAAGCTGAAGAAGGAGTCCTACCGGGCCTTTTTGGCCTGTGGGACTCCAGAAGCAGCTGATAGGTACCGGCAGGCGAAGCGGCATGCGGCTCGGGTTGTCGCTGAGGCAAAAACTCGGGCGTGGGAGGAGTTTGGAGAGGCCATGGAGACAGACTTCCGTACGGCTTCGAGGCGATTCTGGTCCACCATCCGGCGTCTCAGGAGGGGGAAGCAGTGCAGCACCAACACTGTTTATAGTGGGGATGGTGCGCTGCTGACCTCAACTCGGGACGTTGTGGGCCGGTGGGCGGAATACTTCGAAGACCTCCTCAATCCCACCAACATGCCTTCTGTTGAGGAAGCTGAGCATGGGGACTCTGGGCTGGGCTCTCCAATCTCTGGGGACGAGGTCGCCGAGGTGGTCAAAAAGCTCCTCGGTGGCAGGGCCCCGGGGGTGGATGAGATCCGCCCGGAGTTCCTTAAGGCTCTGGATGTTGCGGGGTTGTGTTGGCTAACGCGACTCTGCAATATCGCATGGACATCGGGGGCAGTTCCCCTGGACTGGCAGACTGGGGTGGTGGTCCCCCTGTTTAAAAAGGGGGACCGGAGGGTGTGCTCCAATTACAGGGGGATCACACTCTTAAGCCTCCCTGGTAAGGTCTATTCAGGGGTCCTGGAGAGGAGGGTCCGTCGGATAGTCGAACCTCGGATTCAGGAAGAGCAGTGTGGTTTTCGTCCTGGTCGTGGAACACTGGACCAGCTCTACACCCTCAGCGGGGTCCTGGAGGGTGCATGGGAGTTCGCCCAACCAGTCTACATGTGTTTTGTGGACTTGGAGAAGGCGTTCGACCGTGTCCCTCGGGAGGCCCTGTGGGGGGTACTCCGGGAGTATGGGGTACTGGGCCCTTTGATACGGGCTGTCAGGTCCCTGTATGACCGGTGTCAGAGTCTGGTCCGCATTGCCGGCAGTAAGTCGGGCTCGTTTCCGGTGAGAGTTGGACTCCGCCAAGGCTGCCCTTTGTCACCGATTCTGTTCATTACTTTTATGGACAGAATTTCTAGGCGCAGCCGAGGTGTTGAGGGGATCCGTTTTGGTGGCCTTAGGATCGCATCTCTGCTTTTTGCGGATGATGTGGTCCTGTTGGCTTCATCGGAACGTGATCTGCAGCTCTCACTGGAGCGGTTCGCAGCCGAGTGTGAAGCGGCCGGGATGAGGCTCAGTGCCTCCAAATCCGAGGCCATGGTCTTGAGCCGGAAAAGGGTAGAGTGCCTTCTCCGGGTCAGGGGGGTCGTCCTGCCTCAAGTGGAGGAGTTTAAGTATCTGGGGATCTTGTTCACGAATGAGGGAAGAAGGGAGCGGGAGATCGACAGGCGGATTGGGGCAGCGTCTGCCGTGAAGCGGGCGCTGTACCGGTCCGTCGTGGTGAAGAGAGAGCTGAGCCAAAAAGCGAAGCTCTCGATTTACCGGTCGATCTACGTTCCCACCCTCATCTATGGTCATGAGCTTTGGGTCATGACCGAAAGAACGAGATCACGGGTACAAGCGGCCGAAATGGGTTTCCTCCGCAGGGTGGCTGGGCTCTCCCTTAGAGATAGGGTGAGAAGCTCGGTCATCCGGGAGGGACTCAGAGTAGAGCCGCTGCTCCTCCACGTCGAGAGGAGCCAGTTGAGGTGGCTCGGGCATCTGGTAAGGATGCCTCCTGGACGCCTCCCTGGTGAGGTGTTCCGGGCACGTCCCACCGGGAGGAGGCCTCGGGGAAGACCCAGGACACGCTGGAGGGATTACGTCTCTCGGCTGGCCTGGGAACGCCTTGGGATTCCCCCGGAGGAGCTGGAAGAAGTGGCTGGGGAGAGGGAAGTCTGGGCCTCCCTTCTGAAGCTGCTGCCCCCGCGACCCGACCCCGGATAAGCGGAAGAAAATGGATGGATGGATGGATAGTTGGTAAAGTGTCTCAGTCGTGCGATTAGCCTGTTTAGTGTAGTTTAACTGTATATAACTCTATTTTAGTGACAAAAAATGTTGGTTGCTACATTTTTTGAACCATCATAAATTAAATTGCAAACAACTGTTTACTTACCTCCTTTTCTTCTTCTTCTGTATGTGTGCAGTAATCTGAGGTTACTTTTTATTATTATTACTTAACCTCATATACATCAACCTGCCAATGGGACTGGAGATGGAAATTAGCCACTTGGATATAATCGTATGTATTTGCATGTTTTAAAAAAAGACATTGAAACAATTAGCAGCAACAAACAATTTCTGTCATCTACTGGCATGGAGTCTGGAATGGGATGTGAGAGATAAAAAAAAAGGGGCGGGGGGAACTATTACTATTACTTCTATATTAGCTGATCTGCAGTCTGAGGCCTCGAGTTTTGAACCATTAATCTGAACAAACTCTGGTGGCGGTGACTGGAAAACACTTAAGATTATAAAATTGCAATGTAGTGAATAGTTCAACAGGCGCTGTAATTCTCTAAACAACAGTCGGATCAGGTTTGCTGCCTTTTCTGGTCACTTTTTCATCCAGTTATATGGAAACACCAGTTTATATTTGCAATTTAATTATTCATTCAAATAGCTGTCGTGCAGGCAAAGTCTTTTGTTTCCATGTGCCACCGTTTCTCCGATAAAGGATTTCACAAGCAAACAGAAAGGAACTAAAAAAAATAGACTGCCCTAAATATCTGTAAATAAATCAATAACCTTTCTGGAAACAGACAGAAACAAAAGGCGCATAACGCTACAGATATTAATCGGAACTGGATCCTCTGAGAGCCTGATTAATAAAAGACGTTTTCAGCACAGATTCCAGCCAGGACCTGTTTTAATTTCCTATCCTTCCTGTAAAGCAGCATCACAATTCAGATCCCCACCGTTTTTCTTTTAGATAATGTCATAATTGCAAAAGCAAAAAACACCAAGGCCATCGTCTCAGCAGAGCTCCGGATTTTTTTTTTTTTTTATTCCTCATGGCTTGTGCAGCCGAGCTCAGAAGATTAGGAACGCATTCGATAATGAACAAGGTCAAACCGTGTGGGAGGAAGAGCTGGGTGCAGGATGGCTCATGGCTGTCAGTACGTGAGAGTCGTGTAGACAAACTTGAACTGGACCGGCTCAGACGCACTGGGAACATGCCCTGTTAGATTTCAACCCAAGCTCCCCACACAGCCTGTGGTTACAAACAAACATCTCTGGTTGCCAGAGGAATGACTGAATTTTACTGAACATGCTTTAGCAAATCGGGCCGTTTAAATGCCAGTGCATCGAACAGACACATTTCTAATGGTTAGAGGATTTAACTGTTAAAACTCTACATGTACACATAAATGCAGGTTGTGTGACTAAAACGTAAGCTTAGATTTACACGCTGTTTGGGTCAAAAGATGACTTAAGAGTTGCTCAGTTTTGAGCGGAGCTTGGAGTGAGATGAGGATGCAGGGATTAGAGTATTTATGAAACCAGATAAACCTTTTATTCCTCGCCCTCAGTCGCCGTCACCAACATAATTTCCATTTGTAAATGCCCAAATAATAAGCAAGATCACGTTTTCTCCTGGACTTTCTTCAAATTCAGGAGTTTACATCGAGGTCATTGTAGTAAACTAAAACTAGCGAGATAACGAAAACTGAGGCTGAGAACGCATTTTTGCATTTAACCGAAATAAATAAAAACATTAATTAACGGGAACAACTAGAGCCAACTAGAACTATGCTGTCCGCTTGTAAAACGAACTAAAACATGTTCGAATTATAGATATGATGCCCTTTGTTTTCATTTTTTACTAAACTACAATGAAAAAACCCAAATCTATTATACCTCTAGTTTACATAGAGTATTTCTAAGTATCTGATATCCTCTGAGTTGAATGAAGACACACCATTTAATGTATTTTAGGACAACAACTCAACCACGAAGACACAGGAGAATTTTGTAAGTCTGGCTCATTCAAGGGTAAAAACTTGAAAAGCCTGAAGTCATCAGGTTTACCTGCTTAAATATTTAGGCCCACGTACAAGTCCCATAGTGTCCTGGACATGAAAAAAGCAACAGAGCTTTGTTTAGGTACTAGCTGAAGCTACTAAGAGAGCACCATTATCCACTGTGAAAAGATTTCCAACACGGGCTGAAGAGCCACTCTGAAGGGAAGAAGGCATTCCTCCGTCATCAACGTAAAACGACTGATTTCAGTTTGTGATGGTTGCTACACATGGTTAGACACGTTCAGGTGGAAAACGTCTAACCAGTTTGAATAAAAAGTCGAACCTGACTGTACTGTTTGATGACTGGGATCATGTCTGTCGCTGACTCTGAGTCATGCACTCAGGACTGGTTCCAGTTTCCAGTCACTGTGACATTTCCGTCATGTCGGGCGATCACACAGACCTAACACAGTCCATCTTTGCCTGGTGACCTTCCGTCTCTGTTTGGACTGACTGTCGGTTGCTCCAGTGACTGCCTGTACTGATTACGAGGCGGCACACGCCCTCCTGGCGCCCCTTTGTGTCCGCTCCTTACAAATCGATCCAGATGTAGCGTCGCAGCAGGCGGTCGTCTTGTGTGTACACACACACACACGCGCACACGCACACACACACACACACACACACACACACACACACACACACACACACAGAGTTATGCTCGTATCGGACGAGATGCTGAATAATTCATGTCGTGGTGAGAATGTTGGTTTTACTCCCAGTCATTCAGGTCATCTAAACTTTGAAACCAACTTCAACACATTGTGCAAAAAGGCCCATCGGTGCCTTTTCTGTCTGAGGAAACTTTACCGGTTTAATGTTGACTGAACCAGAACGGCGACATTTTACCAGGATTTTATTGAGTCCGTTTTATCCTTTGCCTTGGTGTCATGGTTGGGTCTATAAGCTGTCCTCTAGGCTGATTGGGGAGACACAACAATGTAGGACAAGATACTTTTACAAAACAGCGTTTTTCCTACTGCTGTTTTTGAAATGAACAAACTGAAGAGACATTAACGCTTCATTTCACTCGTCTGTTTTATGCCCTGCTTTGACCTGAATTTGACTGTGGAGTATTAAGTACCATTAAACGTGAAAGGTTCCGGTTGTGTCGAAGTTCAAGCATCAACCAGTTTAAAAATAAACTGTATAACTCACCCTGTACACTGTCTTTAAATACTCATTCGCATTTAAAGATAAATACAAAACTATATTACTCACTCTGTAGGGAAGAAGGGGATCAACACAAATAGGTGTTATGACGTCTTCCTTCCTTCCTTCTGTGTTACTTTTACCATTATTAGTAGATTATTATTTTTATTTTACTATCATTATCAGCATTAGTTTTAAAAAAATCATATTTGTTTATGATTATGCATGTCCGGTTGTTATTTACAGTTATTATTATTGTTATTATTATTATTAAGCTGGAGATGGGCACCAGCAACCCTCCCGACCCCACTAAGGGACAAAGGTGTAAAGAAAATGGATGGATGGATTATTATTATTATAGGTCAGTAAATTTTCCTGTCCCGTTTTGAGAGGTAACTGGTAATCATTTGTGTTTTATGCAGTGTAACTTATTTGCAAGTAAACTGAACCGGCATATGAACACCACAACATGTTTTTAATTACAAATTTCTGATAATTATTGAGTTGGTAAGAGATACATTTCATTAAACCGAGATAAGGGACAGGATTAAATTAGTGTCCAAATGGAGAAGTAGTGGCAAGCTAATGATTTTGTTCTTGGTTATGTATGCACTTATTTGTTTTGTTGATAAAAACCAGTTTTGAAATAAATAAGTAAATGCAAAACACGTGTTCCTCCATTTTACCGTGTGTGTTTGCATGGATGTGTTCGCCTTGCATCTACCTTTGGGTACAAACAAAAGTAAGCTAACTAAAGCTAAGCTAACCTATAGGAAAACCTACTATAATGAAAGAAAAGCTCATGCCAACCAACTGAATGTCTGCCAGCATTGTTGGTCTCCACTGATCATCCCATTAATGCTAATTTTATTGCTACTAAATCTAGTCAGGCTAAGATTTATTGTGCCGGTATTGCCTTGCAATTGCAATTATACCCAAACTGTTGCACTGGGGAAAGTTTCACCTTGATTAAGACAATAAAGGTCTATTAGTTTGTAGAACACCTTTATAAGTGGGTAACCCAGTTGTAAAAGGCTTTTTTTTTTTTTTTTACATCAACATGTAAAAAGGCCCATCCCTTTCATTGAGAGTTTGAAAGTTTGAGGGCTTTACTCAGAGATTTATGCTCTGCAGATGTAGTTCTTGGAGTTCTTCCCGTTCTCGCATTGTGTCTCCGAGGATGGCATCGATGTTTTTTGGGTTATGTAATCTTTTAAATCTCTAACTGGAACATTAAACTCTTAAAAAAGAAAGAAAGAAAGAAAAAAGGTATTTGCCTCCAAGCTGAAATGAATGTACAAAATGCTCACTCTACTAAAAGCTTTTCCAGAGCAAGCTGAAGTTCTGACTGATGAGAAACTGGGCGAGCCTAAGCGTCTAATCACCACTCAGGAGGTGATTAGACGCCTCAATCACAGGATCCCCACAGCTGCAGTTCTCGTGGTGCATCCCCCTCGCCCCCCCCCCCCCCTCACCCCCCAGAGGTAAGAATAGAAAAACTATTAAAATTGTGCTAACCTTATGGGCAGCTCAGCCTCATGATGTAGGTGGGAAGCAAAGCCCTGGCTGGTGCTGGTCCAGCTAATAAAAGAGTGAAGACAGCTCAGATTACAGGCGGGGGGTTTATATGGGTCCAATTAGAAGAACATGGGGCAGTTTGTTGTGTATGGCCGCGTACACAGCAGTCAGGGTGGTCCGGGTAGCCATGCTTACTTTTAGCCATGACTGTATCAGACGAGCTTTAGCGCTACGCGGAGCAGGAGAGGAAAACGGCGTCTTGTCGTCTCATTGTCTTCCACAGTGTGTTTACCTGGAGGGGGACGGGCGGCGGTCAGAGGGGCGGACTGCCGGGAAACCTCGGGCCTTTGCTCCTCAGAAAGACTCCGTGTTTACGAAGGAGCGTTTTAGTTTGAGTAACATTATTTTGAGATTTTTTTAATTTTTAAATCAGGCTTCCCAAATGTTCCAAATCTTAATTGAAATTATGTGCTGGAAAAAGGATGAGTGCAACTTGAGGAACTCTCGGAAGTTTTAAGTGGCAGGTGTCAAACCCGAGGCCCGCGGGCCAATTCCGGTCCGCCATAGCTATTCACGTGGCCCTCTAGAGACTACAGGATCAAAGGGCAAATTGGGGCAGAATGTGTTGATAAAACTACCAATTAACAAACTGTTGAAATATTAGTGTTCTCTGCAACAAATTAATTAATCGCATGATAAATTAAAACAAGCTTGAGAATTTCCATTTGCATAATTTATCATTTTCCTCTTTCCTCCAAAAACCAGATGACAAAGCCTTCGGTCTGGTGCATTCATCTTATTTTGAAGGACACTTTTGTTCACAGAGACACCATAATTCTCTTTGTCGTTTCAATTTTTTTGTTTATTTATTTTGGATATTTAAAACGTTCCAGTGTTAGATGTTTATTTGCAATTACCGCCATTATGTTACTCGAAAAAAGTCTAGAAACAACATTATCATTTATCGCGATAAATTCTGGGACAATTTATCGTCCGGCAAAATTTGCCGTCGTGACGGGCAAAGTAGTGACGGTGCAAAAATTGTGAAATGCATGTGAATCCCTTTTTTCCAAGGAACTGTATAAAAACCAGGTATAAAATACATGTTAGCCATTTAGATTTTTGCCCTGTCCTTTTATTTCGCGTCATGGCGGCAGCGTCAGAGCAGCGCCCCACCAAAATGTGTCGTTTGCTGCTGCGCAGGTCCGACCAACCTGAGGCCGAGGTGGAGAAAGAAGGAAGCAGAAGACAAGTGATGTTAAAATGAACATTTATAATGACTCTTTGTTGCCGTCGCAAAAATAATCTTTAAAAAACAATTCAATTATTAACACTGAAATGCTGACTTCACTGGTAGTCCACGAGTCATAGAACACAACTCACTGAATTTCTTTTACAAACACAGTACTACAGTTACATTAAATAGTCATTACCGTTAAATCTATTATGAGTGATGCTTAAAGAAACAAACAGAAACAATGACGAGTAATTAATCCTCTCATTCCCTCACCGTAGTAGCTGTTGTCTTTTTTTTTAATTTTTTTTATAGAAAATATCCTGCTTCTGAGATGTTTCTGACCAAAGCAGAAAACAGACTGGCAGCATAACAATAATGGTACGTGAGCTCCAACATTGCACAAATAGGGTGATGTTTTTTTTTTTTTTTGTTTGTTTTTTTTTCTTTTTATAGGGGAGCGGAACCGGGACGGGATCGTCCCGCAGATCCAACAGTTACGACGGCTGGCTGCCTTTTGGCTCAGTGTGGGATTATTTGGCACTCTTATTGACAAAAAGCTTTCTCGTTTTTTGTTTTCCCTTAAAATGGCACAAGAAGGCGTTTTCTTTCCAAACCACGTTCAAGAGACTCGTATAAATGCTCTCAGAGAAAGCCCTTTAGGTAGTCTTACACTGCGGACTTTCACAGATTCTCCTCGTTCGTCACGACAGAAAAGACGGAACCGTTCTCGCTTGTAAGTATCGAAGAGAAATATACCCAATGAACGAAACATCACTCTCTGCTCAAGCCGGAAATATTTGATCTTATGCTGTCAGTCCATTTTTGTCTGAGATGGAGCGAACGGAGGTTAAACGCCAAAGCAAATCCCAAAACCTAAAGACATGAGAAGTTTTGCAAAGCACAAATGTGCTTCCCTTACGTTGACACATAAAGCAAGCGTTCAGTCAAAGGAAAACAAAACAAAACAGAACAGTCTTCCAGAGCTTGAGAGTTCAATCTCCAACACACACATGAGTTCTGAGGATGTAGAAGGTCAACAAAGTCCATGGGAGGTTCTGAGGGTCAAACACAGAAACGGCCTCATGTCTGGTTGGCAAAGAATCCTTTTTTTTTTTTTCCCCAGAAAAGCCTTAACCCGTTTAAAGGGTGGACACAGTTGCAGGTTCTCGGGGTAATGAAACAAGTCGCGGTGTCGTGCAGACTGAGAGAGAGAAAGAGAGACTCAGGTAGAATTGGTTCAAAGAGAGGAGTGAGCAGCCGTAGCCAGTTTTGTAGCGTTTCAAAATCAGTCCTAGCCTTCTTGTGAAGGGGGATGAATGTCCAGAACACGTTTGGAGTGAAAATCAAAACCGAGGAAAAAACAAATAAAAAAAATCACCTTTGGAACGACGGTGCCAATTGGTCTGGCGCTCGGTTGCGAAACACGGGACGATGAAACGGATAAATCGTTGATACAAGCAGGCCTGAACGAATCACAGCTTTTTCCCTTTGTGGTTTTCCTCCATTTGGGGCGGCAGAGTCGCTCTTCGTGTTGCTGGTGCCAAAGACGTCTCTCAGATCTGACTGTGACATCAGCTAAGATGTTTTACCCTTCACTTCAAATCATCTGGCAAAACAAGAAAAAAAAAAAAAACAACAACACAAAAAAATCCTAATTTGAGATTTCAAACCAAAGTGGACACGAGTGTAGAGATCAGTCCTCCGGGAATGTGGCAGAGAAGCCTTAGAGAGAGGAAACAGGTGCTACTTTTCTATTTTGTCCGAGATTCCAGCCCTTCCCGTCATTCTCGAGACCCAACACGGAAAAAAAGAAGAAATAAATTAGAACAAAGGATGACAGCAACATGGTTGTGGAAAGCCAACACGGTTTGCCTCATTTCCCGCCCACCCATCGATAAAGTGCATTTATGCAACACCAAACAAACAGGAAAATGTTGACAGCGAATCGGAAGTTGTGTTCGCATATCTGGTTCATGACTTGCGGCCGTCTTAGGCCTTTACCTGACTGGAGCTGTTTAAACGCATTTAACTTTACATGTAGTTGACATTCCTGCCGTGAATTTACATTAAAGACAGTTAGACATTCAACAGAACCCCCAAAAAAATTTATATATATTATTTTTTTTTTTACAAAAATAAATCAAAAGAAAACAAGAAGAAATGAGTACATTCATTAGATTAGATCTGGGCTTTCAAGCTGTGACAAAAATAAAAAATAAAAAAAAGAAAGAAAGTAGCATTTTCATGAGGTTCCAGCTGAGATCCTAAAAACACAAAGAGCCAATGCACTGAGTAACATTTTCACGTTTGCTTGTTTCACATTTGTAATCCTCCTCTGGATCTAAGAAAGAAAGAAAAAAAAAACATTATAAAAACAAAATTTTCTCAGATGATATTAGAGAGATGAGTTCGACCCATGAGAAATCCGATCTCAGATGCGTGTTCATGTTTGTGTCTTTTTTTTTTTTTTTTCCTTTTTCTTTTCGGGCCAACATGACGATAATGAGCTCCCTCCCAACTCACAACATAAAAATCCAACAGTTTTAACATGAGGTGAGTTCAACTCAAAGAGATATACATTTGACTGCATGCAGCGTTTATGTCTCTGAATGTTGCGAGACTCCTCGCAAAATTTTTAGACTTTTTTTTTTATTCCCCATTTTTTCTTTTTTTTTTTCCTCCATAATTTTTTACTTTGATACCATGCAATAGAAGACGTGCAAAAAGATAACACCGAACTCCACAAACACATCGTTTGATTGTTAATGGCTATGTTATGGATGCTTATAACATGTTATGCTTAGTCCATGCTGGCCTATAGAGACATTTGTGAGAAAAAACAGCGGTACTTAAGCCACAGGTCAAACGAACACACAAGGGATGCATGGAGTGTAAAACAACATGGATCCATAAAAATCACAATCTTTAACTCTTACTCTATGTACCTATGGGATAAAACAATGCACAAAAAAGTTCTTTGTCCTTTGTTTTCTTAAGTAATGCGTTTGATTATCTTTTCTTAACTTAAAAGATAAGTGTTTGATTGGCACTTGATCAGCACTTCTAAACAAGTTATTGATATCTAACATTTGATCGCACATCTACAAATTCAGAAGCTGCAGAGGTCTAGTTTGGCACAGGTCATACTATGGAGTCTATTATTTACTTTTACTATCTTACCAATACTGTATAGCACTCTATACACCTCGGCTTAACGCTCCACCCCGTCGGAGCGCGCGTCTCTAATCAACAGACCAGACATCTTTTCCACTAAAATATTTTTGTATAGTTTACTTATCAAATAGCAGCATTTTCATAACTTACAAAAAGAAGTACATGTAAACCTATTCATTCAAAATCTTAGTAATTTCAAAGGTTCATACAACAGACATAAAACACAAAACAGGACAACATGCTACTATATTGCTTCCAATATTCTTAACATTTTTCTTACTGTCAAACTAAATCATCAGTGACAGAAATATGGACACCACCGCTCGATGATGAGGCATCATAATGCACAAACAAACTGCGAAGCTAATCTTAGTCAGGCTTAGTTGGCACTCTCATCATCCACACAAATATAACATAGTTTCACATTGTATTGACAACGCTGGACTGCATTTGGACTACAAACTAGAATAGCTACAATAAAGTACATATAGATCATATGACGTGACATATTGTATTCCACAGAAATGAGCTCTAGTCATTTTTCAGATAACAGGATATGCATAAAGGATGTCACTGTTTCGGCTTGAGGTCACAAACAAGTTCCCACGTTGCTCTCTCTCGCGTGTCTTATGCATTCTGTCCGAAATATTTTTGTTTAGAGCTCGAGCTCGGCCATCGGATTGATATTCGTTCTGCCAAGATTTGCCTTTTAGTTTTGAAAAATAAAAAAATAAAAATAAAAACAAACAACTAAAATTTTTTTCCTTCCTTTTAAAAGTCCAAACCTATTCCCCCCCCTAAAATCTTTCTTCGTTCTTCCCGCTGAGGAAAAAAAAAAGTTTGACACTTTTGAGCTAACGTTTGCTGGTTGGTCTCGGTGGGTATCACAGTTTTGGAGGCAGGTGTTTTTCTGTGCATTTTTAGCCTTGTGAACTTTGCGGCCTGGGAAAACATTTTCATACTCCTACGACCCCGTAGTGCATAACTCCCACCCACGGCGCGTCCGACACATCGCCCATGAGACGACAAGACAAGAGGAAGGAGAAAGAGGGGGAGAGCACAGTGCAAGGAGGGAAGGACAGACAGACGGAGGCGGCTTGGGGACGCAGGAGGAGCCTCAGAACGCAGGCGGGAGGACATGCAGGGGAGCGAAAACATCGGGAGGAAGAGGAACGTTAATGGGAGGGAGAGGAAACAGATTGTGGCACAATGTATGGATTAGGGAGCTCTGAAGGAGAAGCTCTCTGGAGTCCAACAGTCCCGTTGCATTGATAAAACACCCCCTTGTTTTGTGCTTTTATCTTATTATATGCTAAAATCTCGGGCAGTAAAAGGTTCGCTTATGCAATGATTTCACAGGTGGCCAGATTGTAGCTATGGATGACTGTGAGGCCTTCCAAGCACAGAATGAAAGGAAGAGACTTGAGCTGGGAAGAAAGGCCCACCGCTTGTATTGCCACGCAGAATGTTGACACACACAGAGTTGCTTGAAAGTAGTTTGAAATCTGCTTACTTCTGTCTCTCTCTCTTTTTTCTTCCACACACGATTCGTCCAAAACAAAAACGTCATTTCATCAGATTCTCCTGAAAACTGGGAGCGTCTGAATTTCTTTCACACAACTCAGCACCAACCCTCACAGCTTCGCATTAAGGAAGCTGATCACAGAGCTTGGGTTGATGGCGACTATATCGGAAATGTCCCTTAGAGCAACAGGGAGGCGGACGTTCGACGACCGGGGAGGTTCAGTTTGGGTCAGTAGAAGATGGGTAAATTTAGTAAAGGGAAAAAAAGTCAAAAGACGCAGGTGTAATAAATACATGTGTGGAGAAATCCTCTCGGTTGGTACAGTAAGGCAGAGCCGGCCCAAGACCGTACGGGGCCCCAAGCAGAATTTCATTTGGGGCCCGATTCCAGTTAAGCCCATCCACCAAGGCACCAGTAACGCCTCTTTAAACTGCCCAAGCTTGATTGTTTTCTTGTTAATTTTTTAGTAATAAGACAACAGCTACTTCTTAATCGCAGAGCGCATTTCACTCGACCTCCAAATTATTTACTTTATTCACATTATTTGTCTTGTTAGGCACCAGCGTAGACAAAAGCAGGACAAAGAAAAAAAATGAACAAAAAAACTAGCATTAAGACCATTAACTAGAACTTAATCATATTAATTCTGATTAATTAAATATAGATAAAATTGTCGGTAAAAAAACCGACAATGCATTAATAACAGATTTAAAAGTTCTCTTAAGTTTTTGGCACATTGGTAACACTGTTGCACACCCTCCAGCCCAGTAGGAGGCAGTAATGCACCTTAAGTCTAAAGTCAATGAACAGGACATGTTGTGTGAGCTTGGTGAACAGTGATGGAGGACTTGACTTGCTTAGTTGGGCGGAAATTTATAAATTTTTTTCCTCAAAGGCAGCTGAAATAAAAACATGGTTGTGTGCAGTCTACACCTAGACTTCAGAGCCAAATAAAGCAAATCTATATCTGACCTGATCATTTAAAACATGTAGAAATCTACTCACTGATTCAGTCATGAGCCAAAATCAATTAGGATTGACAAACTTGCCAAGTATCGCTGATTAAAAAAAAAAAAGATTAATCAACATTAATTAGAAAACTTCCAATTAATTTGAATAATTGCGTTTCACGACTACTGCTGGAATCGAAGAACATTTCTCTCCACATGACTTCAGTTACATTTGTCAGATCTTAAAAATAAAAATAAATACATTTTTTAAAGACAACATTTAATTTCAATTTTTAAAAGAATTTAAAACTCTTAGAAATTGCTAAATCTTCTGAGCGACGTAAAAGATAGACATATTCTTTCTAAACACTGATACATATTTTACGCTTTGAGAAGTCAAGTGCTCTCTGGGGCCCCCTGCTGGCCTTGGAGCTCTACGTAGTTTACTTATGCTATGCCCTTGGATAAAGGTTTGTCAAAGAAACTTGGGATGGAGGCTATATGCTAACGTCTTTTTAAAAAATTGACATGTCCTTGATATGCTAACCTAATAGAGACAAGATGGCCATGTTTGGAGCGTTGGGCCGGCTCTGCAGATTGGTTTTGATCTTGTGACATAAATGTGCATATAAAGATGTATTCACACCCCTAGCAGGACAGACACACTTTACATTGTGGTCTAAATGCCTCACAGTGCAGTCTTTAGAGAGCCAGCAGACTCAGGATGAACGCTATGGATAGCAGCACAGAGGGGGTCGGATGCAAGGTAATCTTGGAGTGCTCCAGACATTTGGCCTGCCACTGTCAAGACAAAGTGGCAATAAAAGACAACAAGCCAAAAAACATGTCATGTTTCATTATATGCTCCACTTGAGCATTAATGTACGTTGGGAACAATAATATTCTGCTTAAGTGAACTGCAGAAATTTCTCTTTTGTCGTCATGTCAATTAGGAAGCATTTCTCACAGAAAAGTGACTCCAAAACTTTGCTTTCTGCTCCACGTTGGGTCTATTTGGTACCCTTACAGAAAAGGCAATAGCTTCTTTGTTCACAGATATAGGTTCTTACAGCTCTTATCATCAAAAAAAAAAAAAAGCTTTTGTAGTGCTTTTGTTCTCTTCGTGAACTGCCACCGCTTTCAGGAAGTCTGAGCCTGTAGATAATTCTTGGGTGTTCCGAATGTCTGGCTAAGGCAAAAAAGTATGTCAGGTGTTATCTACTGCAGGATGTTCGGCTTGTGTTATAAAACAATGGACTTATATTAGAACTGCTTTGATTCACAAAATATTCTGAAATCAATCGTCATTAGGTAAGAAGCCGGGTCAGATCCAGTGGGCTACCAATGGCTGGACGACACGACGGCTACTTTGAATCAAGTAAAAACTCAAGTTGTGGAAACGTTTGAATTCCACGGTACAGGAGGTACAAATCTAAGCCTATAGCACCAAGAAAGGGTTCGTCAACAACATATTTCTTTGTGTTAGTAGCAGTGGCTGAATATGAAATGATGTTCTAGTGTTTGTGCGTTTGTGGGAGCGTTCTCTATGTGTGTCTGTGTTAAAATATAGATTATACATTCCTGTGTGTCTCCTCTGTCCTCTCGCATTGATTCTTCAACCCCTGAACTATACCTGCAGACAGCAAGCGCACAGTTCAGACTGGGTTTGAGTTATACATTTCTTTCACTGCAACACAACGTTTGATCCCTGGAAAGAAAAAAAAAAAAATAGCAACAAGCTAAAATTGTTTTTACATTCAGATCAACCTGCGTTCGCAGGTTTAAATAATCTACTTGTGTTTGAATGAGACTATGTCAATAAGTTAAAGGATGAAAATATAAAATACCCAAATTTTTGTCATTTCAATTATGAAATGAGCTAGAATTCGACACACGTCAACATAGATGCGCTTTTGTTTGCTTGTAAAGAAATTATACTTGGATTGCTGCCCTAAATAGCTGAGATGAGCTCAGGTGCTTGTCATAAAACCTCTCCCCTGTTAACAATGCCTTCTGCATTGAACACAAAGAGCAAGGTTTGTAAAACAGCTCGATTAGCTGGCCGGATCTTCATCTGATACGCTCAGCTCACCGGGAGCCGAGGTCTCAAACCGACTTAAATCCAACAAAAAAACAAAACAAAAAAAACAACAACAACAAAAGAAAAAAAAAGAACAAAATGAAAACAGTAATGAGGTTTTAGAGGAGGGTGAGACTCCGCAGCCTCACTCCTGAATCTGCAACTTGGCAGTGGACCAGTTCAGCTTACTCTGATCACCATTGTCAAAAGGACTTGACACAAACTTTTAAAAAACATCAGGACTTCTGTCCTAAAAACACACTCACAAATCACACACACTTATCTTGGTTGTCTCCCCCGCCTCCTCCTTTGTAATTCTCTCGTTTGATACTGAAATATTGAACATATATTTGGACATTTCTTTTTTCTATTCTTCTTGACTCTCTTAATTCCTTTCTATTCTCTGTCTTCATCCTTTCCTTCTCTCGTCTTCGCTTTCGTTTTAGCCCACCTTCTGTGGGTTGGTAGCGCGCACGCCCTGCTCGTACGTGATCCGCTGGCTGATCAGATACTGCGCTGCTTGTGTAGCGGCCGGCGACCCTGTTATTGTAACTTTACGGTTCCGAGTACCTGGAATGAACTCTCCTTTTTTGGAGATCTGGATGCGGGCTCCTGTCAGCTCCTGGTACTCTACCAGTGTTTTCCCTCCTTTCCCCAAAATGGCGCCCACCAGATTCTCGGGCACAGCAATTTCAACCACGTCCTTGGCTCCGTCTGCCAACTTTTCTGTTGCCAACAGGGAGGAAGCCATCAATGGGGATGATGCATTTAGGTAACCGTTGGAAGCTCCAGTAGCAGCTGCTAGTGAGCCCAGGGAGAACCCACCGAGGCCTGTAGCGGGGTGGCCGGCACTGCTGGAGGCATCATTAGCGTAGGAGGCCAGTAGGTTAGCTGCAGCGGCAGCAGCTGGGTTGGCACTAGCTGCCACTGCAGCGAGGACTCCAGAGGCAGCTGCGGGGTTGAGACCCAGGCCCAGGGTGTTAGTGTTGTAGCCGTAGCTGGCCAGTGTATTCAGGGCTGAGGTGATGGCCAGCAGATCGTTGCCAGAGAAACTGGACATGGCGGCAGGGAAGGCACCCATTCCTGTCAATCCGGCCTGACCCAGAAGGCTGGAGGCAGTGGCAGCTGCTGCGGCTGCGTTGGGCAGCACCTCGGCTGTGTTGGCGTAAGGGGAGCCTGTGGGGTTGGAGTTGGCCACTGGGCCCGAGACGTTGGAGTAGCTGATATTCAGGCAACTGCTGCTCTGAGGGTCCTCCTGGATTTTCTGCACAATGATTTCCACAGCCTTACGGTTCTGTTCTGGCTCTCCGCTGATGGTCACCACCCGCTCCTGCAAGTTGATGCCCTCCGGCTTCTGAGAGAGCTGCACCCAAGCTCCCGACTGCTCCATCACCGCCTTCACTGTGGCACCACCCTTACCAATGATCAGCCCAGCGGTGCTATTGGGTACAATCAATTTGGCCTGCAGAGACATAGAAAGATTGTGGTAGCAAAAGCAGGAAATATGAGCAAGATTGCACAGCATTAATGGTAAACGGATAAGAGGAGTATCTCTAACTGAGTCAGAGTACTACACCAGCCCTCACTCTACTCAGCAGTTTGCTAATCCCTGGGGTTTAGGCTGCAGCTGCCACACTGCCACATGGTTCTGTCTAGCTATGGAAGACTGCAGGTAAAAATAACCCCATACACTCACATTTTCCTGACCCTACCACACTGTAGGTCACAGACCACAGAACAAGTAGGATAGGTAAGAACCAAAGTGTTCAGGAGCTGCTTCACACCTTAACGCTCCTATTTGTTAGAAATATTAAGCATTGAAACCCTTGGAAAAGCTACAACTGCTTTAAAAACTTCCTTTGTGTTCCTCAACTAAACTATAGACAACTACCAGCTTAGGTTCACAACCGTTTGTTTCTTTTCAAGGATCTAGTTGCCAACTCAACAGACTCTTACCTGTTTAACACGGTCAGGGTTAACCGTCGTCTGTGGTTGCAATATGCTGACAGGTTCTGGTTTCTGGGCACTCTGGGGCATCTCGCGGACTTTCTCCGCAATGAAGTTGTGGACGCTATTGAGGGCTTCGACAGTACCCTGTATCAGACAGACTCGTTCAGTTGTTCCTGTGATAAAAGAGACAGAAGAGGACAAACGTGATCAATGGGCGACAATTACAGTCCAATGAGTGGACACTTGGCGAGCAGATTTGAGGGATTTGCTTGTGGCTAAACTAAGATCCACATTTGTAATAAGAAGTGCTGGATGCAATGAATGGTCCTCTACGTTAAATGGAGCTATTCTTCACTCTCTCCATTTACACAATCAACTGAGAAACAGCTGAAAGAGTGAACACTGCTTAGTTAGCGAGCCACGGGGGGGAGAAGGATTCCTCTTCGATGATGTAACACTTACTGTGCTGTAATCCTGAGCCTGTCCTTGCCTTGCAGCGTTAATAGACTAAACACACATTTGTTCTTCCTCCAGGCTTCTTTCTACGCCCACATCGACGACCCAACTGGCATTCTGTTGCCATGGTAAAGGGCCCAAGCCGTGGAAACAGGTGATGCAACACCAAGTCTTTTATACTGGCTTGCACGATTTCTACAACACTCTCCTTTTTATGTATCCGTCTTGCTCTTGGCAACATTTGCCTGTCCTTTGGAAGAATGGAGGACGTCTACAGATTCGTTTTTTTGTGTGTGTGTGTGCGTGCATGTCAGCTTGACGTATATCTGTGTGCAGCCCGAGAGAAAAGTTTGGATTCCTACTCTGAGTAAAATCTGTAAAAAAAGACCACCTGATGAGATGATATTTAACAGGTTTGCTGTACAAGTCTGCGTCTGTCGTCTACCAATTTACATGCACTCAGGACAGCATGAAACGAATAGAGAGAAAATGCATTTGTCAGATTTAATCTGTGTTATACTACAGAAATGTTGAATAATGGATGTGGACAGACTGCTGGTCAGTTTAAGCATCGCAAGAACTGAGAAGAAATTCTGTTCAAAATTGGAAACGACACAAGGCGTATTTGAGTTTATTTCCTCGTTTCGTTCTAGATGACAAGAAGAACGTTGTATTTCTTAAAATAATCATTCCTGTAGGATCTTCCATTTCTTTCTCATACACAGTTAGAGTAGACTTGGTTTTCAATACGCCGGCTCAACGGCAGCTTAGGACTCCTTACCAAAGAAACATTTATCACAGAGGAAATTAATAGCCAATTTAAACACAACATCCTCAGCAACACCAAGGAATACGCTGTGTACAGTAATTATCTGGCAAACGGTTACCTTGGAGAAATCAATATGCATGACTAAATGCATCCATGAGTCACTATGCAATGGCTTGAGGAAGTTTTCAAACTTTTCTAACTTTCTGTGGCAGTGCCGCAGTGATAATGTATAAGCAGAAAATGGAGATCTGATTTCCGTTACGTTAGCAAAAATAGACACAGACTGTATAAGAACTGTCTGAGGTTAAATCAGACTGAACTTTTCCTGTTTTAGCTTATTTCTGTTTCTAAAGGCCTGAGTGTTGAGAGAGAGAGACGATGAAACAAAAGATAACATATATGTCCTCAGCTTCTGGTAGAATTTGGGTAAAATGTTTTTCACCACACTTTGTTGGAATATTGGCCCATTCCTCCAGGTAGGTTTGTAGGTTACCTTCCTGACACACACATCTTTTCAACTCTTCTCCACAAATTTTCCATCGGATTGAGATTAGGACTTTTGCACAACCACTCCTAAACACCGACTTTGAAACTAATTTGCTGTTTTGCTTAAGGCCGTTGGATATTTGCAAGACCCGTATATGCTCAAGCTTGACTTGATGGCTTAAGATGGAGCTTCGTTATTTCCACATGATGTTCTTTCACCATGGAGTCATGTGTTTTATGAAGTACACCAGTGCTTTTTGAAGTAAAACACACGCAATGTGACAACCCCGTCCTCGTACTTCATACTATTCTTAGGTTTGCTTGGTCATTATGATCAAACACTTCGAAACTTTGTTCCTAAATACATTTGCAAAATGTAATCTGATGTTTTACGTAGTTTTTGAAGCAATATCTTCCCGTCGCCGAATATAAATCCAGGACTCATAATGACTCTATTATCAGCGTCAACCAGCATCTTCGTAAGGTATTTTGCATTTGTTTTGGGGTTGATATTCACATATTGCACTAAAACATATACTGCTCAAAAAAATAAAGGGAACACTTCAGTGTTCACTTAAATGTTAAAGTGTTCCCTTTATTTTTTTGAGCAGTGTTCAAAAAAACACTGCTCAAGGAGAGAACCCGTCTCCTTCCTAAACAGTTTGACAATCCCATGATCTTTCCGCTGTACTTCTGTGTAATACGGGTGGATACGGCACCTCCAGGCAAAGTAAATATCTGGATATAACTGCAGTGTTCCTCGCTGCTGTTTTATTTAAGTGTAGAGTTTCCGTTAAGCGCAGCTTCTATATCCAGAAGCAAACACAAGCGGGTTAAAATAAATCCAGAATACTTACCGACTGCCACAATACTTTTTTCTGTTTGTGTTCTAGCGTTCTTTTAGAACTTTATGAAACAAGCGGACTTGCACACTTTGACATATCTCTATGTCACAAGTAGAAATTGGGGACTTTCATGTTCATCCTATAAATTACTACACAGGAAGAAACTCTTTAAATCTGGCCTTTTCTTTAACATCATCCTGTTAAACATGGTAAGGGTTCTAGGTTTTAAAGTGCTAAAGGAAAATGTGGATGTTATATTTTCGGAAAATTTATGGAGTTCAATCCGTTGTCTGTACACGCTTGTCATTGTTGGGTTGAGCAGGATGCGTCTATTCTCATTGGTGATTGTTCGAGAGGTACACCCTTGAGACAGGACTGTGCTTGTACTCTCATATACAAGGGCAGTTTACACAAACCAATTAGCCTGGGATGTTTTTGGACAATGGGGCGCAGCCAGAGTACCAGGAAAGAAATCACAAACGCACAGAGAGAACACGCAAACTCCATGCAGAAAAACCCCAGGTTAGGATTTGAACCCAGGACCTACTTGCTGCAAGGCACCAGTGCTAATAAAGTGGTCCACCATGCAGGAATTACTGCAGAAAATGGTAAAACAAGATATTTTCTTGTTTAACAATCCCTTTTATAGCCTCCAGTATTGTAGGCAAAAACAAACTGCATAAAGATATCATAACCAGAATAGAAGAAAGAACCAGCATATGTGTACAGGAAAATTTCCATGAAGTATAAAAAATATATATAAAAAATATATATATATATGTGACTTATTTTTAAGTAATTTTCTCACACCGGGCGGTCTCTCTCCATGCCGCCTTAGATGCAAAAGAATATGAATTGGGTCATCTTCAGCTAAGCAGAACACACTTAGAATAGCCCTGAGTGATCTTACTTATTGCTTTTTCTTCGGTTTTCCCAACACTAAATGCTGAGTGAGGAAGTTGCTCTGCTTGGAACAGTAATTTTGAGTTACACATCTATGCAACTCAAAGGTTTTCAAAGACTGACATTACATCTCCCCAGACAGCAAAGGTGCTTAAATACTGAAGCAGAGACCTCTTGCTGTTGATGAGACACACAAAGAGGACATGAAACTCTCTGGATCTCACAATAACCTCTGTCCGTTTTTTATTCCACTTCCTGAAACGTTTGCATCAGCTTTCGCCTTGCTTTTGTCTGCAAGAGTGAGGCGTTTCGCGGTGATAGGTGTGCGCGCATCGAGTCCAGCTCGGAGTTTGCTCGTCCTACTGCTGTCATGAGGGGGAGAAAAAAAAAATGTGTCAGGGCCCCGGAGAGCACACATCTCTGGCTCCAGCTTTCCCCACAGGACCAAAGCCTCTCACGTTCTCCATCTTGATAACAAAGTGCAAAAGTTCCAGCACTTCTCAGGCAGCTGGCAGACGGTTTCCAAGATGAAAATCTAGCACAGAATGAGCTTTGTTTGATTTATTAGGACTGCTCACACTGCCACAAGTAGAATACCCCCATAATTACTGTCAACACATCAGCAGCTTTCCGATGATATTATCCCCGCTACAAACCGAGCTGAAACACTTTTATTGCAAATGTCAAAGCTGAATATATTCATCGCGTCACATTGTTGCCATATGGGATGTCTGTAAAATGTAACCAGTCACTTCAAAATGCGAGACCTTTTTGTAATCTTCCATTTTCACCAAGCTAACCAGAAACAGTTGTGGATTACATCACATCCCAGCCAGAGGTTCGCACAATCCGTGTGACTTTGTATGAAAATCAAGGATAGCACAGCATGCTCATCGCAAACATTTGCTGTCATGTAGTCTAGTGAAATAGGTCTCCAAAGCACAGATGGATTTGCTTTATGTCCAATGTTTTCCTCCATAAATGGTGAGGAAATGATCAAAGTTTCACTTTGGGGGACTTTTATCCACCAGGACGGATAATAATGACGTCTGGTCAAGAGGTGCACCAGTCTGGTAAAAACTAGCCTCCTGTTCTACACTTTACTTCGTTCAGGCACAACAAACTTCAGAAAACCACAGAGGTGTAAGACTCCAACAACAAAACCAAAGACATATATATATTTTTAATTGTTTAAGATAACTTTATTAGTGATTAGCGCTATTAGGGAGGCTAGCATCACTAGTAGCAGCAGTCTCTTCTCTCCAGGTCTTGAATTTTTCCCTTTCAAGACCTTTTTGTCTTATAAACAAAACTAATATTTCCAGATCCTGCATATTCCATGACAGACAGAGGAAAGCACAAAAGCAAAAGCAACTTCCTGTAATCCAGATAAGCTTCTGGTTGTCTGCTGAAGCTCCATGCAGCTCATCTGTCGCTCAGTTATCACCGTGCAAAACTTTCTAAACGTTTCGTCTAAGCATATAGGAATTAAAACATTTCCTCAGCAAGCCATACAGTGCAGCAAACTGCTCATTCAGTTATGCAAACTCACTTAAATGAAGCTGTTCTTCCTACCGACGCTTGTCAGCTGCTACAATAGACTGCCAGACTTTGACGGCCTCTCATCCCTTTGCCATTTTATACCTTTGTAGTTTTGGTCATTTTGAACCTGACTTTTTGAGGTACAGAAGAGAGCTGTCTTCCACATGATGTTAAGTCCTCAAATCGTTCCAGTTTTTGGAGATTCCATTGAATTTGCAAAAGATTAGTTAGCCTGGAGGAGATCCCAGAAAGGCTGAGCATCTTGGAGCAGAGCTGCTTTTTTTTATGGCGTGAAACATGGAGGGAGTTCTGTCAGCCTTCTGGGAAACTCAGAGTTAAGGTAGGAATGTAGATTCCCTTGGAGATGCACAAAGAGCCTGACGTTAGTGACAGCAGAAGATGCCCACTGCGCTAACTGCTATTACAACATACTAACATTTAAAAACTTCAAATCATAATGTCATTGTTTTAAATGAATTAAGCACAATCTAACAGTGACTCCTCCCCCACACACAGTGGAACATCACCTCTGCTCCTTGTATAAATAATCAGTGACCTCTTGTCGCAGGAGGGATAGAATAAATGCTGTTAATTAGTTTCCCAGAACAAACAGAAATGAGTTAAATAGACACCAGCAGGTCAAAGCTTGACAGAAACAGGGATCAGAAATCGGCCACAGATCTCTGATGCATCTCCACTGCAAGTATATAAGTGTTTTTGTGTTTGCCTGAACTACTTCTGAATGCTACGTGAGTAAAATGTTTTTGACTTGGAACTCAGAACAAGAGTCAACGTATAATTTAGTGAGTGTGATTGAAATTCTCTCACAACACCAAACTGGAATTAAACCTGATGATTTAATTCCAACACGAGAAGCAAGAAGTTCCTCAGTACGATACGGCTGCAGGGCGTATAAAACACAGATTTAGTAATTATCCGTTTACGTGTAGCTCTTACTTTTACCCGAAGAGGATTGTGCTGCCTTTATGGGTAAATATATTGGCCGAGCCTTAGTTGGTCCAAAGTGTTGAGGAATATCTTGTTTTGGGTTTGTGTTGCTAACAGCCGGCTCACCGATTACAAATGCTAGCGAATCCCACAGGCTTCCTGACACGGTTAAGCTGAGTATGACGTCACTCTGCGACCCGGGTTCCAACTTCTTCTGCAAAGCTAACATAGTAAAAACCCGGTAAATAAAGCCGTATTCCTAACTAAATGACCACTTCCCCACATCTTTTCTTCCTCCTTCAACACAGCAGCTAATCGTAAACGAGCCTTTCTGAACGTCTTAATGGAAAACAGGACGAAAGCAGCAAAAGATGTCCGAACTTCAGGTTTAAGTTGATGTCTGTTTCTACCTCCGCCATTCCAGATCTTTTTAGAAACGTTATGTTACAACGTCTTCAGGTCGGAGCTGAATAATTTCCCAGGGGGATTACAGCTGCCTCTGCTTAAGGCTGTCACAATCATATCATTTTAGGAGACAATTAATTGCCGTGCAAATTATTGCAATTAAAGATTCAATTATCTTTCTTGGAAGTCACTGTTATAGTAAAAGCCAACTCATAATTTATTGATTTACTTCACACTTATGGGAAATAGCTGCATCATTTAAAATATATATATATATCATATTTCTTGCCTTTGAGACTTTGTAGGGTAGAAAAAAAAGTACTACAAGATGAAGTCATTGAAAAGGCAAAATATAGAAGTAGTCAATTTCTGGTTATTTAACCAGCCTGTTGCTATGCAAAGACATGAGTTAATATGCGGTATCAATATTCTGCCAATCATTATTTCAAAAACATTGCTCTAATCAGCAGACCTTTTTATAAATATCAAGAACTAAAGAAATCCCAGCAGTTGTCGCCGTGCTGAGTGCAGCATCAGGCTCGTCCGCCAGGTCAGCAGACAGTCGATAGTAAAATCTCTGAACAAGATGTTAGCGTATATCAGATGGACAATAGAACGACGCAGCAACATAACAACTGTTTCAGATCAAAGTTGAGCCGTGATTCACCAGAGAGGCCCAGACAAATGTGGGGAAGTAAAAGTTCCAGTTTCAGTCCGTTTACAATCCCACCCATGACGTCATCGTAGAAGAGATGAAATCAGCATCGAGACACGAGGCGTTTGGGAAAAACCCTCGTCTCTGCGCTTGCTGACATTTCTAAATACCTTTCCTTTTACTCTGTTTTCTTTCACACAACCTCACTGTTTAATTGAGTGTTTTTGATGACATTCCAACAACAGAGTGTTATGCTGGAAACAGTGTGTGCACGTATTTGGCTGGTGGCAAGCTGCAGAAGGCAAGAGGCCGAAGTTTTGTTTCTAAGTTTAAGTCCAAACGGAGAACTTCCACAGACCTTTTTTGCAGCTGCTTAAATATGCGGATGTGTGTTAGTAGGTGTGCGTAGGCCGCCTGCATGAGCGGAACGCAAAGTGCAAGTGGGTGAATGCGTAGTGTGTCATGTTTATCGTATCTCTAGCAACTCAACAATGCACCAGAGAACATGGGCTCAAGCCAGAGAATGAGAAGAAATCAAAATCAGCAGCTAGGTGCAGGGTGAAACCATGCAGAAAAACAAACGAAAAAAAAAAAAAGAAATAGATAAAAATGAAGCATGACATCATCGCACTTGGCCTAAAACTCTCCTAACTACCAGGAAACAAATCTAAGCACAACAATGATCGGCAAGGAGAGAAGAGGAAACTTGGCGTGTGTTCGTGCAGCTTGAGTACAGCTGAGAGAGGCTATTTCTGGGCCTGCCCCTTGTCCCCTTACCCTCCTGCAATCATGCATCATCCACTCCCTTCACTCTGTCCACTCATCCATCTCGGTAACTGCAGGACCCAGTTGTACACTTCCCCAATATGACATTTAATTCAGGTTTGATTTCTTCTGCCGGGCGGCTGAGCGATGCATGGAGGGTGGGAGGCCAACTGTGAGCCGTCACGGAGAGATTTCAGGACAAAATGGCTGCAATGCTTATTGACCCTTGATTGGTTTGGTCTGCCATTGTGAGCGTGATTGGTCAGCGGTATGAACTCGGTGGAACATTGTTAGAACGTTTTGTTTTAAGGCCGGAGATGCACCGCTCCGATTGGAAGGTGTTCCCTTGATAATCGTTAATCAGCAGAATGTTGACATATAAATATTCAACTTCTTTTAATTAGTGGTGGTACTCAGTTAAAAATTTTAATTGAGTTAATTACAGGGTCTGTAATTAACTCAATTAATCACATTTTTAATAAAAAACTATATCAACAAAATAAGCAACATTTTCGATTCAAAAACCCTTTTTGCTGCTAAATTATTGAGTTAATACACACAAAGATATTAAATGTTCTTGATCAGTTACTTAGGTTATTCAACTATCAGATTGGTGCAAAGTGCTACTATAATCACTCAGCAATCAGGTTTTCCTGGAATCTGCTAATTCATCGACAAATTCTTATAAAAAAGAAAAAAACCTTATTTAGAAACATGAACGCTGACATTAGCGTTGGAGACGTCTGTGCTGCTGCAACACGTTTAGCACCGAGATGCTATTTTATTTTAGGTTTGAACAGCTTCGCTGGTGGGATCACTGGTTTTAACACAACTTGCACATCGCTACTTCGTTGTGCGTTGCTGTCGTTTGCGGATGTCGCTTGTGCGTCACATTAACAGCATGTACCTGAAACGCACGAATACAAAGGTTCTGGCATGAACTTTTGCATATTACGACTAAATCATTAAGACTAATAAATTGAAATGAATGCACTGAGGTGGCGCACTGATAAAGACAGAACTCTCACACTGTCCAGTCTGTTAAGACACCAAATAAATGCATGTATTTTGATGCACTTTTTAAAGTTTAATTTTAAAAAAACTCGGATAAAGGCGAAGGAAATGTGTTTTTGTGGGATTCTCTTGTGTTAGTTAATATTCTGTTGCATTCAAAATCACTTGAACTATGTATTTTTCTTAAATGCTGCATACTGATGTAAACTGACTGATGGTCTCTCATGGTCTTGGTCACTCTTTGATTAGCCTTTAGCTTTAGCCTCCAAGTAATCTGTATTTATACAAAACAAAGAGAGCTATCGGCTGTGAGTAAGACTTCAACAGAAACTCATTTCAAAAACCCAGAACTATCCCTTAAACTCCTAAATTTGTGTTGCTTTGTCGTGACAGACCTTTCAATCTGTCGACACTTGAGGCAACAAAGTTTCGGCTGCACCGACTTCCACAAAGCGGGGCTTTACTGTACAACAGCAGCTGCTTCGTTTTACTTGTGTGGGCCAGAGTAACCACCCAATCAAATTCCTGCCAGCACCCTCTCCCTGAACTCCTCTTCTCACTCATCACAATAATGAGTCGGGGGGTGGGATGGTGGCGAGCAGGTGGTGGCCTATGAACACATTCATGGCTTAAAGTGAGAAATAAAGATACATATGACTCGTTTTATGTGTTCGGTATCCGCGGAGCATTCCCTCAAACGTAGCTGTCCTCCCGTGCGCGCAGCACCCTTCATCATGGCGAGCAGAAACAGGGTGGAAGATAAATTTTTAGAAAAATATTTGCAAGCACATGCCCTTCCTGTCCTCCCCTCAGTGATTTCTTGCTGCAGTTCACTTGAACAGATAACACACATTTCTGAAAGAACAGGCCAGATCTAAATTATGTTCTGTGGGTTTTTTTTATTTTATCCAACTCGTACTGTTATATTCTTTTCCTGTAAATGTTCCTATGCAGTTGGGACGGGCCAATGCATATAATTTCCTATTGGTGTGACAGTAATTTTAGAGAAATGAAAGAGAAAGTGCCACAGCTAAACTCCTGATGCTGCACACTGCCAGTCAGCTCTCTGGAAGGAGGCAGCTGCAGTTTTCCCTTGCTTCCGAACCAGACAAATTATTTTGTTTGTGAATTATTATGGTCACAAATAACACAGATAGTGGAAATTAAGTGAGTCATATTCAGTAAATTAGATTCAACATTCTGATGAGACTGATTTGTCAGATTAAAAGTACCTTTTGAAAATAATATCCTTCCAGCAGCCATTAAACATACTTTTTATTAACTCCACATTTCTATTAAAAATGTTTTTTTTATTGGTCCGATGTAATATTAAAATTTCAAACTCATGTTTTTATTAACCGTAATCAAAAAATCATTATTACAAACAAAAATAAGGGCTGTCAAAATTAATCTATATAATGTGTTTCACTGAGTGATAAAGCTCCTAAAATAAATAGACTTTTCAATAATATTCTAATTTATTGAACAGGTCTCTCTATCGCAACAACATATTTACTAAGGATCCAGAATGTTTATTAAATTTAGAGCATAATCTTATTTTTTATGTAATAATTAATGTGCCACTTGTTTTTAATGGAAATAATTGCTGCTTTCCTGTTTTATCATACCATAAGAATCTCATTCCTACTACAGAGGCTAAGTGCAGTCATTTATCACTCAGATTGCATTCTGGGAAACTGTGTTTTTCTGCCTTTGTCACCCAACAGCAGTAGCGAATTCAAAATATGAAAACATCTGGATAATCACCTGAATAAATAGTTCATTTGTGAGCATGCTAACAAATTACAACTGCTTGTTTCTTACTTGAAGCACCAATCTTGCTTTCTAAATGTACCTATAGTTAATAAAATGTCTACAACAACATAAGGATTATTTGCTCGCATTGGTTCTACGGAGAACATCTGGACCTAATAAGCAGCGAGACGCTTGGCACCTGTTATTTGCAGCCGGCTCGCAAACCCCCTCTGAAGCATGAAGGACAAAGCAGCAGGCTCCTCCATGAATCAAGCGTTTGGTGTTTGGACGGCAAGATGTATCGGCGCTGACCTCCACGCTGACAGGGGTCACTGAGCTGCATGTGCAACGTTCTCCTGTTGCCATATTTGAGCGATACTCTTTGGTAGAATGAATGCTTAGGACGTAAACCTCTGCATATCCAAACTATTATTTTAGGGGAGAAGACACAACAGCAGCCAGGTATAGACTTTTGTGGGGATCATCAGGCAGCTTTTGAAATAAAATCTGCAACCTTTTGGGGAAATGATTAAAGTTGATTATATAAAATCAACTTCTTTGAGCTTTAAATCATGTTATAATGTTATTCCCTCATCAAAAACATACTTGGAGTGTTGCTTTGATTCGTTCATGCATGTTTGAGAAGTCTTTTAATCTCCAATAGCAAAACCCCTGCTTGGACCGAGCGAGCGCCACTTTCAAGATGCAGCTCCTCCTCAGAGTTGCAGTTTCCAAGCTTCCAATCTTTCGCCTCACAGAGCATCCCTTCTCCTGTGACTTTCACACTCAGCTCCTTCAGACTAGCCAGCAGCAAATAGCAAACACCTGCTGGAAATGTGCATCTGCTGAGCTCTTTGCTACATCTCAGGGAAAAGCTGGTAAAAAAGTTTTTTAAAGGTTTATAGAGGAGCAATGTTGGGATGGCTCCTTGAAGGCAGAGTTTCAGACAGAGCAGGAGTTTTTAAAGAGGCAAAGGCCCAATTTCAAGGCATTAAATTACAAAGTCAAAGGTTTTAAGTCATATTTGTTATTTAAATATAGTTGCTGCTCACTGCCAGTCAATAGGCCGGAGGACGGCTCCTGAACTTCTCCCTTCCTAACAGCAAACACAGTTCAGAGATATTTCTGGTCCACAAACAATCCTGGCGAGGTACCAGAGGCACATGAATGAGGCTGCCGACTGCAGGCTGTCTACCTGACTGAGAAGCCCAATTAATTATCTAACTAACATCAGCTTGTTATGCTTTTGTCACTCTATGGAAAAATGTTTTTTTTTTGTGTGTGTGTGTGTCTAATTTTAGCGGGTCTTAACTATAGCTTTCAGCTTCAGTAGTCAATGTATCAACACCTAAACAACATGTTATAGAGATCACCGTTATCAGGAATAATCAAAATGGTAAAACCACCTAACGAACAATTGTTGTTTTCCTGTTTTAAATAAAAACTATGTTTTACATTTTGCTTTTGTTTGAGTACAACATATGAGTGTTTTTGGTTGAATGCATCAGTGGGGCATGGGCCCCCTCCCCCACTTGTTGCGGTGAGCTGTCAGCTCGTATGTCCAAAGCTTTACCTCGTTTAAAGAAAAATCAGGTTGGCTGACATTTCAACTTCTGACAAGACTCCATCTTGTAAAACGTTCTTGAACACAAGCTAGCGACAAACACAGAGTCTGTCTGTAAAATATCCAACGGCTAACGATGAGGCAGGTAATATGACTGTCTAACTTCCAGATTCACTTAATAAAATCAGGTCCATTAATCAAACCGATGGCAGACCAAGGTTTATAATGCTCCAGACTGAGTTTTCTCTGGCTGCATGGAGCACCTAGTAATGCCCCTCCCCCACCTCTTGCTGCACAATGCCAAGGAAGGTGTCCACATTTTTTCCTGACATAGAGAATAAAAAAAAAGATGGCAGCTTAAAAATATTTGTAGACATGGACAAAAACATGCGCAGTCAGAGTGTGCAAAGTAAAGAATTGCCACCTATCACTATTACTGAGACAATGCTATTTTATATCTGCTGACTGGTTAAACAAATAGATAACTCAGCTAAATAACCAGCTAACAATATTAGCTTGTTATTTTTGTTTTACCTCATAAACAGCAGTAATAAGAAGAAAAAGTGAAATAGTTGTGATATTTATCATGGTTCAAATCCCAGCCTGCATGGAGTTTGTGGGTTCTCTGCTCTGAATGTTCAAAAACATAAATGTTGTCTGTAATAAAAAGTCACATTCATCATCATACATTAGCGCAAATATAAAAAAAAATTCACTACAAACATTTGTAAATTGGCACCACAGAATTTGTGATTTTGATTGCAAAAAAAACACACAAAAAAAATCACAAACTCCTGAAGGGACAGCAATTTATTGTTATTTCAACAATTGAATTGGTTTTAACAATGTATTGTGGCACAACCGGCCCTTTAAGAACATTCAGATATTTGATTTGGCTCAAAATAAAAATGACTGACAGCCCTTATCTGAAGTAATCATACTTGGAGAATCCTTTACCATACAAAGTTCAGATGTCATTTTCACAACATTAGCCAAAGAATTCGCGTCCCTCCTTTCCAAATACGGCAATTACATGTAAGCTGTAATTTTTCTGAAGGTTTGAACAACTGGCTCAGCTGAAATAATCACCTCTCCACCTATTCTTCCAGAACAGATGACTAAACGACACCAAAATAGCATCGGTGTATCTGTTATTTCACCTGAGGGCAACATATGCACATCTCCTCTGTCACCCCCAAATGGCAACCAAGTCAAACTCTGTCAGACCTTTCAGAATGACAGCTTGCTGTATTAAAGCCTGTTTTTGTTACCCTATAATGTCTGTTAAAGCTCAGAAGGATTTCGCAACACAGCGGTGGCTGGAAGAAGTTTGAAACATCAATATGTAATGAGAGAGAAGTGAAGCTCAGCTCCAGACTTTCAATCAGTTTCCTCTCCTTCATTTAGCTCAGATGCTAGAAAAACGCCCCGGCGCCGCAACGAACTGTCACCAGTGAAAGCAAGGAGAGCGGGGTGAAGAGGCCTGTCAGATTCCCCCAGAGCAGCTGATTAGAAGTCAAATTAACCAACCTCTGCTGCGGGTCCGGTAATGTTACAGCAGCAGCTCAGAGAGCCGCCATTTTGAAAGCGACACATACTTGCTTCAAGGTTCTATCAGGTCAGATCGCAATTGCAAATGCTTGGAATGACACCAACACGTCGAGTTGACACCAGATTACTAGAGAGCAGACGTGCTCTGGACAAGCAACGCACCCAGATCCGGTTCGAAGATGCTTGAGTTCACGGTGCGGATAAAAAAGATTTTTTTTGTGCCAAAGCATCTGATGAGTTGGAGGACTCCTGACATGCTTATGAGCCGTTCTGATTTGTCAGTCTGATTGAGTGAGTGAGTGTTCCTTCTTACCGGGGTAGAAGTCTTTGGATTTGGACAGCTTAATGGTGGCACCCGTCTCTTTCTGCAGTTGTACGATGGTTTGGCCACCCTTGCCAATTATAGAGCCGGCTGCATAGCTGGGGATCAGCACCTTCAGGAAGTACTCACCCTCCTCTGGGGGAAAGACACACAAAGTGGGAAAAAGGCCACATCATGTACAGCAGCTCTACGCATCACATATATGCACTGAATGACCTCAAAAAGCAAAATATTAAAGAAATAAATAATTTTAAAAAACATAAAATCATTAATATGTGTTTTAGATAGAGCAAGGAGAAAGGTTGGTAATATATTTTTGCTGATATTTTTCTGAAGGGGAAACATTTTCAGGTATTTTGGGTAGGAATATTTGTAGCTTTCACGTTCTATTAGCGATTGGAGGCATGTTCTGTGTCCTGGCCCAGATTTTCATGTAGAGTAAATGATGACCTCCTTTCCAGTTTGCAGAGGTCTAATTTTAACCATTTTCAAGGAGTTTTAGCAACACTCTGAATAAATACCCGTCAATGCTCGGTGTCAAGTAATCCTGTTTCACGCTGGAACCAAACGGCGGAAATCAAAACAAGTCAGAATGTAAGAAAAAAAAAAAAAAGGCACCCCAAGACGCAAACTATCAGGACAGAACACAATCACATCCAACTCTTCATTCAAGCAGCTCGTGAATAGCCACAAAAAATTATCCGTCGTAATTAACCGACGTGTGGGGAACATATGGGAAGCAATCCTGCAGATTTGTTCAAAGGGTATAGAGCCAAAATGGTTTAAATCTCCTTCATTTTGGAGGGGCTTTTGTGGTTTAAAGTGGCTTTTAGCAGTCGCTGATTGACAGAGTGTCACTGTGCAGCAGAATGTGTTTCTCCTCTTAGCTTGGTAGAGCTCCATTTTCTGCAGTTCTACTTAGAAATCAGTCAAAACCAAGAAAGCCCTCGTGCCACTCAGTGCAAACTGCAACGGTGCAATCAGCCACATTTGGTGCTTGTGCCCATGCGTTATTGATTGACCTGACAACGTTGCGATGATGACACGGTGAACATTTGACACAGGTGCACACTTGAACTTAAGCATGGGCACAAACAATCCCCTCTGCATGCTGATACGGATGCAATGACGTCATGTTCGATCCCTCTCAACTGCCAATAGGGGTGACGTCAGTACAGCAGGGCAGGGGTGTTACGAAGCGCCGTAAAACCTTTCTGGCCACGGTTCTGCTACCTTTCTCTAAAGCGTGCCGTCGGACTGTCAGCCGTCGCAGCCCGTCACCGTGTTTTGTACTTTGTTGAGGACATGGAACGTAGAGGCGCGACATGCGTGCTGAAGACATGGAGGACGGGGCGGTGGGGAGGAGGGGGGGATGCAGGTGGACTGAGACCAACCTGTTGCCTCGATAATACACTCATTAGATTGAGATGTGAATGAACATGACACTGTGACATAGGGGAATTTCACAGCCCACATGGTAGCTCTTCCTCTTGTTGCATGAATATGCCCCTCATGTTCCATTCAGACGTAGGCTCGGTTTGCTCAACATCAGTCGTAACCAATGGCTCTGACAAACATCCACATATTTAGTGCCATTATTAGTGGCAAAATTTTTTGTTTGGATCTATTAAAACTCACTTTGACAATTAATAAAAAAACACCACATTTTCGGAACATTTCAAGTGAGGATAAAAGCTGACGTATCTTTTAAGTAGAAAAAGAAAAACGGATGCGTTTAATCAGATTCAATGCTCTTTATCCTCCTGCATTTCCTCTTTGGATATCTCAATCTTGTGCAGGGTTGCAGTCAGCTCTCTGCTTTTTTCTTAACGTGAAACACAAAATGACCTTGATGGGAAAAATAAAATAACGCCGTCGCCAAAAACCTCCCGAGCCCCTTAAACTACCTACCGCCTGATAACCGACTGCGTGCCAGTAGGAAAACATTTCACGGAATGATTTCTTTTTACTGGATCCCAATATTCCGAGACCTGTTGTTGCCAGACGAGCCCAAACCCACTGCGTAACTTTCTGCTCATCTTCAGCCGGGAGTGAACCCAGCAGGGGAGGAAGCCGCTAAGATTCCCCTCTTGTCGCCTTCACAGCCACGTTTGGTGTCATTAGTCAATAATTAATTCCGTCCCAGTGTCTGAGATCACAGTAACAGGTTTTAATGGCGTCATGTGGTAGAGTAAACATGGCAATCTGTCGCCAGGGAACGGGAGCAGTGGGGCACATTGGGAGGTTGAGCCAGTGGGGTGTTAGTTCAAACCCTTGCTTCCAGTACTGGAAGGATGGCTTGGAGGAGAGACATGGTCTCTGAGCCAAATGCGTTTAGTTAAGTCACTCAAGGGGGGTGGGTCAGGAGGAAATGCCTTGTGACCGTCCTCCCCTCCTTCTCACAACCCTTCCAAGTACCCATTCTGCATTTCAATGGACCAACCTGCTCCTGACGGGGGAGCAAGGACGATGGAACAAAAATGAGCCGCAATGAACAAATCCGCCTTAAGATGTATGAAAGTACTCATGGTGCAGCGTGATGGATAAATTCAACAAGTCAGACAATCAGAGTTTGAAGCTTACCCATTCTGAGATCTGCTGCTTCTCAAGTCCTCTGTCAGATCGCCATCAATGCCGGGGCGCAATCTCTAAAGGGGCTCCTGACATTAGCCTAGGCATAGGTGCAACGGTAGTGTTGAGGAATGCGGCCAGCCGACCTTTTTTTTTCCACCGAGGTCTTATTCATCAGTGGGGTGCAGAAAAAGAGATTTCACCGCAGCATCCGAGCCATGCCTGCAGCTGGCCCGAGCCTCAATTGTCTGAGAAAATGCTAATGCAGGCTCTGAGTGTTTTCAGTGAAAGACGGCACGCATTGTTCAAGCCTGCATCGGTTTGAAGGGGGGGGGGTCTTCCCTGCCGCATCACCCTTTTCACTGCTCTCATCCATATTCATCGAGTGGCCTGTCCGTCTGCAGCAGCACGCAGGACTGGCAGCCGGCGCAGCCAATGGCCGGCCTCCTCTCCTCAGGACGTCACGTTCCCACCCCCCCCGACGCCGGTCCCCAAAAAATTGAATTTTCTCCTCTACTCCGCCTCTTTTGACGCAGCACTATAAAGTACGGCAGTCCATTCACTCACTCTTTTCAGAGAAAAGTGACAAAGGTGAAGTGGCTGAAGGAGCGGACGACAGCGCCGGACGAGGAGCTTCGCACAATGACCTTCAGTAGAAACTGGAGAGGTGCATGGAGAACATAGCCAGATGATGGAGGAGGTGGAGGAGTGGTGATCGGAGACGGCGCGCTTTACGCCACCCACCCTCCTTTCCTCTTTTCCCCCACCCCCAATCCCTGAGACGGCCATGTTTGAGAGGGCGGAGGGGCTCATCAACCATTGCAAATGGCAGTGCCGCAGAATGGTGGAGGGGGGTGATGAAGCCAATCACTACGCCTATAAATCTTACACCGAGAGGTATCTTAAGTGACCGAATGAGTGTAAAAAACTGCAGTGTGCTTGTGTGCAAGTACCTGTTAGTGGACACGGGGGTCCAGCTTCATTTAACGGCGCATTCCAGGAAACCTGCACACAATGAACTCTCTCCCTCCTGGATGTTGATCAGTTTGATCAAACCCTAACATTTTTCCTTTTTTTTTTTTGGCTGTTGAAACAAGCACCTTCCAGAAGATTCTAGCAGAGAGATGCTCCACTATATTGCCTCAGCTTCCCTGTAGACTGCACTTTCTCTCAGGGTCTATCTGGCTCCTCTTTTCTCTCCGTCTCCTCATTACTTTCGCTTCCTCCTATTCTCTGTTTCGCTGCCACCTGGCAAATTCACAGTCCGCTCACGTCACATCGCTCTGCAAGGGCACCTGTGTCCTTCCCTCCAAAAAAAAAAAAAAAAATCAAATAAATAAATAAACAAATAAAAACACGGCTCACATTCCTGTGCCAGCCTTTCCATTAGCAACATAACGAGATCATAGAACCCCCCCCAAAAACAAACAACCTTTTGGAAGGCGTCTGCTTGCCAACAACGTGGGCTCACAATACGGATAATTTAGAAAGAAAAAGAGTGAATGAAAGATGGTTCATTTTGAGGAGAGAAGGGCGTAGCTGATAAAAGAGTAGTCATTTCCCTCATTCAGTGTCCACGGCTCCTAATGCACAGCGAGGGGGGGCTCTCGGCTTTGAAAGAGCCAAGGCTTTCTTCTCTTTGTTGTAACTGCCAGTCATGTTAATGATCAGTTGGGTTGGAATAACGTGATCAATATCAGACGTAGTCTTGGGGCTGGTGATTACAGGGGTGGCTGAGGATTAGCAGCCTGTCTAACACTGTTGTCAGACAGGCTGCAGAAGAGACAATACAAAGATCACTGGATGGAAATGATTTGCTTTTCTGCTTTTGTTTTAATTTTTCCCTCCATATAAAATTCCAGTAAATAATTAGGCATTTCAGAAAGGCCTTGAGGCTGTTCTGCATACTGTATTGTTAAACTTAGACTATATGCAAATCATACATTTAGGCAGCCACCCGAAACATGAATTAGCTTAGATGTTAAAAGAGAGCAGAATAAAGTTTCATCAATTTCTGGCACTTGAGCACCAGAAATATATTTCCTGACCAATAAATAGCAAGTTGGAGTAAAATAAATACTCATCGATGTCAATTTAAACAGTTTTTAGAAATTTGGAACTATTCCAAATTTATATTCCAGACTAATGTCCACCCATCGTCCAGACTGGCTTTTCAGAGGGGCTGCAGCAGATAGTGGGAATGGGGTGGGGGAGCTGGCTCTAGACAGGGTTTCAGTCTGTCACAGCGCAATGCAGGGACATACAAGACAACCATTCACACCTAGGGGCAACTTAGACTGACTAATCTAACACAACATGCATGTTTTTGGATAACAGAAGGAAACTGGAGTACCTGGGGAAAACCTATAAACACCAAATTTCTTCTGTAGGTTGAATATCAAATTACGTCCCCCACGCCCCCCAGTTTTAGTGTCAGCTGCAGTTGTGATTTATTGCTATTCTGATTTTGCAATGCACTTTCTGTATAGGCATGGCCGTGGCACAGGGGTAAAGCGTGCAGTCCATGTACGAAGGCCTCGGAACGACACATTCGTCACAGGTTCGAGTCCAGGCCCCTTGACCTTTGCCGCATGTCTTCCCCTCTCTCAGTCCACTTTCCTGTCAACTACCTCTCAAACAGAGGCCACTATAAGGTGGAACACATTGTTTTAGTTTTGTTTTTCTTTTAATACCTATTAGGCACAAGTGTCCTGTATTTAACAATAATTGGACAGAAAACAGGAAGCAGAGAGAAGGGGAACCCAGGACAACCGCATCGAGGACTACAGCCTCTGCTCTACTGACAACCACCCAGCGTCACAATGGCAGTTTTGAAACAGTAGCTTCATAAAGTATTAATATGCGGGTAACTAAGCCATGCCTCTTCCCCTACATACACTTCAGAGACACACAGAGCGGGGTAATAGGTGAAGCTAAGCTGGTAGGAAACGTCAATAACCAGAGTTTTGACTCAGAACATCTCTGACCATACGTAAATAAAAATGGATGGTCTTCTGATGGACTAGCAAACCTTCCAGAGTGCACCTGTTGTCCTTTAGCGTCCCCTGGGACAGCTGCGAGGTTCCTTGACTGATCCTGTATTACTGAAGATATAAATCCCTGCTCTTAAAGCTGCTCTTTCCCCAGAGTCACTACATTACAATTATCCAACATCAGGTTGCGAAATTATGGAAGTGGCAGTACTAAAAAGCCAATAACATATGTGCGAATTAAAATGTTTGTCAACACTCCTCCAACACTCACATCAGCCGGTAATTGAATGAGTGCTTGCAGGTAAACGGTGAAAAACTCCCTCCGAGAAGCAGGAGCGCCATGCACGTTAGCTCTTCTTCTGCAGCTGTTTTTTTGAGGTGTTAATGGATGACATGTGGGGTTTGGAAATGTTCTAAAATACTGCCTGGTGCCATCAGGGCTCCCTTCGTGCCTTGCTGAAATTTAATTTCTGAGGAGCAGTGAAGTGCAGAAAGGATGCGCTCACGCTGTCAGAAAATATGATATAATGCTGCTGTCACCGAATGAGGTGCTGCTGGTGCACAAAGGGAGAAATCCTAGTAACATATGGTGAGAAAAAAAACAGTGTTTCTCTGCAGACAACTAATTAACATTAAGTTGTTGAGTAAGTGTTCGCTGTGAGCTGCAGAGCATAACAGCCCTATGCTGGAATAAGACGTACAGTAGCTGGAATCGGCCGTCATCCTCTGAATGCGGCTCTCTAAACATCTTGCAGAAAAATTAGGACTCATGCAGTGGTTCTTCGTCACCACTAAACCCAACCATTACCGTGACAGTGCAGCAAATAATTCCCCGTTTTTAGTATCCTATGTTTATGTTGCAACACAAGTCTTCTCTCACATATTTTACCCTCCAGCCCGATTGGCCTCATCAGGAAACCTATAAATAACCGTGGTTAGATAGAGATCTGCACTACGACCGGCGATGAGTGTTCACCCTGGAGGCTTGTATAAATTTTACCTATTGGTTTTCCTGCTTAGCTGAGCTTATGATTTAAGTGTCAACCACACACCGAGAGCGACTCTGAAACTCACAAAAACAAGGATCCACCAGACCTCCGCCGTTCCTCATCACTCTTCATAGAAAAACATTCAAAAGGAAGCTTGTTTGGTGATGGATGAATGCAGTTGTTTAGCAATTATATTCATAGAGTAAAAGAACAACAACCAGGACAGATGCTGACAGGAGTAGAGATGCTCCTACAAGTGGTCTAGGTTACCAGAATCTTTTTTTCCTTTTCCAATCAGTGAACACACCATGTGAGCTCTCACTCTTTACGCCCGATAATAACACTCTTTGGTGTGGAAGCTATCACCGAGCGATTGACTCAGACGCTTCCAGCATCCACATGGTCAGTGAAAGCACAAAAACTGTATGAAGGTTTAGTAAAGGAAGCTGTATTTTCTACGGTTTCTTCAAACGGCTGCAAAGAGGAGTCAGACATCAGCAGATAAAACAAAGATTAATATATTACAGTTACTGTGTTCATCCTTTTTAAGAGTTGAATTATTTCCGTCATAAAACATGCTGGATGTGCTTTGGAAAGCGCTCAGTTAAGGAATGGATCTTGTCTCCAAGGTAGCTAATTAGTAATGCTAATAATGCTGATTGCTAAAATAAAATACTGAAACCAGTTCAAAAAGTTAATTCTGTAATCATTTAGTCTTTGTATAGAAATTTTAGTAAAATCCTGCACCCAGAATGACAAGGACACCTATAAATAATTGATCACAACACAGAGACTTCGTTAGGGTTTTGTATAGTAAGAACAGGTGGACGGATTAACCCAAAGTATTGATAAGTTCAATAATACCAATAAGTTGGTATCAGTGGTGTGATCGTTGCTTTAGTTTAAGAATCTCTCCTAAAATTGTATTTTAATTTTGCAATGGAGAATCTCGACTACACCTCAGAAAAAGGCTTTCTTTTGATTTGTTAACAAATTATGTTTTTTTTTGTCTGTTTTGTTTATGCAGGAAAAGATTCACACAAATATATTTTTGTTTTTCTATTAAAGCATAAACCTACAAACTTTGCCAAATTCTGTTTTAGGTTTTAACAAAAAACCCAAAACACCTAAAGGTCAGAAGCCTCATGATACATCAAACCTGAATAAAAAAAGTTCTGAATCGGTATCGGCATCACCAATACTGGTGCTGTATTACTTGGTACCGGATCAATATCAAAATATGCCTTACTGCCTCTAATAGTAACATTAAATGGCTAAATAATGACCTGAAACAAATGTCCATGCTGATTAGTTAATTTTATTTTAGTTCTACGTTTCATAATGAGACTATATTTTGTTTTTAGCCACTTCCTTGGATGTGTTTTTATTTGTGTGGAGGACTCCCATGCAAGAACCGCCTCTTTCTAAGTACCTGCAGCGGCTGTGATCTGTTTTCTCTACAGTTCCAATTATCCCTGCCATAAACACCGTTTATGTTTCTTGCTTTGAGGGTTGAAAGAAAAGAAAAGAAAAATAAAACCCCGAAGTTCAACAAAGATTTTTGTGAGTCTAATAAATCCGAGCCTATAACAGAGAGCAGACTAATGAACAAAGCTACAACATTAAACCAATCAGCTCTCTGCTTCTCTGCATATCTCCAGCTCCAGATGTGGAGCAGAGAGCCTTTTTTGGATTCACATTCAAAGCCGACTTGAGCTGAGGAGGCCGCTCAGTGAGTCAGGCAGCCTGCCCTCCCTGTTGGGATATGAAGTAACAGCCATAAACACTGGGGAGCCTTCCAAAGCGCACAGGTGCTGCGCTGGAAACGCCAACAGTCAGCCTCAGCCTGTTCTCTGGGCTTCCATGCGCTCTGGCTGCACGCAGACGGCTGATACTTACAGACCGCTTATGTTTTGGTTTTTTTTTTTTTTTTGTTTCTTGGCTCATATTCCGACACCAACCTGCGGCTTCATGTGGAGGAGACGCGGAGGACTAGCTGATTTCGTGTTGCGGCGCTCTTACCTCCGGTGTTGGTGCGCTTGGTACAGCCGGCCTCTTCAGCCGGAGTTTCCAGCGGCCGCTTGCGGGAGTCCGGGTTATCCGCCTCCATTTGACTCTGCTGCTGCTGCAGGCTGTGGAGGTTCGGGTTCGTGTATATCCCGTTGTGGTCCATAGCTGCTGCTCCACCACCATCTCCACCACCGGCCATCATCATGTTTCCACCGATAAACTGTTCCCCCTGCCTCTCTCCCTCTCCCCTCTCGCTCTCTTCCTCTCCTTCTCTCTCTCTCTCTCTCTGACACAGACGGAACACGCAGCGCTCTCACCACCACATCCCCCCGGCCGCTGCACCGCGGCCCCGGCGCTAGGTCTCTGTGGGGGTTCGGATGTTAAACAACACCGGGATCAGGGTATCCTCTCCCCGCCACGCTGCTGCTGCTCCCCTCACGGGGGCTAAATATAAAAGCCAATTGAGTTCAAGGCGCCGCTCGCTGATCCCGTATTGTTGCGCCTTCACGTGAAATAAAGCAGAAAGCGCGGAGTGGGAAAGAGATCCACGCAGAGAGGAGAGGAGGGGAGGGGGGGGGGGACAGCTTTTTAAACTCTTCTTCACGACACATTTCTCTTTTAAGTCGGGTGTGATGAGCGCAGCTGCTATTATTGTTGCCTTTGTAGTGCGAGAGGAGAGGGGAGAAAATAGTTTTGGGAGGGGGGGCTCCAGAGATACTACAGTTCCGCTGACCGGCCGAACTATCCACAGAACCAAAACAAGAGGTTTTGGTTCTCCATTAGCTGCTGTAACTCTGCATCCAACTACACAAACTGATTCAATATGTTTTATTTTTTCCATCAGCCGTTATAAATTATTTCGGTTTATTTTTTAAGTTTAAAAGGGGAACTCGATGTAAAAATTACTTTAAAAAAAAAAGTTCTAAAGTTATTTCGTCATCAAAAACGTACCTGGAGTGTTGCTTTGACTCTTTCGTGCGTGTTTGAGAAATCCTTCAATCTCCTGCTGGCAAACCATTCAGCTTTGCAAAAAAGTCAGAGAGCTGAAGTTTCCAAGCTTCCGCCTCACAGACCACGCCCTCATTCATCTCCTTCAGACTAGCCAGGAGCAATTAGCAGGCATCTTGCTGAGCTCGTTACATGAGCGACTGCTTAGTGGAACTCTGGTAAAAATGCTGCCAAAGTGTTGACAGAAGAGCTTGTAACCAAGGTGGCGTTTCAGAAAGAGCTGGGGGTTTTAAAGAGACAGAAGCCCAATTTCAAGGTGTTAAATTATGAATTAAAAATTTATATTAAGTCATATTTGATATATAAAGCATTTTTATAACAACTGAAGAAAAATAAGTCACAGTGCAAACACCTTTTAGTGTTTGTGAAACAGGGTTCACTACCTCCATCTTATCCAACTATATTTGAATTTGTTTCATAAAGGAGAGTCCATATTAATAATCAACATGAGTACACTGAAACAACCATGTAGATATGCCTTCTAAAGAAGTCAACTATATCTGAATAATACGCACATTTTGCAGGACAATGCAAAAAAAAAAATTAAGCACCACACCAAGCAACAGGCATCCAATAACATGCAAATAAATAAAAATACACCAAGTAAAGCAACAATGCATATATCTAGCAATGTATCAATGTGTATTTTAACAAAATACACAGGCAACATAACTGAACAGCCAGCAATTTAGCTTAACTTTTGTTTCCCAGTTAAGCTCAACATCACTTCGAACTGCTCAAACAGCACATGTGAACAATTAAAATAAAACAATATTAAGCAAAGTTTGTATGAGAACGCAACAAAAAAGTAACACTCACCCATTACTTGTAAATATAATCCACAGGTTGTTGCGTTTAGTGCCAGCTGTTAGCCACTCATAGCTAAAACTACATTACAACGTTTTTACTCGTCCGTGTTAGTGAATCCAGGTTTGGTATGGATTTTCAATTTTTAGTCATTTCTTTTTTATCCGTTAAAGAGCGTCTTGAAAAAGGTAATTTTGATAAGTCTGTAACTAGGTCAAAGGTACCTGAAGCGGATGCGGCCGCCATTTTGTAAATACCAAGTTCATTACAGTGATGAATACAGGGGAAGTTCTTGCCTTACAGCAGGGCCTGTGGGACGACAGGTAGTTCCGTAATTCTGACTGACGGAACCTCAACCGATAATTCTATCAGTCCTACCAATTATGGCCTGTTGCGCGGCATTTTTGACAAAAAAGTAGCTGAATTTGTACAGCATGTCCTGGGGCGGAGCAGCTCGCCAGATGCGTTTAAGGCACTTTTTAAAAGTAGGAAATTAAAGTGAAAGTTCCATAATACCAATTAGCAACTGGTTTGTAGAATAAAAATGTAATTAAATATGATTAAAACATTTACACTTTTTCTTTTCAATTTTCTAGGGCTAGCAGTGAAGACCCTGATGGCCCTGACAGCCCACCACTGGTAATCCCCAATGGCAGAATGAAGAAAAACAATCGACACAAACGTACAAACACCAGAACATATTAATTCATAGCAGATTATGTGCTCTGAATTACAAGAAATACATAGCAAGAAATGGTTAATAATAATGGTTAATACAAACCAGAAACTCTAAAAAAGAAGTCACACCCATAAACGCATTTAATTCCCCAGTAGCTTGGTTGTTAGTCATAACTATAGATTTATGATCAACTATAGAGTTATGTATCTAATTCCATGCACAACACCCATCATTAATTATTGTGTCAGAGTAAAGTTTGGCACAGATAAGAACATGGTGTCGGGTTGCTTTTCAGGAGTTGGTTTCAGCTCCTTAGTTCCAGTGAAATGAATCCTTAGACCTTCAGCATACCAAGAGATCCCAGACAATAATGTGCTGCAGACTTTGTGGGAACAGTCTGGGGATGAACGCTTCCTGTTCCAACATCAGTGTCTGACCTTATGCTTTTAGTGAAGAACCAAACCAAATGAAGACAGAAACCCATTGCTTTGGAATCTCATACCGACAGTTGTTTAAGTGTTGGTATTTTTCCATCTCCAACAACAATCAGCATTCTTACAGAAAACACACAAAAAACCAAGACCAGACATCCACAAATCCAAGTAAGTCATTTATTTTCTGTAAAAACTGTACACTTTAACGATCTCTAGATCACATTACTTTATTCAACTTGAGCAGCGCTCCCTTGTTTGTTTTTCAGTCTACCTGCAGCAACAGAAACCAACTTATTTAAGTTTTGCCTACTGAATACCAATGTGATGTTCAATGATCTAATCAGTCCTAAAAGCAGTACAACCCTGAGATAATCCTTTAAACTGCACTTTAATTTGGATGAAGCGTTCTAGTGCGGTCCACTGGGACCAACGGGTAAATAAATGCTGGATCTTTAACATGTAGACGTCTGATCGCCACCTTCCTGGCTCTGAGCGGGAGCACTGCTGTCCTCAGCGTCTGCCGCTTCATCTGGCTCAGGGCTGGCAGCCAGCGCCGATACCCTCTGTGTGAGCCTCTCCAGAACCAAATCAGCAGTGCAGGTGAGGCTGTGCTGAAGAGATGAGCAACAAGAACAGGTCAGAAACATAACGTAGGAGACAACTGTTTTCACTCATGTAGCTTTGCTGGGGTTAAATAAGGAAGGGTGAGAAAGCGTTTGCGGTGTAAAGTCTGTCAAGGTGATCAATTCAAAGGGGGAACACAAGGACTTCCTTCATCCTTGAGAAATATTCTAATAAGCAAAAAGCAGATGTGTATTTTAGCAGAAATATGGTCAAACAGAAAAAAAATAAATAAATAAAATCCAACTACGCTGCAATTCCTCTTTCCAGACAGTAGAGGTCAGCAATTATCACTTGTGCAACAAGATATTTGACACTCAGCTCTACGGTCACGTGGAGCCTGACAGCAGAGAGACGGTGTCCTTGACAACAGTGTGCTACCTGTAGGATGTGCAGTCCTTTCAGAGTGAGGACAGCCAGCTCTCTCAACCCGTCCCCAGTCAGGTCGAGGTAGATGACGGACAGCAAGGGACTCTTGAAGCTCCGCCTCCACTGCAGCTGGAACTCTCCGTCTTGTCCGCTGCCTGCTGGCTGGAATTTGTAACAAAGAAGTTCCTGCAAGATAGAGACAAAGATCTTTATAATTAGGAGCTCACCGTTCTTATCTGGTGTATACAAGAGACAATAACATGTCCTGTTTTATTTCGTACTGTTCGGATTAATCAGCTATGACTTTGAATTCTTAATGTCAAAACATCACCCAAAAACAAAAGAGCTCTTTGATCTCCTGGCTCAAGCTTTCGACACAAGTGTCTGCAGTGCAGTGTGATCAGATGTAAATTCAATCGTCGTAGGTCTTCAAGAAATTTGTTTAATTCACTTGTTTGTATTTCTAGTTTAGAGAAAAGTGTACAGGTAGGATCATTTTGCAGTGAAATGGTCTCATGTATAAGATAACTACTCTTCAGACTGAGTTACAGCCATGATTTAAGCGCGACAGGAACGCAGTGGGTCAAGGGGAGGGGGGATGTCAGTTTGGCTGGGAGGAGGAAAGGAGGATGCAGAGCTTGCTGAACTTTGAGCTGAATGCACTTCAGTAATTCATTGTCTCCTTCCCTGAAGTTTTTTTTTTTTCCTTCTCAACAGTTCTTTTTAAATCACTGGTGATACAGGGTTTGTTATTAAAGCCTCTCACTGTTGTGGTGGGATGGTGTTGTCTACACAGAAGTTAATATGGTGGGTCACACACTCAGGCCTCTCTACATGTGGCTGGCACAGAGCGATCCGATCTGTAGCGTAAAAACATCCCCGCAGAGCTTCTTCAGCTTCCTGTGACCTTTTCTCATAGTTCTTTTTTTTTTTTTACTACATTTTGCCTCTAAAATAATTTGAGAAAACAAATTTGTGATCTAATTTGCCAGCAGAAGGCCTGGCAACAGAAGTGTATGCATCCCTGACATTGTATAAAACAAATAAAAACACATAATTTCTGGTATAGTAGCTGAGAAACTATTGAAACACAAAGTATGGGAGAGAGTAAGGTGTGATTAAAATCGCCTGACATCACAAGCGACAATAATCCACCTTGTTTTCTTTTGTTACTGCTTTAGATATTTTTCTTGTATGGTTGGAAAACCAAACTTCAGCAACGTTGGAGTTTGTAATATCATCCTGTAGCCACATCTCAGTGAAACATCCTCCTGATACGCCGTCTGGATGTTTGTCAGCGTTTGAAGTTAATCCATTTTCATACTGGAGGTCTCACATTCCCAATTATGGATTAATAGGAACGTGGGATCTCCACTGTCTGCAGTGGCTTCATTGTACCTCTTCCCCTTTGTTTCATGGCGTTACACATCACAACAACTGTCCAAAATAAAAAGTAGTAGGAAAAAAAATAAATAAAAAATTTCCAGTCGCCGAGTATCCCAAGTAAAATAATATATATATTTTGAAGACTCAATGAATCAACCAGAAAATTGAGAGGAACATTTTTAAATGAGCAAATTACGAGGACTGTACAAGAGCCACTCCAATAAGCTGCCACCATGTGCGGCACTGTTCTAGAATTACATATTGCTGATTAACCGTTGCAGTGTTCGAAATGGTTCTTCATAACTACAAGAACTATAATTCATAATTCAGTCAAGCTGTTTGCCTAAAGACATAAAGTAGGAGTCGGCACTAAGCAGTTGGAAAATGTTGGAAATAAAGAGAAAGGAGCAAAAATAATCATGGTTCTGCAATGACTGGACTTAATGGCCAGCAGAAGATCATCTCTCGGTCGTCAGTGGTTCTGACCTGCCCGTATGTTCCCAACAACACTTCCTTCTGCCCATCAAAGTCCAGGTCAATGACCAGAGCACAGAGGACGGCATCCCACTGGTCGCTCCCTGAGAGACATGTGGAGCGCGACAAACCACACTCCTGGACGTCTCTGAGGAAACACATACCAGATTGTCTCAGTAAAACTGATGAGCTCAGGAAAAAAAAACAACATCCCAACCTTCCTGACACAAACCTGTAGACCACTGCCATCTCTATGGTGCTGGTTATCAGAAGGTTGTAGCCACCAAGTTCTTCACCTGGGAGAAAAAATAAAATAAAATAAACAGCAACAACCCTGAGAAACGCTGTGGATTTAGCAAGACTAAGTCCATACTTCTCTCGCCGCTGGCATCACTGGACTTGGCTTGGCAGCTGAGTGGAAACAGAAGCACGGTGGAAATCGGGCTGTCAAACTGCACCCGCCATTTCTGCAGGACCTCTTATTGAAACACACAAAATACTCATGAGCAACCAGCTTCAGGTGATTACAACTACTTTGTAATTATGCTACATTGCTACTTTGTAATTATGCAATGTAGCTACATTGCTACTTTGTAATTATGCTACATTACAAAGTAGCATAATTATCGCTACTTTGTAATGCTGCAAAGTAGCGATAATTATGGCAAGTGCAGCCAGACTGAATCAAACTGTGAATGCCTTGGAATGAGCAACCTAACTGTATAAATATACACTGAAGTTTATGTAGAGCTGCCTAAAGTTTATATTAGCTCATGTGCGTCTTTTAATAATCTGAGCAAAGGGGACAAATGAAGGATAAAGAAAAATACCTGGAAGATGAACAGTGTAACTTAAAAAAATAATAATAAAGCAATTCACACAGGACAAACTTTCAGTTGAACATGCCTTATGCTGAAAACGGGGTTTGAAATACCATTTTAATTATCGTTCTTTACCAGTTGCCGTAGTTTCAGCAGTAGAAATCAAAACTTAGAACATTGAGCTTTACTTCCACATGGTAATCAAAATAAATTTTTCAATGCAAGGAGAGAGTACACAGCGAACACTATTGTCAGGTGTAAATGTAAAAGTGAAAACATTTATTAATAATAACGCAAAGAATAATTGAAAAAAGCTAACACTTCATTACAAATTAGCAACGATTAGCAATTAGCAACATATTTGGGTCTGCCAGAAAAATATTTCTCTCCTTTTGTCATTTCTAGTAGAGAGTCATGTAAATGTGAAGAAGAAGAAGAAAAATACAAGTGCACACCGTTCATATTGCCGTTTTAGACTTGGGCATGTTTCCACCAGCATATCATTAGTTCTATTTGCTTTGTAAATCAGATACCTCACAGATTATAGCAGAGACACAACATGTGGATAGTGGATGTGTCCCTGTGTCTTCACGGCAGAGCGCTATTTGCAAAGTGCCTAAAGAAGCACATTAAGCAGGAGCTTGTTCTGCTGTAGATCCAGATAACAGAGTAATCCTTCGGGGTTAGGATCTTTTTGCGCTTAAGTGATTCAGAGCTGCATGTCTCTGATATGCATTTACGGCTCATTTCTTCTCACCTGGTCCGTTCTGGTTGACCAAAGCCAGTCCAATGCAGCCGTTCTGACAGCCATATGCCGAGAGCCGCTTTCCACCAGCTACACTCGCCATGTCCAACCACAACACACTGTGCAGAGGGAGAGAGCAAGGAAAAAAAAAAAAATTGTGAACACAAACACTGAAAGAGATGCGTGTAGAAATCCCTCGGTGACCGGATTCAGCTTGTTTTTAGCTCGGTTGTTAAGGCTGCAAAATTGTAGGAGAGAGCAAGACTTTCAGGAGAAAACAGGAAGGCAGTATAGTAAGGATAATCTGATTTAACATTCTCACAGCTTTTATGGAAACCTGATTTACTGTAACAATCTCTATTTTCCACTCAAAACACACTAAGATGGATGTTTTGTTAGCATTGCTAGGCATGCTAACTTCTAAAATAAAATGCTGAAGAAATATTAAAATGTGTCGACTGTAATCATGCCGTCTTTGTTTTAAAACAGCAAAACTTTTTCCTCTACCAACTGCCTTCTCACATACAAGAAGTATCTCCCAATATAAATAATTAGTGACATCTAATAAGAGGAAGGCTAGAAAAGAAATGAACAGGGTCTTTCTGTCTTTTCATGCTATGGTTCCTGAAGACCAATCAGAATTGACTAAAATGTAATCAATTACAGATTTGACAAAAACCACAGGTCAAAAATTTTGTTCCACAAAATCCTAATGCTGCATCTAATTATCAAATAGTGAATGAAATAAACTAGATATCAGAAAAGCTGAACAGATCAGTAGTAAAGAGTGCATTATATACACAATAAGCAACATGACATATAGGTAGAAATGGAGGCGAGAGGCTCAGAATAACCAACTTGCTGGGCAGCTGCTGTAGTTCAGGGAACAGTTTCTCTACTGATTGCTCTTCAAACTGGTGCAGGGAGGCGTTCTGTGGAGAGACCAGGACTCAGGCTTCAACACGTACAGCCAATAACTCAATAACTGCATTAGAACATGTGTTCAGATGAGGCATGTTAGTCAGAAAATAACATCCTAAAAGTAGGTATCAAACATACTTTTCATTAAGGCTACACATCTGTATTAAAACCGTTTTTATAATTGGTCTGATGTAATATTCTCCTTGGCAACTGAACTGTTGTCCGAGCGCCAAGGAGAAGCTCAACAGTTTTACTGTCACAAGTGGGAGTATTGCAGCTTTCGCTACAATGCTCCATAAGAAAACAAAACAAAACTATTTGTAAATTGCTTTCTAAAATGCAAAGATGCATCCTTTTTCAAGAAATGGGTCAAATTGGACCACTAAGCAAAAGCTTTCCAGTTTGATCTGAAATCTGTGCCAACCTCCTTGTACAGGTGGATCCTCTGGTCATGACCGCTGAGTAGAAAAACCGTCTCCAGGCCTTCATCAGGACACTGCACTCTGCCAGAGAGAAAGTAATGGCAAATTTCTATTTAGTCCAGTTCATGGACAGAAAAATGTGTTTAGGTGTAAATACAGAATCCTGACTTTAGTTTAAAAAAAACTAAATGTGTTATCATTGTAATTGAACTCATCACCTCCTGTCCCCTATAGGGATAAACTCACTCTGTGTGGTAGAGCTGGAATGGGGTGAACTGCAGCTCCAGATTCAGACAGCTTTCTGCTCAGAGGAACACGTTCATATCAGTTCACGTCACTGCCAGGAAAAGTGTCGCTTTCATACGGACACAGCTTCACTCACGCGCGATGGACTCCAGGTTGAACTCAGAGCCAGGCTCATAGTCGCAGTAGATGTTCAGGAAGGGCGTGGCTTTGTCGCCGGAGTCCTGCGGTAGGTCAGATACAGGAACTGTTCAAACCACTGGGGCATTTTCTGACATGACAACTACAAACTTCAGAAGGTTTTATTAGGATGTGATGTAATAAACCAACATATAGTTGCATAATTGTAGAGAGAAAAGGATTTTTTTCTTTCTATTTTTTTTTTAATTACAGATGAAAATCTGGAAAGTGTGGCATGGTATTCTATGATGCCATTTTAGGGCCACTATAAATAGAAAAAAAAGGAGTAGTAAGTTTCAAGCAAGCAAGCAGAAATTTTGAGAATATCAGAAATATTCTAGTAACAAGGACATTTCTGAGCTTCCAAAGTAGAACATTAAAAAAAAAAAAAAAGCTCATTAATGTCATTATTTTTACTATAATATTTCTGAGAATAATCTCAAAATTTCTGAGTTTTTTTTTTTTTTGGATGAAAATTACAATGGTCCTAATATACGCCATAGTAATATTAAAATCGTTTTAACTGGGATACAATTATTAAAATACAAATCGATAAAATGTCTTCAGAAGTCACTTTATAGCAAATATAACTGAATTGTGATACGGAATCTCAGTATATATACACACAGATGTTTTGTAAGTCCTCAGATGTTTGTTAAAGAACAAACCGTATTCTGAATACAAAGGAACACAGCAGACAGCTCGGGGTGAAAGATGCATCCCAATATTTCATACCTTGATGAAGGTGATTCCCACTACCAGGCCTCTTTTGGGTGAAGACTTGTTGAATGCATCAATTGATACGATTTCTGCATCAACTGCATAAAGAAGTTAGGACTCAGTCTGCTACATCAAGCAGCCATTAGCAGAACACACATGCTTCTTTAGTAATCCCAGTACCTGGTATGTAGGTGAACTGGACCTCCTTAGCCACCGGCCGGACTTTATGCTGCAGCTCCTGGTACCTGAAACACACCACCTTCCCTTTGAGAGTGGCCGCGAGCAGCTCCTGCTCCCCGGCCTGACACAGCCCGTAAATGTTGCTCTGCGACGGGAAGCGGCTGAAGCTGTCCTCCACGAAGGGGTAGGACTCCCGGAGCATCCTACAGGACAAAAACAAGCCCTTAAAATGCTAAAACATGGGATTAACGGAGCCTGGGGGTTTATGTTTCAGCTGTTCCTCATATACTCAAATACAATCACAGAGAGTCAAGTGAGGTCACGGAAGACACATCACTTCCGGAGGGTAATTTCAAAATAAAGCCGAAACACCGGTCTAGCAAAAAGGACCTCGCTGCCAAGTATACCTCGCTGCAGCCAACAGAAAGGGACGGGAGCGGACCACTGTCAGATTCATACCTTATTGGGAAATGGGACCATTGCATTCCGGAAGTGAAGGGGGCGCTATTTCCTATATTATCCGCAGCCATGTCTCCCGTTTTTATTTTAAAATGAAACTATTTAGTCTATCAAGGTGGACATTTTCTTTCGACTCTAAAATGATCAAATAAAACGCATTCAGAGAATCACAATATCAACAATTTGTGCACGGAGTAAAAGTTAGCGTGCTATATGTTATCATTTAATTTGGTCAAGAATAATTATTGCAGTGTCAATAAATGACTTTTACTCGATTTTCTTAGTTGCTAGAGGAACACGATAATGAGCTCAGAGGTTCAAACTGATGAAAAACAGATATCCCTAGCTGTTTTCCATGTACTTTCACAAAACAATTGAGACAGAGTTCTTTTTGATTCCACCACTATTTACCTGATATTTTATCTGGCATTGAAAGTAACCCTTGTGATGAGACACCTTAAGATCCTGAAAGAACCAGAGGGAAATCTTTAAGAGCTCTCTTGGAAAGCAAAATGAACATGTGCGCAGTAGTGTTTTGTGATAAGAAAGGTTATTTGTTTATGTAAGAAGCAGTACAACGTTGTTGGTTTGTTGAAAAAGGAAAGCTGTGTATGCTGAATGGCTAAGGTTACTACATATTCTTTTTCGTGAATATGTTTTATATTATGTAAGGGGAACATATTGTTTTGTTGTTTACTTATAGCTTAAAAGACTCTCAAGGACAATTTCTTTTATATTTCATAATGATTAAGCCTGAGAATGTATTTTATTGGGTTAAACATATCCAACAATTGTTTCTGTAGACTTTATTTTTTTAAAGAAGCGCCAGAAAGACTAGATTGGCACAACTTTAAGGAACTGGTCTTAATGATCTCTGCGCGGCTGCGCGCAGCAACTATGTGGCGCTGCAAACAAACAAATAAAAAATTAAACCACAGAATAATAATGATGCCTAGGATTTCTACATGTAAAAATCTGACTGTCACTAGATACCCACTTATAAAACATAAAATGGAAATAAAAAGTTAAATTATTCTAAAATTTCTGCATGGTTCTTCTCAAATAATCTTTGTTTGCAGCAATGATGTATTTAATTGCCCTCAAAACCATCACTTGTTTATCCATAATATGTTTTATATTTAGCAACTTATTTGCCCTTCAACTCTCCATTTATTGGAAGCAACTGATTCAGTGAAATGTCTATGACTGCAGATAGTTTTCAGCTGACCAAGCAGCAAATGAACTGGTATCTGGCGCCATCTTGTGTAAATTACAAGCAACTGCAGCATAATGATACAATATGAATTTATATTATTCCATGAATAACTAACCATTCCTATATATAAAAAAAAAGGACCATTATATTTAACAGCAAACTGGTCAAATGATCACCGTTTGTTACTTTGCAGTATATGTACACACATTGCTTACAACTTTCATGAATATGAATTTTTTCTTGCCTGATCTATCTATCTATATATATATATATATATATATATATATATATATATATATATATATATATATACACACATACACACATATACTGTAAAAGAAAGATGAACGCATCTTACTGTTACCTATTGTATACTATCAACACTGCAGTAATCTGCAGTGTTTATTGCAGTAAACTGACAATTTAAAACACAAACCAGAAATCATTACATCATGGTAACATCACTTTATTTATAAACCAGATACATGGGGGTGGGGGTCAAGTTTAGTACTGTGAATATACAAAATTAACAACTCATTGAAAAAAAAACAAAAAAAACAGTTGAAGTAAAAATGAATACAAACAGGAAAAGGTATAATTTAAGATAGATTTTGTAAAGCACATAAATCCTAGTTTTAATTAACAGTGCTCCAACAGAACATGACGAAATAAGTGTGCCATCTATTGCAAAAAAAACGATAGAAATGAAGGAGAGCGGATTAGTTGGAAGGGTGTGTGGTTGAGAAACACAGCTTGAGTGTGTAAGGATAAGGCCCACCTAGGAGACAGAAGGAAAACAACATTAAAGCTCTCTGTAGAGTAGAACTGAACTGGAGAATGAAGAGAAAAGAGAACTTACTGGGATTTTTCATCTGGTAATGGTTCACCAAAGCTAGTGCTTCCATGGCGTCGTTGATGGATTCCCACTCCAGCAACCCAGATGAACTGCGCTCACCTGTAAATGACAGGTGGATGGTTTGAAATCAGAGAAGAATTTCAAAAGCCAGGGCTGGGTTTGAATTTCATTACAAATACATTATTTTATAGATAAAAGTCTTTACTCTCTGAGCTTCGCTGTGTTTTGATTTCGTCTCTGTAGAAAATCAAGGTTAAAATAAGGAGCTGTAGCTGCGTTTCCATTAACCATATATATAACTGTTCAACATGATATTTTGAAAATAAATTTGCTTAATAAAAATGGAAACATTGTAATTTCGGGAAAAAATTCCCAATTTTTGCTGAAAAATTTTGGTGCCAAGTTGAGGTGGGTTTTTGGGTCGTATCGAAATTGGTTTATTTCACAAAAACTGCAATAGAAACACTTTTTACTAAAAGGATATTTATGTCTCAAAAATATTTAGAAGCAAAATAACAACAAAAAACCCTTTCTCAAGGATCATGATGAAAACCAATACAGCAATATAAAAGGAACACACACAGCAGGGCCTGTCAGCACACACCACTGGCTGGAAGAGATTAAATACTGAAATCTAACCCAGACCTACAGATGGAAACAATACTCACTCTTTCCAGTAAAAAGCTTAATACTCGTAGGACTTTTAATTCCCAGTTCCTCGCATATCTGGGAAGAGAAAGCAGACTCGGTTAGTGCGATACCTGCAGCGGTGACGTTAGCCTCGTTTTATTCAGCAAAGGGAGAACTTCTGTTTTGAGGTTTTTCTCACTTGGAAGAATGTCTCCTCTGTGATCTCCGGCTGGGCGTTGAAGAAGTGCAGCACGTTGCTGGGGTGCTGGATTCGGTTTTTAGCTGCTTGCTCTGGGGAGGCGAAGCGGTTGTTCCGGGATCCGTGGAAGTCTTTAAAGCTGCTGGTGTTATCCTCCAACTGGTAGCTCTGTCCTGGTACGATGGCCTGCTGCTTGGACACGCTGCAGGCAGAGAGAGAGGCATTGGCTCTTTCAACTCTTTGAAGCTCTTAATCTGCGCTCCAGTGTGGAAATGTGTCTGGGCAGCAGCCTTTACCAAACATTGAGCTTCTGTCCAAACAGGAAGGTGTTGTTGAGGTGACTGATGGCTCGGTCCACAGAGTAGCAGTCTCCCATCTCTACCATCGCTGCTCCAGGTTTACTTTTCATGAACTTTACCTGAATATGGGGAGAATAAAACCAAAAATTGGGCCTCTGTCTCTTTAAATACTCCTGCTCTTTCTGACGCTCCACCTTCAGGATGTCATCACATCGCCCCTCTATCAATGTTTATACCAATGTTGCACTGAGAAGTGGCTTCTATAATAAACTCAGTAAATGCGCAGTTCCACCAGGTGTTTGCCAATTGCTGCTGGCTAGTCTGAAGGAGCTGAGTGGGTGGAGTCACAGAGAGGGGGAAGCTTGGAAACTGCAGCTCCGAGGAGGAGCTGTGCCTCGAAGGCAGCACTCAGTTCACCTAGGAGTTTTGCACAGCTGAATGGTTGCCACAGGAGATTAAAAAATTTCTTGAAAACGCATGAAACAATCAGGGCAACACTCCAGGTACGTTTAAAAACCCCATAAAAGCCCAGGAGGGTCTAAGCAGCATTATACTCACCCTCTCGATGTTGCCATAGAGACAAAAGATGTTAAAAACTCTGTCGGCATTGATCTTGGATGGCTCCAAGCCGTACACCATCAGGACCGGGGAGTCGGCGTGGGGGCCGTACTCGGGCGGAGGCGGCCCGTATCCTGCGCCGTAGCGCTGGCTCCCACGGCCCCGGCCCCCCATGCCCATCCCCATGCGATGAGGAGGAGGGGGGCCGTACGTGTCGTCGTTGTAGCTATGATATCCTCCTTGTGGACCTCCTGTAGTACAGACGAAAAAGAAAACGCCAAAGGTGAGGTTTTACAGCAGGAACTATTATTCTACACTTCATATGAATTTCTCAGAGAGACAAATACCATAATCAGGTGGGTGGTCTCCCAGGAGAGCGGGCTGCCTCTGGCGCTTGTTGGGGTTGGCGTTAGGATCTGAAAATGGTCAAAAATGTTCCCATCAAACAACTTGTGCTGCATGCAGCGCAGATGCTTCACTTGGCCTATCGCATGCTATGAGACGACTTAGTGAAGTGCATGCAACAGAGGAAGCCGCCCTCTTAAAAAAAATAAAATAAAATATAATAACAGGTTCGGCAGGCTTCATCTGTCCATTTAGGCTGAACATAATGGAGATTTCTTTTATTTAGAAGCGGCCATAGCTTTCAAAGCATTCACTAAATGGAGTCCTTAATCATCCCGATATAAACACAAACACACCTTGTGATATGTTCCAATTGCCTTCACCATCTGCATCTGTGCAAGTACACATACACATGTCAAATCCAAATACACAGCGTATTCAATTGGTAACACTAAAAACACCAGAAAATTATAACAAAGCAACGCAGACATGTGAACGTGACAGATCAGAAAGAGATCGTAGGGCTCAGTGCCACAGGCGGCTCCTGCCATTTTATTAGAAACTAAAACAGCTTTTACAACCCGGATGAGACAGAAGGAAAACACACGAGAATAGAAAATAAAAAGCATCACATTCTTCAAAATCAAACCCTGACATTTAGTCTGGTAAAATAAATAAATAAAAAATCACTAAAAACTTGTGACTTCATTTGGACTTGAGTTCTGACTTGAAAATTTAGCACAATGGAGGAATGCCTGCCGCTTTAAGTTTAATCATCATTATGTTCACAAAAATTTCTATGACAAAAATTTGTAGTCATTTGTATTAAGAGGAGCATCTGTGTGTGTCAGTTAGACACACATTTTAATTTGGCTGCATAATTTTCAAGCCACGTTATAAGAAGAACTTTTCATCCCAAAAACTAACAGGAAAAAAAAACTATATATCATTACAAATTGATTTAAACAAAAAAAAAAAAAAAAAAAAAAAAAGAATTTGGAAGTCAGGTTCTGATTTGGTTGCAAAACCAGAAGAGATTACAGATTGCTGCTTACATCAAAGGCTCAGGATGCTTTCTGCTAACCGTACGGTACTACACTAGATTTGAAATTGGGCCTCTGCCTCTTTAACAACTCTTCCACCTTCAGAATTTACCCATTAACCCTTTATCAAGATTTTTTTTTTACCAGCGCTGCACTGAGAAGGAGCTCGTATAACGGGTGTTTGCTACTGAGAGTTCACAAATCTGGAGTAAATTTGACACAAAACTATGATGTCAATATGGACCACAATCTCAGAGGGAATTAGAAAAAAGGCAGTTCTGAAGACCAAAGTGGGTTTTCCCCTGCAATAACAAGGTACCAACAAAGAAGTGGGCCTACTGAAAACTATATCCATTCATGGTCTATATCTATACTTGGTCCGTACTTGTTTTGCCTCAATGTGGAGGTTATCGGAATGTGGTTGTGATGAGGTGCTGAGGAAGCCCAGTTTGCTTTCTTCACTTTCGGTTCTAGTCTTTTATCTTCCACTTGTCAATACTCAACAGAGTCCCTGTGGAGTTCAGGTCCAGACAGTTTTCTGGCTAATCAGCAAAGGTGACACCATTATGGCAGGTATAGATATATGTGGGCCAGTGCCATGTTCTGCTGGGAAATGACATTGCAGCACTGTAAAGCTGGTTGGCAGCATTTCCTGGTAGATGACTGTGTTGACCGTGGACTTGACAAACCCCAGTGGACCACTACCACAGATGTCATGGAACCTCAAACCATCCCTGGCTGTGGAAACTTCAAGCAGCTTGCCTTCCGTACCTCTTCACTCTGCGACAATGATTTCTGAACTAAATAAAAAAAAAATTGTATTTTCATCTGCAGAGAACTTTGGACCACTGAGCTACGATTCTGTTCTTCTGCTCCTTAGCCCTGATAAACTCTTCTGATGTTATGACTTGTGTTGAATGTTGAATAATGCCTCCAGTGAATTTCCCCAAACCTCTTCAATGGGCTTTGCTTCACAATTCTCCCAAGCTTGAAGTTATCCTTGTTGCTTGTTCACCCTTTACTACCTCACTTTCCCTCTTTAATGAAGCTCTCCAAACAACCAGTTTCTTCTGTGGCTTTTTCAGAGAGTTGGATTTTCATTAGCTAGAAATCACAACACAAACAGAAATAAACACTTGAAATATGTCACTATGAGTAATGAATTTTTTTTATTTTTCACCTTTTGGATTCGGTTATAGAAATAAATTTGGCTTTCAATAATATTCTAATTTATAAAGATGAACATAACTGAAATTAAAGATTTTACAGATTACATTATAAGGGTTAAAATGTTAGTGGCAGTGCAATGGCATAATCAAAATTCCCCAAGTAGAAAATAAAGTTCTGCTTCATCCGTTATAGCATGCTTCTAAATCAGTATCAACCGTTTCAACTACACAGCAGCTAATAACTTATTGCTAGATCCCAGGATTCCATTGAACAGACTGAAAAGTTAAAACACAGTAGTTCAGTTCAAATGTCAGAAATAAATGCATCACTTCCTTTTATCAAAGCAACATCATGAGAAATAACAGATGGTTCATGTCTACCAGAGAATGTAGTCGAATGTAAAATAGAGTAGAAGCAGAATTCATGTAGTACATCATAAACATTGAACCATTAGATCATTCATTCATTCATTAAGTACTTACAGCACCACATAGGGAGCATAGGACACAGTGGGCAGGTAGGGGGCAGTCTTCAGCAAGGATGCTACCCTCCAACCTCTGACTCCAGCCTCAACTCAATCCTCCTCCTCAGTCTTTAGTTGCTTCTTTCCATCCTTGCATCCCACCTCCAGACCAAAAAGTGCATCCACGGGCTTCCAGTGTTGACTTTACAATCGGTGCCGCTGCGTATTCAAAGTTACCATTAGAGGCTCATTTCCATCTTACCGTGCTCTGATCACAAAGCAGGGCAAATGCACCATTTTCAGAGTAGGCTGTCAGTCCACAGACACATTGAGCCAAACCTGCATCACACGGGAGGCATTAGAGGCATCACTATGGGCCAGTGCAAAAAAAAGTAAAAAAATAAAAAATAAACGCAGAAACAACACAAGAACAGCACAGAGAGGAGGGGAAAAAGGGGAATAAGGAACAGGGGAAAACAGAACACCAGAGTCCATAACTGTGGAAAGCTTTGGAAAAGGATTTGGAATCTGTTTGCCTCAGTGCTTGTATGCTTGACAGGTGTCTGATGTTGTGTCTTCGTTAGGGCCCCACTGTGGGCATTTCTTCTCGTGTAAAAGTGGGTACTTGCTTTATTTATCTGCTTTGAAAGCTGTCACCTCTTGCAAAGTGAAAGCATTTAGTGCTTGATAATCAGTCGTCTGGAATATCTGCGTGAAGATGTGCTGTCGTGGCGGCTCGGCTGCGTGTTGCCTTGGATACTCAGCTTGATGTGCGGTCGTGTGTTCGGCGGAGGGAGGTAGAGATGAGGTGTAGTGTCATTTGAGAGAGCAAACCGCCCCAGTATGTGTAGTCGTCTGTTCCCTGGCCGGACTGAGTGTGTCTGAAATCCTCTGTTGCTCCCTGCGCTTGTGTTTTTTTGTTTGTTTTTGTTTTGTTTTTGGCCACAAAGAAACAAACAAAAAAAAAAAAATCCAAGAGTGTGACTCCTGCCCCCATCATCAATGTGTTGTGACTCCTCAGGGGGTTTCTGGAGATGAAATGTGCTGTGCCGGTAACGGAGCTGCAGGAGGTGCTTATCAATCTATCAGCGTCGGACTGTGGTGGATATGCGAGGTGTTTTGTCTGGCGACCTGGGGAGTTATTTCTGTCCCTCTAAATTGAACGTGTGGCGACTTTCCGCCACTGAAGGAAAAAAAAGAACCACACAAAAAAAAAAAACCATGACATGACTCCCAGGTCGGCTGGTGGAGATGTGGATGATGATGGAGTACTGAGTTGAGGTTGTGTTCCAGTATTTGATGCCCCACTGTGCCCCATGTGTGCCATAGAGCATATCTGTTGTTGCTGATATGTCGGAGCTGTGAAGGTCGCTGTGTCTGCTTGCAAAGTCAAGGGAAGCCTGTATGAGGTTATGGAGTAAGGACACAAGGAGTACCTCTGGGTTGTTAGGAAGCACAAAAATAGGACACAGTAAGAAACACCTGAATGAGCCTTGCTATGTTCCTGTTTGAGTCAAAGCTGCTGACTATGAAAAACAGATACTTTTTTTTATCTTTTTGTCCTAAGAATTAAAAAAAGGTAGATATGCAATTAACCATATGAAAAATTAAAAGGAACTCGATCAATTTTCATTTTGATCATAAATTTTTTTGAAGGGCAATTTTAAATCCATTTTATTTGTGGTTTCTGTTTGTGTTGTCTGTTTTCTTTTGGATATTTAAAATATCTTTCCTTTCCACGTATTCTGTAGAAAATTAAACTTTTGTTAGTCTTTGAGAGGGAGAACTTTCATCATTAAGCCATTATGAATACATTACTTAAAAATTGTCTCAAAACAACATTATCATTTGTTACAATAATTTCTGGGACAATTTATCATCCAATACAATTTTTCATGACAGGCCTGCCAATAGGTCAACAAAACGGATCTCCATCTCCTACAAACGTTTTCCTTTCTCATGTCTTGTACAAACTGTACATTTTCCTTTAAAGGTCCCATGAAATGTGTGGCCGTGGATTCTAGTAATTAGAATTACTAAGAGTTATTTGAGTGAAAATCTTACTTTAATTCAACATTTTATCAAACCAAGATGAACCTTCGGATTCTGCTAAAACTTGAGAGCTGCATTTCATGGGGCCTTTATTAATAAGTCTTACTTTCACTTTTTACAAAATCTCCACTATGCTTGAAAGAATGCTACCAGGTGTGACGCTGCATTATGGTACCTGGATTAAAGTAAGCAAGGACGTGAGATAGTGCAGCTGTGACATGCTCTACGGGACCGTGATCCTGTGTGACATGTGGTGCATCTTCTTCTACTGCTAGAATGGGTGCTCCATATTTTCCACATGCATGAGTCTAGAAAGCACGCTGCCCCCAGGCAGCTCCTCATGCCCTTACTTTGCACCTGCTGTGTGGTGAGAAAATACATAAGGACTGACGGCATCGTGGTAATACTGCCTTTGAGCACCTAGCTGTACTACATGGTGAGACAATCCTTTGTGAACGAAGGCAATACCCCCCCGAGACGGAGAACCCCCAACCGTCCTGTGTAGTGACATGAGAGAAGAAGAGGAAGAAAATAATGGAGAGGGACTGTTTGGGGAACACACGTTACCTTGGCCACTCAGGTTGGGGTTGGTGTAATCCCATGTGTCCTGGTCGTTCTTGAAGACGTTAAGGCGTGCGGGCTGTTGGACAGGAAGGAATAACAAACATGGACATCAGACTTTGGGTTAGCGACTGGTTATTCACCAGTTGCAAGAGGCAGTTGGGCAGCAACTGCGTTGGCAAAATGCTGCCAATGTCGAAAAAAATACAAGTAGCAGTTGCAGTGTTTCCATTAAAATCGTACGTGAATAAGTTTGCTTCACGCGATAAGTTGTTAAAAACATGATCCTCTTACTACTTCCTGTCTTCTTCTTTGTGGTTTGTGGCAGCAGTAACACACGGCTGCTAATCGCGCGACACAAAGAAAGTTTCCATTGCAGTTTTGCGCAGTAAACCATTTTCAATGCGGCCAAAACACCACCATATCCTTTCGCCAACATTTATTATCAACAAACAAGATCACTTTTCAAAATTGCTGTTTCCATTCAGCAAATTTATTTGCAAAATGTCAAACTGCGCAGTTATATGGTCAGTGGAAACGCAGCTCATAACACACACATACCTTTGCATATTCAATTTTCAGAGTGCAACAGCCAGAATAGATGTCGGCTCCATTCAAAGAGGCTTTGGCCCTCTGGGCACTCTGGACCGAATCAAACGTGGAACCTTCAAGTTAAGGCCTAAAGAGACGTTCAAATATGATGTAACAACACGATGTTACCCTGCTGTGGAAAGTTTATAAAAGAATGTCACCAAATAAAAAAGGAAGTTGATGCTTGTGAAGGATATTCAACCATAGCCTGAACACCATTCTTTCTGAAGATCACGATCCTCTGTACAGGCCCGCAGTTGTTACAAATAGTGTAGAGGACATCCTGTAGGACACAAAACATGTTTAGGTAGTAAGGCTCTTATGATAAAAAACCTTAAGTGAGAAATCATTGTTGGCATGGAAACATGTTTTGATATCGTCTCATTTTCCCATCAGAACCAAACCTCTTGTTTGAAACACTTGGAATAATTTTAGGTTTAGTTGTAGGATTTCTTTGCCATTTTCTGACACACAGTTTTTTTTTCAATCCCTGGATATTAAATCAAACATTTAGTAGAAATGGAACATGTAGTAAAAAGTTATAGAAATCCATCACAAAGCTCACCTGTGTGAAGTTATTTACTACATGAACTATTTGCAGTTTGTTGAAGGGAAAAGCTGCAATGTATTTATTTATTGCATGCAAAGGCATTTTTCATGCAAAGGCATTTAATTCTGATTTTATGCATGGACATAAAATCCACGCATGAATTACGATTCTACAGTTTAAATACCAAAACGTATATACAAATGATCTTTAATTCAACTCTATTAAGGAATGTAAAAAGTCAAACTGAACTATTTCAAATGTATATAAAAAAATCCAGATATTCACTTTCATTCTGCCAGTTCAGAAAGTTTTAGGAAACAAATATCTCCAGCTGTAGCAGTGATGTGGGAACTACAACAAACTGCTTTAAACAAGAAAGGAACAATAGAATATAATTCTTTTAATTCTGTTTTAATTGTGGATTACAAGTAAAAACAAGTTTGTGACTGACTGAATTTGTAAAGTTAAATAAAGTTGTAACTTGCCGCACAGCGCTAAATACTACTAAACCTACTAGAGATACTGATCTGGGTGAAGGTTACCGTGGTGATGGGATAGATGGGGTTCAAGATTGTGAGCAGCAGCACGTTGTTGACGCTCCGGGTGTCGTCTGAGTCTCCCGGCCGAGAAATTTTCTGACTGGTGGAGTAGTTGATGAAGGCGGGGTGGGCCGCGATGTACACCTGGTTTTCAGCTGCGTAAGTCACAGCGTTACAGGAGCCGTTCATGTCCTCATACTCCACCAGCGCCTGACGCTTCTTGGGCATCATCACAACATAGCTGAAAGAAAAATAAAATAAAAAGGCATTTACAATCTCTGTGAGAGTTTTGCTTCATCAACGTGTTAAAGCTTCAAACATCCCGTAAAGATAAGCACAGATAAAGACATTTCTGATCTTCCTTTGTTAACTCAGGGTCAAATCTAAAAGCTCCACTTTACTGTCCAAACTCTGCAAATTATAAATTTGAAAGTCTTTGATAGACTACATCTATTCTCCTCTCCACATAGGAGCCGTTTCTAGGACAAGAAATCACATAAAACAGTGCTGGTTAAGAATAATTTCTAAATGTTACAACGTTTATTTTATTTTTTTTTCTTAAGTAAGTAAACGTCTGTGGCTTCAGTTAACATGTAAGAACATCTATCGTTACCTAATTGTCCCAAACTCCTGTAGCGCCTCCACCAGGTCAGCCTCCATCACACCATCCACCAGTCCCCTGATGTGCACCACAGGAGACGGTAGCGGCTTGTGAGGGTCTTCATAATTTTCCTAGGAAGGGAAAGTAGTACTGATGAAAATCATCCAGCAGCCAAAATATGGTATCAGCAGGTCAGAAAGCTGCAATCAGTTTTGACAATTTTATTTAGAAAATTAAAGTTAACTACATGGCACAAAAACAATGTAGTTTTGTAATGTAAACCGATGCAAAATATCAACTGTTTTTTCCCTCACATTCATGTCAACAGCAAAGCCTTAACATACTGCTGAAGCCTTTAAGTGAAAAGGAGTTGATTTTTTTTTTACGTCAATAATAGTTTTCAAATGAAATGATTTGATATGTGAACACGTGGTTATTTAGCCACACAGTTTGATTTTTACACAAAACTAGGAAATAGCTGCTAATTAAATTTCAACTCTAATGTTTATGCTGAAAATGAAAATCTTTGTTTATAAGGAGAACGTTCTCTGTTGCCGTTTCCATTTGTGAAAATATAAAACAAGGTTACAGAACTGAGCATAAGATTGAATAAAAGCTAGTCAATGTGCAACATTACTCTAGCTAATTAAAAGGTAAAAATTTTATTTAAAAAATTAACATTTCAAGACAATACCAGATATTTTTTTATTTTGAAATTATGGATTTATTATTATAAATTCAAGGTATATAAAACTACACCACAATGGCAACTTTTTAACAGTCTTCATTTCCCCCCACACACGTTAACTTGGTGTCATTTGGCAGCTATTTTATTTAATTTCAAATTTTATTTTGAAATTATGGATTTATTATTATAAATTCAAGGTATATAAAACTACACCACAATGGCAACTTTTTAACAGTCTTCATTTCCCCCCACACACGTTAACTTGGTGTCATTTGGCAGCTATTTTATTGCTCTTTCCAGTGAAAACATCAAGAAATTCCTCTTTGGTCGTAACTGTTTATTATAGAAGAGGAACAAGCTTGTCCAACAGACCCAAAGATGGTCGAACCAGAGACAAATCAGTCAGCTGAGAACAAGAACCAGCATCGTATTTTCAAATCCGAAGTAACTTTCAGCAAACAATTTAGATTTAAAAATAATTTTGAACTAAGTTCTGGATGCAAACTCACTTTCCAAGGAACTGGCGGAATCTATTCATGTTTAAAACATGTAGATTCACAATGCAACATTATGTCTTTAGGACGTAAATCCCTTTGCAACCATCAACTGATTCTATGTAAAGAACAATTAAAAATGCATCCAGTGGATGTTATAAATTTTTAATGCTGTATTTTGTATTGAAATTAAGTAGATAGTAAATTAATTCATTCATTATGCATTGGATATAGAGATGTTTTTGTCTCAGAGGGATAATATTTCCCACTTATTTGGTTCTGAAGCTTGTCCTAATTTGGCCAACATCTGTCAACATCTGACAAGCTTTTATTTTCATGAGCACTGACGTTAGTCATTTCTTTGACGAGTCTTTCTTTGTCCATGAATATAATATTTAGCTGTCCTGCTTCAACATGATGTTTAAATGAAGCAGCTGAGCAGCTTTTGGGCACGCGCCGATGTAAACTCCATTCCTATGTGTGAAGTAGCTAAGCAAGCTAACGCCTGCTATCATTTTCGTTTTAGCTAGCGCCCGATTTTATAACGTTTTTAATGCTAAATTACTTTCTAAGACAACGCAAAACTATAATAGTTCAGCTCACTGATGCATTCGCTTCAAAGGCAACGATGAAAACCCACCGTTGTCATTCCGCCTTCTTCAGTTTTCTGTCTTTTTGTCGCTCTGCCGCCTTCGCCGTAGTATCGGGACGCAGCAGCAGCCATGTTGTCCTGTCCACTTTACCGGGCTGGTGCTGCATTTCAGTGGTGTTAAGAAAATAAACGTTCTACCAAACGTTTGGTTTTATTCTTCAATCAGAATTGATTCTGGAATAATTAGACAATGTGCTTTCATGGGGTTTAGATTCCGCCTTTATCAAAGAATATTTGTATTCATCTTAGCAGCATTTTAAATTATGTGACACTTCTAAAAGGTGCAAGTTAAAAAGCTCATACTGATCAGTGAACGCAACAGAACTATGTTACATTGAGCGCTGAATTCCTATTGGCTACCTTGTTCTGTCAATGAGCGGACGCGAAGCCAGAAGGGTGTGCACCATTTGTCAACCGGGAAGGCAATCAGGACGCTTTCAAAGCCGGGTGACGTTTTCTTCAAATGTACTAACAGGAGTAACGTACTTTCTTTAGAAAGTACGTTACTTTCATAAAGTACGTTACTGACATAAACATACATTTTGGGTGCCAAATATGTCTTTTATAGTGAAAAAAGCCGCTTAATATGAGTCAGGTCATCTCTGGCAAGTTTTGTCTCATTATTGTCTCATTACTCAGCCTCCCACTTACTCCGGTTTCCTGGCTCTTAATGACAGTGTCCAGAGGATGGCTGGCAATCTCCACAGTAGCCAGATGTCTCTGCAATGTTCTCGATGCGATGACTTACGTACAATGCCCTAATTATCAAAAATTGTAATTAAAACTATGTTATAATATTCGTGTTGCTGTTCGACATACTGTGCTAAAGAGCCAACAAATAAACTATATTACATAGACAAAATGGTTACAAACTAACTCATAAGACAAGCATAATAGTAATAATGACAATTTAAATAACAATCGAACATACTGCCATAGAATAATTACCAACTCCTTGCCAATGTGTACAGATAAATTATTTTTTGTGTTTAACCATTACACTCTGGGATAAACAGCCAATTTTCTCTAGTTAGTATGGACTTCTACAATGCATACGTTACTATAATTGAATTACTAATTTAAAGGAAAAATGTAGAACTTTGTCACTAAACTTAAATAGATTTTTTAAAATGAAAAACACTTCAAGGTTCCAAGATTTGCAGACTTGAAATCAAATGAATGAATCATGTGCAAATAAAGTTGTCCCCAATGTTTATCTATAAAGTTTAACATTGTCCCCAATGTTAATATATATCTCCATAGTTTTTAACCCTAAAACTATATGAGGAATAAATTTGCTTTTATATTTTCATAGCTTAATGCTTATGGAGAGTGAACAACGTCAAATGACAATAAATAACTTATCTAATAATTATAAGTGTGCCATTAATTTATAAAAACATTTCACTGTCCATAGATCTGTGTCTTTTGATCCATCTTTAAATAAGTTGATTCATAAATAGCTTATTTAGAAATTTACAATAAAGTTTTGTAAAATACATTTTCTTTATCTTTGATTAGTTTTTTGCAAATGTCAATCAACAGAGAGTTGACTAATATTAACTGCTTGGGTTTAATTTAAATGTAAATCATGAAAGTCTTGTCGTTTTGATGTTTCTGAACTAAATAAACTTTGTTTACTGGTCAGAATACAGAGCTATGCAGATCATTACCAACTTCATCTGTGATCTCTTCAGAAACAGAGCTGCTCGGCCTTCAGCAAAACCAATAGTCAGATCCACTTTTCTTGCAAAAAAATCATTTGGTTTGAACCATATTTATTATCTTTCAAGTCCCTTACTTAACTATGAACTTGAATTGTAAAATTACAAAATAAAAACTGAATTTTCCTCCACTTTTCAATTTTCTCCAATGTGTTTGAAAAAAAAAGAATCAACTTAAAATAGCAGTAAAGCTGAACTGATCATGTGCAGTCTTTGCAGAAAACAACATAGTGATCAAATTGTATATTAACATGCAAGACAACAGTTCAGGGTGGCTACAACCCTGAAGAACTTTCTGTCAGCTGTTATTCTGAATTATGTCATAGCGTCATGGCAGCACAGTGCTTCACATACATGGAGGGGAGTCTCTCAGTCCATTAAACAATACAACATATAAGCAAGCAAAAAGCTTATTTATTATATTTTTATACCATGATAAGCCACAGATAGTGTTAAAATGTACATTTTCTATGTGTAACTAATGTCACATATTTTCCACATTATGCTAAAACAATAACTATGGTTGGGTTTAATTCTCTTTCATGCTCGGTCGTCAGTGTAAAACAGTTCAGGACGCCCCCTTGTGGTTTTAAATAATCCCTTCTCTCCTTTCAGAGCCTGAAATTTATTGCTGGTATGTTTTTTCAGAGAAAATTTTTTTTTTAAACCCACTACTTTAGAGCAGTAAACTGTCATGAATGTTTTCTGATTGCTGGTTCAATACAAACACAAGTTTCAGACAAAATGGGGAGATTTCTGAATAAAAGGTTCCTGTTCTTTTCCGTAGGTAAATCGGTAAATGTAAACAGATTCATAAAGCAACTCCATCAGCTTCCCAAAGCCTCCTCAAAGAGTACACACATATTAAAAATGTCTGCACCTTCTTATGTAGTTGCATGGAGTTGTTTGTCCAATCCAACTTGTTGTCCAGCCATACCATCTGACATTCTGATCAGTTAAACTAATTTATTGGTCAACTAAAAACAGCTAGCATACAGTTAGCTTGTATTTAGCCACGACCAGTAATGACTTCAAAGACTTAATCAGTAAATTATCTAAGAAATGTTAAATTTTTATATAAATAATGTCACACCATAAGACACAAAATATTGTCCACAATTGCTAATGTGAGTCATAGCTTTTTGAATGAAAAACAAAAAGAAAAGCTTATCTCTTTAATTCAATGTATTGTTGATTTGATAGGTACAGATACAAAAAACATAGATTTAAACAATCTAATGCCTTCAAGTGTATGTAGTGTGACCAGCAGGTGGAGATATTTCTAAAAAAGTAACAAGACACACCAGAACACAGATTTAACAGTGTACAATACTTTATTAAACAATTATCTAAAAATCCTTTTAAAACACTTCTTTTAACATCCAAAGCATCGGGCTCACTACTTGGTCGCCGGAACCAAAGAAAAGGGGAACACACAAGAAAAAGGGACAAACAAGGTGGGGTTGTTCCAACAAAACAAGCAAACCATGCAACAAAGTAAAACAAGAAAACAAGAACATGCACGCAAAAGAAATAACACAGCACTCAAACGAAACAAAAGAATACTTCAACAAACTGTAACAGAAAATACTTCAAATGATGGAACAAGTTGTCGTCTCTCCAAGTGCCCTTCTATGGGGGCCAGAGAAGTAATGCCCCGCCCACCAGCCTGCCCAATCCACAACAGGCTCAGCGGAGAGCGGCCAGAACAAACAGTGATAAGACAAAGCAGCAGAGCGTCCAAAGCACTGCAGCTCCCAACACTCAGTTGCCTGAAACAGAAAACCCATTAATGCTAAATACAAAATAAAATAATCCAGAACTAAATGGCAGGTAGCTTACCCAGGGATGGAGACACAGCCTACACCAGGAGGGAGCAGATCAGCAGACGAGGGCTAGACAGAAGCCACACACCACCACAACCTCCAGCCGCGGCCGGCAACGCCAGCAGAGCCGCACTGCGGAAACGCACGACAGGTGTAGCACCCAAAAACCAACCACGATCCCAGCCCCGGATAGCAGAAAAATGGCACTTACAACATCAGACGAGCTCATCAAACACCGCCAACATGTAGCCGCCAATTGTGCAGACAGTGGAGGAAACAAGGGCACACACACACCTCGCAGCGACTTACCCAGCTTTAAAGGCATCTGCCCCGCCCACCAATCAGTGGCGCACCTCTCGCCACACCCGACGCAAAGCGTGGGGGAGGGTGAAACACCATCCCACCACAGTAGCTATTTCGCAAAACTCGAAATGGTATTTTATAGTCATAATTTGTGGTGCTTCTAGTGACTCCATTGCTGTTCTGTCCCTAAACAGATAAATGTAATGGCTCAGGTGCTACTTGATTGATGTGTTTATGAAAGCCCATTAGATTAAAATCTAAACCTATGGTTACTGTCTTTAAATCTAAAATGGTGCTGGATTGTGACGTAATTCCTCAAATAAGGGAAATTTTAATATGGGAGCAAGCCGGGAGACTTGACAGATATGTTTATGACATTTTTGACGTTTGGATCAAAATTATATGTGACAGAATGTGACACATCAACATTTACAATAGTGTTATTTGTCAACCAGCCATTTGTTTTAGGAAAACCTTAGAGGGAGTGGACACATATCATTGAGAGCTGACGATGTTACTGTGAACAAAATGGCTTTAACATTCCAAGTTAAGTTTTCCGACCCGTATGGCAATAGCTAAACAACAACTACCATATTTAGGACCGACCAGCAAAGCGCTGGCGAAGGCCTATTGAAATCGTGCTGTTTATTATTGTTATGATTCTTGTGCCAAATGTATTGGCTTTTTGGGGGCTTTATCATATTCAAAAACTCACCAAACTTGGCAGACGCATACAGCCCGTGTACAACACTTTCAGGTAGTTTGCCTGTTCACACTGCAGAACGCATACAGGTCGCATTTACCTGCAGTGTGAACGGCCCCGGCAAAAAAAAATCGGACACACACACACACACACACACACACACACACACACACACACACACACACACACACACACACACACACACACACACACACACACACAAGCTGTTGCCTTGCAGCAAGAAGGTTCTGGGTTCGATTCCCGCCCGGGGTCTTTCTGCATGGAGTTCGTATGCTCTCCCTGTGCATGCGTGGATTCTCTCCAGGTCCTCCGGCTTCCTTCCACAGTCCAAAATCATGATTGTCAGGCTAATTGGTCTCTCTAAAATTCTCTCTAGGTGCGACTGTGTATGTGTGTGTGCATGGTTGTTTGTCCTGTGTGTCTCTGTGTTGACCTGCGACAGACTTGCGACCTTTCCAGGGTGACCCTGCCTCTCGCCCAGAACGTTAGCTCGAGATAGGCACTAGCAACCCGACCGTCCCCAATAAGAGACAAAGGTGTAAGAAAATGGATAGTGATTCTTGAGAATAGGGACAAAATGGGTTTTAATTTTCCCATAAATTTTTTTTGTTATTTCTCAACCTTATGTATGCAAATATGACAAATAATGTTTTGGAAATGTAAAGATGCTAAGGTACAGGCTCCTAGTTGCAACATTTTTTTTTAAAATGAAATTTTTAATCGACCTGACCTAGAATGTTGTCATCACCATTTGACAAAAATAAATATAAAATTGTTTTTAATGACCCTATTAGTGATATTTTTACTCATTTTACAGACAAATTCTTCTCATGAAACAAAATAAATGTTATTTAAAACCAAAAACAACAAAAAATCCATCTGATGGAGTTGACACTTCATGATGGAGTTGACACAGAACTGAAGGTGATGACAAACTAGTGAGTAAAATGAAAAACTTGGTACATGTGAAGTAATGCAATTTATGTAAAATATACTGCTCAAAAAATAAAGGGAACACTACAGTGTTCACTTAAATGTTAAAGTGTTCCCTTTATTTTTTTGAGCAGTGTACATTAAAATTGCACATTTAAGTGAGATTTGACAACAATTTCACTGAAATAGTCAGAAAAACTCTGATGGAGTCGACATCTGACGGAGTTGACAAAAAGCCAAACTACCTCAATTTATATAATGTTATTCGGAAGGAGGCCATATTGTAGCTCATCAGGTCCATGACACCCTTTACATTTTAACAAAATTAAGCTTTTATTTAACAAAATTTCATCAAAGTTTTGTAAATTGTCAGTTATGATGTTGACACATCATGGTTGTGACAAACAACTTAGGAATAAAAAGAAGAAAAAAACTAAAGAATAACTTAAGCTAACCAGAGCTAACTAGCCCTCTTAGAACTTAACTCTTAGGAAAGGAAGAGAAAGGAAGAGGTCATGGGGTCCTCAGAAGTTCTGGTGCCCCCCAATAATGCCTGATTTTTTTACATTCTTTTCATTTCTGAAGGTGTTGACAAAAAGGACCTGTTTTGTACGGAAGCGCATTGCTATCACGCAAGAAAAAAAAAATTCAAGCGCTATCACGTTATAACGTGATACGTATCTTGTTAAAACGTGATACATATCACGTTAAAACGTGATACTATCTTGTTAAAACGTGATACATATCACGTTATAACGTGATACTATCTTGTTAAAACGTGATACATATCTTGTTAAAACGTGATAGTTATCTTGTTAAAACGTGATAGTTATCTTGTTAAAACGTGATATGTATCTTGTTAAAACGTGATAAGTATCTTGTTAAAACGTGATAAGTATCTTGTTAAAACGTGTTACGTATCTTGTTAAAACGTGTTATGTATCTTGTTAAAACGTGATAGTTATCTTGTTAAAACGTGATACGTATCTTGTTAAAACGTGATACGTATCTTGTTAAAACGTGATAGTTATCTTGTTAAAACGTGATACGTATCTTGTTAAAACGTGATAATTCTATGTCCAGGAAGTGGCGGTATTATGCTAGGCTAGTGTAGTGGCTGACATGAATTGGTCAGGTTTCCCTTCATGTTTGGTCTACATGGATATGGATGCTGCTTTGCACTGTGGTTAAAACCATTAAGAGAATGCTACTCTGGGCAGGATCCTAAATAGAACGGGGCTGCACAGAAGGAAACGTCAGTTTGGTTCTCTAGCTGTGGCGGCGTTCCTGACTGTCTGGATCGGAGCTGAAGTTGGCTTCCGATTGTAGCTTCTGATTCGGGAAATGGCTAAAGAGCGATTAGAACGGAGGCTCAGATGTATTTGCTGAACATTTTCTGTAAAACATTTTTATTGAACAGTACAATAGGTGCATAACGGCAACGGCTGTTCGTAACCAAGCAACCAAAATAAACAGAAGGGTAGATAGTGGCAAAAGACAAAAAATTAGATCCTGTTAAGCATTCTTCAAAATAAAAGACTTCCTCTCTCTTCCCTTTTGTCAAAATAAATCATAAATAAAGCTTTGAATTTAATTATTTTTCACATTACCTTTTTGTAATTATGTACAATCAAGTTACATTCAGTAAATAATAATAAGCATTTAAATTATACTTAACATATGACTGTAATTAAGTAACTCCGTCCATTTTCTTTACACCCTTGTACGTTAGTGGGCTCGGGAGGGGTGTTGGTGCCTATCTCCAGCTGACATTCTGGGCGAGAGACGAGGTACACCCTGGACAGGTCGCCAGTCTGTCGCGGGGCAACAAAGAGATACACAACAACACACACACACACCTACGGACAATTTGGAGAGGCCATTTAACCTGACAGTCATGTTTTTGGACTGTGGGAGGAAACCGGAGTACCCGAAGAAAACCCACGCATGCACAGGGAGAACATGCAAACTCCATACAGAAAGACCCGTGCCAGGAATCGAACCCAGAACCTTCTTGCTGCAAGGCATCAGCTCTACCAACTACACCACTGTGCAGCCCTGTAAATAAGTAACTAATCATGGAATTAGATTTAATATGCAAGTGTTAAGAAATCACCTGATATGCTTTAAAAACAAACATACATCGACACTTCAAATCTGGAGTAGATTATTCTACGCCAATGGCAGAATATTTCAAACCTAGTTTGTGATTTGTGAAACCTTTATCTGAATTGTGAAACTTCAAACATGAGAGATTTAAAAACCTTTTCGTATCTGGAATGCATTATAAATGAACTATCACATTTACAATATTTGCTATTATTTTAGCCTTCTGTTTTCTTTCATTTTTTTGTCCTAGAGCACCTGCCTTTCTGTTTGGCTGTTGTGGTTTACAGGGATGCATTTTAACTTGAAAGGAAGTCTTTTATTTTGAAGAATGCTTAACAGGATCTAGTTTTGTCTTTTGCCACTATCTAGCCTTCTGTTGATTTCGGTTGCTTGGTTACGAACAGCTGTTGCTGTTGTTCAGCAAGTGTACTGTTAAAAAAAATAAATCTGAACAGAAAATGTTCAGCAAATACATCTGAGACTCCGTTCTAATCGCTCTTTAGCCATTTCCCGAATCAGAAGCTACAATCGAAAGCCAACTCCAGCTTCGATCCAGACAGTCAGGAACGCCGCCACAGCTAGAGAACCGAATTGACGTTTCCTTCTGTGCAGCCCCGTTCTATTTAGGATCCTGCTCAGAGTAGCTGTTAATGGTTTTAACCACAGCATCCATATCCGTGTAGACCAAACATGAAGGGAAATCTGACCAATTCATGTTAGCCACTGTAAAAGCCTAGCATAATATCGCCACTTCCTGGACATAAAATTATCACGTTTATACAAGATACGTATCACGTTTTAACAAGATACATATCACGTTTTAACAAGATACATATCACGTTTTAACAAGATATGTATCACGTTTTAACAAGATAGTATCACGTTATAACAAGATACATATCACGTTTTAACAAGATACGTATCACGTTTTAACAAGATACTTATCACGTTTTAACAAGATACATATCACGTTTTAACAAGATAACTATCACGTTTTAACAAGATATGTATCACGTTTTAACAAGATAGTATCACGTTATAACGTGATATGTATCACGTTTTAACAAGATACGTATCACGTTATAACGTGATAGCACTCGAATTTTTTTTTTCCTGCGTGATAGCAATGCGCTTCCGTAGTTTTGCCCCTATTCTCAAGAATCAAAAAATTTCTGACATTGCGCAACGGTTTAGTCAATAGCAATGGTTTTAGTATTTTTTTTATTTTATTTTATTTTTTAGAAATTTAAGTTGGTTTTGTGTATTTATATGTTTTCCTCCATTTATTTATGTACGAGTCCCATCTTATTATATATTGTGGCCACGACTTATTTCGTGAGAACAACTTAATTATAACAAGTCGTGGCCACCGGAGCCCGTAGACAATAATGACTATTTAATCATGTAAAAAATTAAAGTGACAAAAGTTCTTTTTTCATCTTCGTGTTGCGAATATTCTCAATTTTTCTACCAACGAGTTCAGCGAAGCCGTGGCTTCGCTCTAAAAACACCACTTCCCAAAATGCTTCGCGCTCCATGCGCGTAGGTGTTTCCGGTGTCTCGTAACATTTTACTTCCTTCCACACAGACCGACACGAACAAACCGAAAAAGAAGACGTCGCTAACGTTAAGTATTGTCGCCAAAAACCGCCTTCCGAGCTTAATTTGTGTTGTATTTTCGTCGGGTAAAACGTGGCATGTGGTCCTCGGTGTCCCAAGCCTGAGAATTAGCAGAGAACCGCAGACTATCGTGTAGGCCTCCGAGGGAAGAAAGTTTAGTGTCGGGCCTGTAAACAACATGTCCTCCGCCTCGCAGCCTTCCTCCAGACGGCAGTGGTGCTACCTCTGCGATCTGCCCAAGATGCCGTGGGCCATGCTGTGGGAGTTCAGCGAAGCGGTGTGCCGGGGATGTGTCAACTACGACGGCGCGGACCGGATTGAGCTCCTGATCGAAACGGCGCGGCAGCTGAAGAGCACGCACGGGGTGTTAGACGGCAGGTCTCCCGGACCCCAGCAGAGCAAACCCGGCTCAGTGGGGACCGTCGAAACGGGGCGGCAGCATAGTGAGCGCGTAGACAGGGGGAGGGGAGAATATGGGGTGTCTTCCCGGCTCCCTAACGGCTTGCACCGAGCTGAGGACGTGGCTTTATCGGAGGGAAGCCGCCAGAGCCCGAACACCCGCCGGGTTGTGACCGGTGCGGTGCCCGGGCTCCACAGCACCATCTCTCACGCCTTGATAGCTCAGGGGTTGGTGGCGGCTCCTCACGGGCTTTTAGCCCCGTTATCGGGCTCCCGAACTGCCAGCACACCCATCGCAGTCTCAGCCGGGCCCATCATGAGTGAGGGTGTCAGAAGGCAGGCGGTGTCTCTGGGGGTGGGCGCCAGCACCTCTGCCCTTGTGGGTATAGATCCAGCAGTGTGGAGGAACAATGAGGTGATGGCCGAACTGAACGAAGTGGCTAGAAACCGGGTGGAAGGCTGGCCGAACCGACCCAAAGTGGTGCGAGACGTGCTGGTGGCCCTGAGCAATTCCATCCCCTTCAACGTCCGCTTCAGGAAAGACCACAACCTCCAGGGCCGCGTCCTGGCTTTCGACGCCAGCACAACTCCAGAGTTTGAGCTGAAGGTCTTCGTTGAGTATCCCGTGGGCTCCGGGATCATCTTCTCAGGGATCCCGGACCTGGTCCGGCAGATGTTCCGGGATTCAGCGAAAGATGCAGGCAAAGCTGTGAATTCCGGCCTGCGATACGTGGAGTACGAGAAGCGGCAGGGTACCGGGGACTGGCGTGGGCTGTCCGAGCTCCTGAACGACAGCGTGAGGATGTTCAAGGAGCCGCCCATCCCAGAGGTCCTGCCCCAGCCAGACCCGGTGCTGTCGTTGGCAGCGACAGGCCGCCCGGGTCCAGCGAAGAGCACGACCAGACGCCGCAAAGCTTCTCCCGGCTCGGAAAACGGAGAGAGCGACGGGAGACCCGACCACTCGGCCAGGGAGTCCTGGGTCCGGAGTGCCTACACGGAGCCTCTGCCCGGCATGGCGGCCCCTCAAGAAGGGCCGCCGCGCCTCCACAGCCAGCCGTCGCCCATCTCGGCCCTGATGGGCGTCACAGACAGCCTAAGCTCCAGCCAGATGCCCAGAGACAGCCCAGGCATGTCCACAGCCCACTCCTCGGCAGCCGGTCGCTCCACCAGCAGCAGCCCGTCCACCGCCTCCACCTCGGCCTCCCAGGCAGCCATGGGCCAGGGCATGAGCTCGGTGGGGCCAAGCGGCAACGCCAACACCGGGGAGAGCACGAGCAGCACGCAGGGCACCCTGCTCTGCTGCACGCTCTGCAGAGAGCGCCTGGAGGACACACACTTTGTCCAGTGTCCCTCCGTCCCACACCACAAGTTCTGCTTCCCCTGCACCCGAGCGTTCATCCGCAGCCAGGGCCAGGGAGGGGAGGTGTACTGCCCGAGCGGGGAGCGCTGCCCCCTGGCCGGATCCAACGTGCCTTGGGCCTTCATGCAGGGCGAGATCTCCACCATCCTGGCCGGAGATGGAGACGTGACTGTAAAGAAGGAGGAGTGACCCCTTGCTGACCTCCCGACGTCTCCGACCTGTCATGGTGAATGGTAAGATGGACAGGGAACCCTGTGTCACATCAGTCTGGTCTCAAACCACTAAGTTATGAGGTTGAAGCCAGTTAGGGATGGGAAGCTTAGATATTTAGACAAAAAGTAAAAATGAAATATAACATACCTAATTAGATTTTGTTTTAGCCTGAAATGCAAAAATTATGACTTTATGGTTATTATTTAAAAATATCAGTGCTGTCAATTAAATTTAATCAGATTAATCATACTTTAGAGTGGTGATTAATCACGATTTATTACTATGCTTAACTTTGTAAGCTTGAAAAATAAATGTGCAAGCTGTTGTGGAGAGGCCGCAGGAATGGCGCCCTGGGCATCCGCCTCCTTCTGCTGCATTCCAATCAATTAAAATACAAGAAATTATATCACAGCAGGAAATAGGCTATGTATTCTCTCAGTAATCAACAGCAACTAAAGGAAACTTACTCCACTACACATGAATACAAGTAGTAGCAAACACATTATGGGGAAAACTGACAGATGAGATAGGCCTGTCACAATAACAAATTTTGCTGAGTGATTGTCTAAAAAATTATTGTGATAAACTATAATATTGTTTCAAGACCTTTTGACACTGATTTAATGGAAATGACGTAATAATGCATGCGATTTCCTGCCAAAGATAGATGCACTTTATTTTGAAAAGAACACATAACACTGGAACTGACAACCAAAAACAAAAATAAAATATATTCTCAGTCTCCATTAACAAAAAACATACTTTAATAAAAACTAAACATGAAGCCAAAGTGGAAATAAATACTGCATTCAACCAAAAGACTGCAGATAATAGTCTGTATACTATATTTCCCTTCAGTAATCACTAGATCTAAATAAAGACGGGCACATCCGACAACCTAATGCAGTAGTTCACACTGCACGATTTTTTTGCCCCTATTTTTCCCTTAAGATAATCTTAGATCGTTAGCCGATTTAAGATTTTTGTGCAAAGAATATAGAAATGACAAGGGGAGGAGTTGGAGCCAAATTACTACCTCAGTTGATAAACCTGGTAGGTTTTCAGCTGTTCTTCGTTAACGTGACATAAATAAGTTATATTGATTTTCATTCAGTCAGGACTTTACGCTGACTCTAGCCACATGCGTCACAGGTAGATTCTAGTAAAGCATTGATTAACGCCTGATATTAAAATTAATTAACTGGACTTGTAGCCATTATTTTGTGCCCATGTGGCTGGACACCACACGGCACAACGAACCCGATCGAACCGTTATACCTAGGATTTCTGTCGGCTAATGGTGGTGTCTCAGGGTTTGAAAATGGGCCGACAACTCTTGTAATGTGCGGTGGGCATTACACTAAGGAAATAGGAAGGGAGGGTCAGTGGAGTTGAGCCTTTTTCATTCAGTGTCCTCAACAGAAAGAAAAAACGGCAGGAAGAGACAATAAAGCCGATAATTAAAATGAGCTCGATAGGTTTTATTTATCGTGCGATTAATTGATTTATCGTTTATCGCGACAGGCCTAATGAGATATATTTTATGTTCTAGTTTTTGGGTCCCACGCCCCCATTTCTGATGCCACCCTGGGAAAATGCCCATGAAGCCAATATCAAAGACTGTGAGCAGAAGCTTGAAAGAAAATGCTTTGTGGTGTCAAACCAAACATGTCTAGATATTCTCAGTTTCCCAAGTTTTCACATTCAGGAAGGTTTAACCCTTGTAAGTTGTTCATATTTTGGTTTCACAGCCACCGCTCCAGGGTCTGGTGGACCCTCTGAATTATACGGTTCATATTCAAGGAAAAAAATTTTTTATTTCACATTAAAACACAAAAAACACATTGCCTTGAATTATACTAATATAAACAGCAAACATGGTTGGTTTTTTTGCTTTTAACTTTAAAACAAAACATAAAAAAGTGTTCATGTTTGCTCTGTGACAAAACCTGCATAGCAACACAAACTCGCATCCTGCTCTTGAAAAACATATTCATTTGTAATATGCTTTCTTTGGACAAGAGCGTCATAAAAGGGTGATTTGAAGTACTCGACTGCACACAGTAACCGCTTTTAATCATATTTTCTAATGTATTATTTATTGACACACTCATTGAACAAATGGAGAAAGTAGTAAAACTAACAATCCTTACAATATAGACAGTTTTGGGGCTTCAAACATCAATAATAATTTATCATGACATTGATAAATCATTTATACATTTATTACTATAAATGATAATGCTTAACATATAATTACACATGCAAAAATAAAATAGTTGAAAGTAATAAACTGTTCGTCATTACGAGAATTATATTGAAATGAGACATTTCACACTCTGACAATTTTGAACAGAGCATTTATCAGAACATATAAATGGCCCAAACATTTAGTCAAAAAAAGACTAAGTATTTTAAATTTTTCCAGTTTTAAAAATTAAAATACATTCCAGTAGATGGCGTTGTAGAGGAAGACTGTTTTCTTTCAGCACTGATTTTTTTTTTTTCCCTGATTGTTTCATTGGAAGTTTTTTTTTTTTTTTTTTTCCATTTTTGAACAGCATCCCGATATCAGGAATACCGCCGTCTCTTCCTGACTTTGTGTAAACTTCTGCATTGAGAACATCCTGAAGAGCTTTGCTGTGGTGCATTCAAAGACCAGGTGGAAAACGGCTTTCTAAGCGCCTCATGCAGTCCAGCGGCTGAACAGTCGCTCCATCTTTAAAGACAGAGCGGCTATCTGGAAATAAATAATATAAATAAATAAATGATATGGGATTCTCTTTCGCCAGTTTTTACTTCTGGAATCGTTAAAAAAAAAAAATGGCTTGAACCAATGAATTAATTGATTTTAGTGGCATTTAGTTTTGATTTTAAGCATCACAAATTAAAATTGTATCACTGATTTGTTTGGACACTTGGAGAAATATGCATCCATTCAAATATAAAGATGGTTCATGACTAGTTTTTACTTTGATCATTTATTCAGGGTTAGATGTGCCACTATAGCAAATTTAGCTGGATGGTAAATTGCCCCTGTAATTATTCCGATAAGAGATATTATTGTTTTATTATTATTGACGAGAAATATACTGATGACATAATAATGCAAATTTGCCCAGACAAAAACCAATAACTTTTAACTATAAAAAAAAACATGTAACACTAGAACTGGAAGATATTGTACACAAAAACAATAAATAAAACAGAAATGAGAAGCACACAAAACCATAAACAAAATGGATTATAAAGTGTAAACAAAATTCCCTTCAAAAAATATTAATTGGAATGTAAATTGAGTTCATTTTAATTTACTGATGTTTCTTGTCCAATCATTTAAATATTCTATCAATACCTTTGTCTACTGCCTTCACTGCTTCAGTTAAACTACCCACATCCTGCATCATTGTCACATTATCCACTCACCCTCAAGAAAAAAACATGGAAATGTCAGCTGTCAGTTTCAGCTCACTTTTACTTATCTGATCGATACCAATATGTCAAAAAAAAAAAAAGTCAAATATTGACTGATATCAATATTAGTGCCTTTATAGTGTGCATGCGTAATAAAAACCAAATTATTAGTTGTTGTGGTTTCTCTTGTTTTTGTTTTTCTCCTTTTGCAGGTTTAGAGGCAGACTTGTTGACTTTTAATTTACTCGTTTCTCTCCTCTACTCCAATCTCCTTTTAAAACCTTCCCACTTCCACCATTTCGTCTCGTTTTTCTTTTTCCTCTCTGTGTCCATTACATTTGAAAAAATTCTAAAAGTTTTATATTTATGTATCAAGTGGAGCGTCATGGCAAAAGCTGTAACGCGCCACTTGTGTAAGTCAGTCTGTTGGGCCTCCCCTTCACATTCGGACAATACAGAGCTCCACACGTTGAAAACCAAAAACATAAAAATTTGTCCATACATTCCTTCATCTGTCTATAACCTTTCTTCTTCCGCTGTCTCTATCTATGCTGGCTTTCATTTATCTTTGTTTCATCATAAGAATGGCTGCCAGGAATTCATAGTGAAATGAAGTATTCGTACAATAGCAGCATGGAGAACTCTGCCTCTACTGAAACCAACCTGTGTGAAACTAGACAGCCTGTTTTGTTTTCTTCATTTTAAGTTTTCCATCTGTTCTTCTTTTCTCTCCAGGGGATCAAACACTTTGAAAGCACTTCCCTTTTTATCTCAAGCAGAGGTCCACTTCGGCTGCATTTCATCAAGCGTGCCTCCATAAGCAGAGAAAGTCCAAAGCTCCAGGAGGACAAACTACACCGGGATCAGTTAGCAAAGACAAGAAAAGTCACAAGTGAGGAAGAGGCGGAGGCTAAGATCAGCCGTTCTTCCTCGCTCCATGTGGCTCAAACAGCCCAGGACAGAAAGCACACACATATGTCTGACAATCTGATTTGTGTTTTTTTGTTTTGTTTTGTTTTTTTCAGTTTTTTTTTTTCCCCTTCTTGGTTTGTTCTAAATGTTGCATTGTGTATTAAGCCGATGCAGGACAGCGTTATTGATTGACTTGGCTAAAGTAATGCACTTCTTTAGAGAGAGAAAAAAAAATCGAATGTTGAACACAAAACCCCATTTGGTCCTTAAAGCCAAGGAGTGCAAAAAAACCCAAAATGTAATCCCACATTATGTCTCGTAGGTATTCTTCTGTTGTATGTTTCAAATGTGAACTTCCTTTCAATATGGCTATGTAATTTCTATTTTTGATACAATACAAATTTCTATGTATTTGTTTATAGTGATAAGAAGACCAAAGATGGCTTCATGCTCAGTGTAATTTTATTGTAGCTGTGTATGCTGTATTCACTGATAACCTTTGGCATCAGTCACTAATTAGTCCATCTATCACAGATGTATGCTTGTTTTGTTTATTTACTTTTTGAATTCTATGTATGGTAAGATAATTAGCATCACATCGAATGGTTAACCCACACTTATGTGATCTGAACAGGTCAATTCTACAATAAAGGACTAAATAGTCACAGCTGCTTTACTCCTTTGCTGCTGATTTCAAAGGATTAAGACTCCAGGTGGATTTGTGGGGAAACTTTTATTTAAATGTTGACAATAAACATGAAAATCTCCACACCAGACATTAAAAAGCTCCTAGTGGCACTGTAAACATGCACTCAGTTCAAATATAGACATTTCAGCCGTGTTTAATACATTCTGAGTTACAAGGAAAACAAAGTGATTGGAAACTTTAAACCTGATTAAGTACAAATATATATATGTATGTATCCTGGATGCAAAAATTATCAGCTAGTTCCTATGTAAAATGCTTGTAAATGACAAAACCCTACACTTAGCTGGAGTGTGAATGCATTTTGTACGGAAACTCATTCCTGCCGTGAAAGAAATATAAAAGCCCAACAGGAAGTCAAGAGAAGTCAGAATTTTGACTTTCAACTTCATAATTGAGTCAAAGTTAGAATTTCAACTTTCAAAATAAGACGTTCAGATTATGATATCGTTAGTCATGCTGTTTCTCTACAGAGGCTTGCTCTACTCAGAATTGTGTTTATATACCTCATAATTATGAATTTGAAAGTCAAAACTGACTTCTTGTCATTGATTTTTTATTCTTGGGCTTTTATTTTTTTTCTATTTCATGACAGAAATGAGCTTCCATAGATTCAGATAAGGCAGTGGTATTATCCTATATTTTTATGTGCATAGATGTAGAATCTCACTCACACCATTTGTTCAGTAATATAAAGCATAACCGTATGCAGTGGTGGACGTGTAAACATGTCAGATGGGGCAGCCGGCGTCTCCCAGGGCCTCCTTGGCCCCTTTCAGGGTCTCTCTCTTCACACACTTCCAGTAGCCAGAGATGCCGGTCTGTTGCTGCACCTGCAGTCAGGAGACAAGAGTTCACCGTGAGCCAGAGGGAGGAGGTGAAGCTGAATGTGTAGCCTCTCAACTACTTATTTTTAATTATTCTGTACCGATATATCCTGGAATAAAAATCCAATACCATTTAAACCATAAAAGTTGCAGACATACAAAAAACATTTCATTTGGATTATGGCACAGTTTCACAATGGCATCATTCCAGTCAAAGTCCTATTTGTAATTCCTCTAACAGCAAGAAACTTCACAAATATCCAAGAGCAAAATAATAAAGCATCAAACATCACCAGTTAACTCAAATATAATGGAATTCCTCATTTTACTGGGTGACAGACGCACACAAAATAGTGTATAGATGTGAAGTGAGGGGAAAAAATCTGAAAAGTGTGGGATGTATTTATATTCAGTCATGTAACCCATCATATCAATGAATAGAATCAAGTGCAACCAACCGACTCAGTAGAACATAAAGTTGTGGTGATATTTCTGTACAAGATGCAAAATGCTACACCTGGCAGAGAACTAACAGGTTTGTATCAATTCCTTATCAAAGAGGGAGGATAAAAATGTTAAATTGATCGTTATGAGGCTGTATTCTGGTGGAATAACCTTGGCAGGATTTGACATGTGTGGTTACCAATAGTGAATCCAACGGTGCTAACTTAGTGACTTTTACAGAAAAAAAGGTGAGGTTTTTTAAAGTTTGGTTGATCTACCAGAAAACCGCACTAATCAGAACCGCCGATAAAAAGCTACGTAGTATAATAAAAATGGAAATGAAAGTGGAAGTTCACCTTCAGTCCCCGCAGCACTCTGTCCGTCATTACTCCCATGAACTCCTTGTGACTCAGGCAGTTGTCTCCGTCAATGTCGAAGAGTTTGAACACCGTGTCCAGAACGTTCTCCGACAGCTCGTGGCCCGTGGCGATCTTCACGGCTCGCTTAAACTGGGCTGTATCAAAAGAACGAGGAGGACGCTCTCATGTGCTGGATGAACCGTTTAGCAGACGCACCTGCTCATCTCAACCCAACGGCGAGGCCTTACCCATCCCCACAGGACGGTTGGCCTCGGTGACCATCTTCATTGAGAAGGCGAAGTCCTCCAGGTTGTTGGTGAACAGGCAGAAGGCTTTGAACTCCTCGAACGTGATGCTCTGGAAGGGGAAACGTGCCTGTTGACTGTTGATCCACGCGAGTCTCGTCCTGACGGAGGAACAAGTTTCCGTACCTGACCGGCAGGGATCTTCCTCCTCATGTTCTCCCAATAGACCTCGTTGTCTTCTTCGTTGGTGTAGTGCAGCAGCCACTCGGCAAAGTCTTCCCTTCTCATGGTGCCCATGCCTCTGGAGAACTGCAGGAACTCCATCTCCTGGACCTCAGCCTGCAGGTCCTCCATGAATCTGAACAACAGAGATCGTTAACAGGAGCTGCGACGGGCCGAGACCCCGAGGCCCAACTGGAGGGGAACCGTACCGTAGCTCCAAACATGCAGCGAGTTCTGCTATGCAAGTTAAGGATTTTTAGATTTGTAAGAGGAATAGAGCTGGTGATAGTGAAAAAAAAAACAAACAACCAACCAACATGAAGATCACTAGATTTTCTAGTGATCTTCATGTAATCAAGAAACCGTCCCTCTGGGATTTTGCCATTGTTTTGTGAGTTTTTGAAATCAAGATCACTTACTTTGTGGCGCAACTTTAGAAATAACTGCAAGGAGTTTTGTGCCACCACCATCTCCATCCAAAATGTCAGGTGACTTGACGAGATCCTGGTTCTCCTACCTGTGGAACTCCTGGTACTTCAGCTTGTTGTCTCCTCTCTTTCCAAAGAAGTACGCCTGAAGTGACGTGTTTACAGCCGCCCCTTCCTCTGACGCTTTCTGGAACCACCCATGAATTATCCTGTTACTATAGAAACCGATAACGATGCACAAAAAAAAAACTAATAAGATGTGCACACACACCTCTGCCACGTCCTTCTGAGGTTTCAGTTTACTTTTGCCGATGATGTTCTTGAGCTTTGGCAGAAAATGAAAACATTGTCTTTTCATTCATTCAATTCAATTCAGTTTTTTCATGACCTTGAAACCATAGAAACTTCATGTGTTCACACACACTCACATTTCATCCAGCTCATTATCAACATTCACTGAACACAGAATTTTGTACTTGCTAAATCTCTCTAGCAAGACTTTCTCGCAAAAGTATTCACACCCCTCCGAATTTTAACACTTTTGCCACACAGAAGCCACAAACGTCAATGTGTTACATCGATACTGGCATAATAATACAAGTTTGCTCTCTCAAATACCAATAACATTTACTTTATTTAGGAACACGTAACACTGGAACTGGAAATTATGTTGAATATCCAAAATAAAACACAAGCAAAAACAATAAGTAAAAAGCAAATAAAAACCACACACAGAACCATAAACAGAATGGATTATGAAGTTTCTAACCGAAATTTCCCTCCTTCAGGTTTCTTGAACTGTGACTCTATGTTGAAAACATGCGTCGTTTTTCTTCCACTTCAGAGTTAAATGCCACATTAGCAGTGTTTCTATTACAAATGTGCGCAAAAACTTTGTCGATAGTCCACTTGAGTCAAAAAGAAAACACAATTTCGCAATTGCGGTGTTTCCATTAAATGAGAAACGCAATTAAAAATCACAAACGTGAATACGTTTGTTCACGCGGTGAGTCCTTAATAAATGCTGTCATCCTCCAACTATTCTCAGTTGTCGTCTTCATCTTTTTGCCAGCGGTAGCAATCGCACTACGAGCTGTGTGACGGGAAACAGTTTCCATCTCAGTTTTGCCAAAGGCACTAATTTTAAAACAGCTCAAAAAACACTTTTTTTTGGGAAAAACATTAGTTTGTTTTTCTTTAAATGAGCGTGTTTCTATTGAGCAAATTTATTTTCTAATTCCAACTTAGAAAATCTATCGCAAACCCCCCCCTAAAATATATTGAAACTTATAGTCGTATTATAGACCCACATTGTGAAAAAGTTCATGGAATGAGAATGCTTTTGTAAGGCACTAGATTTCTCCCTCTCCTCAGGGAGCTAATATGAGCTCTACATCCTTCTTTCCACTCTCAGAATCAACAAAACACAGATTCGCTGCATTTAACTAAAAAAAAAAAAAAAGTCAAAGCAAAAGCAAAAAGTAGCGGTCAAAGCAGACCGACGTCAAAATCCATGCACTGCTGCTTCTTGCTGGATGTTTTGTTCTTTCTGCGCCACGTCGGAACATGAAACACGGGTTGCAACACAGGCCAACATGCCTTCCAACGAGACAAAAGGTAGCTGAGGCCTAAGCTGAGCAGCAGACGGGAGAGAAGTCTGCTTGGAACCAAAAACACGTCAGGTGGCTTCAAACAAATAAAACCGAAAAGCTTTCTGCGTCAAACACAAGGCAGATGAAGGGCAGTCGAGCGACAGGAATGCAGCTCTGCCTCACCTTCACATGGAGCCCGGCTCATACTTACAGCTGCGGCAGCCTCGGCAGAGATCTCGGCAGCATTAAAGAGGCAACATTTTCACATTTGAGAGCACACAAAGATTTGAAATATTGAAATACTGATATTGTTACGTAAAGTGATTACAGAGTTCGCCGTCTAAAAAAAAAAGAAGTCGTATGTTTGATCTTTTCTTTATCCAAGCAAAGTCTTACCGTAAGAAACTCTTTTTTGTCCACTTGCTCGTTGCCGTCCACGTCAAGCATTTGGAAAGCTATGTGAAACCCGGTCCGCGGCTCTGCAAGAGAGACAGTCATCTCGTTCAGGAATTTATTACCTACGACAGCATATCGGGTCCACTGTGGATGGAAAATAGAGAGGAGTAAAGTTCCTCTGAAGAAAAAAAAAAAAAAAAAAAATTTCTGAGCTCCAAATGTAAAAAAGATTTGCCAGAAAAAAAATTACAAATTTTGAAATGATGCTCAGAAATTTTATAGAAAAAACCTGGAAAGTTCAGAGTATGAAAAGTCAGAAAATTTGCTGGAGAAAACTTGGAAATTTTAAGATATATTTTCTAGGAAAAAAACTTTGGATTTTTGAAACTCAGACATTTCCAAATTTCTTTCTAGAAAATGTCTGAGATCGATCTCAAAATTTCTGAGTTTTTTATTTTTATTTTCCAGATGAAAATTGACATTATTTGACTAACTTCAGTTGTTATAAAAATGCTACAGATATCAAATATGACTTTAAAGAAATGTGACTTTGTAATTTAATGTTTGAAATTGTCCCTCTGTCTCTTTAAAAACTATTGTTCTTTCTGAAACTCTGTCAACAGGACAGAGGGTCTACTGACCCTCAGTAGACCCGTTGTATTTCATGTGATGCAAAAAAATGTGTTTCAATAGCAGGTTTGCGAAATACAGTAAATAAATTTTGATACTGTCGAGAAAACCACCTCATCCAAAGTGTAAAACATTTTTTAGCAAAAACAATATTATTATTTTTAACTGGAGTGTTCCCATTAGATAATTTATGTCCCCAAAGTCCAATATGCACAATTATAAGGTCAATGGAAGCAAAGCTGCTGAGAGATTGTCCAGCTTCAAATAAAACCACAAGATCATGAACACAGCAAAGTCAACTTACTGGTCAAGATGGTCAGCAGGAAGAGATACTCTGTGTAGGATATTAAACCTGCAAGGTACACACACAAATACACTTTACAGCCTTTAGTCAAACAGAATCTAGCCGACAGAAAAAAAAAGAAAGTGAACATCACCATAGAAATGGGGATATGAACAGCTCAGGCTCACACAGCAGAAACATTCAGATAGGCGGCAGACGGCCGGAGAGCTCACCGTTGTCTCCTAGGTTTCTGAACAGATCGCTGCCGGGACGAGCTTTAGCGGCAGCCGCCAACATCTTGTTCACGTCCTGCCAAGAGCGCAGCAGGAAACAGATACCGTCACCACAAAACCCCCGGCACTGTGCCCTGCATGTACAGTTTTCACACAGTGAAGCTGTAAACATACCTGAGTTGTTAAGATTCTCTTTTGGAGCTTTCCTAAAAAAGAAAAAAAGACCAAACAGAGCATTGATGCTAAGCAAAAAAATAAAAAATAAAAAATAAAAAATTGCTTTTCACATGTTGCTGTTAGAAGTGTTTCTTTCACTACAGGTGCATCTTTTGCTACAAATGATGTTTATTTTCTTATTTTAAAAAAGAAATGTTATGATCTGCTTTTCATCTTTTAGCATATTTCTAATTTCGTGTAAAAAGGCTAAAGTGGGCAAATGAAAGTTGTGCAGAATGTTTAATTAAAAAAAAATCCAATTAATAGATTAATCGTCAGAATAATTGATAGATTAGTAGATAGCTAAAATAATCATTAGAATGTTGTGTGAAAACACACATGATAATGCGATAATACTCTATAGATTAAGAATAATTTTATTTTTTATTTTTTTATCCAAGTTGAACAATGGTAACACAATATTTATGATCACTGATTATGAAGCTAATTTATTTGTCAGCGTGGAAATCCCATCTGCTCTCCAATTACATGCGGTTTGTTTTTGAAACGCTAACAGCAAACTACATTTTGAAAGAGTAATTATCCTGAAAGAGATTCAAACAGATTAAACAGAGTTTTGGATTGAGGAGAAAACTGAACGTAACTCTTATGTTATTTACTGGAGCAAACAGGACAATCATTTAAATAGGGTAGGATTGTTGTTACTCAGGTTAAGTGATTTGAAGTGCTGTTTGCGAGCACATAGGGAGCAGGGATATTACAAGGTGTGTGTGTGTGTGTGTGTGTGTGTGTGTGCTGCTTACGATCTACTTGTTCCAGCATGACAGAGAACAGGAAGTCCCTCGGGGTCATGTAGGGCTCCATATCGTACATCACGGAGGCAAACTGGATGAAACGGATCTTTCTGGCTGACAGCTGAGGAGCTGCAGGTTCCTGCAACTGTACAAAGGGGCAAAAATGATCTGAAAATTTCTGTCATACTGATCTAAACACTAAACATTTCCTCTGTGGCACCAACCAGGCACACGGTTTTTACCTAAACGATAAAGGAACATCTAGCTATGAGTAAATTTAAGATAAACTTTTACCAAAGTATGTTCCATTTCAAACTTACACTGATATTCTGCCCATAAACTCTACAAATGAAGACTTTTTTTTTTTACTCTCTATGTACTAAACGCCCTGTATGCGCCACTAGAGGGCGCCAGGTAACATACGTTAGTGTTTACGCCTTCTTAAAAAGTTATGTCTACTTCTTTTTCGCAGTTTGCGGTAATTGTTCAGACCGGAAAACGAATAAAGAGGCGAAAGATCTTCAATAAAAAATAAATCTCCACGGGGTGTGTACTCACTTTTTCTTCCTCTGCAAGAACAGTGAAGGGTAAAGTCCTGACGTTAGGCTGGTGATAGTAGTAATAACAGAGACCCCCGGTTCCAACGACAGAGCCCAAAACACCGGAACCAACTGCACGGAATGTTGTCGAACTCTTTAAAACCCGAGAGCTCCTGGCCACATTCCTAAAGACGGCGGTGAACTTTCCCCAGCTGGCCATTTTCAGGAAGCTCACTGGCTGCCTTTTCGCGCAACACAACGGCTTCCGTAGCTGCTCTGTGAGTTAGCGACCGAGTCACGGAACGCCCATTTTGGCGTCACCAAAGTAAACAACTTGCATGATGCATACCAGAAAGTTAAGTTCTTTGTTTTTTTAGGGATAGTTCTCAAAGTAGCTTATGACTTAGGAAATGTTTCTTTTTTAGCTAAATAAGGCTCCAGCGCTTGTTTATGGCGATTAGCTCTAATTTTATAATGTTACAAAAGTTTAGTGCAGTCCCAAAAAAAGTCTGAATATTATTGAAAAATCTATTTATTCAGGAACTTTATAACTACATGAATGTAGTGAGTGATTACACACAGAGGGATGTTTGAAAGTCTTTATTTCTCTTAATTATGATGCTGTGTACCATTTTACCAGTATGACTGCTGTGTGAAAAATGACCCCTGTCCCTGTCATTGTTGTGTCTTGTCTGCTTTGACAGCACATGTAGTCCTTATTTTGAAAGTTCACTCTCACAATTCAAAGACGATTTTGAGGTTTTGGTTGCGTAGAGCAGAACTGCCAAGGAACTTGTAGGCAACCAGCTTCTCTACGTGGGGTGACTGAAACAACGGACAGGACACGCCATAGCAAAAAGACAAGCCAACAAGAACATGATAGTTTTCACATGAAAAATACCTATAGTTAGTCTTGAACTTTTTTTTTATTTGCTCATTACAGAAGGTGACCTGAATTTAAGATGCAACCTGACTACAAGGCAGTCTAAATGTCTAAAATCAATTCTAGATGAACTTCTAACCCCAATATCTATAAAATTTTACCTAGATGTCTGCATAGCACTTTGGTATTGTTACAATTAATTTTCAACAACAAACTCTAACTATGTTTTGTCGTACATTTGGCCTTTCAAACTGCATCAAAGTGAGACTTGCTTCAAGAGATAACAAGAAGGCTTGAAGCTGCTGCTTTTGTTGTAAGCTTTCAACTTATATCTGTCATGGAACAGGATTGGTTTGGAGATGTTTTGTGTCGTTTACGATTTTACACAGGCTGTTTCTCATTCTTAATGTTATACACACAAAGACTGTCATTTTAGCAAGGCTCTAGCCATGCTAAATGTTAACCTGAAATGCTAAAAACAGCTAATCGTTTTAATTTGGTTTTACAATGGTCAAAGTCTGTTTTAGAGCACAGAGTCAGAGCAGGAAAACAGGAACACACACATTGAAAACGATTTTTCTTATATAGTTTTATGGTTTCTAAACTGTAAAGGTAACTGATCAGAGTTTGTTACACCACGTCAAAGTTTTTGGAAAAATCGGAGATAGGACAATGGCTGCAAAATTATGATCGGTGCAACTCTAAAACCTTTCCAAAAGCTATTCAAAACTTGTGTGTAGGATCAATTATATTACTGGAAATTATATGGAACTTATGACTACTGTCGACACTGAAAAGGGGTATTTACTTTACATTTACCAGAGGTATTTTAACATCTAAATGTTACAGCTTTTTTTTTTTCCCCAGCTCTTGTTGGGTTCACAGTTCTCACCAGTCAATGTCAGTCAAAGGGTTCCAGAGATGTCGCTGTAATTGCTTGCTTTTACAGGTAGTTGTTCAATGTTTGGTTGATAAAAAAAAAAACAAAAAAAAAAACATTTCTTTGATAGGAACCGTGGATCAAAACGATTCGATTTCCAAACGAGTCAGCAGAAGCAGATCCACTACATTGGGAAAATAAAGATGGCGAAGGGAACAGAACTTCAACACACATGAAACCTTGTCTTGCAGCATCTGTCATTGTGTTCTGCGTCATCCTCCTGTCTCATATATCACAGCAGGCTCCTTCTCGGTACATGGTGTCCAAGGGACTGATCTCTGTCAAACTCTGCTCCGGCAGCATCGGCTGTGGACTCCGAGATATGCATGTGGAGAAAAGAAAGCTGTCATTCTCCACCAAGGCTGTTACGCGTTACAGTTCAGAAGACCGAAGAAGATTGAATTGGCCGAGACAGTGCTTTGAAAAATTACCCACACCCGTAAAACCTTTTTTCATGTTTTGTCGCATCACAACCGCAAACCTCACTGTATTTTCTTCCCCCCCCCCCAACTCAAAGTAGTGTAGAATTGTAAAAGGGAAAGAAAATTCACCATGGAGACATTTTACAAACACAAACAAAAGCTGGGTTTGAATTTGTATTCCCAATGAGACGATACTTCGTAGAATCACCTTCTGCTGCAGCTGAAAGTCTTTTATCGTTTCTCTCTTCCAGCTTTGCAGATGTAAATTCTTATTTTAACCATTCCTCTTTACGAAGTAGCTCAAGCTTGAGAGCATCTTCACAGATACCCAATTAGATTCAGGTCTGGGGTTTGACTGGGTCATTTTAACACTAATGTTCTGATCTAAATCAGTCTACTGTAGTGAACCTCCTGGTCCGTCTCAAATCTGTCAGCCTCTAATCGGTTTTAATGATGTTTTACTGCAAACTGGTTGTAATGAGGAAAACATTATTTAATGATTTTATTCCTTCCATACACAAATGTTTGGGTCTAAATCCAAAGATCCATTCAAAAAATGTAAAATACACATTCCCAGGACTCGGCTTAGATTGTTGAGCATTTGGGCTGCAGATGCATGTTTCTGTTCAGTGGAGGACCCTGCATCACTGCTGCTGCTTCGTGGAGCCTCACTTTAGAGCATGAACCTTTATTTTTATTCACATGAATTATTTACATGGATCTTCGCGTTTTGTTTCTGCGGCACAGCATGAATTCCGAATTGGTGATCTTTCGGTGGCAGCTGTACGAGAAACTTCAAATGCTGCATCCAAAAAAAAAATATTTGTGAGGAACCAGGAAATGTTTTACGAATAGCAGGGCAACATAGTGTTAACGTGATAACTACAACTCCTGTTTTGTTTTTTTATATTTTGACAAATATTTTTAAATCAAAATGTTTGCATTTTCACTCCCCAGAGTTTATAAAACCAGCCTTGGCTGCAGTTAAAGCTTCAAATAATATGCCTATACCAGGTTTGCCTTACTGGACCCTAATGATACCAGTACCATGTTTTACAGAGGGGGTTATATATTCAGAAAGGTGCAAAGAGTTAAGAATTTGCAATATATAGTACCCAACATTATACCCAAAGTTATCTGTGGAAAAGCCTGAAATATGGGAACAGATAAACACTCAATGAAAAGCTCCCAGTTAAACACCCAGGAAGTGAGATTTACCTGACTGTCATCGACATGCTCTCTGGAACTGTCCGTCTGTCTATGGCTTTGAAAACCCATCATGCCTTTTACAGGCTACCCCTCATTCTGGTTACTTCGTAACCTCAAAGCAAACTGTTGGAAAACAACAGCTTGCAAAAAATGAAAAATAAAATAAAAACAAGAAAAAAGACATAAGAGCTCGAAAAAACAAAAAGACACTGATATGGCTTATTTCGTATAAAGTTTCAGTGGAGAGAATGTCTGAATTGGTTAATAAATAAAACATCACTTTAATGTAGCAGGTATAGACTTTGTCGTCTCGACATCAGGAGCTTGATGGGTGTGAGGATGCTGGCACAGAGGTGGTCCTGACTGTAGGGGTACTGGGCTTTGGGGTTCTGCCCTGGGGTGGGTTACAACAGGGTCTGTGGTTTGGAGAGAGTTAAGGGATTTGGGCTATCCCCAATCAGACATTGCAGGTTTAGAGACAAGGTGAATCTTCAGGGGCTCACTACTGCTTGGAGTCATAGCTGATGTGATGAGTCTTTCAGTCATCCTCTGCTGCTGGTGGCCTAACTTTGCTGGCTTGGTCCGGGTTCTATAAGGCCGTTTCCGAACTTCCTATGTGATCTCCTCCCAGATTCTTTGGGAATCTCTTGAGGGCCCCTAGTTATGGTCGCCGGACGGATGCGGGCCAATTGAGGGAGCTGGCCACAGATACACCCTTACACCATGTGGGGTAGGCTGGCACATGGGGAATGTAGTGTGCTCCTCATTTGTCTGTGCTGGTTTGACAGGCACTGTAAGTCTGGGGGTCACTTAGTGTGTGTGTGTACTTGTTTAGCTGTCTATTAAGAACCATTTCTGACATATTTACCAAACTTCTGAAGGCTGATGGGCCTTATAGGAACCAAAGCTTGATCGCATACACTGGATCCCTTGATTTATGGTTAAGGCTAGGGTTAGGAATATACTGGTAAGGGTTAGGGAAACTGTCTGGGCTAGGCATAAATGCAGTTACTAACACGAATGGAAGTCAATGCAAAGTTATATCATGGGCAGAAATGCAAACTTGTGTGTGTGAGACAGAAAAAAAGAGAGAGAGAGAGAGAAATACCTGCAGGTTCATCCACATCAATTCCACATCAAGTTTGTCTCAGCAAGTTTGGAGGTTTATTTAATGTCATAGCAGCAAGTTGTATTGTAAAGTAACAAAGACATACACACTTGTAAGACCATCAATAAAGTCAACAAAGTTTGCACAATATTTCTGTCTTCAGTCATGGATTATGCTGCCTATCTAATTCTGGCTCTGTTTTAACATAGTGGTAAATATCCCCCTGTGTGTTTCATAAAAGTGGTGGGAAGCAAACACTTCAAATGCACATGTTGGCGTGGCCTTAATATCCGCCACAAAACCAGGACAATCACAGCCACAGGAAAATGCTCCTAATTCTGTTAAAAAATATGTTTCGCAATGGCTGCCGGTCGCGTTTCCAGTGGATTCGAACGACCCTCTTTGTGAAGCACGGTTAGAGCAGACTGCATGACATGGCACTTATGTAAAAACCCCTAAAACAATAGCTCACAAATAAAAGCAATGGTTTCTTATCCTTGTCCAAAAAAAATTACAGCAGTGTAGAGAGACACACCACAATCCTCATGTCAGCGTGTTCAAACAGTGCTGCATCTCGCATATGTACTTTTGGTGTTCCGTCTTTGAAAGGAAGACATTTATTTTAGAAGCCTTTTTTTTTTTTTTTTTACACAGGAGAGGTGCAGGATGGGTAGGATGGGGACACGGGAAACGGCATAACATGAGAATCTGGAAAAAAAAGAGAAAAAGATCTGAACTGTTTGCTGCCCGTTTCTGCACAGTGAGGCTGTGGAGCTCCTTTAATACTGCAATTCAAACCACATTTTATGTCGACGTTACAGAAAGTTTATTTGTACTCACGTGTGTAAAAAATAAATAAATCAATAAATAAAAGAAAAGTGAATCTCACGTGACAAACGAGAAGTGGACCGATGCCTATTCGTCTCAGCGTTCACAGTATACCATACCTTATGCCACCTGCAGCGGGCTGGGTAGGTTTGTAACACACACATTTAGCTCTCCTGTCACAGACACACTCAATCAGCTACATCAACCAGATCTTCTTAGGGACAAAAAACTCCTGAATCTGACATGAATAAATATAGGCATAGAAAAATACAAGAAGCATACCAACAGGATGTCCTGCTGCTCCTCCCTGGTAAAAGTTTTTTTTTATTTTTTATTTTTAAATAGAACTAGATGCTGTACCGGTGTATTTATATATACACTCTATGAGAATTAATAGTGAGTCCTAATTTGCATATTTTTCATTTAAATGTGATAAACATCAATACACGGTTCTCTTTGTGGCTTAAAATAAATGCTTAGGTTTTACCCACGTCAGTTATGAGCTCAGAGTTGTTTTATTTAGAGCACAGGGTTTACTGGTATACATACAAAGTTAGGTATATACAATTCATGACAGTTTTTCCAATGAACTTGCCTTTGGTGGAGAGGCTTCAGTCGGTTTAAACTCTGAACGAAAGGACACGGGGGCAAAGAGCACGACTTCAGGGCGTTACAAGTTAGGGCGCCGCCGACTGTCGTCTGGCGGCGGTTGAACATTTCACAGCTGATATCAGTACATTCTGTGGAAACTAAATTTGCACTAACAAATTACAGACAGCAGAGGGGCTGTCTGGGCTTTGGAGAGTTCCAAACAGCCCCCCTGTTTTTTTGTTGTTGCTGTTGTTTTTTTTGATGCTCAGTATGCAAAAGGCGAACCCTGCTTTTGAAACGTCCCTCTCGACTCCGCCCCCCTCTTAACACGAGCTCACGTTAAATTATTGCAACTCCCTCGTCGCCTGTTCTGTGACAAGATCAGAAAAATAAAAGGCAAGTTTAACAGGTGCAGTAACAGACCATTTCATGCAATGTTCCAAGTTTTGTCATCATGTATACAAAGGCATTGTGTCTCGTAGGCTTAGTGTTACACACCTCGGGTTAATGGGTTGAAATTTTGCAGGAATCTCTTTTCTTGACACATAAAACATCGTGGACAAATAAGTTTAATAACTGTCGTAATAGAAACCAAAATGAAACGGTAGAAATGTGTTTTCACTGACTCCACTGAAGTTAGGTGGTGACACCAGCATTCCAATATATTAACATGATCCAAAGCTAGCCATGTGATGGGGGATAAATGTCATGTTTACTGTACAGATGTGTCAAGTGGTAAGGTGCACAACTGCCTGGAGAAAGTTTAGGAGACAAATCGTAGCTTTCGTCTTTTTTTTTTGTGTTAAATTACTTTTTGTTTCATCCCCTCTGTTTCTCTGGCAAAGAGGGAAAAAATAAAAACAAAGTATATTGCTTCAAAAAAAAAAAAAAAGAAGAATTTTTTTTTCTCCTCCGTATTGACGTGAAACATTTCATTCACCGCTTCTCGGATTTGTCTTGTTAGACAGAGCATTACATTTTCAGAGATACATACAGAAAGATGCTGTGAATTCATTAGATCAAACAATCAGCAATGGAAAGTGACAGTGACTAATTCCTGGGACCATTTGCTGGAGACTGTCTGTCTGTCTGGACTTGATCTCCGTTATCAACCAGCAGGTGGCACTATGCAAGCACGGATGTATTGCCCGGGTGAAGGGGATGGGCTGAGAGATTAGTCTGGTCACAGTTACAGCAGTAGTCAGTCCAGGAACCGTGGCCTCAGAGGGTCTTTAGCCTCTGTGACGGAGGGTCTGCAAACATGCTCTCCACCTGTCCCTCCCTCCCACCCCCTGCTTCCTTTGCCTTTTGTCGGTGACATTTAACAATAACATTAAAACACAAAGGGATTGATCATTTGCTCCTGCCAGATGTGCTGGAGCCCCCCGCCCCACCCTCTAGCTTGTCAGCAATTTCAGATGTGTCTAGCTTTTCGGAGCCCTCGCCTTTCTCGGACCTCTCCTCCCCCTCCACCAGCTCGGACCTCTCTGACCTGGCATCCGCGTCCCCCTCTGACTTCTCCTTCCTCTCTGAGCGGTCGGGGTCCATGGACGAGGTGCCAGGTTTGTCCCACTTGGCCAGGTCGTCTTGCTCAGCAATACTTGTGGTGATACTTGAGGTCCACGCCTTCAGGTCCTCCTGCAGAAGATAATTGAAGATATTTTCTGAGGTCTGGAAAGGAAAGGGAGGCTATTACGCGCAATTGATGGGTTCCTATAAGCCTCGAAGGTTTAGTGAGGCTTCTTTCCAAAATGTTCTGTACCCGACTATTTTGTAACTGGGAACAACTGGCAGGTGGTTGAGGCTTGGGTCAAGACACTGAGGAAACAGCAGACATGACAAACTACAAGCCTAAACTCTTTATCCATTCATCCAGATTTACATCCGGATAAAGGTTAGTCCAAATCACACCATAAAATGTAATTCTCTTCAATGCCTCATTTGTTTATGAATCCTTGAGGAAAGTTATAGATTTGATGGGACGATAGTGGTGATGGTGTTGGTAGTTTGATTCTCGCTCCACCTGTCTCTGTCATTGTGTCCTTGGGCAAGACTTGCTTTGGGGTCCCCTGGACTTGATAAGTACAAGTACAAGTAAGTTTACAAGTACAGGCCATTTACCATTTGTCATGTGCAGATGTTCTCAGAGACTCCAAGAGAACCGGACAACCTATGATGTAGTGCACTGCCTAGCATAAGAACTTTTCCTCCTACAGCTTGAGACCATTCTGCATAGATCATTTTGTTAACAGGAAAAATTCTGCTCAAGTGGGATTTTGCCCATTGAGTTTGATTTCTCAAGATGAATTTCATCCAGGCCAATCAGCAAACAGAAGGAGTTGTGAATGATGATGCCAGTTTTTTGCACTGTTTTAGAAATGTAGTCTGCATATGGTTGTATTCAGCACCATAGAGAGAATTTCCGGTAAGCTTCATAGCGTAGCTTCCTTCACGATCATGCTGGTACGTCATGGCCATATGTTAGTGATTGAGTAAAATCAGATCCAATCATTTCAAACTTCAATAGCGTCCAATTGTTACTCAGTCTAATCTCTCCCCAGAGAGTAGTTTGTCATGAGAAATCACAGGGATACCCCACAACAATGAAAACGTTTGTGTGGTATGTGTTTTTCTCTCTTATTGAAGAGAGAAAAACACAAATTATTTGTAATAAAGTCAATCACCACCCACTCTCCAGATAGATTTTATTACATCCAGTCTTTCTTATTTTACACCAAACATCTGCACTAGGTCAGCGTATATCTAAAACATATCTAAAATATATAATATGGATGTATTAAAGCTTCTTACCTCATCTTTAGCATGGAATACAAAGTTGGTTCCATCATTTACTCTTTGATGAGAAAAGACAAAAAGAGTTCATGTCAGTTTTACTATGTATTTTTAAAGCTGCATTTCAGATTAATAATATTGTGCTTTAAAAAAAGTTTGAAATGTTAACTTTCAGTTTTATAGAGACAATAACTTCTGATACTGTGAAATAAGGCCTTACTGAAGTATGAAGACATTTTTCTTCTTCTTGTAGCCCATTGAAGGATCAAATTTGCAGTCACTCATGTCAACAGAAGGCTCCCCGTTGTATGTTGCAGTCAGATTCTTAGCATCCTTATAGAAAGTCAACTTTCCCTCCTTCAGCACACAGTATACGTTCACCCATGATTTGCTGCAAAATCATAAAAAATGCATTAAAATTATTTTTAAAGGTTCCAACTGAATGTCTATTGGGAGAACACGAGCTAGCTGAAAAAAAGCAAAAAAAAAAAAAAAAAAGCAGTTCTCAAATTACCAGGCTTTGTTTCCGTAATACAGATGAGTCATATTCACAGACGTGAATGTGACGCAAAGAGTTTTCCCACCTGTACTATGTGAATCACAGTGAAAGATCAGTGATAGGTAGAGACTTAAGTTATCTCCAGTTTGAGACAGTAATGAGTGGGAGTCCAGGGAGATACTAAAACTGCTGCAATCTTGTAATTACAGTGGTATACACGGTTCAGTTTTCGCAGATTTTTCTGTGGAACCTTTCTCTAAATTATTTGCAGAAAATTCACCTATTCGTGTATTTTTTATTTTGTAGAATTGATCTAAAATATAAAAATATAAAAATGAAAATGCAGCTTGGGAAGTTAAAATACCTTGGCATAATTTCTACATGACACTATAGTGTGTGGTGTTTGCAAAGCAGCCAATCCAGGAGAAGCATTTATTTTCCTTGGCACTGATTGGTTGTGCCCCCAAGACAGGATATAAAGAAGACCAAGGAGGTTAGCTTCTGTGGGAGTGCTAAGACACTTTCTACTGTGATTAATAGATTATTATTACCAGTAGATTAGTTCTGCGACCAATAATGCCTACACTAAGGTATAGTTGGTGTTTGAACGATTAAAATAGGCAGCTACACGTGTTTTCAGAGGGGGTCTCAAATATTTACTAACTTTAGCTCTTCATGGTTGGCTGTGTCCCCATGGATACCGGGGGTTCACTGTAATTAAGAGGAGGCAAGTTTGTTTAGAGGAAATGTGCTGTTGATTAGCAGCACTGCTTTGATTTGTTCAAATGTCCAAAGATTAACGGAATATGATGTTTTTTGGGGGTTTTTTCAGTCATTGATGATTTAGTAGTTTAGATGGTTGTACCTGTTAGGGCTCCTCTGCTGAGCTTCAAGGTCAGTGCTGGTGGCCTTTTTACGATAGAGGAAGCCTTCATTTTGGGCAGTGTCTGACGGAGGCTGAGGTGTGGTTGGGGCACCAGTTGCCGGGGCCGAACGAGAACGACGAGTTGTCTCAGGCTCTTTCGGACGGGGCCGCCTCCTTGGCTTGGGACGGTCTCGGGCGCGGGGTCGTCCATCAAAACGAGTCACAGGCGCTGAGAGGCTGCTAGGAGGACGATAGGGTTCTCCACGTGCCTGAGAGAGCCAATTAATTGAAGAATATAGATGTTACACCAAATTATGAGAAGCAATGACCCAACACGTCGTTGTTTAAAAATGCTTGCGTGCCAACATACATGTGCCGCCTCTCTTTCCTGGACTTGTTCCACAATTTCTGCCATCGTAGATCTCTTCTCCCTGTAGGAACACAATTATTGTAGAATCTCAACAACTTTTTTGGGTTTCAGTCAAACAGTGCTGAAATTTACTGCCTGCAGTCGCACAAGTCTGCGTACCCTGAGCGTTTGTCAGAGCCGTCCTTCACAGAGCCCTCCATGTCACTGGAGTCCTGTCTCTGTATCCTCTGCTTGTTGCTCCCTTCTTGTTCGCTGGACGACTGCCGCTCTACGCGCCTTCTGTAGCGTTCCTGCCGCACTATCAGCGGCAGCTCATTCAGCCTGGCCTGGATTTCCTGTTCACTGGAGGTCTGTCTTCCCAGCTTGTACTCCCTTTCCCGCCTCAGATGGTCCATCTGTGGATCCGAGCGGCTGCCGCGGGGATCCCTCTGGAGACGGCCATGGAGAAGCTCCAGTCCTGATTCTGGTCCCACCATGTCTGCCATTGGGATGTCTCCGAACTGTTCTCGCTGCAGCCTGCTGGCCTCTAATAGAGGATTTATAGCTTTGTGGATGTGGTTGATCCTGGGCTGCATGAAGTCAGCTTTCAGGTGCTGCCATGCATATGCCATTTTAGGGTCCATGATGCCTCCACTCTGGGCCAGGAAACCAGAGCTGCCCAGACTTCCGCTGCTGTAGTGATTTTGTGCCAAAAAACCCGAGCTTCCCATTCCACCACTGCCCTGGTAATTCTGCGGTAGGTATCCTGAACTCCCCAAATTAGGCTGTTGTGCCAAATACCCAGAACTACCCAGATTAGGCTGTTGTGCCAAATATCCAGAACTACCCAGATTAGGCTGTTGTGCCAAATATCCAGAACTCCCCAGATTAGGCTGCTGTGCCAAATATCCAGAACTCCCCAAATTAGGCTGTTGTGCCAAATACCCAGAACTGCCCAAATTCGACTGTTGGGCCAAATACCCAGAGCTCCCCAGGTTAGGCTGCTGTGCCAAATATCCAGAGCTTCCCATATTAGACTGCTGTCCAAGATATCCCGAACTTCCCAAATTCTGTGGTTGGGCCAAATATCCAGAACTGCCCATATTTTGTTGAGGCAAAAAGCTAGGGCTTACCATACTGCCGCTGCTTGGCTGCTGAGCTATGTTTCCTGAACTGCCTAACTTACCAGCACCTAGATGATTTTGCAAACCACCCAAACACCCTGTGGTGACTCCAAAGTATCCAGAACTCTCTGCACTACCAGGAGTTTGGTGGTTTATTCCGTGGTAAGTCGAGCTGTCTGCCCCTCCACTCTGGGATGCTGATAAGCCAGAGTCACTTCCAGCTCCAGCCACCTGTTGGTTCATCCCCAGGTATGAGTTGTGTCCTACTTTTCCAACGCACTGTTGCTCCAGTCCATGGTAGCCTGAACCGTTAATAACTGGATTATAGCTGGCGAGTGTTGTAGACAATCTGTGGGCTGCAGAGCTGGTACCCAGGTCAAAACTGGTCTGGAAGGGTTTGGGTTCTATTTGAGCCTGTATTGTCTGCCTCAAGTAAGAAGAGGTAGCACTGGTTGAAGGGACACTGGGAGTCAGACATGATAACGGGAACATTCTTCGACTGGAGAGTGGGGTTGTCTTTTTTTCCTCCTCTTTTTTCTTCTCGGCCTATAGAAACAAACATATATGTTGTGATGCTCCAATCAAGTGTCTGTATGACAACCGTGACGTACAGGTGCATCTCAGTAAAGTAGAAAATCGTTTAAAATCTGATTTAATTCAGGAATTCAAATCAAAAAGCTGAACTGATGTGTTGTAAAGGTTTACTGCTGTTTTTGAATGATTAGTGCTAAAAACTAATGAAAACCCAAAATTCTGTCCATCAGGAAATTGAAACTTTACCACACTACCAAGAATCTTCAAAGCAAAAATATGCTTGTCCACCCCTCTAAGATCTCTTTAGCCTCCTTCCTGACCTTTTATTGTTTTCTGTGTTTGTTGTTCCAACCTCACTTGGTTGTCTTCAAATTTGGGTTGTCATTCCTTTAATTGAATTAAGTCAGCAATGCAATAGGGGGAATATTTTGCTACCCTGACAAGCAAAATATTGTGTACTACTAGATGTGTACTAGCTGGGGTGATGCTGGCGACAGAGGCAGGAGTTCGTCCTGTCTGCAACAGTGGTGGGTTGCCGCTGTTGTTGTGTCCTTGGACAAGACACTTCACCCACGTTGCCTGCTGGTGGTGGCCAGAAGGGCTGACGGCGCAGAAAAGCAGCCTCATTTCTGATGTCATAGCAACATGTCCAGTGTTTTGCACATAGCTGTAGTTTTCGATATGATTATCTTGGGTTAAATTCCTGGTCTCTGGCCATGCTCCCTATTTCCTGTCCATTTACTATACAATAAAGACCACGAGGCTGGCCAGGTGAAAACCAGTCCCTTCTATGTACAGAGGATCTGGACTCTCGGCTATTGAGAAACAATTGTTTCCTGGAGGCATTGACTCTGTTAAAGGTTTCAATTTTACACAATCCACTACGTAATGGACATGACATATATAATGCGTCAGTTCGATGATATGAAGCTTACTGGAAATTGCCTGAGATGTAAACTACCATCCGCTGCAGAGCCAAACAAGATGGCCGTATGTTAATTCAATATCTGGTAGCAAAGATGACGCGGACTCGTTCACTTTGTCTGCTGCCATTGCTAAAACTACAAGCAGCCTACATTTCTAAAACAGCGCAGAAAATCGAGGTCATCCTTTGCAACTTCTCCTTCTGTTCACTGATTGGCCTGGTAGAAACTCTACCGGGGGTAATCCAAGTGAAGGGGAGAAAACCCAGACTCTCAGTGAAGAAACCTGGGAGTAGTGATGGACTCCGACCTGAACCTTCAGAGCCACATTAAGACAGTCACAAAGTCGGCCTTCTATCACCTGAAGAACATCTCCAGGATTAGAGGATTTATGTCTCAGCAAGATCTAGAGAAACTCATCCATGCGTTTATCTTTAGCCGCATTGATTATTGCAACAGCGTCTTCACAGGTCTGACTAATAAATCAATCAAATAGCTGCAGCTGATCCAGAATGCTGCTGCTCGCGTTCTCACTAAAACCAGGAAGATAGAGAACATAACACCAGTTTTAAAGTCCCTACATTGGCTCCCTTTAGCTCAGAGAATAAACTTTAAAATACTGATGTTAGTTTATAAATCACTGAACGGTTTAGCACCACAATACCTTAAAGATCTGTTATTGTTGTACCAACCGTCTAGACCCCTCAGATCTTCTGGTTCTGGTCTGCTCTGCATCCCCAGAACCAGAACCAAACGAGGAGAAGCAGCATTCAGCTTCTATGCACCACAGATCTGGAACAAACTTCCAGAAAACTGTAAAACAGCTGAAACACTGGGTGCCTTTAAATCTCAACTTAAAACCCACCTGTTTAGAGTTGCTTATGGCTAAATTAGGATTAGAGTGTGGGTTTTGAAGTCTTCGATGTTTTTAATGTTTTTACCTTTACTTTTTATCTATTTATTAATTTCTTTCTATTTCTCTTTCTCACCGTTTACATTTTAATGATGTAAAGCCCCCCGGAAAACGTCCCAGTTAAACGACGTTTAACTAAATTCCTACAGGGTTTAGAGTCCCAGTTGACGGCGTTTCAACTAAAAACCTAGAGCTTAGAGTCCTTGTCAAACGGTGTTTTTGACTAAAGTCCCAGAGGGTTAGAGTCCCAGTTAAACGATGCTTAACTGAAGTCCTAAAAGGGGTGCAGGTTTTAATGTTTTTATCTTTTTTTAAAATCTTTCTCACTGTTTATTCAATGTCACATGCTGTTTTTATTTTAATTATGTAAAGCACTTTGAAATGCCTTGCTGCTGAAATGTGCTATACAAATAAAATTTGATTGATTGATTGAAGAGAGATTTTAATCGAGCGGAATAGCAAAGCGAGGCTATGTCCAGGCTAACTAACTGTGTGTGGGCAAATCGTTTAAATAAAATAACAATTTCCCTGCACTTTGTTAAGAAAACTAAACACACCATACTGTTCCATAGTCTGTCAGCTAAGAATGCACAAAAATTAAATATATAAACAATGATTAAGCATGCTTTAAGAGCAATAGAGTGAGCAGATCCTGTATGATGAGGTTGTATTAACCAAATTTTGGGTTTTCATCAGCTGAAAGCTTCAATCATGTAAATTTACAGAAATGAATTTTGAAATAAATATTTCTGTACGCAATGGAGTTTTACTTTTAAATTAAACCACTGACACAAACAACTGTTTTGTGGTTTCACTGAGACGCAGCTGTATGCGTTTTTAACTCGTTGTTCTAAACACAAATCAATGTAGCATCGAAGGCCGAACGAGTGAGGGTTCATGAAATGCGTTCATCACAAGATGCGTTCAATGATGCAACTGCTGGCATGTGCAAATGTCTGCTAAGCAAACACAGCATCCTGTGGTCATTTTTTTTTCTTTTTCTTTTTTTCTAGCAGCATTAAACTGTGGCTACAGCAGACACGATTAAACGTTCATCTACAGTAAAGCTTACTGCAGAAAGCTGGCGGAGGGAGCTGAAGCGTTCTTTCCAGGTTACAGCGGCCTTGCGGAAGGCCTCGTGGCGAAGTATGAGCTGCTCAACCTCGTCTGTTTGGGCCCGGGCCTCTTCTCCCTCTTGCTGCTTGGAGCTCATCAGTGGCTCCTTGGCTTTCAGCCAGGCTTCTGCCTTCACCGTCTCCTGGGCAAACTGGAAGTGTTCTTGCTCTGGAAGTGACCGTACACAAACAGCACACTTACCTTACATAATCATGTTATGTTTTATAATTAATGCCCACTCAACTGTAAAGCTGGTATTTACATGTTTGAGTGTGTGCGCGCATTGCGATTCGTGCTACTCCAATATGGATTGCAGCTCAAATAATAGTCCTAAAGCTAAAGTAATGTTTGATTTTTACATACTAGGGCCTCCTTGTTTATAGTCTTAGTCCATTTTCTATTGCAGCTAAAGGTCTGTGTACTTACTCCGTAGTAACCTTTCCTGGTGTTTGTCCCACTTTTCGACCAGATCCTTCTGCTTTGTGAGTAGACTGTCCAACTTCTCTTGTATCTGTTGCGACATGTTTAGGTAGTTTAAGACAGGATGGTAACTTTTTGCGATGCTGCTTTATGTGTGCCAGTAAATGTGCGTTTGTTTGCCTTCCCCACCTCCTCTGACGCTGGGTTGCCTGCAGCTATCAAAATCTTGCCGAGGTCTGCACACTGCTGGATGGTCTTGCTGCGGCCGTCTACTTTGGCTTTTAGATCCTGGTGATGTTTTATCATCACTTCCAGAGCCGTCAGGTCCCTGTGAACAAACAGGTCAAGATTGTTCAGAAAAGACTGACTGAATACTGTAAGTTCATAATAATAACCTGTGGAAGGTAAAGAATTAAATATGTGTTAAATGGCTCATGATCAAACCTGGCAACCAGCAATTTCTATTATTTTGCATCTCCAACTAGTTAAAAAGGTGTTTTAAAACGCCTAAAAAAATTTAACTTTTATAAAGAGTTTATGATAGGTTCCAGAGAAACAACCTCTTGGCAAAAATACCAGGCAGCAATATCTTAGGCTTGATAGCTTCTTGTCCAAAACATCATTCAGAATTCTCAGCACTGAGCTGGCAATTTTATTTTGTTTAAAACGAACATTGCAGAAATTTTCTATCATTACTTGCAGTTCTTAAAGCAAATAAAATGCACCTGTGATCTTCAGTATAAGCTTGTCCGTTTTTTAATTAGCATTTTTTGTCAGATATATCTTAATTATATATTTTTACAATTACAAATTAAAACCATTAAGAATATTAAAAGCTTTAACCCTTGTAGGCCAAGGTCTAAATGGCCATTCCGGCGCGCAGTATTTCTCTTCTCAGTGCGTCAGAGCTCGCTACGAAGCCATGCAGCGATCGCTAGCAAAACTACTACTAACACTACACACACCACAAACTCTAAATAACATACTTACTGTATAAAAAACCTATCGAAACACTCTTAGTAAAATCCACAGCATCAATTCTCTAGTCTTGCCGTATCCAAATCCCTCCCCCCCCGTTTGTCCCCACGTGTCTCCGTTCTACCTAGCAACAGACCGTCAACACATTTTCATTGGTTGTGTCGAAATGTGGTACAGTTAGACCCCCACACAGTAAGGCGGAAATGATCCATCATATTCCTGGCTTTATTTTCAAGTAAATAACCACAAAACCAATATAAAAACACCACTTTTATAAAGTTTGAAGTCCTTACTGTCCACCAGAGGTGAAATGAACACTCGGTATGCCGTCTGTGTTATTACGAAGCCTTATAAATGTGTCACGTGCTTGCCCGCTCCACAGCGGGCTTTGTCCAGGTAGGGTTATTTAATGTTTATTTTTATTTTTTTAGATATTAAAAAATGGTAAGTAGCACATACATGAGCTTGACTGACAGTGCAAAGACAGTCCTACTTGCTCTGATTGTTTTTTTCTGACCAGGTGTAATCCTGCAGATGGCTGCAGGACCACATGGAGGAGAAAGGAGAACTCAATTTGTTCACAGATTATCTATCTCATATTATGCTGTCAGGATATTGTGACACTTTTAATAAATATGCAAAAACCATATTTTAATAAAAGTAATCTACTGCATTGTTAAGGGGACAAAAACATGGGGCACAGTTGTTCTCTAACCTCATAACACTATTTTGACAAACGTATTGGGCCACCTGTCTAAATCTCTGGATTCATCAGATCCAGTCACTTCCATGCCTGTAGGTTTATAAAATCTGATATGTAGACATTTCTGATGGCTATACATTGTCCTGAAAGATGATTTTTTTTTCTTTGTAAAACATGTAGTGGAAACAGAACTTGTGCAACATTTCTGGTCAGAGTTCATGTCTTCTAAAAAAAATGTATTCCAGTGTAATAAACTTCTAAACCTATTTAAAAATAACTTTCTTTTGCATCTTTTATTTCTTTCATATCTATTAGTCTGATCAGACGTTCTCAGTATATATTTCACACAGAAAAGCCACTTGGCCGTGCACCGCCTCCAACCTTCATTTCCTGTGTAAATAATACTCAGGTGGAGATCATTGCTCATTTCAAGATTTCAAATCAAATGTGTTTGTAAGGCAAATGTGAAATGCAGCTGGTTTTGGAAAGAGACTACAGCGGGAACTTCATAGCCTCGTGTTAGGTCATGATAAAACCAACAGAGCACTAAAGGTTGCCTAGTTTCACACAGAATGTAAAGACGTTCCGGTCCGCTGCGTTCGCAAGAGAACGCAGAGACACTTGGTGCAACTCAATGCTCGCATGCTTTCAGCAACTTCAACACAAACTAGCGGCAGCAAAGAAACACATGTCTCACCTTGGCTCATCCCATCTTATTTGGCCCATGATGCCTTCCATCCACATTAGGTTTTCACGCACCACCGAGAAGAACTGCACCTTGTCGGTCACTGAGGTCACCTGGATGCGACTGGCCTCGCAGGAGCTCAGCAGTTCCTTCCAAGCGTCCATGACTTCCTGCTCTTTCACCATGATGGCCTCTGCCTTTTCGCCAGCGTAGATGGTCCTGAGCTGGGCAGCGTTCTCCTGGAGCTGCCTCACCTTCAAAGATACGGAAGAGACGTGAGAAGTCTAGTCGCTTGTCCGACCAAAAGACGCTTTCTTAGTTCGCGCAATAACTGATTTGCAGAGGGAAGTTTTATCGCTTGCCTGCGCGACTAGCAGTTGAAGGGCATGCTCAAAGGAGTGCATGAGTCTCTGCAGGGTGGCTGGATTGGTGATGTTGGCCTGGCACGCCCTCACCTCTGGCAGCTGCTTCATCTTCCCCGTGATCTGAGCCAAGACCTACAGCACGGGAAAGCGTTGTCATCACGAGTGCTTTAAAAATAGAATCCTCTCCCGCCGTCTACCTGACGTGCGGGAGAAGGAAGAGTCACGGCACACGTCATTTGTTTTGACTCTACCTCTTTGCAGTCGGTGAAGAACTTGTGCAACTGTTGGGACGCAGCCAGCATCTGCCTGCGCGTCTCCATGAGCTCCAGGAGGTCGGCCCACGACTCGTTCAGGCCGTCCTTCCACTCGGCGATGGTGGCAGCGTCCGAGTGACCGCAGTCGATCATCTCGTTCACCATTTTGTTCACCTGCTCCATGCGCTGCTCGCCGACGCTGTTGGTTTCGGAGGCAAACTTGGTGAACCTCTCCTGAAGCACCTGGAGCACACACACGCACGCACGCACGCACGCACACACACACACACACACACACGCACGCACGCACACACACACACACACGCACGCACACACACACACACCATAAGGATCAAAAACATATTGGTACATGATAAAAGGTAAAACGCTAAATGTAATCTGTACTTCCTGTCTGTAACTGGTCATAAACAACAGCTGCACAAAATGTTGACTTTCACTGCTACACCTGATGTAGATGTTAGTGCGCGATGTTGAACTGATTGGGACAAAATGTAACTAACTTATATCTAAGTAACTTATAACTTATATCATATAACGTCACCTTCCTAAAAATAATATGTAATTTTTTATGCCAAAACTGATTTTTTTTTCTTTCATAAATCTTGGCAAAAAAGGTGGTGATTTATTTTTATGTTGACAAAATCTTTTTAGATAGAAAATGATTTAGGTTTCTGAAGTTGACAATTTATACAGTTGTCTGTATACCCAACAAAAACACAGCAGCTACACGTTTTCCTCTTGTAACACATTTTTGCTGTTTTGTGGAGTCGCTTCATCAAAATTAAATATATCAGACAGAATAGTTGTATTACTTCATTGACATATAGAATGCAGCACTCTGTTCATAATTATGATCCAAACACTAAATTTTAGATGTATTTGTTGTACAAATTTTTTATTCAAAATACTGTTCGTTGGTTTACAGTCAAGCCCAAAATAATTCAAACTACAAAACGATTCATTTGACATATTCATGCTGATTTAAATGACCATTTAACTTACAGGTATCTCTCAAGAGATAAAGTAATAGAAAAAGTGTTCATATTGCATCCATTTTAATAACAAATACCGTGTTGAAAAAGATCTATACCTTCCTCAATAATCAATATTAGACTCCCTATAAACTCAAACTCTTCCTATAATTGCTGAGGAGCTTTTGCATGTTTCCACTGATGTTTTGATGATTTATCTTCGATCATGAGCTCTGTCATGTGACGGACAGGCGACCTGTCCAGGGCGTGTCCTACCTCTAGCAGAGTGACTGCTGGAGACACACAGCAGCCACTGCTGTGAACACCAGATCTCGTCCATAAATATTTCAACAGGACAAAGTAAAACCGCACTTTGCACACATTCCTCACACGTGGCTGAGGGAGTTCCTACTGGATTCCCGACCAGTAGACGCAGCGAGGCGTTTTTCTGAAATCATTTGCAGTTTTTAACCCTTGCTGTTTCTGAATACTCACGAGTGAATGAGCAAAATTAAGACAAAGACTGAAAACAATCAACACTTTCACCTTATTCAGTACTTAACTGAATATTCGCAAATTCATGCGAAGCACAAGTCAAAGTCGGAATGAAATGCAGGTGTTGTTTTTGTCCCTTTTTTCTATTTTTGTGCCCTCAGATCATTGTACATATTCTATCCTCAGATATATTTCCTGGGGTAAAGCAGACACTGGACCCATGCTGGTGAACTAACCGTCACTTCCTCAAGGTCGTGGCCCAGCTCGGTGGAACTGGCCACGGCCTCGCGCTCAGTGATCCATTTCTCTAACTCCTCAACTTCCTTGTTGAGCTGGTAGAGCCAGTACTGCTGCTCCAGTTTGGTTTTTCTGTGCTCCACCATGTCTTTCAGGGACACATACAGTCGGTCGATGTGGGACTGCTGCTTAGTGATCTGCTCACTGTGGAAAGTAGAGAAAACGACAATGGCGCAGCCACAAACAGACAAATAATCAACCCGAGTGTGCCATAAAGAAGCGTTTGCCTCCTCTTTTCCCCTTTTTTGTGCAACACTGAAATATTTTGGATCATCAAATACATTTTCAGACAAAATTAGACCCAAAACCTAGTGATTTGTCATTGAACCTCATGTGGCAAAAATTACAGTCAAGCATTTTAACTGTCAAAGAGCCTTACGTCACTGGGAGAGTCTTACGTTCCTGTTAAGAAATTTTGTCCCACTTATTTTGAAAGGTTTGCAAAAATGAACAGCCATTTAGAGATCATGCTACAGAATCTTAATTAGATTTAAGTTAGAATCAGGCTTTTTTTTTAAATAAAAAGTTGTTTAGACTTGAGTTGTGCCTGTGCGTGGTGAGAGAAATTGGAAAAAAACAAAACAAAACAAAAAAAACACTGTATTATTCAGTGATGTTATAATTTCAATTATTATACGTAAATATTGTTGCTGTAGTTTCTTGGTTTTTGTTTTGTCTCTTGCAGGTTTAGAGGCAGGCTTCTAGGGAGGTGAGACTTGTGTTCTCTCTGTGCTTCTTTCTCTCCTCTATTCCTATATCATGTTCATTATATTGAAAATAAATCCAAAGCAATTTTAAGTGTAATTATGTGTCACATATAAGTTAAGTGTAACAAAACAAAACAAACAAATGGATATTATATTTTAGATATTTTTTTTATTTTAAGTGAGGTAGACAGCTTTTCAGGTAGGGCCAAATTGATATGGATAGCTTGTTTAATCAAAAAAGTATTTAGATTTTTTTTTGTCTTATTTTTAATATTAAATATATTTGATGATCTGAAACATTCTAGTGAGTCAAAAAAACAAAAACAATAATAAACACAAAATAAATCTGTAAGGAGTTCAAATACTTTTTCACAGCCTGAATGAGTCCACAGCAAACCTCTCTGGGTGTCCCAGCTCCAGTAAATGCTGGCATTGCTGGGAGAGCATGCCTACGGTCTCCGCATACGTTTCCACTGTTTGCTCCAGAGCCAGGTGAGCCTTCAGCAGCTGCAGGGTGTTCGCCTCATCCTGTGAAAAGTCACCGTAATGTCAAGCTACAACAGACGTAGTGTGTTCGCCATCGACGCCCACTTGACGAGCGAACCACTCGTCCGAACGTACCGTGCCTTTCTCTTCGTTGGCAACGTGGAGCTTCTGCCCCGACAGCCAGGACTCCACCTTGGCGGCCTCGCTGTAGTACTGCTGAGACTGCAGGGCGGCGTCCAGCATCACGGAGCGCCTCTCCGTCTCCAGCTGCAGCACCTCCCAAAGCTGGCGCACGTGCCCCGCTCCCTCGCGCACGAAGTCCACCTCTGGAGTTCTTAGCGAGGCGATGATGGCGGCCCGATCCAAGACCTCCTCGATCCGAGCCCGCCGCCCCGTCAGCTCTCTCTGGAGTGTCTGCAGGATCACAGACGAGCTCTTAGGGTGAGAATGTCCACCTGTCAGCTAGCCGTAGCCAAAGGTCGGCCATGAGACGTACCTGGTGTTTTTTGACATGCTGCTGCACACTCTGGAGGTTATTCCCATAATCCTTACACGACGCTAAAGGAAGCCTTTCTTGGATCCACATCTTAAACAAAGATAAGCGCATCGTTTAGTTTTCTTTTCCTTTTTTTTTTTAGAATGAACATTTAAGAATTTCAGCCACAATATGAAATATGAATGTTCCCAGTTTTATTTTTTTTAAACCTTTTTTGTAGCATGTTTTTTTTAGACACACTATAAGAATAAATGTCATTAATTCTGGTCTTTCGATGATAAACTTGGACACAACAAACAGTTTCAATGATTGTTCAAAACACAAACTGAGTGCTGAAGTTTGAATTTATCATGGAATGTCTCTGATTCACACACACTATAACGTTTGAAGGTCGTTTTAACTTGAAAATGAAAGTTCGGCAGAAAAAATTTTTTGGTTTTAACTCAGAATTTGAATTTTAACAAAGCTGAAAGGGACAGTTTTTTAGACTCTGATTGCTCATCAATCTTGAATTGGAGTTGTTTTAACTTAATATTGCGATTTAAACCAAATATTTATATCACAATATGGAAGAAAACTGCCCTCAGTACTTATTGAAAGTAAGAAGAAATTAAATTCTTGGTTCAACTTGCATGTACCTGATGATGCATTTTTATTAAATATCACAAGGAATTCTGCTCAGAAAAAATTAATTTGAACAAGGCTTAAACAATAAGACATGGTCCTCAACTGTTACAAAAATAACAGTTGTTTTAAAAGAATTTTTTGTCTTTACACACTCAAGCAGATCAATCTCACTCACAGTGCAACACAGGATACAAACACCTGCTGCAAAGCACCCTGGGAAATAGTGCTTCTTTTTCTTCTTTCGTTTTCTTTTAAGCTGTAACTTAAAAAACCCATTATTTTCTCATCTCTTGGATACATAACAAAGATAGTAAAAAAAATTAGCACAACTCACTACTGTGTGTTTACATTTCACAAACTCGGTCATTTAAATTCAAAATCTAAAACTTGCAAGATATTTTTGACTTACAGAGAAGAATTTAGGAGACAACTAATGCAGTCAAAAATACACACTCTAGCTCAAATACACATTAATCCCCAACTATTTGGATGTTTTAAAACCTTTGTGGGCTTTTAAAGGTTATACAAGCAAACCTTTCTAAGGTTTACATTTAGCATGTTTACTCTCATGAATATGCAGAACATATGCTGATCACCAGGAAGTGTAAAATACTGGGAGGACGATATACAACGATATAACTTAGCACCCGCGATGCAATTTATTAAATGTGAACCAGAATGTTTCTGCATCTACATTTAGCACATCTGAAAGGCAGGGTGCAAACTGCAGAAGCAAATATTTTACTGTCAAGTGATTCAATTCAACTCCAGTTTTTAGGGTCACATTTCAATTCATAAACAATTTTTGACTCAGAAACAATTGGAAAGTGGAGCTCTGAGGAGGAGCTGCGCCTCGAAGGCGCTGCTCGCGTCACCCGGGTGTTTGGCACAGCTGAATGGTTGCCACGGGGATTAAAGGATTTCTCAAACATGCATTAAAGAATCAAAGCAACACACAAGGTATGTTTTTGATGAGGGAATAACATCATGACATAATGGAAAGCTCAAATAAGTTTATTTTATATACCTTTCAAATGTTTTTACTATTCTGTTGTAGCACTTTGAGATACTTATTCAAACTAAAGGGTTAGGGTTTGGATTAAATCCTCATAGGGCGGTCCATACCACTTTTTCAATTCAATTCAAAATTATCTTACTAATCCCAAAGGGAAATGAAATGTTGTTATAACTCATTATTTAAGTTTCTCCAGAGATTTGTTGTGGTCTACAAGGAATGCCTGCACATTGCCGAAGTTGTTAACGAAATATTCAAAATATATATAAAAAATTATGCACCTACTTCCTGTTTTAGAAATGATTTGAAGTTTCTTATTCTTTGTAAAATTGTATCCTGAAAAAATACTGGCTGAAATGCATTATTAAAAGCCCAAATTAAGATGGTATTCAGGTCCAGGATGAGTGGATGCGGCTTCTGACTAAAACCATAAAGCATGTGTGTCTTATCACCAGCAGCTGAGTGATGGATTTTCATCAAGCAAGAGGAAACTCACAATTTCATCCTCCAGATCCTGGGCAACCTGGTGCATTTCCTTGGAAGCCAGCAGGATGCGGCGCCGCTCCTTCAGAGGCTCGATGAGGCGAACGATGCGGGTCTCCACCTCACCCGACTGCTCGCCGCCCTCCTTCTCACCCGCCACCAGGCCTCGCTGGGGAAGGCTGAGGCCCTGCAGGCCTCCCAGCTCCCCCATGTCCTTGTAGAAGTCCCCGATCTGAGACTCCATCGCCTGCAGAGAAGAGGAGAGGAAGGTCATGTTGCAGCCACTGTATGTGAAAAGTGGACAGAGCGCATCAGCTGTTTTCCTGTCAGAACATATCAGGGTTACATAATAGTTTGCCTCACTTGAAGAATAAAAAAGCACACGAGGCATTTTTTTTTTTTTTTAGTGCCACTGAACATTACGTTTGAGAACATGCCACCGCTGAGCAAACTGAAATGTTTCAGACGGAGCTGTATGGTACCTCGAGAACTACCTGTTGAACAAGCGCATAACTGTAAGGTAGCACAAAATGATTATGTTTCAAAATCTGACAAGTGTGAGCTGCGTTTCTATACAGACGCCCAAAATTAATGCTTTGCAGAGCCGACTGTCACTGCTTGAGCTTCAGCTTCTACCAGCGTTGCACATTTAATAGCCGAAAGGATTGTCTTTTCTTCGTGAAATAGCACAACCTCAGTCAAGTTTTGCCCCAGATTCTCAATTGAATTTAGATCAAAACACTGATATGGACATTCTACCATATCAATACGATTCCAACCAAACCATTCCACTGTGGAGCTGGATGTATGTTCAGGGTCGTTGTCCTGTTGCCAGGTGAACTGCCACTCCAGTGTTACATCTCCCTTCTTCTCTGTGATGTCCTGGATTTAATCCCACCGACTCTGACTAACTTCTTTGTTCCGGCTCATTAAAGCATGATGCCGCCACCATCATGCTACACACTGAGGACAATTTGTCCAAACTGATATCCATCAGGGGTTCACTGATTGCTCATCCCGATCTTTATGATTAGTCTGTTTAGTCTGCCTTTGTCCGATTTTGGCCCATACCAATTGTTCTGACCTGAAATATAGGGACAAAGTTGCTTAGTTGGCAACAGTGGGGTGTTGGGCGGTTCTGTCAGTCAGCTCTCTCTCAGCAGAGCAAAAGGGAAAAGGAGATAGTGGCTGATTTTCAGGCCTTTGCAGAGTTAGATAAGCTTGATGGATAAGATCAGTTTCTCATGGAACTGATTGGAACTGATTGTGTAAAGCCATAGGAAAATGTGTTGGTGCACCCCTAATATCCAGTGTTGTTTCTTTCAGCAATTATAATTAATGCTTTACATTTTGGACAAAAGGTTCAGTTTTGGTCTTTTTTCCACAGGTTTGCAGCGTCCCTGAAGTGGCCTATGGTAAACTGCAAACCTGACATCATAAGGCTTTCTTCTTACCAGCTAGAATTGTCCAGCTGTCACATGCACAGATTCTCCCAGCTGACTTGTGCTTCTCTGACTAATGCTCTCCTTTCAGCTTAGGTGGACGGTCATGTCTGTCCATCCGCTTCCCATTTTCAGATGATATCATGGACGTTTGTAGCTGCTTGTTGTAATGTGATGAAATGCGTAGAAGTTGACAAGTAAATTTTAGTAAGCCGCTGTGCACAGACGGCAATCTGAGTGAGACACACAGTCACATTCATGAAATTAGAGCGTATGTCCTTCTGATGAGGCTCGTTTCAAAAACACAACCTTTAAACTTCCAGCATGTAAATTTTATTTAAAAAAATGTTCACATATTTGTTAAAACTATCATAATGTCATAATGTTGTGACACTATCAGACAGATAAAATGTGAACGCTGTTCCCAGTTCTAACTGCAGAAATACACTCTGTCAGAAGCAACCAATCAGAGACAGGAGGACCATCTTAGTGCTGTCAATCACCCTCTTGTATGCGCTACTTACGTTATCCCCCCACTTCCCTCGCTCTCAGCTGGTTCACCACAATGTTCACCACAAATGCTAAGGCTAGTTAGCATAGGTACCAATGATGGCGGATAAACAGTTAATCTACAGGGTGGGCCATAAGTTTCCATAAGTAGGAGAATGTAACATTTCTTTTATATTTCAGACACCCAAGATGATGCGTTTGACATAAGAGCAAAGAATTTAAATTATGCCGACGGCTGGCTTGGGAAGCGGTCGCATGGCTGCACGTAACTCTAACAGAAAACATGGAACGAGCATCACACACACAGCAATGTGGCAAAGCTTATGTGCAAGTTTCAGAAATCTGGAAATGTTGCAGATCAACCACAAAGTGGTCCAAGACATGCAGCGATTACACAGAGTCCCACAAAAATAAAAACGGTTGTCCAATATAAAATGTTTATTTTTTTCTATGTATGGAAGCTTATGACCCACCCTGTATATAACGTGTTTCACTCAGGGTTAGAGTTCCTAATATAAACTGACTTTTTAAAATAATATTTCAATTTATTGAATGGGTCTGCATTTAATTTTAAAGTAAAATTACATTTAAAATTGATTGAATTTAACTTAATACATGGAGGATGACAGTTTCCTCTTTGGCAAACTGCTGCTGAGGAGAAGGTTTGGATCATCTGAGATGTTTTGTTGCTGCTCATTGACAGACTGATAGGTGCTGTAAATGTCTCCTCGGGGCGACCCAGTAAGGCGCTGGCGCTTACCTGGAATTTCTGGAGCTGTTCATTGAAGGTGGGCAGGTGGTGTGCCTGTTCCAGCTGTGGGGGCTGCTGCTCCAGGTGGGACAGCTGGCTGTCGAGGTCCGAGTAGCTCTTCACTGCCGGCTCCGGCTTGTTGTTCTCAAAGAGTTGGCGGGCCTTGGCCTTGGTGGTGGTCTCCAGGTCTGACCAGCACTCTCTGATCTCCTCCAGCTTCTGCTGCACGACCGGACGCAGCTCCGGCTTCTCCTGGATCAGCTCCTGACCCTCCTGGGTGGAGAAAGTCAAAATGAGCAAGCAGTTATTAAAATGCATTATTTTACTGTGAGCCACAACGTGTCGAGTTTATAAAATGTTATCGGCGGCAAAAGGCCTGCATTGGTTCACTGGTTCCTCCTCAGTCTGCACACAGACAGTCTTTAATGTCAGGCTTTGCTTCGAGGGAAGGTTCTTATGCTCTCAAGTGATTGTTGCCCCAATTTGTACCACACTAGAAATCCATCAACAGCACAACTTGTTCACTGTCAGCCATTTTACATGTCAAATCCAGCTTACAATCACATTCAATAAATGCCATAAATATAATTTTTTAATTACTGGAATTTATCACTTTTCGGCTACCAGAGGAATACAGCCCACTTTCCCAGGATGCAACAGTGCCTACTGAGAGAAAAAGTATCCACATCCCTTGAAATCTTTCACATTTTGTCTGGTTCCAACCTCAAACTTGAATTTATTTTATTGGAACAACTAGGGAAAACCAAATGGAAATACAAAAATGCACAAAAAGTGAATTTTGCATGATAAGTGGCTTTTAATTTGTGGGTATCAGAGTGAAGGGTGTTGAATTCAAATACCACGTTTGACTGATTCTTACAAAAACGATTGAAAACCACACATTTACTTCCACTTCCAGGGCGACTGTGGCTCTGTGGGTAGTCATCTTGTGATCGGAAGGTTGTAGGTTCGATTCCAGCTTCTTCCTGCCACATGTCGATAAACCCCTGCGCAAGGCACTTAACCCCAAATTGCCCACCGATCTGTTTGTTAATGTGACTCTAGTAAAGCGCTTTGGTTTGAGTGGTCAAAATGATTGCATTAGCGCTATACAAGTTCAGTTCATTTGCTTCATAATCATGACTTTACGTAATTTGTGTGTGCATGAATATTTCTCCCAGGCACCACATAACAAAGCAAAAACCTGTGGATCTTTGTTACAGTATCACAGGAACGACCTGAGCGAATAACAGATGATGCCAGAAACAGAGTGAGTGCCTAAAATAGCTGGGCATAACAGATCTCCATCCTAAGGCGGGAGGCCCCCCTACATGCTCACAAGCAGGTGTAGAAAAAAAAAAGCATCTTTTGGCCTTGAGTTGACCTAAAAATCATCCATGGTATTTCTAACAAACCCCTGTTATATCCTCCCCATTGTTCTTCTCCGCTCCCTTTTCCTCCCAGAAACACCAGGCTCTGTGAATAATGTGATTTGGATGAGATGATAGAAGCTTGTGGAATTGACTTTTGAAGGAAGGAAGCCCTGTGTGCGCTCCGGTCTGCAGTGCAACGTCAAATAAAAGGCACATTTTCTCTACGTTAAAAGAAGGCGGGAGCTACACGCGATGAAACGTGCGCCTCGACCGCCGCTTCGCTCTGTAATCTCTCGCACAGTTGAACCTGAGGTATATCCTATGGCTTTCATAATGCAGTGCTGCATTCCCTCTCTTGGCACAGGCTCTCTGCTCAACTGCTGCTAGCACTCACACTCTCAAACATCCCTCTCTTGCTCCTATCTTTACTCAGCCTCGCTTTCCCTCCCATAATGCAGAGCCAGCAGAAAGCAAGCGGCTCCCTCTCCTCTCCTTCGCTCTCTCCTCCGTCTCTTGGCTTTACGGACACGCGAGGTGAGGCAGAAGGAGAAGGAATCAGAGAGGGGAGGAGGAGAGGAGAAGAAGAGCGAGGGAGGGAGGGTGCAGAGAGGAAGCAGACTAGAGGAAGAAGGCGAGCGAAAGGCGAAAGAATCAAAGGTTTATAGAACAGGAATGAGGCTGTTGTGATGCTGCACTCCCGGAGAACAGTGTGATCCAATGGGCATTTGTGAAACGAATCTTCAAGGCGCTTATGGCAAACATAGTGGGATATTTTAAAGGCCAGCACGCATAAATCACAGTCTCATGGCGGCAGCGTGCAGCCAAATTCTGCTGGCTTTCTTGCAATGCTGACGCAGCATAGCTGAACAGTAGGTGGGATGAAAGGGCTTATTTTATACAAACAACAATGACTGCCCACCAAATATGCCCATTTGCGCTGTTATCAGCACATTTACAGCGTTTCATTTTGCAATTTTCTCTCTTCGGACGTGTTAAAACATGTCTTCCAAAATCGAACGGGACCAAAATATCCTACCGTCCGTTTCACTGTGCACTTTTTTAGTCAATGTTTGATTTTACTGCATTTTTTCTTTTTTAGCTGTGTAGCAATCATCCCAGGAGGAATTCAAGCCCAATTGAACTTCTTGGGTTTACGAAGCTCTACATTTAATTTTTAACTTTATCAGATGTGGTACATCTCAGAATTGCTGAGAAGCAGTAGATCTGGCTGTTTTAAACTGGAATCAGGTCTAATTCTTATATGTTATGAGAGCAGAAGTTGAGAGGCCAAAAACGCTTTATCTCAGCGAAAGAAGTGAAAAATGGACCATCTGTGAAATCGCAGCTCTACATTCAATTTTAATTGAGGCTTTGGGATCTTGAAGGTTTCCAATGGACTTTTATTTCAGTTTTCCCCAAAATATTATCTACAAATTGTTTTAGCAAGATCTAGTTAAAAAACAAAACAAAAAAAAAACATTTGTCTTAGTTACTACAACCCAAGTTGTAGCAGTGCCACAGAGAGTGCAGCAGAGACTGTGGAGGTGAATCCTCAACTAATACTGGGTGTGAACCATGTTGATGCAAAGTACAAAATGTTTCCTTGGTGACTAAGGTGCAGTCCAATCGAACTCTAATTTGTTTGTCTAGAAAGCCTGGCACAATTAGCTAGGTGTGAATACATAAAATGCAAACTCTGGTCCGCCTACAAACCTAGATGTTGGTTGGGTTGAAGTGATCTCTGGAGCGGTGTGAATACATACGTGAACTCCAAGAAACCGCTCCAAAAGCAGGAAATGGACTATCGCGCAGAGCATTCTGGGTAATAACAACCAAAACAATCACTTGTGTCTAGAGCTGGTGGGAGAAATGGCTCGTGGTAGTTTGCGAAAGATGAAAGAGAAATCCTACAACCGTAAGGATTGTTTCGCATTTTGCAATGAAGGAAGTTGCGCTCAGTGTCTTGTTAAGAGGTTCTGGTGTCATTTTCTTCAGTGGTTCTTGGTGCAACATGCCCACAGGTGAGGAGGTAAAAAATGTTTTCCAGAGTTAAGGCTTGTTTGGCACAGCGAAGTGTAAAAGCAAACCCCAGCAGCTGAAAATGTAACAAACGTTTTCATTTTGCTACCCAATAATTGAACTTAATCTAGGAGACTATGAGCTGTGATAACCCCATAGGTTTCTACAATATGACCAATCAAGGCATGTGTCAGAATGTGTTGCAGTTGTCAGTGAAAAGCAGCATTTAAAAGACACTTTCAAGCCAACTTCTAGACATGTTCTGCATGCCTTGGTGTTTATTATAGTTAAATGTAATGGAGGGTTGAAGTTACCTCCAATGCTACGGCTCTGGACCTCGAAGCAAGAGAATGACAGATGCAAGTTTGCAGTTGGTAGGAAGTGAAATGTCCCAAATCGTAAAGTTTGTGTCACACTGCTTCCTTTACTTTACCACGCATGTTGGCATAGCTAAAAACCTGGGTAAAGCAGGACTAAACTTTAAGAAATAAAGTGCTTTCACTGAAACAGCCATGACTGATTATGATGCAACCCTGTAGCATATTGTGTGCTTATTGGGATTAAGGACAAGACATTACAGTCTGGACGGATTAAATTACTTTGGCAGTGAAGTCAACGTCAGTTTTTTTTCTTTTCCGTTCCAAATGACAATCTGGGGATGAAAGTCCAGGGTGCCCAAGTTCAGCCCTAGAAAACGACTATCCTCCAACGTTTAGATGGATCCATTCAACAAAACACCTCTAAGTATCCTGGGGATGCAATATATTCCCAGATCAACATGTCTAATACCAGACTATATTGGAAAACAAGTTCACATCAGAGGCGGAATACATAGTTTTTCTTTCTTCGTTGTTTTGTTATCTTTATAGAGATTCCTGTTTGTTTCATTTCCTAAAAGAAATGTCTTAGTTGAATCAAACAGAAATTAAATATGACACAGGTATAACAAATGTTGGGGCTTGTTTGTGAATAAATGATTTCGCTGAGCAAAAAACATCTGATATTAAACCTCAGACTAAAGGCTAACTTATTTGTGTTCTGCTTAACATTTTCCTTAACAATAATAATTAAATATTGATTGCGATAGTTTCATTTACATTTCTTAGCCAGGGTGTGACCACCTAAATCTTTTTTTTTTTTTCAGATACAAAAATAGATTTATGTGGTTGTATTGTGTGAAGCTCGGAAAATTATTCAGGGTTCAGAAACTTTACACCTGCATGACTGAAGATGACAATAAAGACACGGTTCAATTTTTACATTCACTTGAAATTTGAAATGAATCTCTAATTTTGTTCATGTTCTATTTCTGATACATATTCGTAAAATTTGTAAGGAACCAGTCTGCTTTGTAGCAGTTCTGTAGTGTTTCTGCTGCCTTATTGGTAATTCCCATCTTGTCCATTTTCAAGAGAAAAAATAAAATAAAAAATCAAAGCTCATAAAAAATGTCAAAAAATATGTGAAGCACAATCACAAAATGTGAAAATATGTATATGTAATAGATTCAAATATGTGAAGCTGTGAGCTGCAGATTTACGCCCTTCCTGGATTAGTAAGTCAAAGTTCATGCAACAGAACTAGCAATAAGTAGGAAGGTGGAAAAAAAACTTGTTTATAAAAAAGAAATAAATGAAATGAATGTATCAAATACAGTTATAACACCAAAGCCTTTTGGAGTCACAGGGTGAATAACGGGGTCCAAACTAAACACCTGAGGAAGAAGTTACGCTCCATTTAGAGACAAACACCGACAGTAAGCAGAGGCGTCTTATAGCCGAAGCAGGACATAAAAGCTCTGAACTGATTTATGATAACATGATACGCGAATGCCTTCCAGGAGACACTCTGGTTATGAATCTATGGATGTTCGAAATCTGAACATAAGTAAAAGGAGCATTTAAAAGAAGGAAGGAGGCTGTTCTTTTTTCTGACCGGAAGAAACATTTTGAAGTAGCTCAGCCAGAGTTCCTACTTTTGATTGTGATAGAGTCTGTGGAAGAGGCTAAAGATTAGTATGATGGCAAAGAGGCGTTAAACAAGTGACTTGAAAACACTGCATCAGATACTTCATAATTTGTAGTTAGTCTTAGAAGTCAACGACAAAATCTTTTGCCAAGAAAAAAACGGCGAGTCATTTTTGTTGTGAGCATCAATCAGCTGTCTGCAGCAGCTCAGAGAGACAGTTCAACAGTCAGTCCAACTCAAAACTCTTATGATGAAAGGTGACCTGTCAATAATTCCAAGAAGTGGCAGAAATTTTTATAGAAAAGTCATTGCAAAACTCTTAAATACCTCTTAAACTTATCCACAGTTTGTTACACAATAACCATAAACATAGCATGAATCCATCTGTCCTGTGTTAGGCCTCACAGGTTTGGAAGAGAACATTAGAGAACAAACAGCATCACAAAAACTAAGGTACACAGCAGACAAGTCAGGGAGGAAGAAGTTACAGAGCTACCTTTAAGAGGTCATCTAGAAATGGACAGAATACGGCAAAGACTGGCAGGAAGAAAGCCTTAAAAACCTTAAAAAGACCGGTTCAATGATCGCCACAAGCCATGTAGGACAGAGAAAAACATGTGGATGAGGGTCAAATGACACCAAGGCTTTCCATTTTTGGCCTCCTCTGGGTTTCCATGGTGTCCAGAAAGCCAAAATCAAGTCTCGAATTTGACTAAAGTATTTCAGGTTCTGGATACGTATGGCAAAAGAAACCGATGAGCGGAAATATTTGTAATTCCAAACTTTACATCTACGTCTAATATGTAAGTCCTTCCTTTTTGTTCTTTTGTTTCCAACCAATTCTTTATTTAAAGCCTGACCGCTATGAATGCAACATATTTGCAGTGAATCTCGGTGCTTACACTTTCAGAACTTGAACATGACAACTTGTAGGACTTTTGAAGATGCTGTGTGTGTGATGGAAAACTAAAAGGACCAAGACCATAAAGCTTAAAGTCGTAGCTACAACTGAATGGTTTAGATGACTCCACAATGATGTATTAGAATAGCCCAGTCAAATTCCAGACTTAAGTCCATTTAAGACTTGATAAATGAATGACAATGAAAGTACTAACTCAGAGGTTAATACAAATGCATGTTACACTTTTCAGATACTCAGGTTTTCCTCCTTTTCTCTTTTTGATCATTTCAAGGAAAAATAAAGACCACCAGGTCAGAAATCTTTTATAAGAAGAATATAAAATCAAGCAATAGAAGACGTATTGTATTCTTCAACTTTTTTTTTAATATGCTGAAGTATCTGAAGAAGCTGCTTCTGTAAATTTATTTATTTACTCGGTTAAAAAAATTTTGAAGTTTTATGTGAGATTTTATAATTGCAGTACATACACAGAAGGCACAGAAATTTGTTTTTTTTTAGTAGCACATGGATAATATCCATGCGCTTAAAGAGAAACGGGACTTCCTCGTGAAAGTTATATTTTATTCACATGACATTTTATTAGTTAATCTATAGCTAATAAACAGAATTTGCTCAGGCTCCATCCTTGTTTATGTGCTAGAGTGCTGAGCTTGGAGCTCGTGCCGAGGCTTGGCACAAGGTCAACTGTGAGTCTTCTCACTGTAACAGAGAAGCACCCACAGATCCCCCACATGCACGCGTCGGCCCGGAGCTGTGCGGCCGGCTTCATGTGCTGAGTAAGTGCTGCGAGAGAACAGAGGCGCAGGCCGCAACGGGAACGCTCCGAGAGGACGATGAATTCTCTGAACACAACAGGAAGCGGCGTCCTCCTCTCTCGCCGTCTCTCGAGTAGCGACAGAGACGGATGGCTGGATTAGGTAAGGCTAGCAGGGCCTGAGTGACACGACGGGCTCCGTAGCTATCTGTTTGGACGCGACACAGGGAAACTCCCGGCAGCCGGCACCGGAGAGACAGTCTATGAGGCAGCCATCTTCTGCACTTAGTGTAAGGCCTCACTTTAGATTCCTGGTTTATTATTATTTTTTTGCATCAAAAAGTTTATCCAAATGTGCTAATGAATAAGCAATAAAACGGCATCATTTTTCACTTTGTTTATGTCTGCAGCTGAAATGGGATGAAATATGTGATATGATGGAATGAAATCAAATAGGTAAAGAAAAAAAAGTACAAAAGTGCAATAACAGTAGCTGTGTTTCTATTACAAATGTGCACAAATCTCTGTCAATATTTTGCTAATGTCGGAAAAAAAACAACACAATTTTGCAATCGCGGCGTTCTGTTAAATGAGAAATTAAAAGAAATGAAAATCACACTTGAATAATCTAGTTCATGCAATAAGCTGTTAAAAATAATGGCAGCGATTTATGTATAACAACTACATGAGATATATTCATAATTCAGTCATGTTGCCAACATTCATCATCTATCAGCCATCTGTGGAGACATTTGCATGTTGGTCAGGCATTGGAATGACCCCTTATAACCGGGAGCGGCTACTTGTGCTGTGTTTTGGGGAAATTATAATCTGCAATTTCACAAAAGATTCAAGTTCTGTTCATTGGCACAGAATTGTCAATGAACTGTGCGACGCTTTTGAGAGCCGGCTGCTTATTGTCCGAAAAACATCCTCCAAACCATCATCCTCCTACAACTTCCTGTTGTCTTCTTCATCGTTTTCACCAGTAGTAACATCCAGCTGTTGATCAAATGATATGTATGATATGAATAAAGTGTTTCCATTGCAGTTTTGCGAATTACATCTATTTTGATTTGACTGAAAAAGCACCTCATCCTAGCACAAATTAAGAGAATTTATTTTCGTAATTTCATCCATCCATTCATCCATTTTCTTGCACCCTTGTCCCTTAGTGGGGTTGGGAGGGTTGCTGGTACCTATCTCCAGCTAACGTTCCGGGCGAGTGGTGGGGTACACCCTGGACAGGTCGCCAGTCTTTCTCAGGGCAACACAGAGACACACAGGACAAACAACCATGCACACACACACTCAAACCTAGGGACAAGACAAAAGCTTCAGTCTAGAAAAGAATATGTTAAAGTTGAATCACAATATCCATTGGAGAGATTGGCCTAAAGCAGCGGTGTCACTCAGCCAAGACGCTTAAAACTAAACCGTGTATAACAGTAACAACACTACAAACCAGCTGTCGAGAATGGTGGATATCAGGGTAATGTGTGAGTCCAAACAGGGTTATCAAGAGGACAATGATCCCAAACACAGCAACGAACCCACACAATAGCAGAATAAGAAAAGTATCAGGGTTTTGTAATGGCCCAGTCAAAGTACAGCCCTGTGCTGGTTCTTAGACATGACTTTTACATTTCGGCTTCAAGATTCGTTTGATAAGTAAGAACAATATGTAAATGGTGTAGTGTAACTAGCTATTTGGATTTATTGAGCATGGCTAAAGCAGTGCTGAGATTAAAATCTGGTAAATAAATGTAATTTGTGTTTTCCTGGATAAATCAACTATTTCCAGTCAAAGTAAAATCAGTGTGGTATAGCTCCTATCATGTTGAGTCAAGTGCAGAAGTGATGGAGGGCACAAACGAAATAAGGCATAATGTTAGGATTTCTAAAACTCTCAGTTTTCTGCTCTCCAGTTAGCCTTTTCTCATTTTGATTTTCTGCAGCTCTCAAGTCAAACTCTGATTAGCACAAAAAGACCTAAAGCGGCACAAGAATCTCAAATTTTTCCCCAAATGTTCATGAAAATATCACAAAAATATGATTATTTTTTTCTTCTTTATAAAATTAAGACCAGCGGTGTGAATGCTACAGCAAATTAACTTTTATCAGGAAATGTCCAATTAGTGTACATTTGTTTTGTTCAGGTTTGGGCAAAGAATTTGTTTTGTCAAACCAATAAACAAGGAATATGTGTAAAACAGAAAACCAATTGTTCCTGTGTTCCCCTGAATATTTCAAACACCTCCACATGGGTAACAGTTGAAGAGAGATTGTTTCCCCTGCTCTGAACTTCAGCTTACAAAACTCAAAATAATAAAAATAAATAGGTCTGCCTGTATTCCAACACTTACTGAAGAACTGAAGACACAAAGCAAATTCAGGTTTGTTTGGGGGGGTTTTTTGCCCCAAAACTAAGAAGAACACATTGCACACACATGGACAACCAAAGCTTTTCCTCATTAGATAATAAACTTTAGTAGTGTTGACTCCAAGGCTGTGGTTATAATTAGTTTCCCTGGTATCTAATGAATATTTTATTACACAGCTTACTACCACAATGGTGTGCAAAAATCTATAAAGTCTAATCAATTTTTTAATGTATTCAAAGGAAATAAATAATTAAGACACAAGGAAATATCAACAAACACTCTTATATTATAAGGGATGTAAATACATTGCATGTTGGTCAAAGTCTACAAAGGTTTGCTGCGTTTTCAAGAAAGAAAAGGTTTCTGTGTGACATTTTGTGGATACTCGTGTTGCTAGGGCTTTGGACAGCAGTACACCACTTCTTGATTTATCTAGATTGCAGTCATTTTTAGAGATCAGTCAAAGATTGTAGTAAGTCTATTAATGATTTACTACAATAAGTCATCAATACATGGGCCCCTGATTACCAGCAGCAAGTTCTACTAAGGTTTAAAAGGGACATGGTTTAAATCTAACAGTTTCCACCAAACTGCTCTCTGGTTGTGCAGGAGTGACTGAAGTTCACTCCTGTAGGGAGCAAAGAGCAACACAGATTTTGCTGCACACTGACGCTAAGCTGGCTGATAGACGGCCTCCAAGATGGACGAATTGAATAAATTTGAAATATTTATGAAAAAAAAAAAAGACATTCATGGTGTGAGCACAGACAACCACATAACCAGCAAATATCAACTTGTTAAGCTTAAAGTTTTTCTACAAAGAGCAGAACGGCTGAATAAGAGACTGAAAAAAACCACCTAGCAGATGTTGAGTCTATACTTTTGTGCCATTATAGCTCCAATGACCGTTATGACCAGTATGACCAGTATGTGCTTTTATTTCAGCTGCAGCTGGAAGATTGATGTCTTGTTCTGCTTTAAATAAAAATCAGTGCTGGTTCTGAGCTGAAGATGTCATACCGTGTTCAGAAACTCTGTGATATATTTCTAAACAACAAGCTTAACTTGGAAACCAAAATGATGTCAACAGATTTCATTAGAGGCTCATGTGGGTTTCAAGCCACTGAGGCCGGAGAGCCTGGGGGGTATCCTGCGTAGATAGGTTGTAGCAAAGCATGATGGCAATGCAGGACTCAAAAACCAAACAAGAGAGAGCAATAAATGCTTCACACCGACTTATACCAGACTCTGTAGCACACGTTGTGTTTCTGCTGTAAAGTTAGAGCTTTCTCATTTTGATTCTCTGCAGCCTGCAAGCCCAAGTCTGATTAGAACAAAAAGGCCTAAAAGAGGCACGAAGATCCGACTAAACGTGAAAGCAAAAATGACACCACTGTTCTTTCTATGTAACCTTGAGAGTGTAACAGGACGTTCCTGAGCATGGTGAAGATAGAACAGCCGACTGATGACACCTCACTCAGCTTCACCTTTTTCACTTCCAACTTTCACCACACCCACCGCAAACTCGTGTGTTCCCCCTTTAGCGTGTGCCGCCTTTCTGCTCTCCACCTCCTGGTCGCCTCCACTCACCTGTTCTATCTTGGCCAGCCATTCCTTATTGCGGGCCAGCTCTGCCATAAAGGCCTGGTGCTTCAGCCACTTCCTGTGTAGCTTTTGAGCCTCATCCCGGGCCGTGTCTCGGGCCATAAGCATCTTCTCTTCCACCTGCTGTCCCAAACGCTCAGCTAGGGGAGACAAAAATAGCCACCATCAGGAGTCCAACGTTCCAGTCAGCCCTTCTTCCCCCTTTCCCACAGGACGTCCTGCCTGGCTCCTCTACGCAAGAGCCACCCGCTCTGCTCTGTAGGGGCCTAGTTACCTGTGCTGTCACCACCCACACCAACCCCCCACCAGACACCCCTTTCTGGAAAAAAAAAAAAAAGAAAGAAAAATCAAGATGAGCACCTTAGCAGTGGTACCAATGGAAGTACTCAAGCCCTTCCTTAGGGTTGCCCCTGGGTCCTCATGCCCTACCCCTTCATGGATCTTGCGGTCCTGATGCTGCAGTGCCTGCTAGCCAGTCTCTGAGAAGGCAAAAACAACCAGCAGGGAAAAAAAAACAACAAAAAAAAAAAAAAAGAGAAGGAAATGCACCAGCGACAACACTGGTACAGAATGCTACACACACATCCAAGATTCCTCGTACGCTTCGGTGCTATTTTCAAGCTCCGGAAGTCAGTTACAATCCAGCCAGCAGCAGCCAGAGTGCAGATGTAGCATAGCCACAGAAGAATCCTTCAGCTGGGGGGTAAAAAAAAAAAAAAACCTGACCATCCACCGCTTGCCAGTCCCGGTCAATCTGTAGTCCTGTCTAATGATGCTGTAGAGAGGAGGAGGAGGAAGAGTTGGAGTGGGAGGAGCAGGGTGAGCGGGATGCAGAGGCAGTGCAGAAGAGACAGGATAGCATAAGCCATCCGCTCTTGAAATGCATTATCCTCACCTCTGCTAAGGTGCACAAGCAGGCTGGTCTGAGGTAGCAAACTATTTCCCCTCCCGCGATCTGCTTCCTTCATTCCCTGAATGGCTGAGCCGCAGATGCTGCATGCTGCTGCAGTACTTGCTACTCAGCTACGCTCCTGTGTGCGTGTGTTCGGACGTGCAAGCCTGTGTGTGAGTGCGTGTGCGTGCACGCGCGTGTGTTTGTGTGTGTGTGTGTTCAATCACAATCAGCACTGCAGTGCCGGAGCAGAGTGAGAAGGAGGGGAGAGAGGGGGAGGCAGTGAGAGGAGAGGGGGACGGGGAGACTGGGCGAGGAAATGGAGAAAAGGGTAGTACCAAAGCAGGAAAAAAAGAAGGGGAGAGCAAGTCAGGAGAGGGAAAACATGGTGTTGGAGCTACAAGGAGATGGAGGGTGGGATCGTGAGGGTTAGTGAAACAGAGAGAGGAAGAGAGAGCCTGCGTCATCCCTTACTGTCACTGGGGACATTTCTCTGCACTAGAAATGACTGCACTCGGAGCTGGATGAGAATTGGGAAAGAAAGAGGGGGAGGTGTCGCTTCTGAAACAGCTGAATGAAAGGGAAGGAGCACAAGTGCGTCCGTGGTCCAAGATGTAGCTGGCTGATTCGGATCACTAATCACTCGCCTGCTTTAAGAAACCCCGCATGCGTTTCTTCTGCTGTCAGCATGTTGCTTGGAACAGAAGTTGCCCGCGTTACGCTCTGCTCTGAGGCTAACACGGCTTACTCTGAAATCTGAAATCATTTCTACTCAATATGTTGACAACATGTTGTCAACGAAAATATGAATAAAAACGTGACTTTAGTTTAGGCCTGCACTGACGTAGCATTTGAAGCATTTTTATATACTTTTTTTTATTTTAAATGCCAGTTATAGAACAAAGACAAATCACTATAGCAAAATAGGGATTAAAGTTTTATGAGGTTAAAGTGGAGCACCGTCCTGAAGCACCAAGTTTTGCTGCTCAGTCTGGCTTCATCTGTGTTCTTTTCTTTTGGAGATTAATAGATTGTTATTTATCGACTTTGCTAATCTCACTTTGAAATTCACAACACAGTGTTTCAAATAAGCACAAGATGAACATCAATGTTTTTGATGTGGAATACAAACAATACATACAAAAAAACCCTGACAAATTACATGACTTCACCAATGAAATGCCTATTAAACATAAAAAGTCCTGCAGGTCTCTTGAAAGAGGCGGTTAGTTTAAATTTAGCACATAATTGTGGAATTACTATTGGATTATTCCCAGTTTGTCATGTACTGCGGTTTTAAGATTGAACCACAATGCAGAGAATTTATTAATGATAACTGAAAAACATATGAAAACTGAAGCTGAAAGCCACGGGCACACACTCTATACTCCCAGGTCCAGGTATCATCCTACCAAAGGGGCAACCAGTCCCTGGTCCGAGGAGATTTTTTTCCTTCTTTGTGGGGTGGAGAAAGGCAGACAGCTCCGTTTCCCTCGCCCACACAAAAGCTCGGACACTGGGTTATATCCAACCAGCACAAAAACATTGAACACATGCCCCCAGGCACAGACGTCATGAACCTCCCACCCCACAGGAGAGCTCTAACCCCAAAAACCCAATGAGACCACGACAAGGAAAGTTGAGGATAAGAGGTTGATGCACGCATTCCTCTGTAAGTGCTTGGTGAAAGTCTCCATATGTGCTTCTGTTGGGAAGTTAGACTATATGAAAAGTTTGCTAAGAATCCTGATGTGCAAGTCCTTGCTTTGATGTCCCTTCCACAGATGGAGTGTCACTGGAGAGACTACACAGTGTACAAGTAACCTTCCCTGGGAAAATCTGAGTACATTATGTCTCCCTAATGTACACTAGATGGACCCTCAAAACTTAGTATGTTTCCATGTACACTAAGACTCATTGACGTACACAATAAATACCTTCTATCGGTTCTGCCTCCTATGGAAGGGGACCCTGTTGAGAGTACACCAGCTGTCCATAAACCCTTCGCTGGGTGAGTTGGTTTACACTACACCATCCTGGTGTACACCGCCTAGAACCTTCTTAAGGGAATCCACTTTACTCCTTCGTGATGACACACCAAGTACCCGCCTACCTGCCTCCTTCATCACATTAGATGTAACTGCTCAATCACCTGGGACCTCCTGAGCATCAAGAGTCTGTTTCCAGCAAGCAATTATTTCTCAATAGTTGAGGGTCCAGAGCCTTTGTGTGAAGCAAAGGGTATAATAAGGGTTGGTTTTTACCAGATTACCTTCAGTATAACTCATTCTCAATTTTTCTTTCCATTTACATCAGAATAGAACAACTTGAATTATTCTCCTAATATTCAATTCCTGCTGCCTTTCCACCTGGTCTCCTGGACACATAGTATGTCCACCTTCCTTCTCTGATCTCTCTTTACATTCAGCCTTGCTACAGTCTCGTGGCATTGTTAGAAATGACCAACCAGGATCTCTATGGTCTGCTTCCAACTATGGAAGTTGGTTGATGCCAGCTGCAGAAACGTTCTCTGGTATTGGTGACCTTGTACTCCTCTGCAATGCTGTTAAAATGTTGCTGGTTGTTGTTCTCATTATACAGATCTGCACTGCTGAGTCTATTAGGAAAACCCAGCCATTTTTAAAGGTATCAACTGATTCTCCATTGTCTCCACTGTTATTCTGGGAACATCATAAACAAGCAGTGTTCCAAGGATATTGTTGGACAAAGCTTTCTGGGGAAAGATATTTTATCATCTTTATGAAATACTAAAGAAACTTCAACAACCTCAAATTTTGTGTCTTACTAGCATGCAAGCACGAACCTATGTAAAAAAAAAAAAAAAGTAAATCCACGTCCCAGAACGTTTAACATTTTAATCTCTCCAAAACTTTTAAGCTAGTTTTAAATTCACTGCCTTGTAAAGTACAGCGGCAGGTGCAGGATATTATTATGCCATCACTGCATTTGACCCACGAGAGCACAATCACATCATCACCATGCACATAAAACCAGCGCAAACCTGAAACACACAAAATACAGGCCACATACGTAATGTGCGGATTACATACACTCTTTTAAATACACAAATTATACTAAATAATAAAAACAGGAAAGCAAAGCCTACCCGTGTGATCCACGGGAGGTGGATGATGGAGATCCCAACGTTCATGTGTCTGAGACTTCAGGACAACGAGGAGGTGAAGCCACAATGTTTGGCTGATTTCTACTCTTTTGGCAAAGTTTCAGCTAGAATTAACCGTTAGCCCTCCAGCAGAAGCTCAGGAACAGGAAGAGCTCGCAGATGTCATGCTCGGCCAACCGGGTGACCCGTTAGCTCTTCAGTTAGCGAAACCACAAAAAAAAAAAGCTGCTAAACTTGGCCCCTGCCAGAACCGCGCACACGGTAAAAAGCTCAGGCGGGGTTCACCCGACTCATGTTAGAACTAGGAAAGGGTTAAAACTCCGCTTATTCATTTTTAGCTTAAAGAAAAAGCGCCAGGACACCAAATAAACAAAAGTAAACTGAAAGTAAACTGACCAATAGCATTCAGGTTTAGGACGGACACGCGCGCGCCCCCACAGACTCACACAGATGTCATACAAGATGTTTTGATACGAAATACCTTTTTTTTTTCCCCACGATTTTGTTAATAGTAAAGAGGGTCAGATAATAAAGAAATCAAATAAATAAATAAATAAATAATTAAGTTAAAGGAAAATCTTAAGGTACGTACAGCCGTACAGCTCCAGGCGCTACTGGTATGTCACAAATTTGACCTGCGAAAAACCGAAACATTATCTTTAAAAAATTTTTTTAAATCCTATCTGGTTCTTGTTGGCATTGTTCCCATGAGAACTTGTGATTGTGTGCATGTGTGTGTGAGTGTGTGATGTACACACACACACACACACACACACACACACACACACACACACACACACACACACACACACACACACACATATATAACTTTAATTTTATGCAAACAAAATGACGAAGAAGAAGAAGAAAAAACCCATCCCAAACATCATATAGAGTAGGTCCATATTTTCTACGTAGCATGTACTCCACCATCAGTTTGGTGTCTGGGAAATTCAGAGGTTCATCCATCCATTTCGCTTTACCAAAGGTTTCTACAGTGCTATACTCCCTTTATGTTACAGCTGATTGCTGTCAAAAACCCAACACAACCCGCTTACACCATCTACAGGGGAAAGTGAGTATTTTCACTCACTTATGTATTGACTTTAAATCCCTCAGATATCATAAGTGATGTTTCAATTTCATGAGCTTCAAAATGTTTGAATATGGTTAGCATGCATTTTTATGTAACAAAATGTTTTACCTTTGACTGGATGTGACCTGCCTTTTACCACTTAACTATGGGGGAAACAAATAAATAAATAATTCAATAGTTTAGATTTTGACATTATTTTACATTATTCAACATTACTGACATTATTTAAATCTATCCACCCATATGGTATCTGACACATGGAAAATAACTCTTCAGATCAGAAACATTCTTGTCAAATTATGTCTGACTAAATTCTTTAAGAACACATCGTGGTTCAAGCAAGTCTTAGGTTCATTCTTATCTCCACTTTACCATTTTTTAATGTTGATGAGACAAAACATAAACAAAATTAAAATACTCATAAGAATGAATAAGAGAGGGCCCATTCCCCCAGAGCCTAACCTTGATCGATTCTGATGTTTGTGAGGTGTGGACCTTACAGAGTAAGCCATATGATAACTATATGCACTAAGTAGACAGCCAAGGCAGCAAAACTTATATGTCTAAGAATACCTTCAGACATATTTTCATTTTTTTGTTTTAGGAGCAACTAAATTCCAGTTTAGAAATGTTTACATTAAAAAAATCCTTTAAGAAACATCATATAATATGGAAAACAAGCAAAAAGAAAGTTTTAAATAAGATGTTAAATAAGAATATTTCACTGTTGTGATTTTTCATTAGTTTCTTGCCATTTTATATGTCAAGCGTGGTGTGATATCTGTTTTCCACTAGAGGGCAGCATTTCTAGAAATAAAATGCTAATAAAGAGAAGCTCAGATACAAGTATGCATCACATACTTTCAATATTTTATGCATATTACGTATACTAGGGTTAGCGCCTGTGTAATTTAGCTGTGTATGCTAGATATTGAGTAACCTGCTCCTTGCTACTACTGCTCACCAAATGTCCCTTTAGATAGCTTTAGTCTTACTGATTATATCTGTGTTTGAGTTATTGCCTTATAATGTTAACCATTTCAATTATTTGGATGAAATTTAGGTCACATCATGTACTTTCAATCATGGTCATCCTAGTCATACAACTTTAAAGTAATAACCCCTGCCAGCATGCCGAGATGGGCCCCATATGGGGGAAAGGAGGGCAGACCAGATGGGTCCCATATGGGTTTGTCCGGGGGTTCCACGGTGGCCCCACATGGGATTGCCCATGTAGGGCCCATGTAGGGCCACAGCCTATGTGGCCTGCATTGCTACATGTTCCCTGCCAGTATGACAGGGAACATGCCAGTATGGCAGGGAACATGTAGCAAAATCAGAAGCAGAAGACTTTTTGAGTCTCATGCCAGTCGTCATCTAGAAAATGAAGATGTGCAAAGCTGATTTTGTATGACAAATTAATTTTGCTGTCATCTTAACGGTTAGAATTGTCTTTCACTAATTTTTTATGTTTAGCGGTTTTTTTATTTGTCTAGTGCGAGCTTGCGCTAGTCTTGTAAATATGTCTTGCAATTTAGCATTAGCTTCTACACATATGAATGTGTTTAGTTGTTTAACGTTCGCGGAGCTAAGATTCTTGCTTCGCCAATTAGTGGTTAGTGAATCTAACTTTTTAGTTAGCTGCGCCCACCCACTGGCAAACGCTTCAGTTTTTTAGTCGTAGAAAATGTCATGCATTGATGTTCTTCCCCTTCAGTTGCTACTGGCTAGAGGGAAAACAGGGTTATGACCCTCTGACCTGAAGAACAAAGCTGCAATTATCGGCAGCCACGTAATAACAAAAAGAACTTTCCTCACTCTCACGCTCTTTGTTGTGGACGTTTGTCTCAATCTGTGTGATTTCTTTTGCAGACTTGAGCTATATTGCGACCCCTCGCTTCGTCGACAAACGTCTCCTTTTTGCTTGACTTAACATTTCACACCCAGATCCTTTCAATAGGCCGTTGTAAACCTTTTCGACCCATTTAACCACGGGGTTGCTGTGATGCTTTGTAACATCTTAAGTGGTCAGAAGGCATTATTTTAACTGCTTGTGGTTGTGTGGGAACTGGCCCCACTGACAGTTAACCTTGACCACATGTTCCAGCACACCAAACGGGCCCTTTAATGATAACCTGGTGTAATGACTGTCTTCTTCGGAAGGAATGCTCCAAGGAAAACACAGCGCTCGCCTTTTTTTTGCGCATTTTTGTTCAGTGCGAAAAGCTGCACGTCCCAATGCTGAGCGAACTCAAATTGGAATGAAATGAACAGCTGAGTCTCTGCACTTTTCCTTTCTTCAATGAATGCTCTTTATTTACTGCAGTGCACGACTTTCCTGCTGTGATCTCTTTGCACATGGCAGCCAAATAAAAATGAGTGATTCATATCGTGATTCAAGTATTTAAGACAGGGGAGGAAATGTACCGACATTCCTCTGGGGAGGAAACTGTTAGACATGTCATGACATCAGTGCTGACAGATTTGCATGGTTTTGCTGCACAATATAAATCACTGAGAGCATGGGTTATAGTAATGTTTTGCTTATGGCTAAATTAGAGACTGCAGAATTTTTAGTGGCCCAAAACAAAAGTGTGCTGTTTTTTGTCTGCCTGGCAACTGGCCTGCCTTCATGACCTGACCTTGTAAAAAATACCCCATTAATCAGGTGTCCACTCTTTGAACTTGAACTTATGGCAGCTTCTGTCACCAGAATAAACACAGTTAAATAACAGAAGCTACAACAAAGTTATCAGATATTTAGCTTGTAAACACTGCAAGCAAATCCTATCAGATTTGATCAGATTTTTTTCACACACAAAGCTAAAGAGTTTATAGGCTAGAGAAACATAAAATAGATTCCACATAATTATTTCTTCAGTAAAAATGAAGCCAATGAGAAAAAAAAAGAAGATGTGTCAGAAAACTAAGTTCGTTAGAAATAAATTCAACAAAATGGATTCAGTGATATTTGAACAGCATACAAGCGTCTGTTCTGGATCCAATAAGGAAAGAAATCAGCAATGATCTAATATAAGCCAATATCGCTGCCCATCAAGGCATTTTCTACTAAAGTGAAACATAATTCTAATAATTGCTTTACACATCTTCAATAACTCAACAGAAAACATTTATACTTTCTGCCAATCTGCCCAAGAGAGATGGAAATCCACCCTTAGTTCAGAGAGTGACATGCTCAGAGAAAATGCAACAAAACTCTATCTTAGACTCCACAGGGCTCGGTTAGCATGCTAAATGTCAAAGTTCATGACAGGATACTTAGAAAAACACTGATGATATCTGACAGGTCAGGAAATGTTGCCAGCAGAAAGCCTCTCCTCTCCATATATATGACATTATGAATGCAAAACTGTACTTGAATGAACTGCAAGACTTCTGGAAGAATGTCCCTTAAATAAATGAGATCAAACCATGAACAGTATGTTAGGTGTAGACATCAATATCAAACATTTATTTTATTTTTTTTTTACCCGAGACCACCATTGACGCATTGCGTAGCCCTTACGATCTGGGCTTGTTTTGGACCCGAAGCACTTAGGCACCTTGCAGCCACTGAGTTCATAAGGAAGTTGTGTGTACAGGAAAGCTCGGGCTAAACTATTTGATAAAAAGGACAGAATCAAGCTGCTGCAATGGCCCAGTCAAAGTTCAGAACTCTCATGATTGAGGTGCTGTGTTGTGTTAACAGAGTTGCACAAAGTCAAAGACCTGTGAGCTTTAATGGATTTACGTAATGTTGTAAATTAGATTGGCTCACAATGTCTCCAGAACCATGAGAAAGATTTACACAGTCTGAGAGAAAGTGACGACTTCAAGCTACTGCGGTTTAAAGCTACTGAGTCATAGGGTGTGCTTTTGTGCCAAGCTGTTCACACTGGAGGTCTGATGAAAATAGATATTTGACAATAAAACTGAAGAGACAACTTACAAAGATGATTGGTAAAAAATAAAATACACAAAGTGGTGAAAAATGACAGACCAGAAAAGGCAAAGCAAAGAAAGGATCTGGCAAGTGTGGAAGGAGAGAGAGAGAGAGAATTAAACACTGAGGGAAAGGTGGAAATGACAAAAGGGATCGGAAAAGCTAATTACAGGAGAGTGGATGCAGCTGGGCAAGGGAGCAGGTAGCAACAAATGAGGAAATAATGAACAGCTGGGATGGGGAGCAGAATGGTGGGTGAGGTAAAAAAACAAACAAAGAGAAAAGAAACTTGAATGGTAGGTAGAAATAAATATTAATCCAATGAAACAAATCTAAAGACAAAAACCAAGAATAACTGAACTGACACAAGGAATAAACCACAAATGGCAGGATAAAATTAACAACTATTAGGAAAACAATCCAAAAAGAAAATAACTGAATCTAAAAGTCCAAACCTCAACAGATCTTAATAGTAACTTCTCTTCAAAGTTACAAACTTCTGTATTAAAGTTTTCTGGGATCAAACTAGAATCAAAACACTTTGGATCTCACGGACAAAAACAACTGGAAACCTCTGCAATGTTGTAGAATAATCTTTAACACACCTCTATGATTAATAGCTGACGGATGCATGACAGTCGGTGTTGTGAATAAGACTGCTGAAATATGCCGGGCATTGTTTCAACCCGACAGCAGGGATTTTATAGCTGCCATGCGCCGTCAAAAGAGAGTTCAGCAGCCAACTGCGCCCAACTGCCGGTAAATCTCAGACGGAGTGATTCATAACAGTTGTGTCAGTTCGCTCGGTGTCGTCACAGTTTGTTTGTTGTGTCCTTGGAAAACTCTGCAAACAAGACACAGACGTGCATTTTTTTAAGTGTGACTTCGCCGTATATCCTGAGTGTTCAATGGCATGGAGGGAAAGTGATGCAGCAACAAGGACTGCAGTTCAAATCCTGGCTGGATTTGAACTCTTGGTGTGTTCTCCTTGAGAATGATCGGTTCTCTCCTGCTATAAAAATATTAACAGCAAATTGGTAGAGATGTGAGATTAAACTAAATGTGCCTGTTTCAGTTTGTTTCTTTGCCTTTTGCACATTTTTGCATTTATAATTTATTTGTTTTTCTAAATGGGAGGGAGATAATTAGCAGCCAGAGTGTATTTAACTTCCCACTTGAGGATATTTGCAGTATTTATACATTGAATCTTTCATTAATTCATACATTCATACTATAAAGTCATGGCAGTTTTGCTCCAGGTTTTTGTTGGCAGATGAATACATTGAAGGATTGGCAAGAACATGATGTAAGCATGAAAAACAAAGTCACTGATTCAGCCGATTAAATGTATATATACATTTTCAGCAAGAGAAGTAGAAGTTGTGGTGTTTGTGTCCATTTTGTTTGGTGTCTTCTGGCAAGGAGAAAAGTCTCTATAAAGAAAACAACTCTTAAGGTTCTGGTCGATAGGTTTTAACAGGAACTTTTCACTGTAGGAATTTGACTTTTTCTTCAATTCAATTCAGTTTATTTATATGGCACCATTTCACAACAAATGTTGGTCTCAGAACACTTTACTGAAAAAAGCCATTCCGGTTTAATCACCCTGGATTCCAACCGATCCTGGTTATGAAACAGTGGATTTAGCTCAGTTTATTATTGTAATTAGTTTAAAAGGTTTTCTGTCTAAGGAAACCCAACATCAAGTCACTCAATGTTCACTAAATAGACTTTACCTGCTCTGGGATATCTGACTAGTTTGCAGGGAACACACCCCAAAATTGACATTTCAAAATAAAGGCACATTAATGCTTTTTTGTTTTGTTTTTTTTGGCTGAGACCGACTTTGAACTTTTTCAACTGCTCAGCCTGACAGTTGACTATTTGGCTCCATCATTTGACCTCTCTGACCTTTGAAAGCACGCCTTTTTCCTGTTTCACCTCAAATCTATTCTGCTTCGTGTAATTTTGTTTTCTGCACAATAACTTTATGTGCATAGTAACTTTATGCGTGTCATATTATTCCCAAAGACGGAAAACATAAAACATAAGATGTAGATATGACTGGCGCGTAGAAAGTGACTTTCAATGAATTCGAACTGAAACTCAAGGACAATGGTTCAATAAGATGATGAAGACGAGACACTAGCTAGTTATGTAAATTAAGAAGCTTTCTTCAAAAAAAAGGGAGCACTTTGGGGACAAAAATCAAAGTGTGCTTTAGGCGAGCCCACAACCATGGATTGTTCAATTAATGCAACTTTTCTAAACTATTTGTACTTATCAGATCGGATTTTATTGAGGTGAGAAAATTCCATAGCAGACAGCAATAACATGCATTAACATACCTCTGCAAAGGCTAGGTTAGCAAACCCGGACTTACTCACTTATTACCTGTAAGTACCCCTTTGGAAATACACATCTATAACTTTTGGCACACAGACCTCTAATAACAAACGGCTAACAACCAGTCATTATGGGGGCTTGAGCAGGAGATTTACAAATCCTAGGTTCGGTGGCGTTGGACTGGTTCCCCCTTGCTTGAAAATGGTTATTCCATCAAGGGCACGGCGAGCAGCGTGATAAAATCTGCCTGATTTATTCCCGGCGGCTGATAATTACTGGTGTCTTGTCACCTGTCAAAAATGAATGGACAGGGAGAGTCCGAGGCAGTATTCTCTCCATGCTCTGTTCCAGCAGAGCAGTAAATCTGACGTGTTTGTAAAGCCATAAATCACTCGCTGCGATAAAGCCTTTGCTCCACTTACGGCTGAGTGACATGTGCAGAACATTTTAAACTGTTTTGGCTACGAAGATATTTGGGATATCAGAAAGAGAAAGGTGTGGTGCAGAGGGGTTTTACAACCTTCCGGGCGTGGAAATCATAAACAAGAAAAATATGGAAACACTTAGACTGAATGTTGTTAAGGTGACTTCTTGCACATTTTTAGGATTATCTTTGGTCAAATGTCAACTTTCTTCACAATTGTATTGCATATATATATATACATATATATATAGGAATGTTTCACTTTAACTTATACACAATGCAGGGGTAACATAATTATGTAATGATAAACTTAATAAGAATGGATCAACTGGGGAACTTGAAGCACCTTGCACCAAGAAGGTCTTGAGTTCGAGGATTATCTGAATGGCGTTTGCATGTTGGGTTCTTTCTGGGTATTTAGCAGTTTAAAAGCCTGTAGGTCAGAATAACATTCAGAAGGCGGCCAGTATGCTTAGAGAGGCGTATGACTACTCTTCAAAGTGCCAGTTTAAGAGAATATGTGGAGAATCAGCTATAACTCAGTGGTTCAGAGAAATACAGCCAGCTGGGTCGGACTGGATGGGACTTCAGCAGATGACTGGCTGGATTATCCATACTAATGAAAAGACTGGTGTTCAATAGTTGGACTTCCAGGGGTGAAGGTCTGGACTGAAACTGGGTTTGTGTCTCAAAGAGTTGGACACATAATAAAAGGAGAGAGCAGGAAGGAAGCAATGCTTCTCAACGACCCCCCAGTTCAGTGCCTGAGAGGCTGCTTTTAATCTACCCATCGTTGACCAAACACTCTGGTAAAAGTCAAAGGAATCACCTAAAGACACAGCAGCCATCTTTGACGTGACAGTCAGTCTTTTCTATTTTCACTCTTCCTTTATCGTCAGAAGCATATCACACATTGTGAATGGTTGTGATTATTTTCTTCGTTGACCCAACATTCCTTCTAACAAGTCACAAGGAATTATCCATCTTACGCAAAACTATGATATGTGAAACTGTGTGAATGTTCCACTTCCACCAAAGTGGCACCCTTTCCTCACAAGCAAAGGACGATGAAAGATCGATTGTTGAGGCCAGCAGCAATCACAGGTTCTAATTGTGAAATATTTACCCTTGGTTTTCCCTCTCTTTGAAGTGGAGGCCTCACTTTGGTCTTGTCCTCAGGTGCTGCCCAGGCCTGATTTATGGGAATGGGTTTCAGGGCAGCCACTTTAAATTACACAGCCCTTAAAGCTGAGCAAACAGAGAGACAGGGAGAGCGAGAATCGCCACTGTAGAGACGGCTAATTGGCAGGATGAAGCTTACCTGCTGGAGATAAGAAGGTTCCGCTTCACCTAGACTCGTCAGGAGAGGAAACGTACACCAGATTAGGTCACTTTGATAAATGTTCAATTCGTCTAGCCCAGTGATGTCCGAAGCCAGTCTTGAAAAGCCTAATATCCTTTAACTTTTAGTTCTTTCCATGGCTCGTCACACCTGAATCAAATGATGGCTCATTAGCGAGCCTCTGCAGATCTTTGGCATGTTGAAGAGGTAGCTGAAGCATTTCAATGAGTCGAAGCAGAAACACATCTAAAACCCGACTCTTGAGCAGGACAGGGGTCCTCAAATCCAGGCCTCGAGGGCCGGTGTTCTAAAACTTCTAGATGTGTCCCTGGTCCAACACAGCTAAATCGAATGGTTGAATTACCTCCTCAGCATGCAGTCAAGTCCTCCAGAGTCCTGCTAATGGCCTCATTATTTGACTCGTTGGAGCAGAGACACACCTAAATGTTTCAGAACACCAACCCTCGAGGCTTGGAGTTGAGGACCTCCGGTCTAGGATGTATGTATGGTAAACAATACGCAGTGCAGGAATCAAAGTATTTGATTCACTGTGATTGTTTCATTTCAAACTGAAAGAGCTGGAAAAGCAAATCCCAATATTTGGGAGCCATAAAAACTGCTCAGCTATACTGAAAGTCTTTAGGGAAAGACTATGAACAGAGGTAATGACGTAATGAGAGTAAGTAAGGAAAAGCTAGTTTAGTAAACCACTTCAATAAGTTGTTAAATTTAAGAATATTTGAAATAGTTTTGGTAATTCCAACTGACCTAAAACGAGGAAAGATCGGTCTGATTTAATGTCAGACAGTTAAAGGAAGGCTATATTTCTTCTCATGCAGTGTGTGTAAATATCTAGTAGTTGCAGCTCTCCTGGATGATACGATGAGAGATGTGAGGGAGAGTCAGCGCAGGAGGAGGAGGAGGTGACAGTGCCATTTGCCTGCAGGGCGCCCATAAACTTGGAAGGGGAGAGAGAGTGCATTATGCCTCTCAAATGATTGTACCATGTGACTACAAGATCTTTTAAAAAGCAGACCAACCTGTCTTTTTGAGGTAAAGGTAACCACGGTGCACCAGAGGAGTAAGACAGAGAGAGATTACCTGGGCAGCAGCAAACACCGGCAGCCCCACTCACTGAACACGTCAAGGAAGCGCGTTGATGAGGCAGGCCACTTCTAACCAACAAATCCCGCTCTCAGACTTTGCTCGGACTTGTCTGGTGTCCGCATTACTGACACAATGAGCTGCAGCAGTGTCACCGGTTCTGAGTTTTCTGAGGAAGAGCTCGAGATCGGCGTGCTGGGACAAGGCGATGACGATGGAGGTGTCAAACAGTCTTTTCAAGGGAGTCCTAGCGACCCTGAGGAAGGCCAGAACAAGAAGCGCAACAGACCGGTCCGTTCGAAGGCTCGGAGAATGGCTGCTAATGTGCGAGAGCGAAAGCGCATCATGGACTACAACCAAGCTTTCAATGCTCTCCGAGTTGCCCTGAATCATGACCTGAGCGGCAAACGGTTGTCTAAGATCGCCACCCTGCAGAGGGCCATCAACCGCATCTCTGCCCTCTCGGTATTCCTGAGTTCAAATCCTCCCAACAAGCCGTGCAGCCACCGGGAATGCCACAAGTCACCCGCAGGACCAGCTGTGGTGGGAGGGTCTCGACTGGAGCAGACCAGAGTTGCAGTTCCTCGCCTGGAGCATCAAAGCTATGTCCCCTGGCACGCGTCCATCTCTCAGCAGCTGCAGCCGCAACAGGGGCCTCACCTCCACAGGCTGACTGCGGATCCACACGCATACATGGATAAGGGGGCGACATCATGTCCACCTTCACCACACTACCCTTGTTATCCAACTGAGGGACATTTTTACGCCTCTCGTGGACACTGCAACAGCCCTGACGATCACCCGCCCAGTCCGCTGCGATACCCTCAGATGGGTGACGGGTTGGGGTATCAGGCGGGGATGTGGACCCCGTGTCCTCAGGGATACATGGACAGTTTTGTGGAGCCACCTCCTACTCTGGGGCTTCCATGGCAGGTGAGCTACATGCAGGAGCCAGAGCACAACTTCCCTCTGTGCTCAGATATACTGTAACATGCTCGGGTTCTACTGTGAGCCCAGAGAACCGGACAGCAGCAACAGACTTTCAGAAATTAGACAACTGGGCGCAGAACCAGCTAACTGAACTCTGCGGACAGCAGGGGGGGGGGGAGTATTATGAGCCAGCATTTCTAGACGTTTAATCTAAACCGATAGAAAGCGTGCTTGTCGAAAAGGATGACATGGTGTCAGAAAAATGTCATTCCTTGCGGTTGTTAAAGTTTGTTACATTCCTCGATGTAAGACCTTGAAAAATGAAGAGAACTGTGAAGAGAACTGCTTTGTGAGCGTTTTATTTTGTAGAAACCTCATTCTCAACACTGCAGAACCCGTCAGTGTATTTATTCTGTTGTTTTGTGTTGAAGATACATTAAAGCGTGTTTTGCTTTTGCAAAATAACTCATGCATCCCTTTTCTGAACTCTGAAATTAAATGTTTAATCTAAATTACTTTTGCCTCCATTTTTATTTTTTTTTGCAGTTTCACGATTGAACCAACACAAATCCTGCAAAGTGTGCAAGGATGCTTGGAGCTGTGTGTGTCTGTGTCTGGAGCTGTGTGTGTGTTTGATTATAGCCTCAGGATGGTAGTTTCTCGTATTCTGTGAGATGACAGAGGTCCTTCGCTCGGTGGAAATGTCCTTGCAAGTCCATTCTTGTCATTTTTCTGAGAAGAGAAGTCAAGGTGGAATTTACACACAGTTCAACAGAGGCAAGAGCACAACTGTGGCAGAGGTTCAAACTATAAATCAGCGGGCAGTAGAAAGAGTGTGAACAGTGCTTTTCAAGAAGAACGAATGCATCGTGACTGGGTGGGTTATTACCAATAATCCTCCTCAACGGCAGAAGTCGGCACTGTCACGATGGAGGCTCTTTAAAAACAAGGGGTGAGTCCCAGCCATGGCCAGTGCTAGCAGCTACACCAGACCATGCTAATTAACAATAGCTTTCCCTTCCTTGCAGTTTGGCGTGATGGAAAACAGCTTTAATATTAGACTCCAGGACAGAAGCCATCGACAGATTTATGTGGGTTCAGGAAGGAAGAGTGCGCCCCGTCATCAGCGCAGTGAAATCCCCTGCTGGGCTGCACCGGCCCGCAGGTGGAATTGGGTGTGTTAGGAGTTTTTTTTTCTCTCTCTCTCTTTTTTGAACGTCCTGGAGGTCTAACAACAAGGACCTCAAGACAGAGAGAGAGGGAGCTGGTGCGCGGTCGGTGGAAAAACAACCGGGTGTGTGGGCACAGCAACAATTAGCAAGCAGGAAGCAGTGGGGAGACGGACACAGAGATGAATGGAGAGGAGGGGCGAAATAATACGAGGAGGATGTCGGTGGTGAAAAAAATAAGAGTGACAACACTCTGGGCCTGTTGTTTAGTCTCTGAGCAGACGTGAATCACTGGGAAAGCTTGAATCACCAGCGAGAGACAGCGATGGCTGACAGCACTCAGTGACGGCATGTCTCTTTCTCCTCCCTCTTTGGCTCAAAGGTTCGAGCTGCATTCGCTCCGGTGCCAGTTTATTTACTCACTTGAGCGCTGCGGAGTGACAGTGAGCTGATGTGACGCTTTGTGAATCATATTTCTTTTCCAAAGTCTTTCAAATTGTTCGTCTCGGCTTTACTTTACCCCACAGAGTTTGGCTGAAGAGTCGTGAGTTTGCGATGAAAATGAAAACTATTTCGCTAACTGACCAGAGTCCCAGCTTGTGCTGCATTCCACCCAGTTTAATGTCGTATCCAGCAATCATGTGACTTATTACTAGTAATTCTTGCTTACATTCAATGCTTTTAAGTAATGAAGAGTTGATCATCAATTTTTCTTTGGTGCAAACGAGAATTGTTGTTGTTTTTTAACCGCACACAACTCTGCACTGGACCATTGACATACAATCCTCAAAATAAAACACAGTGGTGGCAGGATCATGATGTGGGGATGGTTTTCCTTAGCATGGACAAGTGAGATACAGGAATGCAGGAAAATCCTGGATAATACTTGTCTGGGATGACGGAGCTTCCACTTCCAGCATGATGTCACTAAAAGGCCAGAACTGCAATGGAAGCGTTAAATTCAAAGTGTGTTTATGTGCTAAAGGGTTCACAAGTACAAACGGGTAAATCCATCTGCAAGTCTGGGTCAGGACTTAAAAAACTGGTATTTATAGACACTTTTCATCCAATTTGACTGAACTTGAGCTACTTTGCAAAATAAAAAATAAAATAATGGTCTGAACACAAAAGCACACTGTACTGTGAAGGTTTACTTTCAAAAACTTTCGAAAAGCATTTATATAGTTTTTCTTCTGCTTTGTCACTCTACACTACATGTTGGTTTAGCTCATAAAACACAAACCAAACAAGTTACCGTACTGTTTGTAGTGTAGCGCAATACGAAAGACTTCAAGGGATGTAAATACGTTATCACAGTGCTGTACAATTACCAGTCTCATTAGAGCAGAATTTTAATATTACGTGAGGAAGGGATTGGCCAGAAAATGATGGGAATTCATTGATTAAAAATAAATAAATATTTTATATATATATATATAGTCCCCCGCGACCCGACCCCGGATAAGCGGAAGAAAATGGATGGATGGATGGATATATATATAGTGACATTTTGAGATTCAAGAAATAAGTGTGAACTAGAAATAACTCTAAGAAATGAAAATCGGTTGTTAGATCTCAACTTTCAGGAGATCGTGTTGAGTCGGATTCATCACAATCTGGCGCCTGGCCTCGACTGTACTGCTGCTGGTTTGCAGAGAAGTGCTTTAACAGGTCAGCTTTTTTTACGACGACTCGTGACTCATCTGAGGCCTTACCTCACTCCTCCAGCTTGTGAGCCTGTCAGTGATGCATCGTTTTTTTCTCAGCCCGCCCCGCCTCCCTAACACTCAGGCTGCCATGCTGATGGAAAAGAAAACAAGCAGAAATACGAGAAATGATGTGACATGCCGCATGTGTTTGCATGATATACGGCGATGAGTCAGTGTTCAGAGTGATTCCTCTCTTTATATATACATAGCCGAGCCCCCGCTGCTTCATGTTCTTCTCGCGGACAGCTGCACACGCAGCATACACACACACACGCACACACACACACGCACACGCACACACACACACACACCCACACGCACACACACACACACACACACACACACACACACACACAGGGGCGGCTATGATGAGATTTCTCCAAACTTTGAAATTCCTTTGCGGATGCCAAAAGTGACGGTTTGTTTTTGTCTTGTTCTGATGACACACAGAACCGGTCCCGGTTTTTAAAGGTCTGAGACTGTCTAACTGCTGTCTGTCATGTGGTCGATCTGCAGAGCCTTGCCAAAGCACTCATTTAATTTGCAGTTCGCACATTTTGACACATCGCAAACAATGTGATCTATTGGGATTTCATGTGATGAACACATATACATATATATATAATTTTTGTTCCTGCTTGAATTAGATTTTGTAAGCAAGTTTAACGTTAGCCTTAACCCTGGAAAATACAATGGAAAAACAACAAGCGGGCGTTCCGCTGCAGGTTAAGGGGTTTAAAGGTCATCTTTAAAACTCACTAAAATGGTGCTCTCACTTTGAGAAACACTCAGTAACAAGATGCTGTAACACAGGATATAGTTTGAGGTAATTAGGCAGTAAATATGCATGGTATTGCTATGTTTATTATGTTCTTTGTCATTTTTATTGACAACTTTTAGGGAAATGTTATTTTGCGAAAAAAATATTTACTGCTGGTGAATTGACATTGTCAACATATTTCATGTGCTAAACCACTTCAGATTGAACAAAAAAAAAGTTCAAGTGTCATTTAAAAAAAAGTGACTTATTTCACTTTTACTGAGTTTACTTGAGGCAAACAGAGTAATTGCACTTTGTTTCAGTTCCACCTCCCTTCCATTGTCAATAAACCTGTAGAGGATTCATCTCGGATGTTAAGAAGGTTTTTAACTGATTACAAAACCAACGTAGAGCAATGAGGGCAGCACACAGCTTTTATTTGATACAATTTGTTATGACAGAGACAAGCCAACTGCTTGGTAAGTGAGTTCTGGTCAGGTGACACAGTGATCCTCGGGATGCCATCAAACGCATCAGAGGCCTGATGATCCCACTTGGTAGGAAGGGAAGCACATAAAACTTACATAACAGTGGATCGTGAGGGCCAGGATTCAGAAACACTATATAGGCAGAAGATCCATGGATTATTATTTTTTCCCTCTCTCTTTTTGTATCTGCAGAGTTTCACCACTAGATGGAAGCCGGGCCACAGCGAGCGGAGAAACTACCTTCTGCAGATATTCAGGAGTCAACAGCTTGCTGCAGTGAATATTAATCTAATAATAACCTATTTATTTTTTGCATTCAAATGCAAAGGTTTCCATGCAAGCATAAAAAGGTAAAAGTAAAGAATTGTCGCACCGCCATAAACGTCTACCTTGTTGAAACATTGCACATAAAATGGAGCACAAGAAATTCCCTGTCTTTAAAAAGGACTAAGATGAAAACCTTATTAGATGAGAAACTGAAGAATAATTTGTTTCTCAAGTCCAGTCGTTTTAAAAGGCAGGACTTTTAGATGTATTTATTTTAGGATAGTGTGACACCGCCTGTTTTGTCCTTCACTCGTTGTCCACTGTCCTCCTGTTTCCTGGTGAACACACAGCGCGCCACATTTCATGGTCGAGTTGAAGGACCAGAAATAACTATCAAGGAGAATTACAAAATAACGATAAAAATGTTTCATCAAGGCCACTTTTAATAACGTATAAAAAGGTCCGGCTTGTCGGGACTGAAGTATAAACGCTTAATTTAAAACATCCGCACAGGCACCTCACAGTAAGCCGTTTCATGCCTGAACGAGCAACGTAAGGGCTGTTGACATTTTCATCTCCCCGTTAGGACCGAACCTTTCGCAAACGCTGCGTTACGCGGCATCATTTTACTCATCTCCTCTATTAATAACAGACTAGCTTTTACTGCAACCAATAAAACCTGAAAGGGCTGCGTTAAATATGCAGGAGGTGAAGGAGGCCTTAAGCCGCACGCGCGCAGGCTAACAGGGTTTAATTTCTAAAACAATTCACAAACAGCGATGTGATGCCAAATAACAGTTGGTTTGCTGTGAAGCAAAAGGCATTAAAAAAGAAGCATAAGCAGGTTATGAAGCTTGTTGTCCCCAAATTGACTTTAGTCCTTTACTCCTGGACACATCTTCAGCTGTCCGAGTGCCATGGATGAGGATTCGACACAGAGTTTTCGACTGGGAGAACCATCATCAGAGCTCCACCGCTGAGACTTTACATAATGTGCACCGTTTCAAACGTGAAACAGACAATGGTGTCTTTGCAAACAACGGTGGTTCGGCTGAAAATAGAACATACCGAGACAGTGTTTCTCACTAGGAGTTTGAATGTCTTTTTATGCGAGAGGCTCAGTGAAAAAAAGATTATGCTCATACTCGCGTGCTTCTGTAATTTATTTTTAAAGATCTTCTCTCACCTGTTTCTTCCACAGAAGCACAAATACAAATGAACAGAATCAAATAAAAGAAACACTGAAATTTTAATGCCATGCAGTCGTATTCAATAAATCTGAATGTGGCCTCTGATGAGGGGCGTTTGCCAGATTCAAAGCGTCTTTTGAAAGTAGCGTCATAAAAGCTGGTGTCGAGCATTCTTTCATCAAGCCCACATTTCTGTATTGAAAATGCTGTTTTTTTATTGGTCTAATTTTAAGTATCACATTTTTATTAGCTGAAAATGGAAAATCATTATAATTAGCATAAATAAAACCATGCAGCTAATTAATCTGTTTAGTGTGTTTCACTTAGTGGTAAATGGACTTTTCAATAATATTGGAATTTATTCAGTTTATATTAAAAAAAATAAGGCGAGGTGAGATGAGGCATCTAATCCGACTCTAGAAGGTAACACAAAACTCTTTTACACTATTTGAACCCCACCCCCCTAAAAAAAACACAGTTTATATTCAATCTGGAGAGACTCATCGATTAAAAAGTTTTATCGACTAGATGAATTAAAGTTCTTTGGCTCTCGGACCCCCGGCAGAAGACATCGTGCTGTAAATTGCAGTAAGCTTGGATGAGCATTTGCTTTGCTGATTTGAGATGTCTTCCCCTCGGGCCCCGTACACTGGTGGTCAGAGAAAGGATGGAGGCCTGGAGGAGCCAGGAGCGTGGAGGTGGCGGTGGGTTGAACATGGCTGGAGAGCGGATGATGCCGTGATTGAAGATCCTTATAATCAGGAGCTTTGCTGTGACGGGACATGGTCCGATGCTGACAGGCTGGCTGCAGATGAACGTGACGCGGCGACTGGATGATGCAGGTGAGGATGAAGAGTCTTAACTTCTGTTCACATGCAGTTTTTTTTTGGCAGATTTTTTCCCCCCGATTCAACAATGTTAAGGACAGCCCGATTATCGGAATGACTCTTACAATCTTAAGAGATCCTTCCATGTGTGGTGCTTTAAGAATGGACTGGTCCACACGGAAGGAAGTCCTGACCACTCCGATCGACCACATTCGACGTGCTACGTTGTCTTGTTCCGATATCGCAATGTGTGGGCTGTTCCCCGAGGACAAACGAGAACCCAGCCTGTTCAGTGTGATATGTAGACAAGGAGGGGGAGTTCTTAATAAGACAAAACAAAACCAGATAGTCTGGTGAGCGTCACGTCTTTCTTTTTTTAAAATATATTCCACAAACTATTAGCAGTGCTTCTTTCTAGTCGACCATGTTTGTTCACGCTGAGCCCCTGTTTGGTCTCAACAGTTTTTGCAAGATTTCCCATCTGACCTCTTAATGTTAGTGAGTGAAATCGGTTCGTGTGTAGTGCGTTGCTAATTAAGTATCTCTGCATAGACCTAAAAACTGTCCAGTCAGGTTGGACACCTGACAGTCGGTCCAACCTGACTGTGCTTGAGAAGATCTGCCAAGAAGACTGTGGGGGCGAAAAAAAGTAAATGTATGCAGACATCTTCACAAAATTGCTTTTGATTGATGTTGATTGATATTATCTAGGTGACACACTTCCAAATTGCCTACTACTTTAAATATCTTGCGTTAAATTTGGAAAAACTTGAAACACAAAACTTTAAAGCTTCCAAAGTTGTAAAATCTGTCATAGTTTGGGTATAATACATCAAAAATCTTGAACACCTACATCAGCTACCAGTAGGTGACAGATTCGTAAAAAAATTATGGTTGGGAGGCAGAAAAAGAAAATTCAGATGTTACAGACAAAGGAAGTGTGTTTCAGTTCCAACAATATGTGTCAAAGGAGAAAAAGCTGCAGTCAGTGGAAGGTTGGGTCTGAATAACTCTCTCCGAGCGTGGAGCCGACTCTCAGAGGATGAGGACTACTGACGGTTTTGAGTGAGATAAACTTCTTAGGACAGGAAAGAAAAAAAAAAAAAAGAGGAAGAAAATATTATTGGTATGTATTGAAAGTGAAGCTGGTGTGTGATGTAACACAGAACACGCCAAGAAATCACAGAAGCAAACAATTGTTGTCTGATCTCAGAACCATGAAAAGGGAGAATAATGTGAAAAGAGAAAAATAAAAGCACTCGAAATGCATGAAAGAGAATTGCGGGGAGTGTGAAGTCTAGCTTCGCAGGCAGAGCCGCGAGAGCAGAAAAAAAAAAAAAGAGAGAAAAAGGTGACATTCTGACAAGGCGACACATCTCCCAATCCTCCATGGATAAATTGCTTGGCTGGCGCCCGGGTTACAGAGACACTGGGATAATCTGAGAACAGAGGCTCGGCAGGAGGGCAGCCGGTATTCAGCATCCGGCTTTAAAAGCTCCAGGTTTATGAATATGAAGCCACCTTTTTATTGGAGTTCCAGGCCCATGACCCTCGTCTTTGGCTTTTCGCTAAAACCCGTCTGCCTTCGCATGAGCCGTACGAGTTCCTTATCTTCTTTGAGGATATTTTTCTGAGTTTTTAGTTGAAGTGGAGCAGAATATAGCTACATACATTTTATTCATTCTGAATACAACATATACGCTCACACTTACAGAGGTTCTGTGGTGTATATACTCTGTTTATACATCTTATTTATTTTATTCACAAAATAAAAAAGGCTTTTTTTCGCATCGTCATCCACTCCCCGTTTCGCTATTTGCCTACTTCAGTAACTCTGCTTCGCGTTCAGTTTTGACAGCTTGTTTTTATTAAACCTGCATCAAAAATGCATAGAGAAAATCTGACAAAAAGAAAGAAAAAACAACTGGGTCATCTTTCAAAGGCTCTGCTGCTTAGATCTGACTGCTGAGCCCCGTCAGCAAAAAGCAACCTCTGTATATGCAGCACTATAAAAGAACTGGGTTAGTCTGAATCAACAGGATTGATAAGAAAAGAGTATGACAGTAAACCGAAACCATAATATACTGACCATGGGAGCTTAATGAAAAAACTGATTTTTCATGCCTGAATAAATATCAGGAAACGTTTGGGTTTCCATCTGCTCTGATGGACTAGTGATCTGCCTGGGTTAAAATCGGGCCTCTGTCTCTTTAAGAAAGTCCTGCTCCTTCCAACACTTTGCACTCAACATCAAAACATCTATTAATCCTTTAACAACTTTATTTAAAAAAAAAGTTTTTTAACCAGCGTTTCACTGAGAAGTAGCTCCTATAAAGAGCTCAGCTCAGTTCCGACAGGTGTTTGCTAATTGGTGCTGGCTAGTCTGAAGGAGCTGATTGCGGGAGTCAATCAGCTCCCGCAATCAGCGGGAGGCGTGGGGGGGGGACGTCTTGGAAGACGATGCTCTGTCCATCTGCGCGTTTTGCACAGCTGAATGGTTGCCATGGACGATTTAAGGATTTCTCAAACTCACATGAAAGAATCAAGGCAATGCTCCAGGTATGGTTTTGATGAAAGAATAACATGACATGATATGAAGTTAAAAAAAATTATATTTTACAAAATGCTGCCTCCTTGAGCATCCATGTTTGAGGTTTATTAATATTTTGGATTAAATGAGAGCGCTACACCTGGTGATTAATAACAATAATCCTCTGAAATAAGACTTGCATAATAGCTGTGCGTGCGGTTTAAATGAGTATCAGATGTAACAGAGAAGTGGGTGAAAGAATCACCTCCCAAGACTGGACCACGGCTTAGGTGGATCTGAGATGATTACATGACGCAACGGCTGCATGTCTTGATGAGTAAATCCTCTGACAATGTCTGTTTCAGACGTGAGGATCAGGAAGAATAACGGTTTGAAAACGTATTTCGTGTTCTTGGATTATGTTTCTTGGAGAAACACGTTTTCTGTAAAAGACATGGGCTGGAGGTCAGAGGGCGCGTTACAACTTGAACCTTTTCAAGGTGTAACACAAAGCACGGGACTTATTCAGTATTTCAATCTGATCACTCAAGTAGCTTCTCTGAAAAAAAGAAAAAAAACAAAAATACTTTTTTTTAGAAATGTGAAGTGTGGACGCTGACGTCAGCGTTGCGGACGTCTGCAGCATGTTGAGCATCGAGATGCTATTCTGGGCTTGAATAGCTTTGCTGGTAGGCTAACTCCTTTTAGCACAACTCGAACACAATAGTCTTTTCTAACGTTTAATTGACACATTAAACTCCCGGCTCTAGTCTTGATCCGAATCAAAGATGATGATTTCTCCCAATGATTCTCTCCCTGATACATTGGGTTACACCTGGCAAATCTAACAATGACATATCTGTGAAAGGAACACATCTACAAGATTAAAATCCCTTCATTTCCACTGAGCTCCTTCTGAAATGTTGCTCGGACTCCAGTGTGATCAGCAGCTGTGTCGGTGCGCCTCCTCTTCTCGTCCTGTCTGATTTCAGACACGTATGGTACACGTCTGCATTTTTCATCATGTGTGTTCTGGTGAGAGCTGTGTGTGTGTGTTCTCACATTGACCGTTTCCCGTACACCAAGTGTAGAGGCTGGCGTTGGTCTCAGTTAATCTCTAAGGCCAGACCATTATCGATGCATCCGAACTTACAAAAAAACCCCAAACAAAAACACCAGTTTTTTTGTGCACACTTTTTACACAAGGCCCCTGGTATTTTTCGCCTAGTTCTTAGTGGGATCATTGACACGCTGTGTGTCAGAGAAACTAGGTGACGTAAAGTTGGTAATTCAGCTAATTGAGTGTGTCTAAGTAATTGGGAAAAGTAAATTGGTATTTGAAAAGGTTATCTGTACCCTGACACACAGGCACCTCACAGGAATATAAAACGACACCTTGTTAAGTGATTGGACAGGCCCATTCCCTCAGCTCACGCATAAATTATTTAATTTTCTTCGGCTCTAGGAATCCAACTCTGACTGATTGATTTCTCTTACAAGGGAATTGGCTTAAAAACTTTTGTTAGGAGCAGAAGTTAGACAATAATTGTGCAGACGGAGAGGGAGTAAAGATTTGTTGGAGGCAGGAGAAATGTTGAGGGTAGAAAATGTGTTGAAATCCACGTTGCGGAAATTTCTCCTGGCATTCAATTAAAGCCAGTACCTAGAGAGGAAAATTAGGATTAGAAATTAAAGCCTGGCATCTTCGGCTCACGCGAGAAACACACTGGCTGATTTGAGGCTGCATTGATTTGCTTTTTTGTGCTTAGCAACACCTAGCAACAGGGCTGAGCTGCAATGTGAGCACTGCAGACATGGTGTTATTAGTCATGGATAAAGATACATTATATGCCAGACTTACTTGGCCCCTGGGGCTTTACTCTAGTTTTCCTTGACTGAGGTTCAGCCCTTTTTTTTTTTTCCTGCCGGGCCACCGAGACTCACAATTTAATCAATTCCCTTTACAGAGCCTGAGAAATAGGAAGAAAAGGCAATTACTGGAGGAGAAAATATAATAAGGGTAAAGAATTTAACCCCGACTGCCAAAAGAAGATAGATTGGTTTGCTTTGCGTTGGTAAGTTTGACAGGTTTGTTTTATTTACTGTGCGCTTCAAGAAAACGATCCCCAGGAATCACAGGTTCAACTTTCAGGAACAAGCAGTTCAGTAAAACACATCACTAGAGGACTGTGTTTGGAAAACTAGTGCCTACAAAAACAACAAAGCAACTTCAAAATATAAAATGTTTTGTAATGATGCGCCATTAACAGCTTTCATTTCAGTTAAATAAACTATTTCAAATTTTATTCCAAAGTTTAGTCATTTTCCCTCATCTTTTTTTTTTTTCATACTCATTTCTAAAGTTAGCTAGAGATTCTCTGGAAGATCTGCTTTCTTCATCTAAGGAGTGAGCGTTTCAGCAAAACCACTTGCAGTCAGATTCGACTAGTTTCCGTCTTGTTGCATTCCTCTACGTGCGCGACGCTCACAAAGATGGGAGAGAAATTAAACATGAAACTTTTGAAAACATAAAAGAAATGACACCGGAGTGGACAAGAGCGTCGTTTTCAAAAATATTTACTCAGAAATAAACATGTGGTTTCAGCTTACGTTTTTTTTAAAGACGTTTGCGAAACTCTCACTAACGCAAACGTCTACAACAATTTAACTTTTAAAAAAAAGAAAAAACTCGCCCATGCTCAGCTAGTGATGGTTCTGAAAAAGCCATCAGTTTTCAACTGCTTTATTTATTTTTGACATATTTCTTTCAATTAAGCAGAAGCTCAATCCAAGACTTTCTGGTGATATTGGTCAATATCTTCTGATCCAGAAAATTGTTACCTTAGGATTTTATGTTATTTTATCCTGATGCAAAAAAAAAAAGTAAAAAAAAAATGTGACTGTAGCTACACATCTGCAATATGCCCACATATCTTTAGCTGTATTTCTATTCGCAAGATGGATAATTACATACATTATAAGCCTCGGGGGAGATTTGCATTCTTATTAAGGACAGAGTTGCTAACATTTGTAAACAACAAAAACACTAAATAGTTTTATTAAAACCTCTCCTGTCAACTTAGTTGTTACACTGGAGAGTAAATAACGTGGTCTGAAGCTGTGTGTTTTCATGAACGTTATGGTGGGCTTTCCAAATGTTTCAGGCTCTGTTCTGTCTGCGAACTAGTGGGGAAAATTAATGGTGTTGCACTTTGGACAAAAAAAAAAAAAAAAGCTGATGATAATGTGTTGTCTCTGACCCAGATTAAGTTAATTATTTCTCAGAGCTGCATCACAAAAGTCTGCTCAGGCACTTCTTTCACAGTGAACATCTTGCCTAATTAAATAAAGCTGCATCCTAATGTAGATAATGGACGGTTTCCTTTCAGTTGTGCTAGTGCTGTTCACGGTTCACTGGAAAGAAAAAAATAAATACAACAGAGATGGTGATAAAGTTATGAATTACAACTTATTCCGATTGCTCATTTTTTTAGAACGCAGAACGGCTATTCGGCATGAATTCCTGTCGCTGAAAACTCTCTTTTCAGCTTTTCATTAGGGCTCCTCAGACAGGCTTCAGCTACACTGTACATGGTATATTTAACCTTTCAAATGAATGATTTCCTGCACTGTCAATTTGCTTTCCGCCCCTGTTGTTCTGTAATTGCGTCTGAAAGCGGGAATGCTGCAGAACTAATGCGCTTTGCTCGGCTGCATCTATTGAAACGTCAAACATTTTTATTGGACGGAGCGTGCCGGTCAATGATCCCGAAAGACAATTCTAAAGAATTGCTGATTAAAAGAGTAGCCACGGGCTTTGTGTGCTGAAGGAGAAGTCTTTGTGAGGAAAAGAAAAAAACCCTTGTCAGAAACTATTACCCAGCAAGCACCCCTTCTAGGATATTAAGTGTTTTGATATGTTTTCAGCTTCATTAAGAAACAATTGAAAGACAATTGGAAACTCTAGAGCCCTGCATGAACGTAAAATAAGTAGTGGAAGATGTGGATGGGCAGACGTTTTAAAACATCCAACCAACCAACCTGCAGGCTTTGGACGACTGGTGATTAGTAATCTCACCAACAACTCCTGCTGTCTGACGTGTTTTTTGTTTTTGTTTTTTTTTTGTCAGCCATCAAGATCTGCAGCTGCAATTTGCATATCCAATACTTAAAAAAAAAAAATCAGTCCTTACTGATTTCTTCAGTAGGCTTTCTGTCCATCTGGGTTTTTGCCATAAATCTGAGTTTTTTCGGACTGTGAAAGAAAGAGAGTCTGTTGCGGATGCAAACAGCTCTGCTCTTCGGTTTTATCGTATTTGGGTTGATGACATCACAAACCCCCAAGAGTCAGTCCTGAAACTAGCTTTAGAAAATGCTATTGTGCACACACACAAAAAGAAAGACAAAAAACTTTTGTTGAATTTTGAAACAGACTCTAAAGTATTTGTTTAGTTCGACTCTGATGACGCCAAAGCTATGACTGGGAATGCTGTGAATGACGAAGACAATAACTTTTCCTGGAACAAATCTGTTTACATTCTGACTTCTTTCACCTAATTGACTTTCTTGGATATTTTCAACTTGCAAAATGCGTTTTCTCCTTTCATCGCGTTAATGCTCATTTATTACTCTACAGTGGCATCAGCTTACCTGAACAACTTCTACCCAGTAATGTGATATTTGTTTTCTACCTTCTTCCCTCTTGTGTTAACCGGAATGATGATGATGCTAACGGCTGTATTACAGCCTGATGGGGATAAGTGGCAGCCTTTAGCTCATTATACCTCTATGTACATCCTTTTCGGCGGTAGTATTAGCAGCTGCAGCATTTCTCCAGGAGACATCAGTGAGAATTTAAAAGCATCCCGTTGGATCACATCAAGCTTACCATGGGTACATCTGACCTGAAAAAAAAAAAAAATCCAATCAATTATTTTATTCTGCTTGATAGATACAAGCACCATATATATATAAAGCATTAAATTTAAGCTTCTAATTTTAATGGCATGCATGATCAACACATCTAGCCCTGACTGACAGCAGGACATACGAGTCTTAAGATGCAGTCATGCAAGAACTGTTATTTTTGGATACCGTGTTCGAACCTTAGTGAAGTTTCTTTCTTATCTTGCCGGTTATGTGCTGAGTAATATTCCCCATTTAAAGAGTCTACTGCTAGATTTATAGTCGCTGCTTTTACCTTCTTCTGAGCAGCAGATACCTGTGTGTATTTGCATGTCTTAGGTACGCAGCTGTGGTGGTGCTGCGGACTAATTACAGGTCTGAGCCGAATGCTGCGCAAAGTTTTCCACTGTTTTTTTTTTTTTTATCAGATCTGCGCTGAGTGACACTAAAACACAGCAGTGCTACAACGCTGATTCTGATTCTGTCCAGGTTGCGTTTCCTGTCCGGGAATCACAGAGAACAAGTTAAGATACAATACTTTATCAGTTGCACTGTCCTTTTAGTGACAGAGCAACTGAAGTGCACTCTCTGCAGTATAAAACAAAACTTAATCAAAATACAGACAAGTTACGGAAATATAATTTCCAGTAAAACAAAAATCTGATTACAATAAAAGAAAAAGGTTTTAAAACAGTTTTTTTTTTTTTACTTATTGCACAGTTTCTGCAAACAGTCATTTGTACTGCTTACTCGGTGCACAAACTGCCTTTGGGTCTCAACTGTACTTAAACCTGTTTGTTCTTGTTTTTATTGTCCTGCAGCTGAGACTGAGACAGTGAGACAGACTTTCATTATCAGTCTTTCATTAAGTTTTTTTTTTTTCTGTTGCTTTACTGAGACAGCAGGAGTGATAAGAGTTCAACCAGGTTGGGAAGGGGGCAGCCAATAATTTTCCGGGCAGTGGTGATAACCCTCTGGAGTGCCTTTTTCTCTGCAACAGTGCAGCTAGCGCTCAAATTAAACACACTCGCAGTGTGTGAAATCACTCTCCACACAGCAGCTGCTAACGGCCACCAGCAGCTTCTAGGATAGCCGCTTCTTCCTGAAGAGCGATGGAAAGTGAAGACTTCACTGGAGCTTTTCTGTCATGTGTGTGCTTTCAACAGGCCAAGTCTGATCATCCTTGACTTGAGCACCCAGTAACTGTTGGATATACTCTTGATGTGCATTAATGTTTTGTTTTCCCTGGTTGCTGTTTGGGGCGGCGAGGACACAGTTGTAAGTGTAGCGGGAGAAATGTAGGTGAAAGATTTTTATGTGAAGGATAATATATTTAGAAGTTATTTCTAACATTTGTTTTTTTTTTTTTTTGCTAGTTAAAAATGTATCACGATGATATATACCCATAAAGATGGAAAACATTAGATAAACACAAGTCAGAACTCTAAAGGACGCTGAACAGTTATTTTATTTCTCATGCGATGTAACTAGAAGTAGCGTTGTAGTGCTCAAGACTCAAGACTTTTATGGCTAGTAAATAAATTCCCAGAATATAAGCAAACATCCTTGCTTTTGTTTTTGTTTTGTTTTTTTCATGAGGTACCCATAGGGGCAGAACTTCGACTCGGCAGGAAATTTAATGTTTTTGATTGCTGATTCAATGTTGCATGACTCTGTGTTTTTGTGTTTAATGATGTAAAGCACTTTGAAATGCCTTACTGCTGAAATGTGCTATACAAATAAAATTTGATTGATTGTCATGCAAAACATTCTAAACATTTAAATCCAAGCAATAAAGTGACTGACTTCTATTTATGCATTTTTGGTAGTGCTGCTGTCACCCATCCCCATGCAATTTCACTTGCAAATTTCAACTACATAAAATCAGAAAAAATATATCATCCAGAAGAAAGCGCGTGGTGACGAGCAAAGTATGCTGTAGCGCTTCGATGTCAGAGACAGTGGAGTTTACATCAAACTTTTACCATCACTTAGAAAGGAAACACAAAGAGAGGTAAGGCCCGGGATGCTAGCTAAGCTAGCTAGCTAATGTTAGCAATCGGACTCTGTACCACAATCATTTGCCCAGCCCTCACACAGAAAGATTTAGTCAATATTTTCTTATACAATGAGCTACCTGTGTACAGCATAAAGCCACTGTATGTTTTACAGCACTAGTAGTTCCCGCTTATTTCTTTCATCAATTGAGACAATGATGGAATAAATAATGAAAGTATTAGAAAGCAGAGCAACAATCTGCTTCTAACAGAGAAAAACGGCACAAATATTGTTATTGGGCATTGTTTTAGAGTCTTAAATAATATGAACACAATTTAAAAAGCTAAGTAGAAACGTAATAGAAAATCAAGAGAGCTTTTCACCGGTGTTGCTGTTTTAATTGATTACAGTTGCCTATTTAACGCCAAGATCACCCCGGGCAAATTCCTTTTCTTGGCGAATTATACTAAACAAAGCACAAGGCACTAATGAGGATGCTGCAGCCTCTGTAGATAATAGATTATCCATGACAATATAGTGCAAAACTGGTTCATTAAGACAAGGACAATTTACCGCGTTATCAGCCACAGCGAGCTTAAAATAGCCCATTAACTCATGTCAGCCAAGTAAAGCACTTTGATGCATTTCTTAGACAGGCGAGCAAAAACGCACCAAGACAGGATGGTGTGGGGAAGGTCATCTGACAGCCTGAGGTATTTATCAAAAAGCCTGTCAAATTACCGGAGTTCGAAAAAGAAAAAAAGGAACGACGTCGGGATTCGGCGCTGATCTGTAACGAGACAGGCTCTTAAATGATTCAGAGGGGGTTGTGGAGTGTGACTGAGATTATGCAGGAAATTATTTTGTTTAGCCAAATGGGCTCAGCCGGCGTCGAGGGAGCTCAGAATTGATATGAGACGACAATGAATATTTCAGCGTGCATTAGAAGCCATTTCTATGCAAACATTCACCTGAGTTAAATGTGAATGTGAAAGAATGTCGAGATTCTTCTTCTCTAGTCAGATCTGCAATGAGAAACGCAGAGAAAGCCTCCATCTTGTCTTGCTATGTCATATGTTATGCTTAAACTGTGTGTTTAAACCCATGATCTTTTCCACATTTTGTCCACGTTTTCCACACTCAGCATTTTAGTGGAATTTTATGTTACAGACCAAAACAAGCCAGACTTAAATGTGAAGCGGAAAGAAAATGGACCTTACCAAGCTCCGCCCAGAAACGCCCCTCAAAAGTCCCACCATGCCTGACATTAACCTCCTTGCAGAGCTTAGCTTCTATGGGATTTTTCGTCTCGACTGACTCTGCAGAGTATTTCTGAGTCGATTAGTTAAGCATTTCTGCCGGATTTTCACAAAATATCAGCCACGACAATGGACAAGGGAACCAACAAGTTCATGTTCATCTTTTTTTGGACGACATCAAGATGTTTTAGCCACGTGATGCCTCCAACATTGTGCGAGTTGCAGCTAAATGCTACCAGTCGATGAGGAAAACAGCAGATCCTCAGACCCTCAGCATAAATATAGCTGTGGACAAGATTCCTGATGCCTATTGTTCTTGCAAGGCTGGGTAAGTCGGACATTCATGGCTTTGAGGGTTCGAATGTGCCTAGGACTTATACACGGTACTCGGTGCTAGCGTGGCTAACACGATTACAGTTTAGCAAAAGCTAGCGTGGCTAACACGATTACAGTTTAGTAAAAAGCCTTTTCAGGTGAAATAAAATCTTCAATGTATGTCAGATATGGTACACATTGCATATTGATCTGTTCAGCTAACGTAAGGCTGTAACAGACAGACTTCAAGGTGGAGAAGTTGTATCGGTACTGCCATTATGCTGTACTTGGCTAAAAGGTTTTCATAATGGATGTATTTATTATTGACTATTTTTTTCATTCACTAAACACAAAGAAAGCAAAGCAATAATACTTACACCAGCAGACACTCTTTTGTTCTTATTGAACCTACGACGGTCGTGCACAAGCGTTAATCCAAGCAAGGCTTTCCGTTTCAGATTTTGGAAATCTGTAAATTTTAGTTCCACAAACACAATCAGGATACCTGACATCGCCTGTACAGATACCCCACTGACGGAAAACCATTCCCCCCCCCGAGTCCTGACGCAAAAACTTTCTGTCTGTCTGGTAGTCCACAATGTACATTAGCATGAGTTTGTGAGCCGGTAACCCACGTGATAGCGGCGCTGTGACGTAAAATGAGAATTAGCCAATGAAAGGCGGGCCCTGTGGTAAGCTCCATGTCTTGCCCGGCATTGACATGGGACTGCAGAAGCCTTCCAACAACAGTGAACCTAGTAAAGAAGTGACTGAACATCGCAGTGAGATTCATAAAGATGAGCGATGCCTTTACAAAGAAGACTGTTGCGACTCAAGACTCTCAAAAGAATTTGAAATGAGCTGAATCCCTTCTGCTGCCTGCTTGTGGCCTACAAGAGAACATTAAAACACATCAACCGACATGCTCAGGTTGTGACGGTGCGGTGAGAGGTTGGAGAAGGAGTTAGCAGCGGTGGTTAGCCATGCTAACCCTAAACAGCAGGACGCACTGTTGGAGTATTCCACACTTTAACTTTATTTCACTTCGTCCATGTAAAGCCAGGTCTCCATGGTACTAAACATTATAGTCTTACACATGAGGAAAGTAATGACAGTTCACCGCTCTGCACCGATGTTTCTCCTCTCTACAACGTAGAAGACGAGTTCTTACTCTGTACAATAGAACAACAAAGGGGAATAGGCGCCCCCTTGTGGTGGTGCCTACTCATCTCTAGGAACCAATCAATGACTTACAAGGTGTGTCGGTCAAAGCAAAGTTACCCTGATTTGCAAGTTGGAAGCCAAACTAAAGTATGGAACAGAAACAAAACCCAGTTAAGTGTGGTTTTCTTCTAGTGTGGCTTCAAGGTTTTATGTTTTTCACTCAGATAAGATTCTTCACCACATTGAGGTGCTGTAATGTGATTGGATGATTAAACGTGTATTAACAGGTGTGCTGTTTGTTCCTCTTTTGGACTGCTTATGCTATTTCACTAAAGGTTTTAATGATTTGTTGTTAACTGCACAGCAGAAAGCAAGATGGAGGCTTTTAATTCGATATTGGACGTTTAAACGGGGGGGATCAAGATAAAGTTAGGCGTGTGATTTATCCACCCTGCAGATCTGAAAGGCTCACTCGATAACAGAGAGACCCTAAGGAGTTTTTGAAGGTTTTCCAGATTTCACACATCAAATGCGCGCTGCACATTCCCTGCGTTTGTTTCCTCTAAAAGGTGTATCTCTCTCATTTTTCAGACATTTTCTTCCAGGTGCTTATGAAACAAGCACATGAGTTCTTTGTTTGGGAGCTGCAAATTCGAGAACAATTTCTGTTTACTTTATTCTAAACACAAAGCTCAAGGTGAAGTGGAAGCAAGGCACTGTAATTTGGCAAATTGATTGTTTTTTTTTAATCTTTCCTCCCTTTAGATTACAATTAGCTAAAGCATTTTGAATAAATAATTAAATATAGCTCTTAAATGGAAGAGTGTCCTCTGATTTAACACATGAAAGCGTTTCTACTTGTAAAGATGAACAGCTCTACGAGCTTCAGAGTTGCGGTTTTACCTTCAAACTGTGAACGGCTTTGACAATGCAGCAGTTTCAGAGAGGTCACTCGTAGTATTCAGGCTCCGTTTCACGGATAAATCCTCCAAACGCTGCCAGGACGGGAGTTGTAGGAGTGAGGGGAAAAAATGAAGCTGTTGTCATTTTGGGCAGCTAAGATTCAGCCATCAAGCAGACAGCGGCTGCCAGAAGGAGCCGCCGGCCTCCGTCGGCCCCCGCAGCGGGCCGCCGAGCAGCAGGAGCCGGTGACAGCCGAGCCGCGGATCTTAGAGGAGCTGCTCCAGAATAGCAGCAGGGAAAACGGCAGGTGTTGCTCCAGAGATGAATATGAAACGTCTAAAAGGACTTCTTGTTAAGAGAGGCTCATCCAAACTCTACCGACTGCTGCCTAAAATGTAGACAGAAAGCCTGCAGGGTGACACGCCTGCCCACAGTTTGCCTACTGGGCCGCGAATGTACGCTCCTGATTAAAAACCACAGAGAAACCGTTACAAGTGTTTCGTATGTTTTTTGGCTGCTGGATTGTAACAAGCTGAGGTTTAAACCAAAAAAAGGAAAGAAATAAGTGGAGTCAATAAGGTGGTATTTTAAAGCTGCTGCTGGACTGATTCCTATCTCACAACATTATGTTGACACATGGAGGAACATGTTACACTAAGACGAATGGAAGCAAATTTCATGAAACAGCAACTTCTGTCACACCTCTGAAGTTCGGTCATATTTAATAAATTAGGATATGCTGCTGATGTTGAAAATCTTTAAGATGCTATAAATTGAAATGATTTATTACTCAATTTGTCATTTCAAATAAGTTAGAAAATGCAATCCAATAAGGCTTTTTTGTCAGATTAAAAGTACCTTTTGAAGATGACAGTCAAGTAATTTATGTAACGTGTTTCACTTCTTAAATTGAGTTGTTGAAATAAATGAACTTTTCAATAAAATTCTAGATAATTGAGCCTTTATATGTGTGTGTCCCTTCACATTAGAATAGTGGGTGTGTTAAGAAAGAATAGAGTAAAATGCAATTATCACTGACTTAAGAACATTTATGCAATCATTTATTTTATGTCTCATAATTTTCTATCTAATTATTATTTTGAAGAATCAGTTTTCATATTGGCAAAGGATTTTTTGGGGGTAATTTTTCTTGGGGAAAAAAAAAAAAATTTTGATGCTCATGATTGATTTGTGAAAGCAGTAAGAAAAACGGTAACACATCCAAAGTGGATGAATGCTTCTTATAGGCACTGTAATGTGCCAGGGATTTTAAGAAATATTAAATTTAGTTCAGAAATGAAAAACCAAAAAGGCCAGGATGGACTTGGATGTGGTATTACATTTTTTGACCTTTTTTTCTGGTCCCAGCTGCTCCAGTCCAAACACAGTAAATGCGACTCAGCTGGCCAACACAGACATTGCAACTTTTAGTGTGAAAGCATAAATACTATTTTACAGCATTTAAAATGAGACAAGGATTCACCTCGTCAGCGACTCCTTGTTGAAAACACTTAGATTTTTTTATGAGTTTGTCCAACTTTATGCGAGCTGCCAAGAATCGCATGCAGGTTCCTGACAACGCAGCAACCTGACGAAGTCAATATTCCTCTCTGTCTATTGAATGTCTCTGAGATTTAGACAATTCTGTGCTGGCAGATAAACTATTGTATGAAATGCAACATGCGCAAAACAATTTCCAATTATCCCGAAAGAGATCCCTGAGGAACGCCTAAATGAAGTCTTGCAGCAGAAAGGTTTTTCTGTTTTGTCCAAACGTCATTTCGATTGATGCGAGAAGAATGAAAGTTACATAACATCCATATGTCATTTCATATTAAAAGCAGGCGAACGTGTCTGTCGCGAGATTCAGACTTTAATTGCAGAACTCTGTGTGAACCTTTTGGGACTGGTGGAGACAAACTGAACCTTTGTAGCATCAAAGTCTAACATTAAACTTCGGGAAAGTTTTTCTGTCTCTTGAGGGACGGCGTGAATATCTGACGAATGTCCTCCAGACGTGTCACACGAATATTTCTTCGGATGGGTATGGAGATGGTCTGAAAATGAAAAACACGAGGCGGTTGGGGAGTTGGTCGATCTTGCGAGGCTCCTGGAGCTTTTCTGTTTAATGTAGACGCTGCGAGCAGCTTGCATGAATTTATGAGCAATCGAGAGTTTTACAAGAATTGATATTACAAGAATTTGAAATGTCTGTTGTTGTCCTAAGAGAGCAGAGGTTTATAATGTGGCCCAAACTTATACTTTGTGTGTTTGCCATCATTAAATTTTCAGATTGCTTAATAATTGCATAATCTATTATGAAATATTGCACATTAAAGAGCAGAGGAAGATGGACTATAATGGTCTTCATTTTTTATGTATGAGGCCAAATGATCCACTCCACGAGTAAAAAAAAAGAAAAGAAATGCAGATTACAATTGATTAAAAGTAGCTTAAATGACTTGTGAATGATAAAAAAGGGACAAAACATAAATTCGGTAGTTTACTATGGATCCATTAAACGTTATCACAATTCATAGGACGAAACTGGTTTAAATTCAAGATTTTCAGTCATCTGGTCTTGAATTTCTTTCTGTGTGTCGCTTTTTAGCTGACTTCAGGCTGTCAGACGGGTTGTTTTGAAGTTGTGTTATGATTCAGTTGCTACATTTCTGCCAACCGTGTGTGCCGCTATACAGAAACCAAACTCAGCTTTCAACAGGTTGAGCTGTGGTAAGTAGAAGAAAAACAGGCTTGATGAAAGACAAATACTCGCAACGGTGCAAAACATCTCGCATGTGGAGATTTGACATCGTCAAGGTGTTTTCGAAGAAGGCCTTTTCGTTTGAGCTCTTTCGAATGGTGTCCCTCGTTGTTGCGTTGTCTGCAGGAGAAGCTTTTCTCTTAGAAATTTTATCAAACGTTATTGGATTAAAATGTTCCAGGATTCAGCAGCCTAAGAAAAACGCCAAACAAAGAAACAAGCAGGCTTTAATTAAAAGCATTAATTGGATTCACGAGGCAAAAAGCCCCCATCCAGGATCTGTTTGTTGGTGGAATGAACGCATAATGTTTTTACGTTAATATGCAGTGTGAGCCCACACTAATATCACATTTCTGCATGCTGTAATGAAGAGCGATTGACTAGAGTGATCTGCACTGGTTCTGCCTCTTTTTGCACACTAATGGGAAAGTCTATCGCCATTTAGGATTTAATCACCCAAGATTTCCCTTTTCTACTGAGCTTTTGGATGTAATTATAAGAGAGGAATTGCACAAGAATGAACTCCGGTTCGCTGTCGAAGCTTGCAATTATTGCATTTTTATTTATGTAAAGCCAATGATAATTTCCTGTTTCTGTGCTCCTGCCAAGTTAATTTGTTGTGGAAATTAGTGTTACAAGGAGTTAGTCATTTTTAGTAACAGGAGTTGCAATCTGCTCAAAAAACAAACACAACGTATGGAAAGATTGTGTGTGGGGGGGAATCCGTCTGGTGTGAGGTACAATTTAAAGTTTAATTAATAAAGTTTAGAAGCAGATATGTAAAAAAAAAAAAATCATAAGTAAAAAAATTATAAACCACATTTGGTTTATTCCACATTTTTGAATGCAAGAACATTAAGAATCACATTCAGAACAATGTATATAAGCACCATCCCTTTTTTTTTTTTAATTAAACAACGTTCACAATAAACATTCTGCGTTTGCATCACGGCCACAACTTTCTGTCTTTAATAAACTTTAGTTCCCGTAAAACGAGATGTGTTTTACTAAACCCGGCCTCGGATCCGTTACATTTGTCCAAGAGAAAACAACAACAAACAGAACCGGGTTTTTTATCTGCGGGCTTGACAAGCGAGCTCTCCCCTCGCAACTGTACACTTAGCCTGATGAGCAGACCGAGAGGCTGCGGGTCAACAGATGAGACGGCCTGAAAGCGTGTCCATTAACAGGATGTAAGCTCGGTTCCAACAGGAACCCTCATCAGTGGATAGGTTTCGGAATTGAAAGCCCGCTCTCTTTTGTTACGTTATCTCCAGATTCTTATCGTGGAGGAGAAGCAGATCGGAGGCTCGGCGCGTCCAGGGGAGGAAACTCATCTCTAATCTACTTAATTTGTCCCCAACGCGCCTGACGACCTGCCCACTAACACTTCCACAGGCGCGGTGCACATCATCGACGGATACTTTGAATCGAGACATTGTTTCGATTCAGGTGGATGGATATACTTTTGAAAACAGTGGAGTTGATGCATTTTGACCGAAATGTATGAAAAAAACAAAACAAAACAAAACAAAAAAAAACCAACAACTAGAATGTGTTGCGTTTTACCTGCAGGCTCATCACCTCTGTATTCACACGCTAACGTGGCCGAGACTGTCCAGCTATTTAACAGACGTCGTTTTATTCGTCTTCAGTGATCGTTTCAAATTGCGGCGACAAGAAGTCACCTTCATGCACTACAATATTTATTTATTCATTTTGAACATGATGGTGTCAAATCACACACATGAACAAGGAATGGAACAGACACATATTGTTGTGCCACAATAATCTTAACATGTTCGAAAAGGAGTGGGAGGAAGTAAGAGACTTAGGAACTCCTACCCCATAAACTCATCCCATATTTTCAGATGGACCCTCATTAATAAATAATAATAATAATAAAGTAGGTTAATTCATTTTCCAACTTATCTGAGTTTACATGTCTAAATATATACCTCCATACCCACACACACTCATATGTGTTAGCCTCAACTTACACATACACACATTAGTGCTATCTGTCATCCATATTTCTATATCTTGTGAAAAATGACCTCCTTATATTTGCTTTTAAATTGCATTAAACTTTGACTTTGGTTTAGCTCCTCGTTTAACTTGTTCCGTAATTTTACACCACGAATTGAAATACAAAAGTAGTTCGAGTGACGTTGTTTCACTTGGGTTCAGATCACCGTCGTTACAAATTAAGCCCCGAAGCCGTAAATGTGCACTTTCATTTGGTTCTCCTTCTGCCTTTAGACATTTACGCAAAAGCTAAATGTGTCTTTTCTAGTACTTAACAGTCAGAAATAACTCACTGGACGTCGCCGTGATTATTTGCCTCCCGGTAGATTGCCGTCACTTAGCTCGCCATTTATCACCTCACAAATTAGCTTGGCCTCCTGTCATTTCATTGAACTCCTGAAAGGTAATCGATCCGTAGGCGATGCCCAAACTAAACAACCAGCGAGTGATTGATGCCGAAATCAAACAAAATGTTCAAAGGGGGGGAAACGAAAAGAACCAACTGAGCTGAACCGGTCCAAATGAGGAAAATGTTTGTGTTTCTCATGCGACAGTACAAAGAAATACAACACAGACTCCTTTGGCTGTCTCCTAGTAGAGCACAGAAGGCAGAGAGAGACGGAGACAGTGGGAGAGATGAGCTAATTGTGGGATTTGGGAGTGAAAGCAGCCAGGCAGATAGCTGTCGACCCAGTGTGTCTCCAGAAGGGTTTCTCTGGGACAAGAAACCCGTCGTTAAAGCTCACAGGTGGAACGTCAGCTCACTGAAAGCGAGCTGAGTCACCGTAGCAATAAATATGAGGTTTCACAAAGTGCTACGCCTTGTTGACTCCCCCCCATTTATTTTCAAAAGTGTGTCATTTTATTCAAGTATATGCTGTTATATAGACTTTTTGACCTTGCTGTCGGTGACTTACTGACAGCAAAGTGTTGCAGAGGAAGCCCACATCATCATGTTTTCACCACCGTGCTCGAAAGTTACCGAAAGGTGTGACGATGCGCTATGAATTACATCTGATGGCTCTACTTCTGCTGCACATTGTTAAACGATGATGCCAGGGCGTCGAACTCTCTCGTTTGTGTTCTCTTATTGTCACTTAACAGGTCTTGCCATATTCGCTTCACTAACTTCTAAAGGCCCTTCTGTGTCTGTTTTTGTCTTTGTAATTAGTAGTATTATTCATCTGTTAGTTCATTATGTTTTCTTGTATTGGTGTTCATCTTTTCCACAACGAGTTCTTGTTCAGCCTCTGTTTATTATCCACCTTCCCTCAGCCTGCCTGTTCCCTTCCACAGCTGTTCACAATCAGATAATGTCCTCGCCTGCGTTCAATCCTCAGTATATATAGCTCAGTTTTTTCTTTGTGATCTGGCTTCCCTGCCATTCTATTGCCTTTACGTAGACCTGAGAGGTATTGTTTTATTAAAGATATTCCAGCCCTAAGCCTACAAACTTTGTACACTTACCCCATGCTGTAGTGATCTTTCATGAGACAAGATGTCGGCCCCCTTCTCATTTGCAACATGCATTGAAGGTTGTGTGTGATGGAGCGCTTGATTTTTAAATATATATATATATATATATATATATATATATATATATATATATATATATATATATATATATATATATTTTTTATTTTTTATCTTTTCAGTGCTTTGCAATGTCAGAATTTGAGTGTGTTTTTTTCTGGGATTAGCAGTCTCAAAAGTTTTCCACTCAAGAACAAAAATTCTCACAAAGTTCAAGGCTTTGAGGTCACTGCTGATTAAATCAAACTGCTGTAATTCCTTCTTCATTGATCTCTACTAATAATGAGTTAATCAAGCAGCAGCCTGGTTACTTCCTTCCCTCACAAAGGTCTACTTAAATTTTCCATTATTAATTGCCTCAAAAAGGGACAGCTTTTTAAAAATATAAAATACTTAGCCCTAAATGATTGTCCTGAACCCATGTAGCAGGGAATGTAAATGAAATCACAAATATTCCATTGTATGTGTCGTCACTTTAAACCTGCACGAAAGAGTTGGTACTGAAAAACAGAATCAACTTGAGTTGCTGTTTTGAGCAACATTCTTCATCACTGGCTATGCAGTCAAAGCAAATGGAAATAAATTGCTTTCGTTTGGGGACGGGGTTGCTTTTCAAAATAAAAGCTTGAATGCAACAGCTGCCCTCCCAGTCATCGGTCCTGTTTGACGGCTTTTATGCCCAGTAATGTGGCATCTTTCTTTCACTGGACTGAAGAGCACGTTTCTATTTCACTCCACTAAATGCAAAGATGAACTTTAGCTGTCGTCGGCTCACACTTGGGGTGAAATAGTATCTCTAAACGTGTCCTTGAGAGAGACGCGGCGCTCGTCTGGAGCACGTGCAGCAAATGACAAGATGCGTTACCGTATCGCTTCAAAGGCACCTGTGAGAGCAGCCGGGCCGTATTTCTCCACGGCTTTCGTATTCTGCTGCGTGAGGGTGACACCGTCGAAGGGACGACCTTTGATGGAGCCTGGAGGAGCAGTGGATGGTGAGTCATTACACTCATGAATGACGACTAATCCACTGAGTGTGCAAAGGCGGCTTCAAGCTCAAGGTTCAAGACAGAAAGCATCCCGTCAAAAGATGAAAGGACTTTGTGCAAATTATTACAGCAAGTCCCCTTCTTGAGGCTCAACAAGAGATGGTATTTGAAATGGAATTAATCAGCCGCCACATTCAGAGAGCAAACCTTCACAAACAAGTTTATCTCTCGCTCGCTGAGAAATACTACAATAGAAAGCCTCTTTCTTTGTATTTGTTGGGCTGTCTGTGCTCTGGAACCTGACAGATTAATTGAAATGTCCATAGACGTAGAAAGCTGCTGGTCTAAGATCAGAGCAGTAACAGAATCCACACCAGGTTATAAAAAAGTCCAGAATAAAAGTCTTCATCTAGACCTGTGAGTCCTAATGGGATCACTCCTTGCTGTTCTTGTTCCTCTTGTTTTTTTTTTATTTGTTTCTTCTTTTTTTTTAATGATTCATTCTTAAAGATTCCTTCACTCCAGCCCTGCTTAGTCCGTTTCAGCTGAACTCCAGTTTGTTTGCCGAGGCCGCTCCAGCTCCTCCTCCTCCTCTCTCTTCATCATCGCCATTGTCTCTAAACCAATCAGCATCGCTGGCCTCACCGCCGTCTAGCACACGGGTCTGACTCCGCTCAGAGAATCTGATGCTGCCTCCATTTTTGTAAATAAAAATAATGGATGTGTGAAACTGTAAAGGTGAATTATCTAATGTAAAACACAATCACTAAAAAAAAAACTAAAGATGGTGGAACAGGGTGACTTTTATCATCCATCTAGTGACTGAGGGTGAAAAATAGCCTTCAGGCTCATGCAGGCATTTTGACAGAAATGTTAATAGAAATAAAATCAAAATAGAAAGTCAGAGTTATGACCCATAGCTCCACAGGTCTGCATCTCATTGGTCCTGCAGTCCCACCTGACCTCTCTGCAACCTCTCTCTTTTTGGGTAATAATGATCCTTCGGTGGATAGGGAAGGAGTTTGTCCTTCAGGCGGTTTTCTTCCTAGACTACAGGACTATTCCCCTTTTTAGGTCTGCCATTCATTACTCTTCTTTAGTCCTGGGACATGTATAGAGATTACAACTTTTTAGACCACATTTCCTGTTGAGATCGAGCCGAAACAAAGAGGTTAAAAGCATGTTTTGTATGTTTTTGTGTAAATCCATTTACAGATGAAGATTTTTGACTCAGACGTGAGCCTCTGCTCTTAATATGCCTTGTAAGTTTCGCTTTAATCCAAACAGTAAATCCGTTGCTCATCGGCCGTAAATCACCGGTTGCATCATTTACGACCAATTAGAAGTATTGCTTTGATCGGCCCTGCAAATGCACATCAGGAAATCGCTGTATCTCACAGGCATAGCTCACTAGCAAAAACAACTATGAAAACATACAGATGAAACGCTGTTTTCTACGGCGCAGAGCAAGAACTGAGGCAGAAATGATATCAGCAGGAAATCTTTTTCTGATAAATGCTGAGACGTTGAGATTTTAAGCTGATCTAATAATATTGCCTTTTGAGCTGTTTTTACGTTTTTAATCTCTTTACAGCTTTATCTGTCAATAACATGAAAATAGACAAAGAATCTGGTGACATCTAACGTGTAAAGCAAATACGCATCTTGGCTTTTATTAACCTGTGGTAATAAATACAAAAACAATTAATCTCTTCATCAATTCCAGGCATAAATTGTATTTATCTTTTATTCAAGGGATAATGAGGCAAAGAACGTTTTTCAATAAAGCTGTTTTCTTGCAAAAAAATCTACTAATCATTTACCAAAACTGGAGAAACGGAGTAAAATTTTAGTTCTATTCTTGTTTTCCTTCAAGAGAGGTAAGGTGAAACCGTACAGCACAGGTTATAATATGCTGGATCTTTCTTTAAGGGAAAAAAAACAACTACTTTTAATAAATACAAGCATGTATACAAAAACATGATTAAATCGGCTGTCTAGTCCAATCACAAGGAAAGATTCAGCCACCAGTCAAAGTCTCTGAGGATCTCTGATTAAATCACATCCTCTCACTTTTTTACTGTAGCCAACGAAACGCCATTTCTGGGGGAAGCAGAGCTCCTTTCAGATGTCTTTTGATTTTTGATTTTTTTTGTCGCATTAAACTTTTCAAGATCATTAAAAAAAAGAAAAGAGAAACTTTTCAAGTGGGAAAAAATGAGTTTCAAACCAAACTCATCCTGTGAAAAAATCTACTGCAACTGCCTCCTTTGCTGAACCTCAAAACAAATGCGATTAATCACAACTTCACTAGACACACCTACGGCAGCTTGCTGCCTGTCTTGTAAGATCAACACATTTCTTAATGACGAGCTGTCTGACCAGGCTAACTCTGTAAAATCACAGCGGGAGAAAACAAACAGGAAGGCCTCACCCGGGTTTCCAGTCCTCACTTCTGGGAAAATATTCTGTTGACCGACAAGATAAAATGGGAACTGGAGTAGGCCAAAAAAATAAAATAAAAAATAAATAAAAATCATGAACCAGCAATACAAGATTGCAAAGAAAAATGACAGTTTCCCGGGACTGCAGTGAACCACAGAGAACCATTATCTACAAATGAAGAAAACATGGAGCAGCGGGAAACTTTCCCAGGTCTGGCAGATTGACCAAAATTACTCACTGCAGGCCTCAGTTAAGGTCAGAGTTCATGACTAAAAGACGACAAAGAGAGTGGGAAAAAAAAAACTGCATTCATGCAAGAGAGTCGAGGTGAAAACCACTGCTGAACAAGAAGAGCTGAGAGACAATAATGAATTAACTTTAGCTGGCAAATGTGTTTCCACATATAAGGCTGTGCAGTTTTTTTTTTTTTTTGTGAATTAAAAAAAACAAAAAAGAAAAACACTTTATACACTGCTCAAAAAAAGTAAAGGGAACACTCAAATAACACATCCTAGATCTGAATGAATAAAATATTCTCATTGAATACTTTGTTCTGTACAAAGTTGAATGTGCTGACAACAAAATCACACAAAAATCATCAATGGAAATCAAATTTATTAACCAATGGAGGCCTGGATTTGGAGCCACACACAAAATTAAAGTGAAAAAAACACACTACAGGCTGATCCAACTTCAATATAATGTCCTTAAAGCAAGTTAAAATGAGGCTCAGTATTGTGTGTGGCCTCCATGTGCCTGTATGACCTCCCTACAACGCCTGGGCATGCTCCTGATGATGTGGCGGATGGTCTCCTGAGAGATCTCCTCCCAGACCTGGACTAAAGCATCCGCCAACTCCTGGACAGTCTGTGGTGCAACGTGACGTTGGTGGATGGAGCGAGACATGATGTCCCACATGTGCTCAATCGGATTCAGGTCTGGGGAATGGGCGGGCCAGTCCATAGCTTCAATGCCTTCATCTTGCAGGAACTGCTGACACACTCCAGCCACATGAGGTCTAGCATTGTCCTGCATTAGGAGGAACCCAGGGCCAACCGCACCAGCATATGGTCTCACAAGGGGTCTGAGGACCTCATCTCGGTACCTCATGGCAGTCAGGCTACCTCTGGTGAGCACATGGAGGGCTGTGCAGCTCTCCAAAGAAATGTCACCCCACACCATTACTGACCCACTGTCAAACCGGTCATGCTGAAGGATGTTGCAGGCAGCAGACTGCTCTCCACGGCGTCTCCAGACTCTGTCACGTCTGTCACATGCTCAGTGTGAACCTGCTTTCATCTGTGAAGAGCACAAGGCGCCAGTGGCGAATTTGCCAATCCTGGTGTTTTCTGGCAAATGCCAAGCGTCCTGAATGGTGTTGGGCTGTGAGCACAACCCACATCTGTGGACGTCGGGCCCTCATACCATCCTCATGGAGTCGGTTTCTAACCATTTGTGCAGACACATGCACATTTGTGGCCTGCTGGAGGTCATTTTGCAGGGCTCTGGCAGTGCTCCTCCTGTTCCTTCTTGCACAAAGGCAGAGGTAGCGGTCCTGCTGCTGGGTTGTTGCCCTCCTATGGCCTCCTCCACATCTCCTGGTGTACTGGCCTGTCTCCTGGTAGCGCCTCCAGCCTCTGGACACTACGCTGACAGACACAGCAAACCTTCTTGCCACAGGTCGCATTGATGTGCCATCCTGGATGAGCTGCACTACCTGAGCCACTTGTGTGGGTTGTAGAGTCCGTCTCATGCTACCACGAGTGTGAAAGCACCACCAACATTCAAAACTGACCAAAACATCGGCCAGACAGCATAGGTACTGAGAAGTGGTCTGTGGTCCCCACCTGCAGAACCACTCCTTTATTGAGTGTGTCTTGCTAATTGCCAATAATTTCCATCTGTTGTCTATTCCATTTGCACAACAGCAGGTCAAATTGATTGTCAATCAGTGTTGCTTCCTAAGTGGACAGTTTGATTTCACAGAAGTTTGATTTGCTTGGAGTTATATTGTGTTGTTTAAGTGTTCCCTTTATTTATTTTGAGCAGTGTAACTTTTTCATATCTGTCTGTCTATCACAAAAACAGGAGAGGTCTGTAAGCATTCAGTAATTTATTTTGCACTGGAGTACAGTTTATCTTCTAGGAAGATATGGATTTAATCAGAAATGTGGAGAAATGTGGTGACCAGATTTAGTTGATATTTGACTTTACCAGGAATTAACTGGTAAAAAAACAAACAAAAAAAAAACAAACTTTTTTTTCCCAGTCATTAAAAAACTCAGCTTGATGATCTGAAACTTAGAAACTTAGATTTGAAAAAAATAAATCAACAAACAAAAACTACCCTCAGCTGACCCTTTAATGTGAATAACATAAATAAAAAGCAGGTATTTTTCTAATTTTCCGGGATTAGTTTGAAGTTCCCCTTTGCTGCTGGCTTTCATGATCACATCCGTTTAGATCAGAACAGGACACAGATGAACTTGAAGCCGTTTTCTTCCAGGAGGCTGAAAAACGAATCTCTTGTTTTTGATTGGCTAAATCTGCATGTTGTTCTCTGTGTGCCATGAATGAAACCGCTGACTCAGGCGACCTCGGTAACCTCTCACACACTCCGGCTGCGTCTTCGTCCAGGTTTATCATCCGCAGCGCCCCCCCTCCCACCCCTCCTGCCAGGCAACCTGCAGGTAAAAAAATAAACCCCCCAAAAAAACAATAAAACTTTCATCTGACGCCAGAGCCACACACACACGGAAAGCGGATTGTGTGTGGCTAGATAATGGGAAAGCAGTGATGAAAGCGAGAGAAAAATGAAACACATTCCAAGCTCGGCTTCTCCGGGACGTCAGGGGAAATTTTGGACTTGGTTTATTTCTCGGCAGAGACGTACGAGGCTATCATCAGACCGAGAGAAGCGGATCTTACAGGGTGGTGGGTTTATCTGAAAATGCTCAGGAAATGAGACACTGGAACAAATGTTCCTCCCTGCAACTGATGGGCTCACCTTTTGGTTCTAAAGCTTTATCAAACGCAACTCACTGCTGCTGCTGCCGCTGCTGCACAGGCCTCTGGACCTGCACAAGTAAATCTAGTTTTGAGTTGTAAATAATACAGTCATGTGGGGGGAAAACAGGACACTGCAAGAAACATTCGTTCCTTCACTAAGATGAATTGACTAATGGAAGTTGAATCTTGTTTTATATGCCTCTGGATAACAAAAGTGATTACTCAAACAACATAAATCAACCTGGTTTTACCTTTTAAGGAAAATATGCGTACATCACGAAAGAGAGTAGCGCAACTTTTACTCAAGTAAACGTAAAAAGAAGCCAAGACTTTTTCCGAAGGAAGGAAGGGTTAAGAAAAAGCATCTGGTGAAAAAGCTACTTGAGTACTGAGTAACGGATTGTTACGTCTGATTTAATGTTTAAAAATTATTACAATCAGACTGACTGAAAATATCAAATTAGAAGTAAATGTTGGTATTTTAGAGACTAGCATGGAAAAAAAGCAATACAAATTCATAACAAAAACACATTTGAAGCAGAAGAAACACTTTTCTGAATCAATATTTTTCCAGGCAAAACTTATGAGATCAATACTTAATGCGTGAGGTCAGTACCTGGGCTTTGACAGGACCACGGACTTTTTGATTCTTAATCCACAGAGTGTTTGGTCCAGCTCTGCTTCAGCTTTAGTTTGTTTTACAGACAGTCACGTTTTCTTGAGTCTCCCTCTTAATTGATCTTTGCAACAAAAAAAAAGTTTCCCTCTGTTCTGGTGTTGAAATAATCCAGTTATAGACTCATCTCTCTCTCAGACCAACATCATTATTATTATTATTACTACGGTCAAATGAACATTATTCCTGGTCTTTGTCTACATCCTCAGCCTGGCCTTCACATTTTTCTGAGACATTTTCGCTGTGCAGACTACTTGTAGCTCCCTGCTCTCAGGATGAACCTGCTTAGATAGAGCGACTTGTTCTTATTGTCCTGAACTTGTGGAATATTTTCTGTCATTAAAACTCTTTTGAGACCCCTTTTAAAGCCCTTTCCAGACTCATTAGCAGCTGTCTTAAAGGTTTTTTGATTCTCCATTCTCTTTGTTATTTGTTAAAAGCACTGGATCCGTTTCACTGTGGATTAAAATCGATATTACCTTTCCACATGTTCAAATGCCTACATCAGTTGTAGTGCGGGGTCATGACTGTAACCTCGCCGACATTATACCTTAAAACATTGCCGTCTTTTCACACCTCCACAGCCTGTCTAATGGAGGTTATGATGCCATTAGGAGCAGAGTGACGCCGTGCTGGGGAGCGCTGAGAAACAACAGACTAATTGCTTTGTGAGTGGTCTCATTAGCTGACATGGCTGATGAAAACCTAGAGCTGCGCTCCGTCACTATAGTGACAGCCTTGGATTTTACCTGAAACCAGAATTACTCCCAAGTCTCTGTGAGAGAAGGAGGCAGACGAAGCAGCTGGTCAGCGGAGATTTGATCCGTGTGACTTCCCTCTCGGTGCCTCGTCGTCTTCCTGGCCTTCCCTCTCCGTCTGTAATGAATATAAACAACATTTGATTCGGAAACATTAAACCATTTAAAATCGCTTATTACAATAATTACTAAATTTTTGGTGACGTGTGGGAGTTGGAAGACCGATGTCTCCTGCGGAGCATTGCTAATTTTTTTCCCCCATCAGAGGACTCATTAAACTCTCCGCAATTAATCACAGCGTGTTTCTGGTAAACAAATATGTCAAGATTGTGCAGATCTGCCTCCCCACCCCCAAAAAACATTAATAACTATTATCTTGCCTTTTTCTCCTCCTAAGAACTGCTCAAAAATGGCTTATCTGTTGAAATTAGGTCCAGATTCTGATGCCATGTTCCATAATTGCCTCTCAGTGTTTTGTTTGATAAGAACAAATTCTAATGAGCTGATTTTCCCCTGAACAACCATGATGTTTTTGTTGAATACAGAAAGACAAAGAGTTCTTTGCTAAGTATTTTGTACCACCTTAATTCTATAAAAACACCCGCAAAACTGACTCCAAACAAACACACTTCTACATGCAAGAAAACGGACGCTTGTGCGGGAAAAGTTCAGCGTCGACATGGAGTAACTGAGTCCTGGCTGCTCTCTCTTTGAAAGGAAGGCCGAGTCAGATAAAATCTCTCAGAGGCGTGATACAGATCCAGTCAGCGTTACAAACACGCCGCCGCCACGTAAGATTAGATTGGAATCTACGTAATGAATTGTTGATTTGAAAAATGGATCCTCTTAATGATCCTTGTGGTGGATAATTTTCTAAATGCACTCCTCATAAATTGTCTGAAGTGTCCTCCAAAGGAGGCGGGTGAGACGGAACAGTCATTTCGCAACGTAGCGGCAGCCTGTCGAAGGATGACGCAGTGAAATCAATCCGACAGGGAGGAGAAGCAGAGCCGTAAGACCGGGGCAGCGCGGGGTCTTCTGGATTATCAACGATGAACAGCGATTTCAGAATCTCGGGTCTGGATATCAGTGGCGTCCAGTTCGCTATCAAAGAGTTACCCGGCTTTTTGAAACGTCAACAAATGTAAAAGCATTTTACCCCTATTTAAAGGGGCAGTATTACTATTGTGTTTTCCAGGCACATGGCACCGTTTTCTGACATAAATCAACCTTTTAGCAGCATTCTGACCAGCGTTGCTCTGAGAAATGACTCGGCAGATGAGCAGCTCCACCAGCTGTTTGCTCATTGCTGCTGGCTAGTCTGAAGGAGCCGAGTGGAGACGTCACGGAGGAGGGGTGATCTGTGAGGCAGAGGTTTGAAATCGTCTCGAAGGCGGAGCTGAATCCACCCAGGAGTTTTGCACAGCTGAATGGTTGCCATGGGAGATTAAAGGATTTATCCGACATGGATGAAAGAATCAAGGCAACACTCCAGGTATGTTCATGATGAGGGAATAACATTCAAACATAAAGCTCAAAAAAGTCGATTTTACATAATACTGTCCCTTTAATGGGTCACCAGCATGTGGCTCAAAACTGAGCAGCGTTCAGTCACTCCAGAACGCTGCTGCCATGAGCTGCACAGGTCTGGAACCAGAAGAGAATATGAATGAGAAACATAAATCTTAATCATAAATCTCATAAATGCAGCAAAAGACAAACGGTCAGAAACAGCAGCAGAAACACAAAGCAGCTGGTCAGACATAAGAATCTAATAAATGTAGATGTTTCCTTGATCTAAGATGGGTTTGGATAGTTGAACGTCAATAAAAAATGAAAACCTGTTTCTTCAAATTCATACCCCTCATTCAGTGTCTTCCAGTGTTTTGGGAGACACCTCTACCATTTCCAATCAGACACTAACGTCGTGGTCTTGATCAAATAAAGTCAGTTTGGGCCTGACTATGAAACACCAAATCAACAAAAGAAAAAAGGCCGTCGTTTTTCACCACAGATTTTTCAATACTTTCAAGGTTAAATTTAATCTGCATGAATATTTTAAAACATATTGGTGTCATGAGGTTTACGTACAACTTCTGTCCGTTTTCATTCTTTCTGATTGAAAATAGTTATTATTATTTTCAGAAATTTCATTAAAACCACCAAGGTCAAGCTCAAGGATTAGTTGAAAACAGTCAGAGTTTAAGGTGGTTATTAGAAATAAACCTCTGAAGGACAGCACTGACTAAAAAAGCAAAATTAAAAAAGAAAACTCATTCAACCATTTAATTCCTGGAACATGGAGCCAACGTTGCCATGAAATTTCTATACAGAAAAGCCGAATAAAGAAAGTACGTTTAAGAACAGAAACGCTTTTCATAACCTGAAGAATGTTGCTGCTTCTCACACCAGCGGCCTCGTCAAAAACAACATAATCAGTCAAGACATTCCAACAGGTTTATTAACTGCGAGCATGCAGTTGAAAACACGTGCAGACGCCACGGGGTCCTCCATGATACCAGAGACTCTGACATGATGAAAAGGTTGGTGAAGACCCAGCAGTGGAGCTCGGCAGACGGTGAAGAGCCTGCAGACTCTTTATGTTTTAGTCATGGAGCATGACACAGACACACCGGAGGCTATCGCCGCATCTCGGGAGAGCGAGAGCGAAGGGCTGGGGAGACGGACGGAAGAGCGAAGGTCTTGCAGAATGTGATGTAACCGTTCTCATCACAACACGTCATCCGGCTTTCATCCCTAAGAGGTCAAAAAGTGTGACTCCGAAAGCCAGACAGGTGTCTCTGACTCCAAAGACTCGAAACTTTAAAATCTTCAGGCGCATTTCAGTTCGAGATGCTGCCAAAGGTGTTTGGTATTCCTGTGTGATATTACAGGGATAGAACGAAGCCTACGGAGTTTTAGAAATGACAATTTGAGATAAATGGATCAATGGAGAAGCAGCATCAAGCTTCACCTGGAATCTGGAACAAACTGCCAGAAAACTGTAAAGCTGCTGAAACACTGAGTTCCTTCCAATCAAGACTAAAACTCCACCTGCTCAGAGTTGCTTTTGAACCACAATAACTGGAACATTGACCAACCTGTTTGATTGATTTGATCATTTTAACGGTGACACTTGACAAAATGCAACGTGGGTTACTGGTTTTCATTTACGATGTTTTTATGTTTCCGTGACGTAAAGCACTATGAACTGCATTGTGGCTAAAATGTGCTTTAATAATAAACCTGATTAATTGAATGAAAATATGACTTTTTAGGGACTCTGTGTTTGTGTCAGGTCATTTCACAGGACATGAAGCGCTGTGGAAAAAGTATTTACCCCTTCAAGATTCCTTTTGGTTTTACGTTGTGATTCACACCAAAGGGGTTTCAGATTATCAGGAGAAAAAAAACACAAAATGCATTTTTACATAATGATTAATTGAGAGAAAACATTATCCGAACCAAGTGGACCATATTCCTTTTTGACTGGAGTTTGACTTTGGTTTCATTTGTTGATGAGTTGATATTCATCCATCCCAATCAACTGCGAGAATCAGGCTAAATTCAATGACCTTCAATACGCATTTGTTTGTTTTTCACGGTTGCTGACACTGATATGAATTTTTAAAATGTATTTATTCTCAACCTTTTTGACCTTGGTTAAATATTTTTATTTTATTTTATTTTTTTCTGTAATTCTGTCTATCAACCATCTATCAATATCTAAGCCAGTTTCAGACTGTATTCTTTGAGCTTGCATCCTCAGAGATGTCCTGTCAAAATCCAAAACGTGGAGCATTAACATCAAACATGTTTCTCTGTCTGTCAAGGTACGTCTGTATGCATATGTGTTGTTTTTCACTCAAATTTGCAGATTATAGGCTGAATATAACAAGGTGTTACATTGATTATGACTTAAGCTCAGATCACAGACTTATTTAGCAAAATACGTTTGTAATTAAAACATATTTCTTTTTCTCTAAATAAACCATGAGCCGGCTTTATGGGATCCTCTCCACAGGACTGTGCTGTGGAGTCTCTTGTGCAAGAGTGTGTGTGCAAACATCTCCATATATGATATTAATAGGCTTTTCTTTATTTCCTGCAAACAAAACTGTCACTTTTTTACCCTACGTGAAGAGCAAATGTGGCCGATGTGCCTCGTCGTTCCACTTTTAAGAGGTTTTATGATTAAAACATTTGGGTTTTGCATATATAGTGTCGTGAAACACTGGGGTCAGTTCTCATCCATACCTCAGTTGGCCTCCAGCAGACGTCACATTGACCTTCAGAGTGCCGATGTATTGACGGCGCACACGACCTGGAGTCTGAATCATGTTTGAAATGACGGGAAATTTGAGAGCAGCAGATAGGGGCAAAAAGTGGCTCAGTGGTACAACAATAATAAAATAAAAAAAACCCTTAGCACACACAATGATGGATGAATGAGCCACGGGGGTGTCTGCTGTGTGCATGAGCATGCTTCTGCACTTTTGATGAGTTGGTGGGCAAAGACACAAACACTTGCGGTGCTGGTACAGTTACAGAGGAATATAAGAACGAAGAACATGTCAACGTAAAGTAAAACCACCTGAATACGCTCACCAACCGCTTTATTAGGCAGAGTTTTCTGCAGGTTTCTGAAGAACAAAGTGCAAAGAAAATAATTTTAAACCCTCCAATGTGGCCTAGTTAAAACAATTCTCCAATAAAGCGTAGGCCAACATTTCTCCACACAGATGTAAAAACACACACACACACATATATATATATATATATATATATATATATATATATATATATATATATATATATATATATATATATATATATATATATATATATAGGGTGTACCTATCCTGCCATGTGAAAGATTGAAAGAAGGGTGGCATGTAGAGACTGTCATGATCCGTGGTCCTATGTGTTTATTTTCTAGTTTCTGTGTGATTCTGTTCCCTGTTGGTCCTGTCTCTGCGTCTTTCCCCGTTGATTGTCTCCCAGGTGTGTCTCGTTCCCGTGATTGCCCCGTGTGTATTTAGTCTCCCCTGTTGTCTGTATTCTTCGTCGGGTCCTTGTCAATTGAATGCTCATTGATGTCACCTGTCTCCGTGCTGCCAGTTTTCCTCGTGCTGTTTCCCCGTTGTTCCTTGTTGTTGATCCTTGTCATTAAATTCATCATTTTCCATCACAACCTGGGCCTAAGCGTCATCTCACTCACCGTAAACCACCGCCTCATGACAGAAGGACCCGACCAAACGAACGGTGAGGAAGCTATGGCATACTGCCCCCCAGGTGTGGGACCACGTCGCCACGAGCGCCCAAAACCGCTGGAGGTCCCGGCCCCTGGGCGCTGGAATCACCAGCGCTCTGAGCCGCCGGAGGTCCCGGTCCCTAGGCACCCAAGTCACCGACGCGACGACAAGCTGAGTCCCTGGTGGGGAGCACGTTTGGCGTACTGCCCCCCAGGTGTGGGACCACGTCGCCACGAGCGCCCAAAACCGCTGGAGGTCCCGGCCCCTGGGCGCTGGAATCACCAGCGCTCTGAGCCGCCGGAGGTCCCGGTCACTGGGCACTGGCGTCACCATCGCTCTGGGCCACCGGAGGTCCCGGTCCCGGAGCATCGACGTCGTCACCGCCCTCGACCACCGGAGTTTCCCGTGCCCGCTGCCGGTGAGCAGCCGCCGGAGTCCGCTGCCGGTGTACAGTTCCCTCCAGAGTCCCCTAGTGTCCCTCCAGAGTCCCCTAGTGTCCCTCCAGAGTCCCCTAGTGTCCCTCCAGAGTCCCCTAGTGTCCCTCCAGAGTCCCCTAGTGTCCCTCCAGTGTCCCTCCAGAGTCCCCTAGTGTCCCTCCAGAGTCCCCTAGTGTCCCTCCAGAGTCCCCTAGTGTCCCTCCAGAGTCCCCTAGTGTCCCTCCAGAGTCCCCTAGTGTCCTTCTCGAGTCCCCTAGCGCCCTTCCCGAGTCCCCTAGCGTCCTCCCAGAGCTTCCTAGCGCCCTTCCCGAGTCCCCTAGCGTCCTCCCAGAGCTTCCTAGCGCCCTTCCCGAGTCCCCTAGCGTCCTCCCAGAGCTTCCTAGTGTCCTTCCCGAGTTCCCTAGTGTCCTTCCCGAGCTCCCAGCGCCCGCAGCAGCCGGCGCTCCGCCAGAGCTCCCAGCTCCAGAGCTCCCAGCGCCCGCAGCAGCCGGCGCTCCGCCAGAGCTCCCAGCGCCCGCAGCAGATGGCGCTCCGCCAGAGCTCCCAGCGCCCGGAGCAGCCGGCGCTCCGCCTGAGCTCTCCGAGTCCGCTGCCGGTGAGCAGCTCCCCGGTGAACCTCCCGAGAATCCAGCCGGCCGTCCTGCCGGTTCCACAGCCTCGGCTCCGCCCGAGACTCCGCCCGGCCGTCCTGCCGGTTTCCCGGCCTCTGCTCCGCCCGGCCGTCCTGCCGGTTTCCCGGCCTCTGCTCCGCCCGGCCGTCCTGCCGGTTTCCCGGCCTCTGCTCCGCCCGGCCGTCCTGCCGGTTTCCCGGCCTCTGCTCCGCCCGGCCGTCCTGCCGGTTTCCCGGCCTCTGCTCCGCCCGGCCGTCCTGCCGGTTTCCCGGCCTCTGCTCCGCCCGGCCGTCCTGCCGGTTCCCCGGCCTCTGCTCCGCCCGAGCCCACGGCCTCTGCTCCGCCCGAGCCCACGGTCTCTGCTCCGCCCGGACCCCAGTCTCCAGCGCCTGCAGCAGCCGGCGCTCCGACCGGCCCACCGCGGCACAAGCTCCGCCTCCAGCGTCGCCGCCCACCGCGGCTCAAGCTCCGCCTCCAGCGTCGCCGCCCACCGCGGCTCAAGCTCCGCCTCCAGCGTCGCCGCCCACCGCGGCTCAAGCTCCGCCTCCAGCGTCGCCGCCCACCGCGGCTCAAGCTCCGCCTCCAGCGTCGCCGCCCACCGCGGCTCAAGCTCCGCCTCCTGCGTCGCCGCCCACCGCGGCTCAAGCTCCGCCTCCAGCGTCGCCGCCCACCGCGGCTCAAGCTCCGCCTCCTGCGTCGCCGCCCACCGCGGCTCAAGCTCCGCCTCCTGCGTCGCCGCCCACCGCGGCTCAAGCTCCGCCTCCTGCGTCGCCGCCCACCGCGGCTCAAGCTCCGCCTCCTGCGTCGCCGCCCACCGCGGCTCAAGCTCCGCCTCCTGCGTCGCCGCCCGCCGGACCTCCCACGAGAGGTCTGCCTCCTGTGCCGTGGTCGGCCCCCGGGGGGTTTTGCGGTGCTTATTTCGTTTTGGATTTGTTTTTTGTTTTTCTGGACTCTGGCCCTCCTACCGTCGCCCCTCCGCCCACCCTGTTGGGATCTGGTTTTTGTTTCTGGACTCTGGCCCTCCTGCCGTCGCCCCTCCGCCCACCCTGTTGGGTTGTTTTTTGTTTTTTGGACTCTTTTTGTTGGGCGCCTGGTAGTCGCCCCTTGAGGAGGGGGTACTGTCATGATCCGTGGTCCTATGTGTTTATTTTCTAGTTTCTGTGTGATTCTGTTCCCTGTTGGTCCTGTCTCTGCGTCTTTCCCCGTTGATTGTCTCCCAGGTGTGTCTCGTTCCCGTGATTGCCCCGTGTGTATTTAGTCTCCCCTGTTGTCTGTATTCTTCGTCGGGTCCTTGTCTATCGCTTGTCATAGTTTGTCTACTGAATGTCTATTCCTTGTTGGTTGATGTCACCTTCTCCGTGCTATCAGTTTCCTCGTGCTGTCTCCCTGTTGTTCCTTTTGAGAAGTCCTTATCATTAAATTCATCATTTACCGCTACATCCTGGGTCCTGCCTGCGTCTTCACTCACCGGTAAACACCGCTCCCTGACAGAGACATGCTGATTGAGTTTGCAATCTCTAAAGCCTTAACAGTCCAGCTCTCCCCAATACTTTAATCCAGTTTATCCCTTTGAGGCAAAAACAGCAAGCCTGCTCATCGTCAATCTTTTGATTGTTCAGTGACCTTGAGCTGGCAAATAATGAGATTGCCTGGGTTACACTGGCTATCCTGCTACGGAGCTACATTGACAAGACGGACACCTAAAAAAAAAAAAAAAACTCATTAAAAGTAAAACCTACTGATTACATCATTGAGCACAAGCCTGAGCAGCTGAAGGCGGAATAGACCCGGGGGATTAGGGATCCAAAGCAGCAGAAAGATCGCATTTTTAGATTATTTTTGCTTCTTAGTTTATCATCAGTTAATTTGGGAATACTTTTTCAGGCGTTTTTGGTGATTCTGGTGTGGCCAGCTAACTGATTAATTGTCAGCTAAACATTTCCGAAAGAAAATCCAGTCCGTTTTTTTTTTTTTTTATCAATTTATAGGTAACAAAGAATAGTGATTGGGCAGAGTAAGATTCTTTTTATAGCTTAATTTATACACTAAGCAACAAAAAAAAAGTATTTATCCTTTTCTATTCAACATCCATTCTGGTGAATGGCTTAAACCAAACGAATCACATCAGAATGTTCTACTTGACCCGTTTTACATTATATGTTAAATACTCAAACCATTTCACTTCATTAGATTTGATCATGAATTCCAATGACAGACAAGCAACATGCAACTGAAGTGAATTCAAACAAGATTTACAAATCTGGCGAGCAAACTCAATACCTTTTATCTTCATTTGCAGCTGAAGGTTTTGGGTGTAGCGTTACTGTCTTTGCATGGCTGGAGATTTGAAATATTTCTTACTGTTCTTATGTGCAAAATAGCTGCTGTCGGATCGAGCTGACAGCGTCTGGGAACATCAGCGTTCAGGTTTTACTACAGAGCATAAACAACATCCAGGGCTGGGTTTCAGCGAGGACGCTTTGATCCGAGCTCTGGCTCTTTGGGGTTCTCTGATCTTTTTTTTGTAAGATAAGCGTCTGATCGATCTTTAGCTTCCTTTAACAGGTGTTCGCTCCGGATTGCCTGTATTTGGCTCAATTTACCTTTCTGTCAATCCCAATCAGCCTCCCTGTTCATGTTGTAAAACATCCCTGCGGCGTAAAGCTGCCACCAGCATATTTTACAGATTCGATGGTCCGCTCAGGGTGATGGGTGCTATTTTATTTTATTTTTTTTCCCCTCCATGTCCACTTAGTGCAGTTTTGTTTTACCTGACTGGAGCACCACCTCTACCACCCAAACATTATATAAATATGACAAGGCTGGATGAAGAAGAACCACTAGGAAGTCAAAATATGGCACCAATCAACCAAAAATCACAAAACAAAATGGTTGTTTTTAAGAAAAAAAAATACAACCAACATAAAACACTTGACTGTAGAGTCAGAATATTCAGCTCACCGTACTTATTTATATTGTGCACTTTAGATATGTCTATATTTCTTGAGGTACTATGTGACCTGGGAAAATATTTTAAAATTTAACAGAGTTTTAGAGGGTAGACCCAGTCAGATTAGCTCACAGTTTGACTCACATCCCTCACAGTTTTGAAAAGCTTGCTACGCCGCTGCCTGCAGGACGTTCTCTACTGGAAGCACAGAGGCAAGAAAACGTTGCCACCTCGTGCTGATTTGAGCACATTTTAAATGATAAGCACTGGACAGGTCAGAGAGGATGCAGGTAATTAAAAGTGTGCAACTTACCATCGCCACACACACAAAAAAATTTGTTTTGTTGCTCTAATGTGGCGGGTCACAAAATCATGAGCCAGATCCCGTTTTTCAGTTGTTTCAACTGCACTCTGACTCACCACTAAAAAAAGAGAACGACGGTATTCAAAGGCATGAAAATTAGGACGTGTTAATTTTTCATTTCGTAGCACAGTTTGAATTAGAAGCGTGTGGTCAAATGATTTTGTAATAGGCCGGCTTCTAAAAATAAATCCCAAAATTGTGTTCTTTGAAAAAGCGAAATTAGAATAACCGCAGTAAAGGGCAAACGTAACTGCTGAAGCGCATTTACAAAGGTACAGGAGGCGGCGACAACAGCACCGCTACTGACGAAACCTCACGTTTTGGTCGCATTTTTTTTATTTTCTGAATATAGAGGGAAAACTGACAGATTTCCTGTTTTAGACTCCCTGTTTTCTTTAACTTAGACCTCTTATGTGCTGTTGGAGCTCCTGATCAGGAAGGAATCAAAAGACAAAAAGTAAAACGTTACTTTTGCGTGCAACAAACAGTTCAGAAGCCGCCCAAAGGTAGAGTATTGATTTCACTGTCAGGGATGGTTTAAGGCCAATTAGAGTGAAGCTTATTAAATGAGCTCAGAACCGCGGGAGTTTAGAGCTGGTGAGTAGGCAGGGCGTGAGGAGATTATATTAACAGATAAAGTATTTCAACAGTGTTATAGCTGGCTAACACATAAGGAAGTATTTACACTTCACTTTTTCATATCTTGTGACAAAACAATCACAAACTTTTCTCTACTTTATTGGGGGAGTTAGAAATAAAAATGAGAACAGTGTGTAGAGACTTTCATCCCAACTCAGACTGGTTCACTAAAGACTTGAGATTTAACCTGGATGTGAGATTTGAGTCTTATTGCCAGCTTCTGTCTCATGTAATGCAGAATAAAAGGAAACAGGCATGTGAGCTACAGACTGCTGCTGCTGCACGTTTTACTGTGAAACGATGACTTTATTATTAGCCAGGGACGTTGGGGGACTATGGGTGTCAGTAGCTCTAATCCATCTGTTTGTGTTAGCTATGGCATCATAATGTTGCCCATATGAAAGGAGAAGATGTCGACCACGCATTTCAATATGGCCGCTCCTCGCATCCACAACAGCAAGCTGTGGTGGAAACTCGTTTGTTTTACGAGACGCACTTTTAAGAGTACATAATGAATGAGATGAATGAGTGAGCAATATGAAAACTGAGTCATTACGAAGACTAAAATGCACAATTGATTCGTTAAGAAATTCACCATAAACAGGTTTTATTATTTTTTAAATAATTTTTCCACGAGCCTAAAGGCCTGCTTATATTTCTAATGCTGTAAATATTGTATGTGAATGATTTTCGAAATAATGTAACTCCTTTTGTAGAAGATAGACGGATGATGAATTCAATCTTACATAATTAAAAGAAAACTGACACCAAATGTAAAAAGACTGAAAAATCTGTAATTAGTGTTCTTGTGATGATTTAGGCAACAGCTCAAGTCTGAGTGAGTGTAAAATTTGATTGAGGAAGCATTTCTGTGTAAATACACAAAAATGAAGGCTTTAGAAGGCACGCTTTAATTTAGGATCGATTTTAAAAAAAGGGAGTAAAATCCAAAATTGATATCAGGACGTTGAAATAGTAGGAAGAAAACGTAGCGACTGTGGAAGATCACAGATCGAAACCATTTTGTTCATCCTTCATGTGCTTTTTGGTCTAAAGCAAAAAAAAAAAAAGGACGGTTCTTGGCAGAGTTATTAACTTGCTGAACAGTGGAAAGATAGAGCAGCCATCTGCAGGGAAGATCTTGCCAGTGACGGTTTTAGCTTTGCAGACACACACTCTGCCCACAAACAGGAGCGTCGGTCCAAGACGGGACGGGGAGGCTCACAGCGAGCTGCTGGCACCGGCCAGAACAAAAAGGTGGGACATAAAACCGGCAGCGATGCCAAGAGTTTCATCCCCTCCGTCTAAAACTCTGCACCATTTGGCATCCTGAAATCTTTTCGTAAATTTTTTTTAAAAATCAGACTGCATGTATTTTGCATGTTGCGGCTCTGCTGAGGATAATAACTGTCCAATTAGTCATTAGTGATGCATGAGTTTGATTCTGTTAACAATCCAGGCGTCTTCGTTGTGCCACTTCCTGTTCACTTCATTCTGCCCTCACCGCCTCACCAGAACTCATCGACTGTTATTGAGAAGTACACTTTGTTAGTTTGGATCAAATTCTGACCTTCTCGCTGCGTTTTCAAAAATTTTAGGAACGCCTCCACATTCAAATTCAGTGTGATGAAAACGTATCACAGGTGTCCTCATTGTTTTACCAAAATTACCTTAAATGTTTCCAATCATAAAACAAATTTTAGTGTCAGAATTCCAGTGATTATTTAGTTTAAATAAGAGATCAAAGATCTCTAAACCAATTTAGACAAGCATTTGCAATGTTTGGAAATGAATGTCTTACATTCACCGAGACTTTCAGGCCTTTCTTCTGGCAAAACTGTTTTTAATTCAGTCAATACTGGGGAGTTTTCACACAAGCATGTTCAGACTTTGACAAGGCCGTTTTCGAAACCTTCATTTAGTTTGTTTTGGGGCGGTTGAGAGTTGGACATGCTCTTGTGCTTTGCATCATTCTGCCGTTGTATAACCAGTATGATCTTGAGCGTAGCTGCAAACTGGTGCCGGTGTTCATTGTCCTTCCAGATTTTATAGCAGAGAGCAGAACTCCGGGTTCTGCCAAATCCAACATGAAAGCCAGAACCATAAATCAGTTCAGCAATGGTTTTGGACCTCTGCCATAAAGCCATTTTTCCAAAGACTCTCTGTTGGTACTTACTAGTGAACATATTATTCTTATATTATTCTTGTTTCTTTCTAACCTTCTCAATGAGTCCGCTCAGCTGTTGAAGAAATTTGTGAGAGTTCACCACTGTTCATGTTTCCTCCATTGGTAGATAATGGTGGTCAGTAGATTCATGTGGTTTTCTGGACTCATTTGAAGCCTTAGAAATGGCTTTGTTACCGTTTCCAGACTGGTTCTGCGCGGCTGTGTTATAGAGCAAAGTTTTGTTTTTTTTTGTTTAGTTTTCTATTTGAAAAGTGTTTCTTGTTTTAACTCACATTATCTTTGTCTGACATTAAAATTAGATTGATCTAAAACATCTAATTGATTGTGAGTACTGAACTGGACAAGGTAAAGAGAAGCTGGTCTCTGTCGGTGTACCTTAGTCCAGTGGCTTCGCGCCTCTCAGGATCATTGCAAATTATACAGCGGAAGGTTATTGACTTGGTGTTTGGGGTAACAGAAGGTTTGCCAGCTTGAGTTATCTCTTTGTGGTGCGTTTGGGAACATTTGCAGAAGCCAGAGATGACCTCTGACTACTTCTGTATCCACTGCTACTGTCAAGAAGGCAAACAATCTCTGCCAGCAAACGCATAAAAACATGCCAGGAGTTTGACGGGACAGAGGCGCCTTGAGGCCTTGACATCCGTGGCCAGAGATGAGGACTTGCGGATGGAAACGAAACAAAGAGAGCGGCTTTCTGACAGAGTCATCGAAGTCTTTCTGTATAAAGACAGGAAGATGGAATTTGGTTCTGTAAAAACAAAAATCAGCAACTGAGCGAATGTTGTGTATGTTATTTTGTGTAGAGGTTTGGAGTTGTCTTCTTGTTTGCTCTCAATAGGCAAAATGCATCTCAAGATTAATTATTAGTAGCCTTATTGATGAATAAACAGCGCTGCATACCTCACGCCCTCTCTCTGCATGCCTCATAAACATCCTGCTGCTGCATAATGATGATTATATTTATTGAAAGAATATGAGAGGGGAAACCTCCATTAGAAAGCCGGCCAGCAGTCTTCTCCACGTCTTTATTAGAAGACAGCATAGTGAGATCAGTACTGTGTGTCCACTTTGCTAACCTGAATTCTGCATGTTGAAGTTGATGCCAGGGCTGAACAGGACCTCTGTGATGCCAGGACGTGTTGTATTGGGTGGTAGTGATGCTCGGTGGCTTGTATAATTGTAACGTCGTAGTGGTGGATTGAATCAGCAAACTTCCATCGAAGGCCCAGGTTCAAGTCCCCATGTAAACTCTGAGCCAGTAGTAAAATCCATGGGATGAACAGAGAACAGAAATTAGCAGGAAAAGCATCTTTAGTGTTAAATACAGAAAGACACGGATGAGTCTATAAACTGTAGGACGAAAACATTCATTTGTTAGTGGCAGTAGATCGACCCCGTCCAGCTAAACAAACCAAACTGTCTGTAAATATGAAGCAATATGTTTATTTGCTTAATAGCTACAGAAACGTCACATATTTCTGTTTGTTCTTGGGTCATTTCTTAGTAGAAAACTGCTTCCCGTTTCTGTAACAATGCAACATGTATGAATGTTCTTCAAATAAATAATCCAAATATACATTGACTTACCTTCTGACATAACAGAAAATGTCCAAACTACTGTGTCTCAGTCAAACTGCTAAATGTTATATTATTCAAATAGGAATAATTAGTGAGCTACTTGTTATTATTACTATTTAAAATGCATATTTTTCATGACTGAATCTGCTGTCAATATGCTTTAGCATAAATATTGTGGTTAAATTCTATTTGATATTACCAATATGTAATTCCCATAGAAACTGAAAACGTCCTGCAACATATTTGCGTCTGATTTTCTCACAATAAAGGATGAGTTTATCTGATCTCTAAACATTTTATTATGTGACATGATCATTTTTCTTTAAAAATGACTTTCTGCCTGAGCACACAAACTAATTATGTATTATTCAGATATAAATCCGTATCTTATTTCTTTTGAAGTACACAAACTAATAAAATATATGAAAACCAGTCCCTGAGTTTTCAAAAGAACTAAAAGCGAGCTTCGTTTTCAGCCCGAAGGTGAGCGATCTCATTTCTGCTCACCGCTGGCTGTGATCTTTCATAAAGGCCAATAATGATCAGGTGTCTTCAACAGATATTATCTCAGAAACACCGAGATTAAATCAATGGCGTCTGGAATGGACATAACAACAACAAGAGCAAAGTGGCTGACCGACGCGTCATTCGGTTTGTATCAAAGGAGCAATGCTTTACGTGACTCACAATATGATTTCACCTGAACACCGTGGTGCCACTTTTTCTACACCAATGAGAGAAACTGAAGAGTTTCAAATTTAAACTGCTATGAGCTCATTCTGTTTGTGGTTTGCTCTGGGTGTGTGTGTGCGCGTGTGTGTGTGCGTGCGTACATGCGTGCCTTCGTGCATGTGTGTGTGTTGACTTTAATCGTTTGGTTTACAATAATTATGTCTATTTACACTTGAAGACATCTGGAGTGCCTATAAAAAGTTTTCACCCCTTGAATGTTTAACCCTTTTTGTTGTTTTATCATCAGTTGTGATAAACAAAATTTGTCTTTTACAAAAAAAAAAGAAACACAGCAGAAATATGTCTAATGATCAATAGCTGGATGTTGCTACTGGTGAAAATGACAAAGAGTATGACAGGAAGTAAAAGGGGGATGATGGTTTGTTTTTGTTTTTTGTTTTTCCAGCTGGCACCAATTGACTCGACCTATTTGAATTAGGACAGTCGCTTTAAAGGGGGTAAATATTCATTCAATCACTTATTAAATGTCGACATGTTTAGAGCCCCAGAGGCTGACAGGATGTGTGTAGGAGGGAGAACTTGCCAGGTTGGGCTTGGAACCAGTTAAAACTGCTTGCAGTTCTAGTTATACTTGTTATTTTTGTCTAGATCAGTTTCCATTTTTGACATAAAAGGGTTTTGAGTAAAACACTTTGCCAAAAAAAGTCATATTTTGATCAATATAATGAAGAGCTGACAGCCTGTTTGAATTTCAAAGGGGAGAATACTTTTTATAGCCACTGAATCCTCAGCGCAAATAATTTGAGTCAGATTATTGTGTCAGGTAAACTGAGCTGAGAGAAAACAAGAAACCAATCTCTAGTTGTTTGACAACACCTCTGTGTCTTCTCAGCCTTTTAACTTACCAATGCGTATATTTTAGTGGGAATCAATGTGACAGATCAGAGTATTCCACCAGTTTAATAAAGGTTCTCTGAAGCCACATAATTAGTATACACGCCTGCTTAATTTAATCTCGGCATGAATGCAGCTGTGCTGTGAAAGCCTCAGAGGTTTGCTGGAGAATATTAGAGAACAAACAGCATCGTGGAGACAAAAATAACCACAGCAGACAGGTCAGGGAGAAAGTTTTAGCAGCGTTAGTTTAGGAAACAATACCCACAGCTTTGAACGTCCCACAGAGCTCTGATTGTCACGGAAAGAGGACGGCCCTACAAAGACATGGCCGCCCACATAAACTGACTGGCTTGCCAAAGAGAGCATCCATCTACATTTATGCACTCCATATCCAGCTGGTTGTTATGGAAAAGTGGTAAGAAAAAAAAGCAATAATTTGAAAGAAGCCATGCAGAGTTGTGTCTGCAGTTTGTTTGCCACGGCCCAGGTGTAGAAGACACAGCAAACATGGGGCAGAAGGTTTTTGTGTCAGACGAGGTCCAGATTGAACTCTTTGGCCTACATGCTAAATAAAAACAGTTACAAGATCAATACTGCATGTTACCCAAAACAAACCACCCACTGCTGAAGCACGAGAATGACATCATGCTGGTTCAGGCCGCAGTTAAAAATTCAAATCTAAATGTGACTTAAGATTCTGCACTGCGTTGTGTTTTCTTACAATAACCTGAAGTTGCAATTACGAAACCTTAAAAAAGAAATTACTGAAATACTTTTGTAACACACTGAATATATGAAAATTTTAGTTTTAATGCTGTTTTACATAATTGTGTGAAAAGGGATCGGACATTTTGTCGAAAAAGCTTGGCCAGCTCATTGACTTGGAGTTAAAGATATCCTGAGCCTTCATTTCAGATGTATTATTTATGAAGACAGAAGACATACTGACTTTGCAAGCTCTTCATTTTCTCCTCAGGCATGATAATTATGATTTTTAAAAACTTTATTAGCTTCCAAACTAAGTGATATCATTAATATTAAAGGAGACAGGGATGTTTGTTTTTTTTATGTCTATTTTTTGGTGTTCTATCAATAGTCTCTGGTTAAAAGAACTGGACATATTTAGCACAACCTTGCTCTTCTCTATCCATAAAACTGTCTGCTCCCAGCTTTTGGTCTAAGTGTAATGGAGTTATGTGAGACTGTGACCGAGGCTTTTGAAAGCAGAGGTCAAGTACTGGACAGAGATTAAGTCATGGGAGTTGGATAATGGTGCTTTGACTTGGGACGTTGCAATCCCCTCCACATCTAAATCACTCCCTCATATTTCCAGCCATAAATAAGCAGCTTAAAGTAAAGGAAAAGGGTTGAAATGATTTAGTTTTTTTTTTTTTTTTTTAATCTGTACTCTTTCCAGACACTGAGAAATTGCTTGGAAAAAAACAAACCAAATACAGAAAAACCTTTCAAACATTATAAACCTTTGAACTACTGGGCTAACGCTGGTGCAGTTTGCAAAACTTGTCTTTCTCCAAGTCCTGAGTTTAGATCCGAGCAGTTCCACTGTTCCTTTATTAGGTTTCATGATGTTCACTTCTGGCGTTGACATGTTTTACACTTTCAGGGTTGAGCCTTTAACTATATGCTTCACGGGTGTTTGACCCAAAGTGGGCAGAGAGAGCTACAGCGGATATGAGAATCATATTTTTGGCTGTCATATTTCAGTTCCGAAATTTAAAGGCGAGGTGAATGAGTTTAAGGACCCGCGATCTCCTGTCAGGGAACCACAGACGAGAATGCGGAGAGTAGTGGGTGTAGAAGGGGGATTTGTAAGTGAAGCATAGCTGCAGGAGTGGAAGGTGAGAGTGAGAACCGACACGATGTGCAGTTCAAAGAAAGACAGAAGAAGAAGTTATTTGGCTGGAGTGACTGTAATGAGTAAGATTGGAAAGTTACAAAGTCACAAAGATAGAGAAGATAGGCTCAGAGGCTGGACAAGTGACGAGAAGGGATAGTGGACGAGTTGAGAATGTCTTATCTGGCTGCCAATTAAATAAATCTCCTTTTGCTACAGCAGACAGCAATACCACCTGCAGCTCTGTGAATGACGCAAAGCAAGGTAACACGTAGGTACAACGAAAAGCCTGCACCTCATTATAGGTGCAAGATTGTTCCTTCAAAGGCGAGTTCAAAGTTCTTCCAAGAAAATTACATTGCGTGAGGGAATATCGGTCCTTTCATACAGACGGCAGACAATGAGGCAGAGACGGTCTCTCAGGTTGGGTAGAGCTCACAACGCAAAGCAGAAGAAACATCACAAGCAGTGCTCTGGGCTTTTAGTTTGATCCTGCCGTCAGGTACACCTCTGAACAACGTCTTGGGATCAGGAGAGAAATTACAAGCATTCATATTCTATGTTTTGACAAGGCGGTTGCTTGAGCTTCTAAATGTCGAATAAAAAAATGAAGAAATATGAGCGAGAAACAAAATAACCAGGAGGTAAATTATTGAAAACTGTGTTTAAGCTCAAACAGGCTGTCAGCTCATCAAGCTTTTAAAAATTCAAAATCTGGAAAGGTTTATTTGTTTTTAAACGTGTTAGGCTTGCTGAGCTGTCTTGTAACCTCTGCTATGATTGGATGCGGTAACCCGGTCATTTTAAATGATTTACGGTAATTCATTTCTCAAAAGACCCGGAAGGATCTGATACAGGCAGAACCTTAAATACAGCTAAGGTCCAATAGTTGATGCTAACTGCACACCCATGTTTTCCTGAATTAAATCTTATTTAAAGCATTTAATGGACAACAAAGGCTTCAAAATTAGTATGGTGGCGCTATTTACTAGTGAATCCATTAAATTTGCACTCTTACTTTATACTGGACAATAGTAGTTTTTTTTTTCTTTCTTTAGTGTAAAATAGTAAACCATTTGTGTTTATTGGGTTATCTGGTCAGCTAAAACGACCCAGTTTGCTGATTTTGCTAACCAAGTGTTGGACTGATCTTTGCCAAGGTTTTACCAGGACGGAGTTGGGTTATGGGTTTGACCCAGCATGATGGATTTGATTTTTCCTCCCCAACATAACAACAACATGACTAACGTCTAATGTGAAGGTCAACAAAGAGCGGACTGTGAATAAAATCCCATAACTGGGATCTCAAAGTGATATTTGAGATCAAAAAGAAATAAATCCAATGCCAACCTACTTCAGCGGTGAGTGAAAGGGACGGTAGGTCACCGGTACGTCACAAGAACAGATCAGACATAAATACAACCCACTGACGTGAACGTTATTCAGTGGCCAAAAAGTGGGTATGCACTGTATGCAACGCATAGGGGCGTTGAACTAGAGGCAACTCAGTTATGCCAGAATTAATAATAAAATAATAAAGACTTTGTGGTATTCTCATTGAGTGATGCAATTATATTAGTTGTGCTACCACCCCACGCCACTAGAGGCAGTAGCAGGCCCGAAAAGGTGCAACTAAGGAGCAGATTTAGAAGTACACAGAAAGCTACAGAACGTGTTAAAAACTGTGAGCTGCGCTGAAGTAAGTAAAAGGGAGAAGTTCAAACACATGCTGAGAGTGAAACTCCTTCTTAAAGATGAAGCTGTAGCCCAGATGTCAAAAGAAAATAAAAACGGAAGATCGCGGATAATATAGGAAATAGCGCCCCCCTTCAATTCCGGAGTGCAATGGTCCCATTTCCAAATAAGGTATGAGATGAGTGGTCTGTCCCATAGACATAATATAAGGATAGACGCCTCATGGACCGCTCTCGCCTATTGTCGCTGACGAGATTTAGGGCGGCCATCTTGGAGCGGTACACCACTCCACTCTGCGGTATGTGTTTAGCAGGCACAATGACGTATCAGCGCATTTAATCGATCATAACACGCTTTTTTGTTACTGGAAACCTTATTCAAACATCTATCAAAGCTACATTTATAAACAATTGTATTATTTAAGTATGTTTTTAATACATAGTTCAGCATATTTAAATATACTTAGTGGCTATAACAATAGAATAGGAATGGAATATTCTGATATCGATGTATGATGAGCATATTACAAAGCACACAGCCGTTCATAATTTAATAAATTATTTAGTAATATCAATGCATATTTATATAACTATACAAACACAATCAAATAATGATTAATAATGGCACAAATAAATAATGATTAATACTGAATAATATATAATGGATACATGTTTATTCGACGTTTTATATCTTTTTCTTTAGTATAGAAAGGCACATATATATATATATATATATATATATATATATATATATATAAATATATATATATATATATATATATATATATATATATATATATATATATATATATATATATATATATATATATATATATATATATATATATGTTTTTCAGCCGACGAGTTCTAGCTTCAGAGATTCAGCAGCTGAGATTGAGTCCAAAATCCGATGTGAGATTCATCCGTGCTGCAGTGAATCCGTCTCTCTTTATAGATATCTCCCTCTTCTTCCTCACATCGTGTTTTATGAAACTTTCAAAACAAAAACGGAAGATTTGGGATGTATCTTACTAGTGAAAGAATTGCATATAAATAATAGTCTTTACCCCCTGTGTAAACTTTGCTGGTGAATGTTATAACACATAATATAATATCAGTGGAGAAACATGCCGCCGCTGATCAAAGGACTTCAGATGAAAGTTCTGGAACGGAAGACAATTCACTGGTTACCGAACAGGAATCGATCTCCGAACTGAAGGAGACACCAGAGAAGGAAGAGTCCTCTAAGTCCAGCGCTGAAAATGTTATCAAGCAGGGCACTTCTCTGCCTGAAGAAGAAGGTAATCAGGAAAATAACTTAAAGGAGATTATCAAAGAGGAACCTGTGATTTCAACACCAGAGCCAGTTACCGAAAAGGAACATGATGAGGCAGCTTCCTTGAAAAAGGAAAGCTATTCGACGAACACTGTGGTTTCTACAAGTCAAACAAAGTGTACAAGTCTTTCCAAATCCAAGGAGTCTGAATATATCGAGGTACAGAAATACTTAATGAAACAGCTGGATGAAATGTTCGATCTAAATAATAAGCTGAACGCTAAACTTTAACAACAGAAAGATCTGACGAGGAAAGTACTCTCAGAAAGAAGACAAAGGAAGAAGTCAATGGTTTCTGTTGCAATTCAAACGGATTCACAAGACACCTCGCAGCAGAAACCTGTCTACAAATCTGCTTTGACACAGAGATGACAGTTACCATCAAAAATGAGAATCACCCAAATGATACAGTCATCGGTAAACAACAGCAGGTGATCGAAGAAGAGACGGTCTCCACACCACAACAAAGTGGGGACCATCAAGAGAGAAAAAAGCCATCGAAGAAGAGAAAAGCAGCAATGAAAGCTGTCGCTGAGCTGGAGACCCTCAATAATGAAAATGCGTCTGCCAAAAACACTGAACCAGAACTTTCAGTACTGGAAATATTTGAGGATCTGGAGGCCTCCATCAAAATTGAGATCCACACAAATGACATAGACATCGGTAAACTTCAGCAGATCACTGGAGAAGAGAGAGTCTCCACAGCACAATCAAATGGGGACCAGCAAGAGAAAAAAAAGCAATCAAGGAAATCTAAATGGAGGATGAAGAGAAAGGCAGCAATGAGAGCTATGTCTGAGTTGGAAAACCTCAGCAATGATCAAGTTTCTGGAGATAACACTCAACAGGAAGTTTCAGTACCAGAAATAGTTGAAGATCAGGCAGCCTCCATCAATGAGATTCATGTGATTGAAACAATAATCTCACCCCACCAGCATATCTCTGAAGAGGTAATTATCTCTGAAATGCAACAAAGTGGGAATGAAAAAGTGAATAAAAGGTCAAAGAAATATAAGCAGAAGAAGAAGAAGAAGAGAAAGGCAGCATTGAGAGCTGCGTCTGAATTGGAGGCCTTGAATAGTGGAAACCTATCTGTTGAAAACACTGGTGAAGGCGATGTTTCAACACCAGAAGCAGTGGGGACTGAGACAGCCACCATCATAATTGAAATCTATAAAAATGAAACAGTGATTGGGAAACAATAGCAGGAAACTGAAGACAAAATGGTCCCTGATATACAACAGAATGGGGACCAGAAAGATCAGAAAAAGCCATTAAAGGAAGCTAAAAGCAAGAACAAGAGAAAGGCAGCAGAGAAAGCTGAACTAGAAACTGTCGTAAAGCCAACAGAGACAGATACAAACTCAGTCCCCAACGCAAACACACCAAAATCTGATTCAGAGATCATGCCAGAGATCCCCCTGACAATAGAGACAACACTTTGCACCACGTCAGAAGACCTACCAGGTAAGGCTCCTGTAGTTTCCATAGAAGGTGAGAGTGACATAACAGAAGAACTGAGAACAGAGTCAGCAGAGAACATTATATCTGAACAAGAAGAAATTCCCATAAAAAAGATTTCAATGTGGAGGCAAATAAAAAAGGCCTTAACTCCAACACCTCTGCAGCAATTTAAAGACAGATGTAAAGTCTGTCCAGCATAGACGTCACCTTATGTCTGAAGTATATTAGATTTGAAAGGAGGGTGGAGCCACATGTATTTTGGGTGATTGGCATTAATTGGAAAAAGAGCTACTGTTATTAATTGGGTATTTTAGTATTAAAAAGACAGGACTTCACGGTGGGAAATGTCTATATATATATATATATATATATATATATATATATATATATATATATATATATATATATATATATATATATATATATATATATATAATGTGTGTGTGTGTGTGTGTGTCTATAAATATACATAAAGAGAGAAGTAGCTTGTAATTTACAAAAGAGGATGGATATGAAGATGGAATGAGCTGGTATCCTAAGAATGATAGAAAACATGCTAACAAAAAGCCTCAGACCTACAGCCCACAGACAGGCCAACAGAAGTGGCTCGTTGGCTCACTTATATGTTAAATGATCAAATATTGCTCTGTTTTTGTTTCATTCGTTTTAATTGCCCTGTAGGCAGCAATCTAGTCACATATATGCACATTTATTATTATTGATACTTTAATTAAAGATAAATTGTCCAAGTTTATGTCTTTGGGGCCGGGGTCGCCGATGACATGTTCGCATACACCTCAGAAAGTATGTAGTTGCGCCCCAGACGTTATTACGCAGCAACCTGTTACCATCTGATGATCGTTTCTTCTTTGATCCGGTGAAACGGGTTTAGTTTGATCGGGTTGCTGCGCAGCTCGACCGAGAAGAATGACGGAGGCTCCTTCTAGTCTGTTCTCCGACCAACAAAGTGAGTTACAGTTTCTGACCCGATGTTTGGTAAACGAACAACAACAAAAAAGGAAAGCAACAACAATAAAAAAACACACATAACAGCAGGAACCTCGATGGCATAAAAGAAAGGAAAAAAAACCCAGCAACAACAACGAAGCAGCAGTTTTTGGTGCTTCTTGTTTGAGCTGATGCAGTCACTTTACCTGCCTGCGTGCAGCACTGTATCTAATAGTGCCCCAGATGCATACCTAATGTGAACATTCCTTATAATGTGTCTAAAAATACTGCAGCTTTTCTGTGCGAAAGCTTTGTATCAATTCTTTATATGTCAGAGAGCTTGATGCGATGATTTGTGTGCGTTAAAACATTGATTCCTGCCGCCGCGTCGAGCTTTGACTTCTTTTGCTCCGTTGCTTCGTATTGCACCTCACTCTCCGCGCATATCTCATCTCGCTTTAGGCTACGATCTGCTCCGGCGTAGCAGCTCCTCTGTAGAGTAGAGTGCGCTGAATATATTGGCAAGTCAATAATTGATTCAGCTTCCAGCGGGGGAGCCAGGCGGCTTAAACTGTATCCAGCGCCGTGTTTCATGTATCCGGATGCTCCTGCTGAGCTAATCATTTAAAAACGGAGAACAGAAAATTAGGATCAGACGAGATAAATCTGCCGAGCGTTTTCAGACTTTCTTCAGATTACTAACGCCGCGCCGGCGTTGACCGACGGCGCGGCTTCTCTCTCGTGGCGCAGAAACTGCGGCAACATGTCGCCATGGCAGCCGGATTCCAAATGGCTTCATCGGGGTCAGCGTCGATGTCAGTGGAAACTGTCCAATATGGGATTTTATAAAAAAAACAAAAGGGGGTCTTTGATGGGATTTACAGCCTTTTTTCACCACACAACCACAAATTTTATTGTGTTTTATATGAGTGGCTTGTGAATGTAAAGGTGGGAAAGGAGACATGGTTTCAACAACCGTTACTTTGATATTGAGACCCAGTCCAAACCAATTACCTTCAGAAGTTAATAGAGCCCATCTGCTTGTAGTTTAATCTGATTATGAGTGGAATTGTTTTCAAGCCACACAAATTAAAAGAGGAGCGGCAAAAGCAAAGGAGGTGGATTAGCAACAATTGATGGTGTCGTCCAGGACATGTTAGCTTGGGATATCTTTTCTGCTGCCTGGAAGCTGAGCTGGCAAAATTTTCACTTTCACACTGGAGATTACGGCGCAGGTGTGCAGTCTGTTGGGATGGGGGTCAGAGGTCATTGTACGACTGGCAACACAGGAAGAAGAGAGCCAAGGCTCTGGATTCCATATGAGGAGCTGCAGAGCGAGTGAGAAATCAGAGAATTTAGGCTGCAAATTGGAGCCTGGACGATCACCCAAGAAAGGTGGGTCAGAACCCGACCAGGAGAGAGACGTACCACCGCAGTGACTGCAGCTCGGACGGCGCCGGAGCCGGGAGAGGCTCCGAGTTGAGCTGTGTGTCAGTACAAAGCTCAGAAGAAGACTGCGTTTGAATGGAGACTTTCTCAAAAAGCAAAAAGGGAAGAAGAGGAATCTGTCAGCAGAGGCAAGAGTGAGTCCAAACGTGAGTCCAGGGGAGGCGAGTTTCATGTTGTCAGCACTAACAATGGTGCACTTATGTGACAGCAGAGCCGAGGAAACAAGAAGCAGCGGTGGCACCGCAGCCCAGGGGAACGACAGTAGAGATCCCGGAGAGCACAGGAACGCGTATCGGTGAGGACGTGTGTCACGGGGAGTCTTTGGTGAGCAGAAGTGACGGGAGCTTCCATTTGGTTTGAAACAGATTGTGATGGGACCGTTGCTGGAAATGTTACTCTCTAACAGGCAGTTGTTTTCACAGAGGTGAGACTTCTTTTTGGTGTTCCATCACCTCCGAGGTCCTGATCGCTGAAAATGTGTTCACACGTTTTTTTTCTCTTTTTCTTTTTTACATTACGTTACAGAAACCTTGACGTATTTTACTGGGATTTTATGCACACAAAGACACGCGAAAGGGGAAGGATACATTGCTTTCAAAAACTTGAAAAATGAACGTCTGGACTTCATACTGTACATAATTATGTTTCCTTTTTGTGTAAAAAAAAAAAGAAAGAAAAAACCTAGTAAAAAAAAAAACCTCATGTTTAATTTTCTTTTCCCTTAATTTCCATATTTTGGTTCCGCTTCATGCCTGAGCACTGCTTTGTGTTGGTCACATAAAGGCTCTATAAAACACATTGAACTCTTTTTACTTTACAATCAAAAACTTCAAAGGATATGAATGCATTTGCAAGGCACTGACTGTATATCTAAGGTTTATTATCGCTTTGGAAAAAGGGAGAGAATATACGTTTTTCAAAAGCAAATTGATTTGAGATGTGTGTGTGCGCGTTTCTTGAGTTTTCAGCTGAGGATTGCGTTTTCTCCCTAAACACTATCTGTCAGCAGCAGCAGCAGGGTGGGTTGCACAGATTTTGCAGAGCTTTAGCGTGGAAATCCTACAGTAATAGAAAATATCAAAAGGAAAACAGCCGAGCTCATAAATAACATTTCTGCATTTTATGAAGAAATACTAGTTCAAGCGGAATTTGCTAAGGAGCTATAATGTCCCATTAAGAGAAGATGGAGAAATAGAGCCACACCAGACGGATCCATTCCAGTTTCCTTCAAGATGTTAGCATAAAAAGGAGGAAATAACTTTTTTTGTTGTTTTTTTAGTGAGGATTATGGCTCTTTAAATGTACACTGGGGTAAAGTAAAGAGAAGCAAAACATGCAGCTGCATAATGCCCAATCAAAACACATAAACTGATGATTATAAAACCTTTTGTGAGGCTGACATCATTTACGAAACGTAAAAAAAGTAACTTCATATTCATCAGTGATTAAAATAAAGCGGTTGTCATATTTATTTAATTCCAGACATAGTTGACTGTCCTGCTTGTGGCAAAAACATTGTTTTCTGACTTCAGTATTTCTAGGTCTTTTCTTAAACATCTTTAGATGATGTACCACCAACTGTCGGGGTGCTTTTCTTCAGCAGGGCGGTGTTACAGTAGACGGAGCTAAATACTCTGTCTAATCTGTTGGAGAAGACTTGGTGGAGGTTTACCTTCCAGCAGGACGAACGGCGTAAACGTGCAGCCAGAGCGACAGCGGGACGGTGCAGATCTCGTCACGTTCAGGTATTAGAATGGCCCAGTCAAAGTCCACGGCTGAGCAAAATCGAGAATGTTGAAAGCTGATGTTCAAACTGATGGACTGGGACTGGGAGGTATTTAGGAAACAAGACCGTCTGCCTGCCTTTAGATGTGTGCAGCTGGTGGAAACATAACATGAAAGACTTCAATTTGTTCCCCAGTCAGCCATGAACTCATGTTTGGTCTCGAGAGGTTATTTGAGATTTTCTGTCTGAAATTTGAATGTCGATGAGTAAAATCAGCCTGTTTGTGATGTGCAGCTCGACACCAAACCTGTCATGACTAAGATTTTATTTATTTTATTTTTTTTAACTGACGTGTGCGATCTCCCAGGTTTGAAAATCAACTGAATTTTGCCACGTGAACCATAAGGAGGCTGAATGTGCACTCCGCACTTTTTGGAGGATTTTTACTTGTAAAAAAAAAAAAAAAATCATCTTATCATCTTCCCTCCACTTCACACTTGTCCATCTCTTTGTTTTGGTATACTGCCTTAAAAAAAAGAAAGAAATCTGTGAAGCTTTTAGTTGCAGCGTGACAAAACACAACAACAACAAAAAAATTGATTTCTGTAATTTCGCTAAAATCTAAATGCATCTTCAATATTTTTTTTTTTTCTCCTTACAGCGTACACTCTCGGCTTGAAATGAATATAATTTGGCTCTGCCAGGAGCTGCTCTGAGACGACGCTCTCCAAGTCCATTAAGCTTCCTCCTCAAATAACAACTCACCGTTTCAGGAGGCAGAGCGCTGCCGCAGAACAGAGGAGCAGAAGGAACACAAGACGGAGGAGTCAGTGAGGTGGCTGTGCTGCAGACAGACAACAGCAAGTGTTTCTGTCTTGTCAGAGGTGATCAATGTCTGTGAGCTGGCACGGGAAGGCAGAAAAAGAGAGAGAGAGGGAGAGAGAGAGAAAGGAGGCTGGAGCTCTATTGTCTAGACTGCAGACTGACAGCTCAGGCCTCCTGCCTGAGCAAAAAGGGTCTGAGCGCTGGCCGATCTAAAGGGCTGAATAGGGTTAAATTGACTGCGACACAGGGGACAGATGGCCCTGTCCTCTGGAGAAGCCGGCATGGGGCAGAGAGGAGAAGACGCATGAGGAAAATATAATAGGAGGGGGAGGGAAAAAAAAAAGAAGAAGAAAACGAGGCATACTGTTGGGGATTTGCTTCATCTTTTTCCAATGAACTCCTGCAGATAAGCTCCTCTTGCAGCTGTTCATGCAAAGAGGTCAAGTTAGAAAAGGTTGCAACTCCACAGCGTCGCCACAGGGCAAAATGTCAAGCTCCAGCAACACGAAGGCTGATTGGAATAATAACAGTGTTTGTATTACGCTCGGCGTGGGAGGCCGTGTCGCTCCTCGTACGCCGGATGTGCAGCGGAGCCCCGAGCCCGGCTGACACCCACCAGGGGGTTACGGCGAGGTAACAGTTTACTCCGGCTCACGCCCACTGGGCAACATAACCAACCCAGACAGGCTCACACAATGCGCTGTGGTTATGAGGCAAGGTAATGGCATTTTAGTCTCTGCGAGGCATTTCAGTTTGCTCTACCTCCAGGTTGTTTCGCAAGCTTGAAAACCAGAGCCTTTTTCAGCCATTTATTTTTTCTACTGACAAAAAGTAGTTTAGTGTAACTCCCCGGTGTATTTACAGCCACAGGTCCAGCGCCTGTTCTTGGTATTTCGTGTGGGAATCTGACACCGAGTAGTGGATAATGATAAAATGGAAAGATAAAGACACATTGCTTTAAAAAAAAAATAATAATAATAATATGTTCTCTCCATTTTCTTTCACCCTTGTCCCTCAGTGGGGTCGGGAGTATATATATATATATATATATATATATAAAAGGTAAAATTCCAGGTCATCTATTTGCAGTCAGCCTCTCTCTCCTCATGCCTCTTTCTGAGCTACCTCTGCAGCCATAGGCTATCTCTGTAGCTATATGTTAGCTATCTCTGTAGCTATAACCTACAGAGATAGCTAACTGATCCCACTTTTCCGCACTCTACTGTCCTCCAATTTGCATTATTTGCTGTTGACTATGTTCTCTCTGAGTGTTTTTCTTCATAGTAGCTATATCTGCTAATGAACCATAATTTGATTCAGGTTTGATGAACCAGTAAAGAACTAAAACCTGCAGGATACCGACCCTGGAGAACTGGCTTTGGACTTTAGTGCTCTAACCCACTAGAGCTCTAATGTTCTAGTGTATGTTTAATGTCTGGCTCAGGTTTTCTTAAAACGTTCCCCACTATTCGTCCTCCTTTACATCCATCTTCCCTGCAATCAACGTTTCAGTCTGTCACCGCTTTGTTTCACTCTGAGGATGGTGCGTTCAGGGTGACAAAAAGTTGGTCTATCACACACATTTCCAGCAAATTATATCGACGTTTTTCGGTTGCAGTGTGACAAATGTGAAAAGTTCCAGCGGTGTAAATGTTTCTTGAAGGTACAGTACACAAACTGAAACTAGCTAATAGATCCGTAAAGATGGTCGATTTCCTGAATGATGATCTCCTCGGGAAAAGCTTATTAGCTGTTCTGGTACAAGACTTACTTACTTCAATGAAATCACATTTTGAAGAAAATTCCCAGCATGACTCATGAGGTTCTAATGATTATTGTAAAGGTTTCCCATGTGTGTATATATATATATATATATATATATATATATATATATATATATATATATATATATATATATATATATATATATATATATATATATATATATATATATAGACTATGGTTGAACGTCGCCGCAGACCTGTGAGTGCATCAGTAGTAGTCTCCTGTCTGTCTGTTTTCGGGCAGCAGGTAGACGGTGCGCTGTTCGTGGTGCTGAAACGCGCTTCGAACGCAACGCGGAGGTCACGCATAATAATAACTCACAGAAAATGTATGAAGCGCATTAAGTGAAGACGGTCATATATGATCACGGGGCATAAATCAGGCGACCGGGGAGTCAAACGACAAAAAACAACAACAACTTTATTTGCAGGAATAAGGAGGCTCAGCAGGGTTCACGGTGGAGCTGCAGTGCAGGCTGCAGGCTGCTGGACTCGGTTTTCCTGTCTGCACAGTGGAGGAGCTGTGACGCGTTTACATCACCAATGTAAATGAGCCTGAGCTCCAACCCCCCCCCTCTCTCTCTCTCTCTCTCTTTTTCCTCCTCCTCCTCCTCCCCATCACCTCCTCTTCCTCCACAGCAGACACACAAAACACACACACACACTCTCTGCCGCGGCAGCCTTTTCAGGGCGACAGAGAGCAGCGCTGGCTCGTCCGCTCTCAGAGTCCCTGTGTGTTTAAGTGTGTGTGTGTGTGTATGAGAGAGAGAGAGAGAGAGAGAGAGAGAGAGAGAGAGAGAGAGAGAGAGAGAGAGAGAGAGAGAGAGAGAGAGAAAGAGATGGAGATCTTGCATAACAGCAGATGTGGGAAATACTAAACAGCCCAGCGGACCTTCACATGCCGGACAACAAAGCCGTGGGAGAGAAGCGATCGGAAGGTAAGCTGAGCCTTAATGGTGGAGGGGAAGAGAGAGGGAGAGAGAGAGAGAGAAAGAGAGAGAGAGGCTTAAGATGGAAGACCTTGGCTTCTTCAACGACTGATGCGTGTTCACTCCCTCAAGTGATCCGTCTGTCCTCCTGCGCCATGTGCCATCAAATCTTTTATCTAATTCTCTCTCTCTTTTTTGTGTGTTTGTTTTGCATGAGTTCGGTCCGTTTTATTAGCGAATAAAAACAGAGTTGAACACAACTTGGACATCCGGACTCGATCGTCGTGCAAACTGTTGCTTCTGTTAGGGGCTGTTATTCTCGGGAGCACCGCCGCACCCCCTCCTCTGCGTCCCCCCTCTCTCACCCCCCCGTTCTGTCGGGAGAGCCCCGGTTAGGAAAAGTGGATGTGAAGGACATAACGACGTGTGACGGCCACCAGCCCGACCAGCGGGGGTTCACCTCACCGCTCCCTTCCTCACCGTGTCAGGATGCACGAAACGCTGTCTGCTGCGATCACCGGTTCTGATCGAGCCTCGGCGCCGCTTCTCCGTGTGTGTGTGTGTGTGTGTGTGTGTGTGTGTGTGTGTGTGTGTGTGTGTGTGTGTGTGTGTGTGTGTGTGTGTGTGTGTGTCGCTCATCGCATTTATATTTATCGCTGTCAGGATGAGAGTTGATCTGCGCGCTGCTATGATAATCCCCCCTCCCCTTCTTTCATCCCCCCTTTCATAAGCGCCCGTAATGCCCACAGCTTTTATCACTGCAGGATTTCTATTTGTTTGTTTGTTTCTTTGGGGTTTTTTTCACATGGGGGAACATCACGCATATATTCTTGCAGCCAGGATAGGAAAGTGACATCTGTCACTACAGAAACGCATATTATGACGTTTCGGTGAAGGGATTTTATTGGGAAGCTGAAGACTCATGGAGAACAAGTTCATTATTATTTCTATTTCAAGAACAAATTGAGAAATCAAAATCATCTGGATGGTGATAAATGTGTCAACAACACTGATATACAAGGATCAGGTGCAACACTGTGACCCCTGACGGTGCACTGTGGTGTCAGGTACCAATATTCGTACCATCCTTTAAAGGAATGGTTCGCTGTAACTGAACTGAAGTTCTGTTAGAAATATTAAGAGCAGCACCTGCAGTAGATAACAGCCAAACCTAAAGGCTAGGTCACATTTAGCCTTTAGGTTTGACCATTTTTGCCCTCAGTCCAGCTAAATCAATCTCATTTAGAATGTTACACGACCAATAAAGGCAGCTTTTGATAAACATCTGCTACTGGAGAATTGTCATCTAAAAAAGTATTTTACTGCTGTTCTGTGAGTTTTAAGATAAAGACGGACACATTTTGGAAAAATAAGATGGATGCATTATTTTTCTTTTTAAGGGATGCTGATATTTGTGGAAAATTATGCAAAGAAAATGACAAAAAAAGAAAAAGATCTACGAGAGTACTATTGGTTTGTGAAGAGTTACGCCTTGGGGTAAAAAGAACCCAATTCTATAGTCTCAAACATGTTATATGTGTTGGTATAAAAAACATTTTGAGTATTTAATGTTCATATGAGTCTGCCGTGAAACTGACCAATGCAGACAAGAAACCCCCAAAAGAGCTGCAGCTTTGGAAACCCGGTGGTCAAATCATCACACTTTGGTTGTTGCTAAACCTGTGTGAATGCCTCTACCTACTAAGCTTTGTGCTTCTGTCACAATGTTGACTTCCTGCTAATAAGTGCCTCAATAAAGAGATAGTCACTTTACCTAAAATGTTCAGAATGTTATTCTTCATTTTCAGTCTATCACCCTAATTTGTGTCTTTCTCACCATCATTTTCAGGTTCTTTCTGGATTCATAAATCCCACCTTTTTTTTTTTTTTTTTGTCTCCCACTGCTGCTGCTGCTGTTGACAACAACATGGACCAACATAGACACACAAGCTCCAACGCTCTGCAAAATTTTGGAGTGCTCCTCCGGATCTTCTTGGTCAACCATTTAATGGCCTTTGACTGAAGTGGGAGGCAGTGAACTGAGCAGGTATGGTGGTGCCCCTCAGCAAGCTGCACTGTCTCTTGAAGAGAGCCCAGATGCTGCTGCTCTGCCTTGGCATCGCCTACCTGATGGCAGGCAGCATCCTCCTCCTGCAGCGCTCCACCATCCGGGCGGCTCAGCTCAACCCCCCCAGCCTGCCGCCCCTGCTGTCTCTCGTCGCGCCTCCCGCTGCCCTCAGGGCGGCGGGCATGGGCATGAGGGCGCGTTCCAGATGGGCCGCCGTTCAGGCCGTGTCCGGCGGAGGAGTCAAAGCGTTGCGAAGCTGGCCCGGCTCCCGCGGCCTCGGGGTCCAACACTTACACCGCCGCTGGTTTCACAGTCTGCTGCCAGAGAATCCGGAGCAGAAAGTGTCTCAGCACAGGAGCAGCAGACACAAAGGTAAGGGGTTACTGACGGAGTTATGCCTGAAAGCAATGCGTCTCCGTGTGAAAACTGTCCTTTCTGTTTTTTTCTGGTGTGTCATTAAACGTCACTGTCTGTGTGGCCTGCTGAGAAGCTGTGGATGAACTTTTGGTCAACGGGCAACAGCTTAGCTGATTGAAGTTTAGCAGTAACATCACAGTCAACGTCATGACACTCATCCAGCTCTGCAAATTTCAGTTGAAATCCATCCTAATAAGTTTAGTCGTTGGTTGCATCTGATTTGATTCAAAAGCTAAGAAAGGAAAAGTAGACATGCACCAATCAGAGAGTTTGTAATTGCCTTTTTTTTTAGCACAAACATTCTAATACCAGTTTTAGTTGATTCAAACCTTGATCTGGTTGCACTACCATGTGGTGTGTTCACTGGTCATCCATTCATTACCATTATTGTCCAATAAGGGTTATGGGGGGATCGGTGCCTATCTGGGTTGTCATAGGACAACACAGAGACCCACATGACCAACAACTATACACACACACGCAAACTTGAAGCCGAGGGCGATTTGAGACCAGTTACCTTAGAAACACTTGGAGAATGGTTTCGTCTTGTCTCATTCTGCTCACCGGTTCATCTCTCAGGCGCGTTCCCGTCTCATGAAGGCATGAATGAACCCCCCCCCCGCCCCGCCCCCTCCGCCCTCTCTCCACAGACTATGTGTTTAAAGCAAAATGAGTGAAGAGCTGACCCAATTTTGCTACAGAAGCAGACATCAAGCGTTCAATGGGGGGACAAAAACATATTGTCTCCAAAATGTTTAACTGACTGACCAGCTTTACACGAATGCAAAGCAAAGTGAATGATTTCTCATGAATGAGCAAAAAACAACAACAAATCTGGTCAGTTCTGGTTCAGAATGTAAAAATATACATATATTTTGCCATTTCAGTTGTGTTCTGGTCCTCTTCTTTAATCCTGCCCCGTTGTGTATGTGGCTTTCAGTTCCTTTGTGTGAGTCAACTCAAGTGCATTTCTTCTTTTTAAAAATTTTTTTTTCATTTATACTCGCACAGAAAGAAAGCGCAGCTACGTCTGCTGTCTGACATACAGCTGCAGAAGGCTGACGATCTGAGCTGGTGTTTTCGCCGGTGAATTATGTATGAATAAAGGGACACATACAAGTGCTTTATATATTCTGTAATGTACCTTCTTATCTCAGATAGCCAGGAGCCGAGGAATTATACTCTGTACAATGCTCTCAGAGCACTCACAGCAGATTTCATTCAACATGTATGAAAGAGATGAGCGTGACCCCAGACAGTCAGAAGAGCCTCATTATAGATTCATGTGACATTTTACGTATGGTGCTCCAGATCTCGTAGACGACAGAAAGAGCTCAACGGCCCTCTCAGAACCAGAGGAGGAAAAGCCTCAGCGAGCCAAAGCAGTACACAGGAAAAAAAAAAAAGGATACCAGTGAGGATTAAAGCAATAGAATCCAAGCATGTGCTCTTTGCTAAGTAGACTTTAAATATTTTGGCATGCTCGTTCAGATTTCCTCCAATCCATTACAGTGCTTATCACTGCTTGTACCATTTTGTTCAAACGTTAAGAGCAAAAGGAGTTTGCTCTGGTGGAACATTTGCCTTTCTGTCTCTTTCTTTAAAAGAGGCACACTTAATCCTTTCTTAAAACGGAAACGGAATGCGATTGCTCAATCGCTAGGCGAGTTAATGCTGATGAAAAATGTTGCGGGCGGGAATTGTATCAGTTTCGAAAGCGTCTGTCTGGCATAGAGAACAGTAGAGGTGGGCAAATCGATACAAAATATCGATAATATCGATCCCAAGTCAGTATCGGAATCAGATTGATACTAAAGTGGTAAAATTGATGCTTAATTTTCAAATTCCCTTTGGAAATTTATTTTATTATTGTATTGCAGTTTCTCTAATATTTCTAAAAGATGTTGTTTTGATTTGCTCTCAAATGCAAGTTGATTTGGTGTATTAAGGAAAAGATGCAAAACACAAATTGGTTGTGTTTTTTTATTGTTTATCTCGCTGATATGTTATCAGAGTATTATTTTTTTTGACATCTACCAACTTTGTTCAAATTCTGTCCTGGGTTTTACCTAAACAATTCAAAGGAAAAACCACAAAACCACCTGACGGTTAGAATTCTGATGATCAAACTTCAATAATAAAAAGTATTGGTATCAATATCGGTATCAGCAATACTGGGCCACTTTATAGTTGGTATCAGACAAATTAAATTTTTTTATTTAACGTTTATTTTACCAGCGTAAACAACCATTTTTTCCAAGGGAGTCCTCTCTAAGAGGCAGCAACAAATACATCACAAAAAATCATAATCAAAACCAATCTCTGCAGCATCGTACACCTCTGGTGAGCAGAGAAGGAAGTAATGAAGGTCTGTGGTGTCGACGGCCCTGCAAGGTTTCAGCCTGAAGCCGAGGAATGATCATTTGTGATGTTGCAAAATAAAGTATGCAACAGCAACAAACGGTGTATTTAATCAGCTTTTCCTGGAAACTTAGAATCTGTGGCTGTCCACAGCTGTGCCGAGAAAATGAATTGCTTTTTTGATAAAGATGCCTCAAGGGTGTGTGTGGCCATCTTTTAGCAAAATAAAAATAATGGCTGGAAGCCTCAGTAAGAATAAAACACAGCACAGTTCATGCCACTATAGTGAGTCAGCAGCCTGACAATCAAGGTGTTGTTTGTTAGCATAAAGTCGTTCTCTTGAAAATATTTTCTACCCTGGTTTTTACTTTGGTGAGCTCTTTCTTAATACAACACATGTACTCACATCCACTTTATATGACGAAATTAAATCAATAACTCCTCCTCCTCAGTTACCTGCAGTTTCCTCAGTATCCGATCAAAATTAAAAACGTTTTTCATATCCGTTATGTTCACTGCTCCCACTTTGATTGTTTGCTACGTTCTTAGAGCTAACAGAATAAAGCTTAGAATCCTTAGCATTAAATAGGGAAGAGCCGTTTCTTTTCCCCAATCAACTTCTTTCATTCTTTAGAAAATTTGGCAGATTAAATAACTGGACCTAGCCTGGCGAACAACAAAGCTGCTCTATGTGTTGTTTGGCAGGAACATCTCCCTCTTTGTCAAGTTATTTGTACTTAATGGATGAAAATGGTTCAGCTCTGCTCTTGTTTTATGTTGAGGATCTGATTTTCTTTGGCTAGCTTAATTAAAATAAGTCAAAGTTGCCTATTCATCATGCTGCAGATAGTGCAGCTGCTGTGTAGCTTTATAAGCTAATGTACCACGATCTCAGCTAATAATTGATGCTATGTTATAGTTTACACTGAACACATAAAGTAGTCTTTATGTTTTGCTGTTCAACAACATGTAAAGCTACTCTACAGGACATTTTTGTCACTTCTATCCACTCATGATTGCTCTAGAAGTAAATTTTTACTTTCTGCAATTACAATTTTTACTTTACTTCCACGTTTCTTTTCATACAGCGACAAGTAATGTCTCCACCAAAACAGGTCTAGAAAAAGAATAAATCAGAACCGATGTGACAGTTTCTCCAACATGCCGCCATGACGGGGGCGCATTTCTAGATCACCTGCATAACAAATTAAAGCTGGGTTTGCTCATCCTCATGATTTAACCTTGTACACAACGTAAACATAATCTCACCTACGGCTCCAAAATGGCTCTGGGACATGCTGTAAGGACACGCAGTGAGGTGAATACATGAGATAAGATTGTTTGGGACAACACTTATGAGCAGGTGTGAGCAGCAATTCATAAATGTGTCCAGCTGCATTTGACTCGGCCAGGGTAGATCATGAAAAATAGATTTACAAGTCATTTACAAATCAACCTGAACTTATAAAATTGCAGACCATTTTTCCATATGCTGGAGATTAAACTGTAACTCATCTCTACCAAGTGAGCTCAGGCTTACAGAGCCTGTTCTGTTTGACCCGAAATGGCAACATAGTTTTGCAAAATGATTTTTTATTTTTTTTTGTTTGCTTTGAAGGAGACTAAAACAGCCTGAGCATTTGAACAATTTCATTCAGTTCATTTTATTTGAATAGCGCCAAGTCACAAAAAATTTTGTCTCAAGTCTCTTTACAAAAAAAAAAAATCAATTCTATCGCACATACATTCCAGTTGATCCTAGTTATCAAATTACTCCCAGTTTGTTAAATGTTAAGACATGCAGCTTTGGGCTCTGGCAGCTAAGATTTGACAGTAAGGACGACTTGGTCGATCTAAAACGCAAAATGACCAGAATGACTTCTAGTTTTACATACATTGTGTTGCAGCATTAAAATGGTGTAATTAAGCTTTTCCTCACTTAGTGCTCATAATTCTCAGAGGAATAATTAGATGCAAAACCAGGAGGTTTATGAGGCACCCAGCCAAGCCTTAGCTGTCATTTAACATCCATTCAACACAAATCTTGTTTTCCAAATCTCACATCGTCTCTTGACAAAAGCCCAAATGCTTGAGCCTGCATAGATTTTTCAAGCACTGTGAAAAAAAAATCCAGTTGAACCAAGTTGTCCAAAAGCCTGATTTGACTCCATGACAATGACATTTAACCTAAAAATACTAGCTGAATGCCAGGTGAGGCAGTGGCTTCATGCTGTTTTACTTACTCCTGTACATCACTAGATGGAATAATGAGTAAGTTTTCTATCTTTTCAACACAGTTGTATTAATATTATATTGAGATTAAAAATCTCTTTTGCAAGAGAATCGTGTCCAAGGTTTTATGGGGATCAGCTCTGAACAGCTCTTTTCAGGTCTATGTGATTGAGGTCTGGGCTTTGACTGGACCGCTCCAAAGCATTCACCTTGTCGTTTTCAAACGGTTTCTGTGTAGCTTTAGCTATAACAGTCTCATCAAAGCTTTTTCAAGGAAGTCAAATTATGTTGACCATGTATAATTTTTAGAAGCAATAAAACATTCATTTTCAAAGTGACATTTTCTAAAAAATAAAATGCAAATAAAAAAAAACATACAATTGCTAGAGATTTTACATTATTTTGAGAGACGCGTGTCATGTCACATTTCTTGCCAGAAACAAACTTCCTTGTTGAATGAAAGTATTGTTAAAGCCATTTATGCCCATGGTGAATAACTGTAGGCAATATATAAAACATCTGATCACAACTGTGGGCTCTCAAAGCACAGAAATGCTCCTTTCTCCTTTTGGCGGCTCAAATTCAGGCTCCCTCCAAGGTCCATCAGTTTGTAATAAATGTCTAATGTGTACAGGAGTAATCTTTGTGCTTTCCGAGGATGATTCTCAAACTATGGAACGTGAACAAGGTGTCAGAAGTTTAACACAGCTAAGCGTACACGTGTATCACTTGCTACAGCTGTGGCAAAAACAGAAACGGAGATAGCCGTTACAAAACGGAAACGGAGATAGCCGTTACAAATTGTTTAGTTCTTGGGAGAGATAGCAGCTACTTAACAATAGGTTCCTGTCTCATTCGTTTTGATGGCCTCTCACAGTTTTCAGAGGCATGTGCCTTTTCCCTCTGTCCTCCCGTCATTAGCTCCCTCCATCCAGTCCTGCAGGGACCGACTCAGCGTAGCCATCTGTCTGAGTGTTTAAAAAGGCCGAGCAATGTCAGTCCTCCATGCAGTCATTTCTATCATGTCTATGAATCCAGGCTGCTTCCCTTCATTAGCCCTGAGCCCGCTACGCCTGGGGCTTCTCCCTCACTTTGATTAAAGAACTAACCTTCCCTTCTGGGCGGCTGAAGGGGACAGGAGGGGGGTCTCACCTTGGGCGATGCCTCAAACACTCTTCGTTCGCCTGGTTCCGGTAGCTCCTTGCGTTTAATGTCTTCACACAGCGCTTCCTGACGGTCTCCGCTGGTACTCTCCAGGGCCCACAGGCGGCCGGTGACTCAGCTTTGCTCCAGCACCCCCCGGCAGGATGGGCTTTAAAGAATGTCGGGCCCTGATTGAATCACTTATTCGATACGCCGACGGTTGACAGCCAGAGATTTCATGGCCCATAGCTTCCTCCCATCTTGTCTGCAAACCCTGCCGCATGTAGTTCATTTCCAACACGTTCTAAAGGAGCTGTATTATGTATTTTCCAGGCACATAGTGACATTTTATTGCACTATCAGCCAACTGTATTACCTCCAGTTGTTATAAAAATGCTTTATATATCAAATATGACTGATTTTGTAATTTAACGCCTTGAAATCGGGCCTTTGTCTCTTTAAAAACTCCTGCTCTTTCTGAAACTCCGCCTTCAGGAAGTCATCATAACATCGCTCCTCTATTAACCCTGTAACAACGTCTTTACTAGCTGTGCACTGAGAAGCAGCAGATCAGTTCCACCAAGTGTTTGCTAATTGCTGCTGGCTAGTCTGAAGGAGCTGAGCGGGGGAGTCAAAGGGGAGTTGCTGTGCATTAAAGACGGTGCTTGGTCCATCCAGGTGTTTCCCACAGCTGAATGGTTGCCACAGTCATTCATGACAGAATCAAGGCGACGCTCCAAGTATGTCGCCTTGAGGGAAAAACATTACACAATATAAAGCTGGAAAAAGATGATTTTTACCAAATATTGCCCTTTAAGTCCAGCTTTAAGTATTCGGTGACAGTCTAGTCCGTGCTGGAAGAAAACTTCAACAGTAAGTCTCAGTTTCACTGAAACCTGTAAGCTGTTGTTCTATGCAAGCTTCATCTAGGAATGGTAATTTAAAGCAAAGAGCTCACCTGGAGGGTATGTTTCCATGCACTCTACGCAACAGAAACTCAATACAAATCCCTTCAGAATATACGATTTGTGAAATAACTTTTAGCACAGAACTTAAAAATATACCAGTTGTAGTCCTCAGGGAAAAATGTAATTGAAGTCTGAAGACAAAAGCAATGCATATGCTGCTCTAGTGACAGGAGCTGTTTTTTTGGTTTTTTTTTTCCAGAGTGCTTTTATGTGTCAGCCGAGTGGCGGATGATGCAGCAAAGATAACATCAAAGACCGAATTCAGGCGACGTTTTATACGCTGCCTTAATCTTGTCAGCGCATCGTATTAGCCTGACAAAGAACATTATTTGTTGCTGCTTTCTTTCTGCATGGGCAGCTCGTTCCAGGAAAATAATTAGAATTAAGAATAACTGGAATACTGGGAGGATGATTGCCTCTTGTCAGTCATACATGACACAGATAATGCCAGTATTAGGGCTGACAGTACATGCTGGACAGTTATTATGATTGAGCGGGAACAAAGGCTGCTTTGGCCTCGCAGCTCCGCAGTGCAGCGAACTGTGTATTTTAGAGTGCGTGTCAGTGATAGGGGCTCAACTCTTAACTCAGGGGTCCGGGACTGAAACAGTTTATAGCACAGTCAAGAAACTATGTTACATTCAGTCAGTACAAAAATGCTGTATGTGTAGCTTTGGCAAACAAAAATAACAAATCACTTAAAATGATCAGTTTTTCAGATTTTACTTTTTATAGGTTTATGTTTGAGTAAAATGAGCATTGTTCTTTTATTCTATGAACTGCTGACAACACGTCTCTGAAATACCAATCAAAAATTCTGTATTTTTTTTACAGGAAATGAGAAATGGTGAAAATGACAAAAAAAAAAAAAAAGCAGTGCTTTCAGAACTCAAATAGTGCAAAGAAAAAACAAGTTCATATTCATTTAGAAACAACAATATTGATGTTTTAACTCAGGAAGATTTCAGAAATCAATATTTGGTGGAATAACTGTGAGGTCCTCTTTGGGGTTCAGTGCAGTGGGCTCTTCATTTCTTCCAGAGCTGTACATCAAAATAACTTTGATTTGACACCTTGAAGTTGGGCCTCTGTCTCTTTAAGAAGCTGCTGCTCTTTGTGAAACTCCACCTTCAGCCAATCATCACATGCAATGTTCATGTGAAGTGAGGCAACAATGCTCCTCATCCATCCATCCATCCATCCATCCATCCATCCATCCATCCATCCATCCATCCATCCATCCATCCATCCATCCATCCATCCATCCATCCATCCATCCATCCATCCATCCATCCATCCATCCATCCATCCATCCATCCATCCATCCAGTTTTTTCCTCTATCTCTTTTATCCTCTTTTGTCTGCTTTCAAGCTGCAGCTGATATAACCATGTTTATGTGTGACTGGCGCCAGTCAAACGTTAACAGAGTGAAACTGATTAGACTGTCCTTCAGGGAGGGTACAGATTGCAGAGAAGAATAAAAAGCTAAGCTACAATCCTTGCCTCACTTGGTTGCATCCATAAGGTGAGCTCAGTGTGGCCCCAGCGCTGGACGGGGAATGTAACTCTGTATCTGTTCCATTTGTTTGACATGTATTTGTTTGACATTTGATAATTTTTCGGCATTAAAGCCTGTTTCTATGTATAACCAGAGCTCATTGTTTCTCAAGGTAATTTACACGGAGGGGTTCTGGTCGGGTCCTGAAACTGGTTGACAAACCTGGGAGGTGCACAGACACAAAAATGAATAAACTCCAACACAACCATCCATCCATGAACGATCGGGTCGCCAATGCAACCGGTCCGGGACACTGCTCTCTCTAAAAACATTCTGGAAGATTCTGATGTGTTTCAAGGTAACAGGGGATATAAAACTGGTGATTGAAGACTTGAGCCGAAGCTCTGAACAAGAGCAAAAAGAGAATTTTAAAATGAGAAATAATAACCACTATTGCTTCCTACAGAAACTCAGTACTGGTTCATCTGGGGTGACACGTGTTATATTTAGGTCCTATTTACTCAAAATGTGCATATTAAGCTTGTTGAAGTGCAGCGGCTCTGTGTAGGTTTGCTCTAGTAGAGCTTCAGTAATGAGCAAACTAAACAACGGTCCGTTTTTCTAAACTCTCGCATTATTAGTTTCCAGCAACAACCCTGAAAATGCACAGAATGTATGATTGCTCATGAAAATACGTTTAACTTTAAAGCGACTTTGCCTTATTTTAGCAAGCTGATGAAAACAAAAAACATATACATTATTTAAGTAAGGGTTTGGAGTTCACTCGATCTAAAGATAAATCCCATAATGAGTGAAAGTGGAGGAGAGATGTTTCCTAATCGATGCTGCCTTCAGTCCATGTCTCTTCCTTCAGTCACACACGCTTAAAATACACAGAAATAGACAGGCGGGTGTGTTTTTCAGCTCCTCACTAAGCAACACATGCAACAAGAGAGTACCGCCAGCCCATATATTGTGCAACCTGCTGCTGCCTTCAGCTTTTGATCAGCAGGGGGCATTGCTGAGCAGTCAAAGCATTGAGAATTAAACCACTTTCCAACACAGCTGGGGGAGAAAAAAATGAAAAGGTGAAGTCTCACTCATTTTCACCATTAAATCTTCTCAGGTCCTCACCTGTCTTCCTTTAAATGGAATTAGATTAAACTAAAATAAAAAGACATAAACTGTGGGACAACGGGAACGTTAAAAACTGAACGATGACTCCGGTTGACTTTGGTGGATCAATTGAAAAATCATCTTATCTTGAATGTGAGCAAAAGCAAAGGAGATGAATCTGCAGGTGGTGGAGGCAGAGAGCGATACAAAGAGGAAAACAAATGGGTCTCTCATGCAGGATGTGCTCTAGTGAAATATCATCTCTGCTCTTAAGGCTGTCATGCTGTAACAGTCTTTAGTCAGAGGTGTCTTCAGATTCGTTGTAAGACTGACTGCTAGTGGAGCTCCTTCTTTCCGCAGCATCAGCATCCACCGAGTCTTTGAACCCACTTGGATTTGAGTAAAACAAAAAAGGAAAGTTTTTTTAAAATTAAATTAAATATAACTGAATTGAATTATAGATAAGTTTTGAATGCTTTTCTAATCATTTTATTCTGCGTTTACAGTGCTGATGATTTCTGTATCAACGTTTCACACCTGTTCATGAGTAACTGAGCTGAAATGAATGCTTGTGTCATCATCCATCACTCGGACTCACAAGTCGACTCTGTGGTCATTTTGTGGTTCGGAAACCAAAACATCTGGGAACAAATCTACAAATTGTTTTAACTTATTTCAACTTAACTCAGTTCGGTGCCCGTTGTTGCAGGAGCATTTCTGTATTTTATTAGATTCCTTTGCATGTTGAATTCAGTCTTTAGTTGAGAGGATGTGCAGAGAACCAGATAAAAATTGAGTAAAAAAAATAAATAATTCCCTTAAAAAAAAAAACAACATACTCTGACTGCTGTGGCTTTAAATACTTCCTTCTGACTGAGCTTTGTTTGCTTTTATTTTTGACCCATGCAGGAACCTACATGGGCTGCTTCCTCCATAACGCCAGCGATCGGGCCCTGGGCGGAACCATGCTTTATGACCTGCGCAAAATGACCAGCTCCCTGTGTCAGGACACCTGCTCGGAAAGGTAATCCCTGTGGAGCGGCCCACAGAGGGCCCGTTGTGTGAGGAAAGCTTTAGGATCCCTGTCTCCACCATGAATGACTGCTGTGTCTCCAGCCAGGTGTCTGGGGGAATTTAAAAAAAAAAGAAAAACGAGAGGGGTTGGGGGTACTGGGCTCGGTCTGTTACTGTGGGAAGCCTAATGAGCCGACCGCTGCTGTTAGAGAGAACATATCAGTCTTTAGAAATGCTTCCTCTGAAGCTCTGCTACTTTGAAAATGAGCCAAGGGAGGGGGAGAGGGGTCAGCGCGCGCGGCGCCGCATGACCTTCAAACAAACCTGGAGCCACCTTCAAAGGCAAAGTCGAGGAATGACCTCTCTGAATTATTTGTATTACTGTTCTAAATCACAGCAAAAAGCAGGAAAGCGGACTATAGAGAAGGGCATTCTGGGTAAAAACAACCAAAACAAACGCAAGAGTCTGACGCTAGAGGGAGAAGTGGCTCGTGACATTTTACCAAAGACAAGAGCTGCTAAAGGCCGCGCCATTTTCGTTTTCATTTTGCGAAGAAGGCAGCTGCGCTCGGTGTCTTCTTCAGAGGGTTTTGCGACGTTTACTTAGGTGGTTCTTGGTGCAGCGCCACCATATGTGAGGAGGTGAGCAGGTTTTTCAAAGGGGTTGGTTTTAAACTGCGCCAGCTGAACAAATATAATCAGAATACCTGATTATCAAGTGTGAAAACACCCTCAGAGTCGGTCGTCACGTTTCTGGCCAAGCAACCCGGAGTCCGCAAAGGAAGCGGTCAGGCTGTGTGTACCTGAGTGGGCCAATTACAGAGATGAACTAAAGTAAAAAAAAAAAAAAAAAAAAAGGCAAGGCAATTTACGAGGAAGCTTTAAAGGAAGCAGATGAAAAGGTCAGTTTTCACGAGGGCTCTGCTTTCCCAAGGAGAGGAAGGATGAAAGTAGACCAAGGAGGATGAGTCACGGGGCGCAGATCAGAGGTGACTGCAGCTCATGCAGAAGAGGACATTACGCAGTCAGACGAGAACATGAGCAGAAACACTGACAACCATCTCAGGGGACGTGATATATTTATTACAGCGACGTCTGAATTAAATGATAAGTGTGAAATCTTACCTAATGTTCTCCTGTGGGATGACTTAGCCTGAGGGGAACAGTCTGAGGTTATGAAATGCCTTTGGCTAGGGAAATAACTGCGTCCGTGTGTGTGTGTGTGGTTAGTGGATACCAGTTTGCCGGCCTGGAGTACGGCGCTGAATGTCACTGTGGGAACCGGATCAGCAGCCCGCAGGCTCCGGAGGAGGACTGCAGCCTGGTGTGCCGGGGCGAGAGGGGGTCTCCCTGTGGCGGCGTGGGCCGTCTCTCCATTTACAAGGTGGAGGAGCAGCTGCCAGGTCACAGAAAATGTGAGTCAACTCCCCTCAGGGAGCACAGTGCTCTGCTATTAATGCGGGCGAGAGCAGAAAGTAGCAGGACCAGTTTCATTCTGAAGCTATAGGAAGGGACGCAAGCTGTCGACGTGAAAACATACGCAGCACATCTGGTCTGAGAAATCCTGTTGGGTAGAAATTCCTCAGACCGTATCTGATTTTATTTCTCTATTCGTGTCTATTGAGCCTTGTATACTTATTGCAATCTTCATATTTCAAACTGTGTTAGTTTAATATATGTATTCTTTCATGCATGTTTGAGAAATTCATACAAACCAGAACTGAATCTGTAAACCTTCTCTGATTTGGCCAGATGTTTTGAATCATTTTCCTGTTGTTCTACCCCCTTGATTACCAATTTCCAGTTCTTCAGCAGTTCTTACATTTGAAGGAGACTCAATCCCACAGCATCACAGGTCCTCCACCATGCTCCATAGTGGGCCATGGCAGACAGTTCCAGTCCCAGTAGAAGATGGTAAAATAGATGAATAGATCCTGGAACTAAACTTTTAAACATTTAAATTTGCCAATTGTCGCACCACCACTGATTTTGTTATGTATTCTTTTAAACAACATGCTATATTTTTCCCCACTAAGTAAATGTACACACATTAATTGTTGGATTTTTTTTCTGAATTTCTCAGTGTGACATTTTGCTGCTACTGCAGTAAAGGGGGAATTTATTTTAAGGCTTTCAGACATCTTTCAGACCAAGAAATTGGTCTGTGTGTGTGTGTGTGTGTGTGTGTGTATGTGTGTGCGTGTAGGTGTGTGTGTGTGTGTGTGTGTGTGTGTGTGTGTGTGTGTGTGTGTGTGTGTGTGCGTGTGTGTATGTGTGTGAGTGTGCTTTTTTTCAATTTTCATGTGTGTGTTTTTGATGTAGAGCTGGCACCATGACACAGGGTTTTGACGTCATGATGATTTTGTTTGTAGGGATTAAATCTGATTTAATTTCCCTGAGTTATGTCACACTGTTGCACAGGCAGCCAAGCATAAAGACCGATGATCTGACCTGGCATTTAAACACGTGTGAAAGTCTTAGAGTGTGGGGGCTTAACTCAGTATATTTCATTATCTGCACAATAATTAGCAATTTTATAACATCAAACATAGTTTGAAGTCAGTTAATATAACAGGGAAATATCTTAGCTACAGACAAAAAAAAGACAAATTTTGTCAAAGAACACATTCATTGCTGGGATTAGGCTGAAACTGTTAAAAATATATATTTGCATTTTGCTATATAAAACGAACCTTTGCCTGTAAATATGCTCTACCCAAAATTCATCAAGTGGCAGAGTTTTAGCATGTTTTGGTTCAACTTCTGTAAAAAAGAAAAAGGATAAAAAGCACTTATAAAGTCCAATAAGATATTTTCCCTAGAAACTAGATTAAAAATACTTGGTAAGATTGTGTGTTTTTGCAGTGAAATCTTTATTGTAGTATCTTACGACCAAATGGAAGATGCAAATTTTGAAACAATGGTTTTAATTTGCAAGCCACACTAAAAAGATTTGTATTGCAGCACACAAAAACGGTAGGAGCCGATAAGGATGGTGAAAAGAACCGATGCAGAGTAGCTCCATCTGTCCAGTCTGGATGAGCCGTGTGCAGAAGAGCTGGGACGCTCAAAATAAACCTGCCTTCTGCAGCTTAAAACAATAATCTTTTAAAATATATATATTTGGAATCAATTTTTTTTAACATCCCAGCCTGCACTGAGGCTGAAAATGTCCACTTTTTTTTTTTTTTTTTTTACCCTGGCGGATAGGTGACAGGACCCTCCATCACTGCTCTGACAGTCATTATATGTGTCTGATGCACACCTGGGAGCGCCACGTTCCAGAAAGCTCTCCGTATTAGTGAGACGGCCGTCTGGGAGCTGTCATCATCTCCGCTGCGGCTGCAAATGCAGAGAGCATCAAGCCGCTGCCGTCTCTTTCCGAGCCACACTTGTAAGCGCGGTCGTTGTAAATGCTGGCTGCTTTTTCACGGTGATGTCCAAGGAGCGCACCGAAAAACCTGAAAGTAAGACATCTGCGTGTGTGGTGCAGCCTGAGGCAAGATTAGAAATAGTCTGAGGTTCAAGTTTTTAAACCAACTTTCTGTTTATTCAAGTGAGCCGCTGCTGCTGATTTCTGTTTGCAGAAGAAAACGAATAGCTTGGCTCCTATCATTGGGCTCTCACGTCATTTCTACTTCTATCATTTACTTAAAAACAACATATATATTTTTTTCAAAAATAAAAACAAATCGCAAAACGGTCTTTGTCTCCCAGAGACCGTCATAAAGAAGTCTTTCAAACTGACTTCATCCATTCAACAAAATGATTCTGCCTTTATTTCAGCTCAATTAAAAGTTTATTATTGAAGCAGATTAACAACAAGCTCAGCAAACCAAAGTTCTTCACGGCATCACAGCTAGAAACAGGTTTATATTGAAGTAAGAAAAATAAGTTTTGATAATGAAATCGTCGATAAAATAACAAAGTGACAACCGGGATGTTCTTCTTTTTCACTTTTATTTCATTGTTTTGGTTTTAATTCAGAAATAAAGTTCAAGTTGATTTAACAGCAACAAAGAAGTCGTCTAAACATTGTTTTTTTTAAGTTCCCATTGCTAATTAATCTTGAATTAAGAGCTGTGTTAACACTGTAACTGAAGACAAATAATTATTCCGCATTGTGCAAGTAAACTATCCTCACCTAGTTGACATTTCTGTATTACTTTCACAGTATCAAGTTAAAACAACTGAAGTTATCAACAAAATCTCTGATGAAGCATTTTAAAAAGACTCACTGAATTAAAAATTTTTTTTTTATCAGAAGTCAAGCAATATGTGAAGAGTTTATCCTCAACCATTGCAAACTCATTATTGTTTTAAATAAATATTCACTTGGCATTGCACACAAGAGCCCTGTAACACACTTCCATCTCCCTCACGTTGCAACACAAGATAGAAAAATCTGTTTTTCTCAGTTTTTTTTAAACGTTAACTTAAAAACACTCGTTTACTAAACTCTTGGACATAGCTAATAAAACGTGCTGTAGGTTTATGTTTCTGAAACTCACAGTTTAGTTCAAAATCTAAACCTTGCACTTCTGTTTGACTTGAGCAGAAGTTTGTGGACACAAATAAATGTGGCCCTAATGTTTCCCAGGGAGCACAAAGACGCTACGAATAGAGAAGATGATCTACGGAGGCAGGTACAGATGAATAAAAGATTCTAGTTTCACTGGCACATTATTTCACTTATAACACAAGAAAAATAGCTTGTTATAAAAAGAAACAATCTGCCAGTGATTGACTTAAAACGTTTAAGGAATTGTTGGCTTAAAACAGGCTCTTTCTTATGTATCGCTGAAATGTCTTATTTCAAGTGTACTGAGGTATTTGGATTAGAAACCAGACAAAATTAATATTTGGTAAGATTTTGTGGTTTTTTTGTTTCTTTTTTTGCAGTACATCCATCTTGCCACCATCTTTGAGAAGCTAGCTTGTTCACCACAGCATGATGCTGCCACCACCATTTTTCATGGGATGAGATGATTTGCTCAGAATCATTTCTACCCTAATTTATTTATTTTTCATTTTCATGGAATATGTCTTCTTCCACGAAGACTGAAAACGTCAATATTGAGCCTTTTTAACATTTTATGTAGCATGTAGTTTTTCTTCCTCTTCATAATTGTTTGGTACTTTATCCTTTTTACGTATAAAAACAAGCATAATGGACATAGAATAAAAGATTCAACGTGAATCTTTTATCAAAATACGCATAGAATCTAAATAAAAACATGAAGGTCTGTGGGGGGTTTATTGTGTGAAAACGGCGAAGAGTTTTTGAGGTGTGTGTGCTACTTCATGCCCCATGATTTAATCTTGCAATATTAGTTCCATAAAGACGTGCACTTCCTTCCTGACCCGGGCAAGGGCAACTGCTGTAAATAATCATAATCATAAACGGCGTTAGCATTCCCGATTGGAAGCATCAATCTCTCCGGAGATCAGCAGCCGAGCTGTGAATGTGTTACTCAGTCTGCAGAGATTCAGCAGACAGATCAGAGTCTCCCCTTCCTGTTTCTGAAAGTCTGCTCATGGAATCTTGTCACAGCGAGAAAAAAATAAATAAATAAATTGCCCTGTGAAGAGAAATTTCTATTTCAGCTTGTTGTTGTTCAGCAACTCGTACACACAGCTATTTACTCCCTCCCCTCCCCCTTCTCTTGTCGTGTGTTTCTGCTTCCCCTCCAGTCAGAAACGTTCACCACCGCGGCTGCTTCAAGCTGACGAACGGCACCGTCGGCGCCTTCCCCATCCACTCCGTTCAGCCCAACCTCACCGCTCAGTCCTGCATCGAGACGTGCACCGATAAGGTTGGCTTCCCGGCTCGGGAAAAGGGATAGGCTTGATGATTAATTTAGCGCACCCAGCAGTGGAACAGAGGAGGCCAGCTCAGAGGGCTGCCGGATCACATGTGGGAGAACACGGCTCTTTGAATTCTGCTGAATATTAAAGCTTTAATGTGCTTTTAATGAGAATTCTCTGAGTTCTGCTCCAAAGGCTTAGCGGCTTCAGCTCTGCTGAAAAACTGAAAAAAAAGAAAAAAAAGAAAAGGGGAGGTGGGGGGTGGGGGAGAAACAGGAAAGCAGCATGCTGTTGACAGCAGCGTGATTAATTCTCGCCGCGTAGTGTGAGTGCAGGCATGCATAACCGGAGTGAGAAGAAGATCCCCGCAGCATCTCCGAGCCTCGGCACTGGAAGTTCTCACCTTCTGGAGCTGGAAGAGTGAGAAAACACGTCACGAGGAAAAATGAAGGGTTTGATTGGAGATGCGATGAGACCGACTGGAACATAAAGAGTCAGAGGAGTCAGTGTCTCATATAAGTAGTTTCTCACTTTTTTAACCTGCAGATCAAAAATCTGTTTGGGTCTCAACCAGCTGTAAAGATTATTCTACGCAGTGTCGCTCAAGCTCTGAGTAAGATGGAGAATATCAGCGTCCAAATGTTGCCAAAGATGTCCTTTTGGATTTAGCTGTAGACTTTGACTGACCCTGCTGCTAACTAAGCCTCCTATTCTATATTGAGCTCTCTCCATCCTCCAATCAGCTGCCAGCATCCCTGCTGAACAGCAGCTTCATTCTGCCATCATGTTTCATTGTGATGATGGAGTAATTGGGAGAGATGTGCCCCCAACTACCTGTTTTTTGACGAATACATTTTGACCTCCGCTGTGGATCTCTGCTGCTCCTCCAGAGTGACCACGGACCTTTTAGCCGCTTCCCACATTATTGCTCTCTTTGACCGACCTGACGGTTCAGGCGGCTGCACTTTGGTAGGCTTAGATATTATTTTCAAACCCAACTCTGCTTATCATTTCTCCACTGCTCCCTACTACTAGACAGAGACATGTAGAGAATTTGCAGTTCGTGTTTTTTTGCCTATTGTGCAATATGTGTTTATGATTTTACTGTGGTGTTTACATGACTTTTATTGCTTGTAGTGTATTAAATTATAAATGCAGCTTTGCTTAGCGTACAATGTTTAAGACAAAGTTTCCCTTGGGGACAATAAATTACACATCTACATCTATTAATATATATATATATAATGTGTGTATTTTATTTATTTATTTAATTAAAATGACTCACTTCTCTGGGCCTCCAGGCAGGTTGAGTTAAAATCCAAGCCGTACTTTTCAGATTTTCATCTGTAAAAATGTTGAAATGTATGTCTGTTTATTTGTCGTCCACTCTCATAAAATTCAAAGAAAAGCCTGTAACACGAGAGAATGCAAAAAAAAACAGAAAAAATAAACATCAATGTTTAAAAATTTGACGATTCATTTGTAATTGTGGATGTTTCAGGAGCTCCCCCTGGCTGTGTTGAAGAGACCCCACTGTTTCTGCACCTGGACGTCGTCTCTCTTCGACATCAACCAGCAGTCGGACGAGCAGCGGTGCGCAGACAGCGGCGCCCCGAACCGCACGGCAACATCCGCGTCCACGGCCCCGCCGGAGAGCGGCCACTACCAGGTGTATCACACCCCCGTCCTCGGTGAGAGTCTCACGCATGTTGGGCGGCTGTGGGGTGAGCAGAGAAAGGAGCTGAAACGTTCATGCAGCGTAATAATTAGCTGAATGTTTTCTTTTTTGATAATCACGCCGCTCAGCGAAAGCTCAACCCTCTGTTTTATCTGAGGAGAGTAGCCTGTGATAAAAGCAGTGCATACCGTGACACTGTGTCTGAACCCTGCGTTGGTTTCTCTGGGGAACGCCAATTGGTGAATGACAGAGTAGGAAATTACACTTGAAAGCCCCTTTTCCCTCTCCATATTTCCTGAAATCTCGACTCAGAACCATTTCAGAGTTCTCACAGTCGCGCTGCAGTTGGTGTCGCACCAGCTTTTGTGTCTAAGTTGTCCTTGAAATGACTCCATTTTGGTCTCTCAGCTTCCTCAATGACGCTCATCTGCCGGGAACACGGCTGACAGTTCGCCGAATAAAAGAAAATAACGTTTTCTTGCAGACTCCAGGTGCAAAGAGAGAATGTTTCTGCCTCAGAGATCCTCCTCCCTGGTGGCGCTCTCCAGTTTTCCGGGCGCGGGCAACACCTGGGTCCGACACCTGATTGAGCTCGTGACTGGATACTACACCGGCAGCTTCTACTTCGACGGCAGTCTCTACAACAGAGGTAGGAAAGAGCGCGGCCGAGGGGAACGGAGCAGCTGCAATGTTTCTCTGAGTCGCGTTATTGTCTGATCGATTTTCTTCTCCCGTCCCAGGCTTCAAAGGGGAGAAGGATTACTGGAAGAGCGGCCGCAGCGTCTGTGTGAAGACGCACGAAAGTGGCCAGAAAGAAATCGAGATGTTCGATTCGGCCATCTTGCTGATTCGAAACCCTTACCGCTCTCTGATAGCTGAATTCAATCGCAAGTGTGCCGGACATCTGGGCCACGCCACCGAGGCGCAGTGGGACAGCAAAGGTAACGATGCGCCTCAAGGTCGAGTGCTTTACGGCTCTGCTGAAGGATTCTATTGTCACGCATTCCCTTTATTTACAGTGAGGCAAACCTTCACGGTCACTCACACATTCACACAATCTTGTTACCTTCTTAAGGGTTCTTTGCTCAACAGGTCAAGGAGTTTTCCTTCTCAAAGAGTTCAAACAGGACGTTTGTGAAATAAAAGTCCTCCTCAGCAATATTTCAGAAATGCACCAACATTCAGAACCACTGAACACGGATCAACTATACAACCGGTGTGCAGGAGCGGGCTGGTTGGGTCAAAGTTTGTCAGATAAAACAGCTAAAGCCAAACTGATGTGTTTGGGATTAGCTGTCTTAAACTAAACTGATGTCCGTCTTAAACCATAGACCAATAAACAACATATATTTTAAGGTCTTGATGGTCGTGATATGAACTTCTGAATCAAGTCCTGAATGATGTTGACTCATTCTAGTTTGCTCAGTGCTTGGAGTTTACGCTTTGAAATCTCACAACAGTCCTCTGCTGTTAGAGGATGTTTTGATCTTAATATTTTTTAATGGTAGATCTCTTGACCAGAGTTGCCCGTAGAGTCATTCCTTTGCGATAGCAGTTCCACAAGCTGATCGCATCAGGATGCCTAACAGTTAGAATGACACAGGACTCACCGGTATCCACCTCATCCATTCATCCGTCTGGTGCTCATCTCCAGCAGTCGTTGCGTTTGAGGCGGGGTACGTCCTGAAGAGGTGGGGGCCGGCTTGGAGAAAGAAGGTTCTGTGTCTGCGTGTTTTCCAGGTTCCTCCCACAGACCAAAAACATGACTGTTAGGTTTACTGGTCCCTCCAAAATGACCTGAGCCATGAGTGTGTGTGTGTGTGTGTGTGTGTGTGTGTGTGTGTGTGTGTGTGTGTGTGTGTGTGTGTGTGTGTGTGTGTGTGTGTGCGTGCGTGCATGGTTGACATTCATATTATTCTCCATCTGCTAGACTGAATAATTTTTATCTTTATAGACCATTTAGTCCCTAAAAAAAGAGTTGAAATTGATATTAGGAGGAGTGATGATTTAATAACACGATTGCTATTGATTAAAGTGTTTTTGTGCATTAGCCAGCTTGTGTTCTGCTTCCTTTCTGCCTCTTCAAACAAACTGAAACTCAAACACCCACCCACTCAGTTCTGCCCACTCTCCAGGATAATTCCTTCTCTGCTAATCACCAGACTTTGAGCTCTTTGTTTTTAAACATTAATGTAAGAAGATCCTTCTGATGAGGGCACATTAAAATATAACCTAGTAATTACCAGGAAATAACCATCTATCCTCCCTGCTTCTATCTGCAGAGTGGCCAGAGTTTGTCTCCAGCTACGCCCCCTGGTGGGCCTCCCACGCTCTCAGCTGGCTGAAGTTTGGACAGCGCCTCCTGGTGGTGCACTACGAGGAGCTGCAGAGAGCCCTGCTACCCCAGCTGCGACTGGTCGCCGCTTTCCTAAACGTCTCCATCACCGAGGAGAGGCTGCTGTGCGCGCAGAGCAACCAGGACGGCCACTTCAAGCGTCCCGGGGCCCAGAGGCCCGCCTTTGACCCGTTCACTCCTGACATGAGGCGCATGATCGACTCCTTCATTCTCACGGTTGACCAGGCGCTTCAGAGCAGGAACTTTAGTGGTCTTCCACAGGAGTACCTCCCCAGATGATGGTGGGTAGACTCTTGAATGACTGCGTCTCCCTTGGGTTTGAGGGGGACGAAGGTTTGCAGCTCATTCTCAGGAGGAAGCAGGAACGGATCGGCTGAAGATAGTGGACCAAGTGACTCTTTGACAAGCCGGGTCACAAAACAAAACAAACAAAAAAAAGCATGACAGCTCACTGAGAAATCCAACAGAGAGTAGTTGTTGAAAAGTGCAAGGCCTTGACCTTTTCACTCAAGAGAAGATTCGACATCAACTGTTGACCTGAAGAAGGGTCAGGGTAAGCCGGGTTTCCCACTGCCAGACTATGGATGTGCTCATGCAGGTTCAGCCCACATCCTCGCGTTCGCCAGCATAGCCAGATGTACTAATACACAGAGGAGAGAGACTGAATTTCCTGACAGAGGAAAAGACCTCAGAAGTGTCACGTGTGATCGTACGGACTCTCTGTGGGAGACGAGATCGGCTGATCACAAAACTGTTTGAATTTCTATGAAGATTTGATGTCATTAAAGATTTGAAGCGAGAGCGACTGTGTACGCTGGCGTGTTTTAATCTAACGATGCGACGAGGCAAGTTGGCGCTTTCTTTGCAGTTGCCGCCTCTAATGTTGAGAGTGATGGTAGGAAGGTTTTGTCCATACAACACAAAATCTAACCACAAAGAAAGAAAACTGTAGTGTTCACTGTAGACTACTGAGGGATATAGCATGGGATGACAGTGCCACCTGCTTTCTGTGTGAGGTACTGCAGTGGTAGAGGTACGCTTCCAAAAAATAAAATATATGGTAGTAAAATTAAAGGCATAAAGGGACTAAGCAAATCCATATTTCTGCATAATGCTTTTGGCATATTTGGGCTGATTAGGGAGCCAACAACTATAGAGCTTAACAGTTACAAACTAACTCCATTCAGTCTGCAAACTGTGCACTGTCAGAAAAATGAATTATTAAAACGAGCTAAAACATTTGAAAGGTTGCTCAGGGATGACATGTTGCATTTCTGGCTGTAGTTGTATTTACTCGCTACATCATGAATACAACCACTCACCAACTCCCACAGAGCAGAGCCAAAAGCACCACTAGGAGATTAAAAATCCTCCATTGTTCAGAATGGAAACCTACAATGTTTGAGTGAATATAAAGAACGTCTGTGGGCCACACGCATCCACAATGTTCCACCACATCCTGAAGGTGTTCTTTTGGATGAGATCTGATTGGTTGAGGCCGTTGGAGTCCCTTGAACTCATTGAAAGCAGATGGAGAAGATTTATCCTGCGTGACACGGTCCATTATCCTGCTGAAAGTTGGCATAAGAAGTAGTGGGCAGCTGGAACTGAAGATAAATCTGAAATTGAGGCTCTTCAGACCGAGCTGTAGTCTCCCAATCTGTTAGCCGAGGCTCACCGAACCTGGTCCTTAAGATGGATGAAGCTAAATGTCCGACAGTCCTGGAAGGAGACCTGCTTGAGACTAGAATGGAGCTTCACCTTGCAGCAGGACAACGAGGACAGCCACCTTAAACATACCGTCAGAGAGCATAAAGGTGGAATAACAGCAAACTGCAGAAATGTAGAGCAGTAGAAGAAGTTGTCAATTTGTCCTCCAGAAGCATAAGTCCATAGCAGCATGACTACAGAAATAGTTCAGGATAAGCTAAGCCAGCTTGATCAAAAAGGAAAGTTTTAAACCTAAGTCTGCTTTATAGATGAAAACTGGGAGTTAAAATGTGAGAAGTATGATCTCTCTTTTTCCTTATGACATTTGTTTCATTATTTTGGATCAGCTGAAGGTTTTAAGCTGCATGCTACAGTGTACAGACTTCCTGGTAGAAAAGAATTATGGTAGTCCAGCCTTGAGGTAACAAATGTAGAAGTCGTATTTCAGCTCCTCTCACGGACAGGATACTTCTAATTTTGCATTCTGACCTCCTGTCTGAAAAATGCTAAATCTGCTGCTGATTATCAGTTCCAAGAGAACCAGATCCACAGAGCCTGATTTCAACTTCCTCCATCATTTGCTCTGCCAGCTGTAAAGGTGGATGTCGTATGTCAAACAAAGCTTCTGCATTGTGGTAAGTAAATATCCTCAGTGTTTACACCACGCGTTGCTCTTCATGTGGGGCTATTAATGTAAAACCCTTTTAGCTTTTAGGGGCTTATTTACTTTTTACCGTGACTGGACTGTAAATGAGACCACAGATCCCTCTGATGAGAACTTCATTATCTGAAAGCTGACTGCATTTCCTCTGAGCTCCAACAACGGATCTGTTCGGACTCATTTCATCTATTTCACATCTCCGGATTTTGCTCTGCCTGATCAGAGAACTGGTAGTTCAACACAGTCAAATATGGATATGGAAATATGACTTAGAAGTAGAAGTCGTATTTAATCATTCAAACCAAGGCTGCTGTGCTTCACACAGTCTGACGCCAAACGTTTGATGAGTTGTTGCTTGTATGAAGGCTGACTGACAAGGCTCATTGTGCTGACTGTCTTGAACAGGTCGGTTATTCCCAGAAGACCCAGTAGGTTTGAAAGTAAACTTAATTAGTGAAGCAGTGCCAGAAGGCTTCACAGTCAGCTGTCTGTCAGATTTACAGCAAATAAAGACACGCAGCTCCATCTGCTGCGACAGCATGCAGAGTCGGGGGATGGGGTTATTTTTCCACTGTACAGTTGTGAACGCAAACATAGTGGGAGTGTTATGCAATATGTTTCAGGAAGTGCTGATCTGTATCAGGTTTACAGAAAACAGTCCAAAAAAAGAGGAAAAAATGTCCAGTGAGTGGCCGTTGTCAGGTCAGAGGTCAGAGGAGGCTGGACAGAGAAATGAAAGACAGCAGTATCTCAAACCACCATGTGCTACAATCAAGTTATCATCTCTAAATGCACAACACGTCAAACTTTGAAGCAGAATTTAAGGTGAGCTGTATACTGGATGGATCCATTCTGCTTTGTATTACTGGTTCATGCTTCGTGGTGGTGGTGTAATGATATGGGACGGATAGTTCCCACGTCTGACGCCAACTCCTAGAGGTTCATTGGCAGATCATTGGCAGGACTCTGTAGAACTTCTTTGGACGCTGAGAAGATAATTCAGACATTTGGTTCCAGTGTGTTGGACCTTAACCTGGTTTCACAGGAAACTCTTTTGCAAGTTCGGATTAAGGGCAGCACCAGTGAGAGAGGTGGAAAAATATAAGCCTAAGCCGATTTCCAGATCCAAACCAATAAACAGGTGTTGGAGAACCAGTCAGATATTGTGGTGGTAGACAAAGCAGAAAGTAGAGCATTAGTTATAGACGACCCTCAAGAAAAAGGAACACAAGAAAGTCAATTTAATACCAAGAGATCAAAAAGGAAACCAAAAAGTTGTGTAGAGTCAAGGCTTCAGTAGTCATGTGTGCACTGAGAGCTGTAACCCTTAGTCTGGGGTCACAACCTCAGATCTCCAGATATCCAGCTGCAAGAGTGCAGTCCTAGAAACGGCACCCTGAACCGCCTTGCTGCTGACATGTGGTATACAAATAAATTTGATTGAGTGATTAAATACTGCGCAGAACCTTAATGTTTTCTGTCCTCTGGTAGAGGACGCAAGTTTCAAGTGGATAGGGCAATGGTGAGTTATATAAACTAATCTGTCAAGAGAGTTATTTTGTGTTATTAATTTCAGAAGTTCAAATCTTATTACAGACAGGAGTCGCCACCAGGCTCCCGCCGGCCACCTCCAGTTTTTGTCAATGGTCAGGTTGTTAAGGGGAACAGCATTATAGATAGATAGATAATGGATGTGCCAGTGACTGTATTTCCATGGGAACATAGGAAGTTTAAATATTGACAGACTCTTGCAGTAGAGCTTATTCTCTTTATCAAAACTGCACGTTGGTGCCATCTAGTGGCAGGCTTGTGGCACTGACGCACAAAACAAAAAACATTAGCATCAACCTCGGCAATTTGACCTGGTTTCCTCAATAGAAAGGGTTTAAAACTGCCTGTATCTGTATACTGAGCATCCGGTGAGTTATTTGTTATGTCACCTTGGCCTTTCTTCATATACTGGTTCTCTGCTGGCTGTAAAGATGAATCCTTTGACCTTGATCTTACCTTGATGCTATCAGATGAATCCTTTGACCTTGATCTTACCTTGTTGCAGCTCCTGGCTGAGGGAACTCTGCTGTTTTAGATCATGCAGATTAGTCTGAAGCATTTGGGTCATAATATTGCAGTGTTTTAATACGGGTCTTGGTATTAAATGTACAGCTCTGACCTTAAAGACTCATCTACCAGCTCTCTGTCTAATAAAGTTTTTCCACAATAAGTTTGGGCTCATTGTTTTTCACACGGAATATTTTCTCTTGTGTGCTTCACAGAGGTGTGAACTCAAACCACCGAGACTTGAATCGAGTCAGACTCCAGTCACAAATTTAATGACTTTAGATTTGACTTGAGGATCTCACTACAAACTTTTTTGACTTGAATTCTTGATGTCTTTACCCAACTATAACTTGTTTCGATACATAGTATGTTGGCCTAGATGTGGCAAGTACTTTTTGTTTAAAAATAATGAAGAAAAAGTCAAGAACTGATGTTTTGGGATCGCAAAGGTATTTTGCATGAAAATCCAATGTATGACATGTTTTTCTTTCAGTTCATGTAGATAATGACATGTTTTTCCATTTGTTTGTTTTTTTTAACACACACACATATTCTCTTCATGTCGCAGGTTACTCAGTATTAGCACTCAGTTGGCCACATTGACATCACATTTTCTTATAAAATTAAACAAAGTAAGATTTACGAAGACCTAAGCCCTCCTGGATAAAGGATATCCTCTAGTCTTTCGTTCTCTAGCTTCTGTAGCACCTCAGGAACACGAGCAGAAGAATAAAAGTTCATAAAATAAAAGTTCAGGGATTGTGTGCTCTATGAATGGAAAATGTAGTCCTTGCTCTGAATGGTTATGACTCATGTCATCCCAAATTTGCATCACTGAAATGTTGCAACAGATGAAGCAGGAAGCAGATAGAAGAAATGTGAACACTAGAAAAATTGAGAACGGTAAAAATGTTCAGAATTTATCACCTCTGATTGGATGACGGCTTTAGGACTCCATATTTACTTCGGTACACACGGCGTCTTGCATGTCGTCTGTGAACTTGGATGACTTCGGGGTTGTAGACTGTTCACGCCGGAGTCTCTTCATGGTTGTATTAGAATTTCAAATGAAACCGTTAAAGGAAAAAAAAAACACACATCACTGCTAAACATCCAAACTAAGCATTACCGTTTTTCTTCCATATTTATTAAAACTGTCACTATGTAGTGTCGTTATGGGCATGTGAATACCTCCCAGGGTGGATCAGAGATGATTACTGATCAATTTCTGGGACCAGAAGTTTACTTACACCAAATTAAAAAAAAACTCATGTACCTTTTTTTTCTCTCTTTGCCTAGAGTTAAATTAGACCAGACTTTTCTTGTTTTAGGTCAGTTTGAATTACCAAAATTATTTCCATTTGCTAAATGTCACAATAATGAGAATTGATATATAATATATTTAATTAATAATGTCCTCAATATCATAAGTTTAGCTAGAGAATGATTACTGTCTCTTTAAGTACTGTCTTCCAGTACTTCCTCTGGTAAACTGAGTGTTCAGTCATGCAGCTGTTCACATCACAGCCTCATTTTTTCTCCAGTGGTCGAAGGCCCGCCGTGAGCCGAATCCCCGTCACTTCCTGATTGTTTCTTGGTGCTGAACCCCAGAGTTAATGGAGTAAATCCCTGTGCGCACACACCCACACACACACGCACACACACACACACACACACACACACACACACACACACACACACACACACACACACACACGCACGCACGCACGCACACACACACACACACACACACACACACACACACACACACACACACACACACACACACACACACACACCATTCAGAACCAGGACCAGCTGCTGGCCATCATCAGGATGGCCCAGGAACAAACAGCATCCTCCTTCCTAACTCCAAATCCGTTCAGTGATTATTTGATAGCTGGCAGAGGAAGATATGTGTGTCAGTTCTTCACACGGTTCTGAAAGTTTCAGTAAAACATTCTCAGTTTCTCTCTTTGATGGGAGATTTGACAAGTTGCACAAAGCCGAATAATAAGGAGCTACATCAGGGCCATAGTTTCTTGAAAATATGTATTTTTTTAAAACTGAAAAAAAAAAAAAAAAAGATTTGATACGGAAAAAATAATTAAAACTGATTCAAGATTTGTTTCAGTTTCCAACTTCTGGACCTGTTAGGACCTTTCCAGAACTTAGAATTTATGTTTCTGGAACCTAAAAGTTACCCTCTAGAACCAACTGAATACTTTCTGGGTCCTTTGTGTTGCTGGACTGTTGCTGTGATTCTTTCATGCATGTTTGAGAAATCCTTTATGGCAACCATTCAGCTGAGCAAAAGGCCTGGAAGGACCTAGCCCCGCCTTCGAGGCGCAGCTCCTCCCCCACGGGGCTCCATCAGACTAGCCAGCAGCAAATAAGGGGTTAAATTATAATGTCAAATTTCTTTTATGTCATATTTGATATATAACAATTGAAGATAACAGTTAATTATGCTATAATATGGCACTATGCACCTGGAAACACTTAATGCTGCCCCTTTAAGCCGATTATTTTTTCTTACCGGACTTCAGGGACAGGATGTCCCCTCACGATGCAGTCCAGCTGGACCTTGGTGCCTTCAGGAACCTCCCTGCTCTTCAACTTCAGGATGAAATGTGGAGGTTCAGTCGCCGGCTCCGTGTGATTCGGACTCTGCGCCAGGCTTTCATTAAGATCCTCCTTTTCCTGAGAAACGACGCAGTCAAACTGCTCCTCTTTAGGAACCGTGCAGTCCTGAAACTCCAATCGCCCGCTCCCTGGGTCCTGCCGGGCCGTCACCGGGCCGGGTGTCTCCTGCTCCGCCTCCACGGCATGGCGGTGCGCTCCCTGTTGTCAGGGCTGATGGGATAAACCGCATCGTCCGTTTGGGTTTTGCTCTGGATCCTGGTCCGGTGGGCCTTGCAAGCTCTCGGTCGGACCCGCTTGGAGCTGTTGGCCTTGAAGAGGGAAGAGAGTTCCTCAATGAAGTCCGCCGCCTTGTTGAGGAACTCTTTCTTGGACTGGGTCTCCGGACCGTACGGGGAGCTTTTCGCCGGACTGTTGGTGTCGTCAAATCCTTCGTTGGCGTCCAGATTGTTCCTCGTCATGTTGTCTTGCCTGTTGTCAGAATTATGCAGCAACTAGTTACATTTACTTCATCAATTTTTCAGAGTATTTTTACTATTTTGGCTGGGTAACTGAAGTTGGGGGAACTTGAAACTGCTTAAGACCAAGCAAGTTGTTGCTAGGTAACCAGAGAGCAGAGTTGGGTAGTTTCTAGGGTAATTTACTCAGTTATGTTTTCTGTACTAACTTTTTTGAAAAAAATGTACTGTTGGAGTATTTTACTCCAACAGTAAAATACTGTTGGAGTAACTTAATAATTTTATTATTAAGTATTTCTACTCTTACTTTAGTAAAATTTCTGGATTTTCTACCCACTAAAAGTAAAACTATATGTTTTAACCAAAAGTTCACCAGACACATCTGCAGTTTTTGTTAAAGTCTCATAAGTTTTTTATTGAAAGAAACTGATTTGAAAAAACATTTATTGGCCTGATTTGTTATTTTTTGTTATACAAATTAGTCATTTTGGTTCTTAAAATACAAAGATTTCCAGTTATTTTGTTCTGTCTGATTATGTTATTTTTAAATTTTAAATAACTGATAATTGATCAATTACTCAGTACTTGAGTAGACTTTTTACCACAATGCAAATCCACCTAATCTTACGAACTATTGTTGGTCTAGTTTCTAGTGCAAATATCTTAGTTTTGTAATAATTCAAGTGTACTAACTTTAAAGTAATTTATGAGCAAGGCATAGGAGCTTGTTTTAAATAATCCCTGATGTTGATGAAAAGTGCTACCTCTATTGGCAGATTATTTAATTTATAACATTTTTACCACGTGAAATAATCTTCCAGTGGAACTAGAACTGGGTTGCTAGGTAACGGGCTGGCCTTGGCCAGCGTTGCTAGGTAACTATTGGCAGATTATTTAATTTATAACATTTTTACCACGTGAAATAATCTTCCAGTGGAACTAGAACTGGGTTGCTAGGTAACGGGCTGGCCTTGGCCAGCGTTGCTAGGTAACGGCGCAGGGCAAGTTGATCGTCAATTTGCTTGTGGAACTAGAACTTTTTCACCAATATTAAGAAATTATTGACTTAAAACAAACTCCCACATCTTGGTAGAAAGATACTTAAAAGTTAGTTTTGTCTTATTTCAAATGTGATAAGATTGTTGTACTAGAAACTACAGAAAAGTACTCGATAATATTGTTTTTGCAGTGTACCGGTGCAACTGTTTACTTTTACTTGAGTAAAAATATGCTACTCTAACTGGGCTACTCTACCCACCTCTGCCTGTTGTGCGTCTTCCTGTCAGGTGTGAACCTGGCGGATGAAGACGCAGGTAAGTGGTTTGAGACCGGAGCAACGGTGGATAAAGAAACTGTGGTTTGGTGGCGTCACTGTTGGCGGCGGTTCCTGACGTCACAGCGGCCTTTAGTCGCCTCTCTCCTCGCGGGTCTCGTGTCCGATGGCCTGGCAGGCCAAGTTCACACTCTTATCCAGCTCCTCCTGGCTGAGGAAGGCTGACAGGTCTGGGAACTGGGCGTCGTTGTGGCCCACGGTTTCGTCGCCTTTTGCTTTCAGAGAGCCGTAGATCTGGAGACGGGAGGAAGGAGCGTCGGAGCGGCTCGTCTCGCCGTGGCGGTGCTGGATATGGAAATATGACTTAGAAGTAGAATGTGTGTGTGCACATATATATATATATATATATATATATATATATATATATATATATATATATATATATATATATATATATATATATATAATTTAAAAAAATAACCAAACTGAATATTTGGTTATTTTTTTAAGCCCCTCTGTCATTTGACATCTTATAATTAACACCTTTGACTGGCGCACATGGAGACATGATAGACTTTATGCAAAGAGTTCATCGCAGAGGAAACTAAAATCAATCAAATAAAAGATCCTTTCTGAATATCATCTCATGGACACTGAACTAAATGCGTCTTTCTGACCGAGAGCTGACAGCGTGTTGAAGAGTTATGGACACCTTGGTTAGGAAACTCTGTTTGGACAGGTAATTTGACAGGTAACAATATTTCGGGTCGGACCAGAATTATTTGCCTGATGGTGGTTCGGGCTTCTGATGAGTTTACATTAATGAGTTTGCAGCACACAGAGAAAAACTAAATAGAATGTTAGGATCTACTTAGTTTAAGTAGAGGAATAACAGCTGACTGTTGAGAGAGGAAAGAAATTAAAGTGCAGATCCATTAAACAGAAACAAGCGCAGAGCGCTGGGCAATAAATGCGCTTAAATGCTCCAATTAATCACACATGAGATGACAAACGCCAAATATACAATATATAGTTACACTGCTTACGTTAATGATGTTTTAAAAACAAAACCAGTAAAAACTTAACCTAGTTAATATGTCAGATTACCTCCTCAGCCTCATTTTGATAAGAACAGAGAGCAGTTCGCTTGTTTCTGTCCAGACTGTGATCAGCTGACCACTTGGTGCGCAGACAGTTTCAATTTTACGCACAGAGAACATCGTGGAGCTCATTATTAATCAGACTAAGAACAATATCTGTCAGAGAATCACCTCTGATCTGGACGCTTTAACGGACCAGAGGCTTTGGAGCTCCTAGCTCAGCTGATCCGCTTCTGCTGGTTTTTCTCCCGCAGAGGGAAGTGATGACGGGATGAGGAACCGATCAGAGTGACATTTCGTGAAATGTTACCTGATTTTAAAAACGTTCTCGCAGAGAAATAATAAATGTTGCGATTTTTTTCTTTGACGGACAACAAAAAACCTCCAGCGCCACCTCTGCTCCAAACTACGAACATTGTCGGCCCCTCTTCGTTTTTTTCTCTATTTTGCGGAGGATCAATAAATAACTTATTGGTGTTTTACAACCACCAGGTATGAAGTGCTTTAGCCTTTGAGTTGCACCACAGCGCAGCACAACTGAAACATCCAGGAGAAGAATATCAGCTTGTTGTTATGAGTATAAAGGAGGCTGGTATCTCGCCTGATAAAAATCTATTTATTTATGTCATCACATGGACTTATATAAAGTTTTATACATTTTCTTTTCATATATTTACTATTGTTTTTCTTCTTTAGATAGATTGACTTAGAATGATTCCAAATAATGTACAGGAATAACCTGGTGCTGTTATATGTCAATCATCAGGGGGGCCCACTGGGGGGGCCAATCAGATGACAGGGGGAGCAATGGCCCCCCTGGCACCCCCCTCTGGCTACGCCACTGCTCACAACGTCATGTGAGAATCACAAGCAAAACTTTGAGTCAAGCAAAAACTTAGAATATCAAGAAAAGATTTATGACATGCACAAATAAGTTTAACAAAAACAATCACTGAGACATGAGACATGAGACTGCTGTTCATGAGACAAATGTGTGATTTAAATGTTTAAAAAGGTTTTTAAAGCAAAACTCAGTAGGCTTTTCTCATGGTGACATACATTAACAATTCAATTTTTGCTTTTGTTTTTTTCTTTTTTCTGCAGTTCCACCTTAAAGTTTGATGCAGCTCTGCTTTCCTGATTGGACCGTCTTCATCTCCACTGCAGCAAACAGGAAGCTCTTTTTATAGATTACAGTCCACTAATCTGTAATCTATAAAAAGATTACAAGGGCACAAAGGTTGCTTTGTGCCCTTGTTTATATTTTTAATAGTGTAATTCTGTAAAGACAAAATATGTAAACCAGAGCTAGACCACCAGCTCTGATTTACAAAATAGACCTGCAGAAAGAAATTACTAATAAAATATCTTACATATGCATAGTGTTATGCTCTATGTAGAGATTTCCTTTAGCTCTGATTGTATGTCTCACAATTTTGTAATTTATCATTGTTTATTAAACTCTGAAAGCTGAGAGGCTGTTAATATTCTGTCCTAGAAGGCGGTTAGATGGGCCCTTTTTTGTTGTTGAGCACCTGCCCCTGTAGTGGTCTCTGTACGGCCCTGGCCATATATCTGCCGTAGCTAATACTAGGGACATTCTGTCATATGTGCATGGTTGTAGGTGAGGAAGACGCCGGTAAACCCAGGTAGTAATGAGGAAATAATGTATTTAATAAAGAATCAGGAACAAACTCAGAAAGACATGCGGCACTGGAAACGGACAGACGAACGATGAACTAATGACGAGGACCCGACGAAGGACAGAGACAACAGGTGGGGTTAAATACACAGGGAAGCTAATCAGAAAGACATGGACACGCTGGAGGGACTATGTCTCTTGGCTGGCATGGGAACGCCTTGGGATTCCCCCGGAGGAGCTGGAAGAAGTGGCTGAGGAGACGGAAGTCTGGGCCTCCCTTCTGAAGCTGAAAACCAATCGATCGTTTTTGAAGGGAAACTGGAGCACCCAGAGAAAACCTATCCATCTATCTATCTATCTATCTATCTATCTATCTATCTATCTATCTATCTATCTATCTATCTATCTATCTATCTATCTATCTATCTATCTATCTATCTATCTATCTATCTATCTATCTATCTATCTATCTATCTATCTATCTATCTATCTATCTATCTATCTATCTATCTATCTATCTATCTATCCATCTATCTATCGACCAATCGATCGTTTTTGAAGGGAAACTGGAGCACCCAGAGAAAACCTATCCATCTATCCATCTATCTATCGATCAATCGATCGTTTTTGAAGGGAAACTGGAGCACCCAGAGAAAACCTATCCATCTATCTATACATCTATCCATCGACCAATCGATCGTTTTTGAAGGGAAACTGGAGCACCCAGAGAAAACCTATCCATCTATCTATACATCTATCCATCTATCGACCAATCGATCGTTTTTGAAGGGAAACTGGAGCACCCAGAGAAAACCTATCTATCTATCCATCTATCCGTCCATCCATTTTCTTCACGTCATGGGGGCAGCAGCCTAAGTAGGGAGGCACAAACTTCCCTCTCCTAAGCCACTTGGGTCAGCTCCTCCGGGGGATTCCCATCACATTCCTTGGCCAGCTGAGAAACAGACATTTTATCTGGGACTGGAAATGGACGGGAATTTTACTCTTTTATTTTGCTGTTGGTGATCCTCAGCAAAGTGCACAGAGGTGGATTTGAGTAAAGGTAATGTGACAGGCTTCCTAACTTTCTGACTACTCTGTATAGGTCTGTTTCTTGTGTCGTCATGTTGGTCAGCAGTACCCACCGATCTTCTTGCAGATCTTCTTGCAGACTCTGCCAGGGAGGTACTTCTCCCTGGCAGAGTCTGGTGGCTTGGCTTACTGATTTCAGCTCCACACACTCTGTCTAATTCCATCAAGGTCTGCATGTTTTTCCTTTCAATCTCACACAGTTCCTTTTTCTCCTGCCGTTTGAGCTGAATCTGGGAATCCCAAGAATTTGTCAGACCTTTTATAGCTGCAGCTTTTTTCTCTTTCTCCAGTTTTTCACGCTTTTGCTCTGCAGATTCCCGCTCTTTCCTTTCTTCCAGTAACTTATCCTCCATAAAAGCCCGTTTTTTAGCTTCTTCCTTCTTTGTAAGTGACAGTTGGTCGTACACTATTTTTTTACGTATTTCACGACTTCTGTCCTTATCAGGAATGTTGCAGTCACTCTTATAGTCTAGAAAGCCAGATTCATACTGAACATCTCTTTCTTGCTCAGTTACACTGTGCTGTATTCCCCACTGCATTATTACTAAATTGTCCGTATGTTTTTTAGTCTCGTCCTGTGTCTTCAGTTTCTGCTGGGGATCCTTCTTCTGTCTCCTGGCTACAATTTCCTCAGCTGGATATCCAGGAAGCAACCCTTCCCTTTCAGCCCTGTCCATTTCCTTAAACTTAAACTTTTGGTCCCTCATGTTTTGCTCAGTCTTGTCCTGTGTTCTGAGTTTCTGCTGCTTCTTCTGTTTCTTCTTCTCAACGTCCTCCGTTCGATGCGACTGCTCTGATTCCATCAAGGAATCAGACCCTTTATTTATGATCTTGTCCATTTCAATCTGCTTTTGCCGTTTGTATTCAACTTGATCATCCCATGCATCAGTCAAATACTTTTGCATTTTGACTTTCTTTTCTTTCTCCTGTTTGTCAAGTAACTTTTGGGCAAACTCTTGCTTAGCTTTTTCTTGATTAAGCTTTTTCTCCTCAACAGCTTCTTTGACATATTCTTTTCTCCTTATATTCTCTATATTTTCATAGGCCATCTTCTTACATTTCTCTTGAAATTTTACCTGCTCGTGAACATTTTTCTCCCTCTCGTCATGTACATATTCTGACCGTTTGCCTTCACTAACTCTGGGTGTTTGCCTTGGCTTTACCAATCGTTCCTCTGCCTTCTCTCTAACCTGTTTGTTGAGTTTTTGTTCATTTCTACGTGACGAAGACTTTTTAAACTGTATGCCTTGTTTGTCCTTTCCAGAATCCTCATTGGAAAGGACAATGAGTTTTGGACAAGCTCTCAACTTGTCAGCTCTCAACTTGTCCACATCCGTGGACAAGTTGAGAGGTTTTTGCACATCTCTGTCAATTTGCAGCAACGTTTTTGATGGAGTTTTCTCCCGCTTGTCTCTCCAGTTTTGCACATCCTGTGTGTAGGCATTCGTTGGTCTTGGCTTCTTTTCCTGTAATTTACGAAGAGCAGCTTCGTGTCTTTCTTTCAACTCCTGTACTTTTCGAAATTTATTATACTGGTTAATGCGTGCCTGAATATCAATTCCGTCTATATCAATTCCGTCTACCAAACTTAGAAGGAAACATGAGCTTGTGCTAGAGTTGGAATCACTTGTGGCGGAATTCTCCTGAATATCTACTTTTTGTTGCGGTATCGGGGTAGGATGGATATCTTTTTTAATTTTAGGTAATTTTAAAATCGAGTTCCTTAAAGTATGGTCCTGATCTTCAATTTTGACGCTCTTCTTGAATCCAAAATCACATGGGAGGTCTGGGTCAAATATCTTTCTCGTCATAGGCATAGGGGTATCAGGCCTCCTGGGGAATCGACGGGGCTCCATCTTGCGTTTCAGTCTCTGGGTGAAAAATTGCACTTCTCTATAAATCCGTTGAGTTCTGCGCATCTGGCTTTAGAAAACACATAACAAGATATTCAAAGGGTTCAGAGCTGATGTCATAGAATCTATGACACAAGGCCTGGGTTCCTAGTGACATCATCAGTTGGGTAGAAGTGTAACAGTTGCTATGGTAACCAGGAAAAGCTCTGAAGTGATTCACACTCCCTAGTGAAGGAGATGTTTCAACCCATCAAAACATTTCCAAATAAACTCATTCATATTAACACAAATGTAACTTTTTCCAACAATTTAGACAAGATTCAGCCAATGTGGCTGTAACTGATTTAGGCTTTACAATGTGCAAAACACAATCACCTGGTTTCCCATTAAATCTGCTCAACAGTGTTTTTCTCATCAATACATTTTTTGATGAGGAACCTAACAATAGTTTCTAATTTCTTTTGTTGGCCGCTATCTAAGCTACGGCCTAAAGACGGCGTTCCCAGCGTGTCATTTCGTTCAACCTTAGCTTCGAGCACATACGTACATACGTGGTGTGAAAACCACCACGTATGTACGAGCATGCAAAGAGCTGAGAGAGGTAGAGGAAAACAGAATTATTTATTTCTGACGCTCTCTTCCAAGTGACCTGCACAAGTTTTGACTCTCCACTAAAGACAGTCAACAGTCTTCATGCTTTTTTTATGTGGTTTTGTATGTTTTCCTCCCACAAATAGCTTAATACAGAAAACTTTTCATCAGAAACAACTGATGGTCAAGCAGGTGATGAGCTTGTTCAACCAAGTTCCATTGAACAAGTGGGTAGTTTAAGTATTTCCAATTTATTAGTAATGTTCTTTGACATGTTGTGTTGTACCTTTCATGTTCATGTGTAAATTATTGAATACAACATGTGAATAATTAGTAATTGTAATCCATCCATCCATTTTCTTACACCCTTGTCCCTTAATGGGGTCGGGAGGGTTGCTGGTGCCCATCTCCAGCTAACGTTCCGGGCGAGAGGCGGGGTCACTCTGGACAGGTCAACACAGAAAGACAGACAGGACACACACACACACACACACACACACACACACACACACACACACACACACACACACACGCACACACACGCGCACACACACACACACACACACACACACACACACACACACACACACACACCCAGGCTGAAGACGAGGACGGATCCTCCAAGAGAGAACATAAATGACACAAACCCAGCCGCAGAAACCGACAGCACTGCAGTTTGACAAGATTTAAAGAGCCGCGCTACCCTCACCTGCTGGTGGATCTCTGTAGGCAGACAGATTGCCGACTAATTCACGGTGACAGCACGGAAGCCGGCTGAGCTCACTTCGCTTCTGAACTTATAAACACAGCAGTTCTGCAAGTTAGGCTCATTTACATCTATAAAGGCCTGCGGTTTCCCTCCACAGCTGGCTGCAGTCCTGTCATGAGGTCACTCTGCTGCGCTACTGAGATGCCTTTGCTGTGGGACGCTATAAAAACAAACAGCAAAAGATTCAATAAATGCTGCAGTGAAAGCGAAAACCCCATGGGGAAAAAAAAAATCAGTTTTATGATGATTTTTGACATTTTAAGCAGTGGTAAATTACATACTGACATTACTGAAACACAGAAATCCACTTCTGAAATGTGTTTTGTGTTAAAAGACAAGTTATATACATCAGCTCAAAACTACAGATCATTCATAACTTGTAAAATATATACATATGGCTCACCACAAACAGAAATCCCAGTAGACAAAACTTTAATTTTACAGCATGAAGACAAACAAACAATCATATAAACACATTCACCTCACAATTGTCTCTGCAGTGTTTTGTACAATTTCTTAAAGTCTTGAACTCAAAAATGATACATTTTGACAGCATCTGTGTCTGAACAGATCAGGATGCTTCTGCAAAAGGGACAAAAATATCTGGATGATTTTTTTAAAATTATTATTAAGTAAACAAAATGCTCAGTACAGAGACAGTAGATTGACTCTTTCTAAATTTGAACATTTTTGACACTTTATTTCTGAAGTCTACAAAAGTCTCCTGGCTCAGAGCTGCTGGCCTGAGCTTCACATTTAATTGACAGACAGAGGAGCGGGATTTGAGGAATCCACTTCCGATGGCGGAGGATGACCCGAATTTTCCCAGACAAGACAGACTCCGTGTAGAATCAAAGTTTTAACAAGCTCCTCACAGTTACTTTGCAGAGAGACATGACTGACTACATGGTGGTCCCCAGTGTGACAGCTCGCTGTCTTCTAGAGGCTTCTGAAGTGAGGCAGAGGATCCTGTCTGTCTCTGGACCTAAAGACAGACATGCCTGAAAGTGCGGCTGGTTGTCTGTCTGTCATTTAGCCTGTTTGCTTTGACGTTTTCAGATGGTGCTCACTGTTTTGGCAGCAGCTCGGATTTTATAGGGTTGGACGGTTTTATTTCCTCTCCATGCAAAGTGGTAAACTCCACGCACCCCCCCCTCCTCCCTATCCGCCCCCCGCCCTTTGATGATGTTTTGTTTGTCTTTGGAGATTAAGTTCTGCTAACATCATTGACTGAAATTGTGACAAAGCCCAAAATCAGGATTTCTTAAGAGTTTTTAATCAAATCAAATCAAAATTGATTTGAGCCTTGAGGAGTACCTCAAGGATCTGTCTTCTGACTTATACTTTTTTCATTGTATATGCTTCCTTTTTCTTTCCTTTGGAAAAAAAAAAGGATTTCCATTGTTTTGTAGATGGTTTGCAACTTTATCTAGGTGATTGTTTTATGGGAAATCTGACTTGCTGTCCAAAAGCAGCCGTAGTATTCTGAGTTCTTTTAACTGTAGCTCTCAGGAGTATTTTTTATTTTTTTTACCGTTTTAATTTTGAACAGTGTGGTAGTCCAGGCTAGGTTAATTAGCAAATAAAACTCTACCTAGTTAATGATGGTTGTGAAAGGATAATATTTGCTATTATTACTTCAGCAACACTCTTACTGCTGGGATGGACAACTCTCTTCGATGTCAACCTGCAGTTTGGTCAAAATGCTGTTGCTCGGGGTAACGAGCTCCCTGCACTGGTTGCCTGTATGTTTTTGGATTGAATTTAAGATTTTAATTTTGGTTTTAAATATTTATCAGCAGGAATGATCCGGGTGTTTGATTCCCGCCCCCCTTTTTCTTCCATTTGTTTCATTGTGATGACCAATTGTGTCTAATTGGTCATCCTTTCATTTATGGACCTGTGCAAAGTCCTGTATAAATAAATATCGACTCAGATTTTATTTTTATTTTTTTTTTGTCTAAATATACTTAACACCAGTCTGACCATTTGTTTTTTGAAAAATATTCATAGCCGCAACGGGAGGTGCCACGATATGTTTGGTCGTCTAGTAGCAGATGGCGAACAATGCAGCCAGTGACGTACCCATAACTACCACAAGATGGCGCTAGAGGTCCATTTGGAGGCCAAGCAGCCAGTCAGGTTCTCTCCTCGGGTCACCTCGTCTGACATGGTTTTACAGTACAGTGGAGCTCTGAGGACTCATTTTTTCCGTGGTGACGTTTCACTGTAGGAAGTAGCTCGACGTATGAGGAGAACATGTGCTCCACACCGAACATGTGAAATCTATTCGGAGCACATTGCGGACTGTAACATGTGTTCTTCATCCTCTGGAGAGAGGGGAGCCGTCCGCCCCTCTCCCGGCCTGAATTACGCCCATCTCTGTGCTGAAGCTCGAACACAGATGATGATAATAATGATGATGCACTGTCTTCTTAACAGACAGAAAACATGCCAGCTCTGCCTTCTGTCCCAGCAGCTGATTCCAAAGCTTCCTCGATGTCAGAGCTGCAGCGGGCTGTCCATCAGAGCGCTGACAGGCTGCTGCTGCTGCTGCTGCTGCTGCAGCCGCCGCGCCGCTGCCTGCAGGCACCAGTGAGCCCGTGAAGGATGGAGACATCTGGATGTCTGAGCTCTCCTCTCCTGCAACGTGGTGCTCAGCCTGCGTGACAGGACATGAGGAGGTACACGCTCGCCTGGCTGCGTGGCAAGCCGTGGCTGCCAACGTTGTTGTGCGAGTGTGAAATAAAGACGAATCAATAAACTGCAGATATACATATGTCCGTGTGGGAAGCGTGAGTTCAGACCAGAACTCTTTACACTTTTTTTTTTTTTCCTCTTTAGTTGCTTAATCTTGGCCTTAAAGCTGCACATGTACTTTTATATATTTGTTCTGTCTCTTTTTACATATTTGTGGAAATCATACCGTGACAGCATAGCCTGAGCCAGAAAATCTGAAAAATTCGAGCTAACTACAGACGAACCAATCAGAATCAGAAGGCGGGTCTTAGCGCTGTCAATCGCGAATGCTAAGCCCTCTTAGCATGGACCACCGATGACAACGGATAAATGGTTTTCCTGTAATTGTAAGTCCTACTTCCACCATTGGCACATTGAACAGTGCAAACATGAGGTTGATTGGCAGCGTTAAGACCCGCCTCCTGGCTCTGATTGGTTGTTTTTAGTCGGGCAGTTCAGGGAGGGGATCAAACTTTTCACAGATTATCTCTTATATTATATTGTCATAACATGGTGACAATTCTTTTTAACAATATGGTGCTCTAGTCTGATAAATAAAACTTTCAAGATAACTTCAATATTTCTTTATCAGTCAATTCAAGGGTGTTTTTTTTTTTTTTAAGGTTTTATTGGTTCTAGTTGCCTTTATTTGACAGGAAAGTTGGCAATGAGAGATGGGGAAAGACATGCGGCAAAGGTCATCAGGCTGGGAATTGAACCTGCGACAGCCGCGTCGAGGACTGAGGCCTCCATACATGGGTTGCACTTAACCCCTGCGCCACCACAGCACACCCAACTCAAGGGAGTTTTTAATTCACATTCTGCCAAATGACATCAAATGGAAAATATGTTCAATGTGATTTAATGTCAAGAATTACTACTCAGCAGTTTATCGATATATTTAGTCGTTGGTTTTATCAGTGCATTCTGCCACAACTGGCCCGTTGAGGACACATGAAGACAAGTTTGACGCCTCTGGCAGAAAACAGGACTTGAGCTGATAGACTAGAGCTTTCAGATTCAAACCTGGTGAGATGAAACGAGCACCGGTTCCCCCCCAGTCCCCCCCTCAGAGCTTTCCACAGAGCTGCGGTTGGAAGCGGGTTTATCGTCTCAGCGTGGCGCTCCAGCTGTGCCAGATGTTTCCTGCAGATGATAGTGAGGGGAGCCGAGAGGGTCGTTGGAGTGTCCTGGACCGTGTTCAGGTCCGGACTCCTCACAGCCTCTGCATCGACATGCTGAACCGTAAACGGTGCCACCGCTTCAGAAACAGCTTCTCTTCAGTGCTCCACTGACTTATGGCTGAAAAAACAGCTTCCTGCTGTGACTCAACAAGTACCGTCTTTGTTGAAAGCACCAATAAAGCACATGAGCCGGGCCAGAACTTCCTGCAACCCTTCACCGAAACAGCAGTAAGCTTGAGAAGTATTATTATTAATACATATTATTAGAATGTATTAGTCAATACAGGGCAGTTGTTGCAATTTATTTTATAGAAAGTAGGTACATTTTATTTATGTAGCCCATTTTATGGGTCAAACTCACAAAGGGTTTTAAAAAGATTGTAAACATAATTTAAAAAAAAATTGAATTCATTGATACAAACTATTAAAAACTGTGGGAAAAGTTACATATTTCACAGTTGGAAACTATGGTTTCATGTTTTAAAAATAATAATAAAAAAAACACCATGAAATTATTTATTGACTTCTTTCTTGAGTTTTAATGACATATTGTCAAGTACAGTCCAGTTTCTGTTAATCCCATGTTTATTTTGTTTCTTTTATTTATTTCTCTGTTTTAATATGGTCTGCTGGAACGCAGCAGCTGCTCCAAGTCTCTTGCTAGTTTCTCGCAGCTGATTGTTTAAACTGCAACCTTTAGCTGCTGCCAAAAACATCTCTTAAAATGTCAACAGAATTTCGCTGTTGTTGCCGCTTTGAGTCGAGGTCAGTGTTTTACACTTCATATCCTTAGACTGTTGTTTTATTTTATCTGCATTCATAAAGGAAAAAAAAAAAGCAAACTGTTAAAAATGTACTTAAAATGAGTTTAACAAGTTTGGTTGAGTTGGTCGGATTCAATTTGTTTGATTAGAAATGATGGGATTTTAATGACTAAAATGTGAAATGCTAAATTAATTTGATTTTTGTTCGTTTTAACGGTTATTATCCCTGTGGACGGACTTTATAATAATAAAAAAAAAAAAAATCAGAAACTGTAACTTGCCATCAGCCAAACAGTTTTTTGTCATCTTTTTCCTTTGCATCCTTTAAAGTTTTGTGCTTACACGATCCTCCTGAAAAATCGGACGGCTTTAAACAAAGGTTGACTTCTGCTGAAAAGTAAAAGATGACATGGACGGACTTGAATCAAACTGAGACATGAGGAAAAACAAACGTTAACTTTGGACAGAAACTGACCTCCTTATAAGGTAACGATCCAGAACACACACCCGACACCGTGAACACACACTTCAGTGAAACTCCACAGCTGAACACTCTGGAGTCTGTAGCTGAAGACCAGAGTAAGAACCAGGAAATACTCTGATCCAAAATGGAGGACGCTCCCATTTACTAGTAAAACCATCAAATAAGGGACCAAAGGTCAAATGAACAGAGAAAAGTAATAGAAACATGCAGTTAAAGTTTATTATATAAAGTTTAGTTTTGTTTTTGTTCTTTTTACAAACCGTTATTGTTGATAGAGTGGATCAGGACTCGATCTCTGCTACTTTGACTATTAAGCTTCTTTAATTTGCTCATCCTAATCCAGGAAAAGAAGAGAAGGTCTTCTGGAAAAGTTAGGTTTTAATTTTACCAACATGTTTTTGTTTGTTTTTTTTTTGTTTTTTCCTCATTGAAAACGATACTGCATTAATGTTTTGGAGCGGCCCAGTCAAAGTCCAGACTTGATTCTGATAGAAAATCTGTGAAGGGAGTCAAAGATTAGGGTTACATTGTAACATAAATCTTTAAAATAGTGCAAACATGAAAAAAAACAAACTGGTCAGTAATTAAAGGAAGAGTTTGATTGAAATATTTGTAAGAAGAGTATAAATAATAGCTTTAACATTGTTTTATCTTTAGACAGATGTTTTAGTTGTTTCCTGTCAGAAAGGAAACAAGTCAAATCTTAAATCTTAATCTGCCAGGTGTATGAATAATTTTGAGCTGAAGGTTTGCCACTACACTGGAGTTGATGTATTTAAAAAATAATAATAAAAATCTCCATCTTACTGTAAACGTGCAGGTTTCAGTAAACTGAAGCTTCTTGATGTCCGGTGAAACACAATGATACTTGTTGTTTTCTAAGCACCATGTAAGTATTTCAATAACTCAACCACTTCCTCATGTTCAAGGCATTAATGCTTCTTACGGCTTTTCTTTTACTTTAAACTGAAGTGATTCTTAGCTTGTCACAGCATTTTCCATTTGCTTCGTCACCAAGCTGAAAAATCTGGGCTCTTCTCCCACACAGGTGAACAATTACAAGCAAAACATAAACACTGACTCTCTTACTGAGGGGCTTCCGAGCTGAATGCACCACAGAAGGGTTTATGTGCTTTCAAGCCTCATTTGCAATATCTGATAACCTTGCCGTATCCCCCCCTCCGCCTCCCCGTCCTGTCAGTGTGAGACTCCCCGAGGCCACTTAGGGAGAGACGCAGTCAGCAGATTCTGATAACATGTACGAGCACGATGTTTATTTGACTTCAGAAATCAAAGTAGCCTTTGTGCGTTAGCTTTTCAGATTCTCAGGCTTCAGAGAGGGCTTTTAAAGCTCGGCGTAGCGTTTCCAAGCTGAGGCTGAATCACTGTCACGGGGCCTTCACAACAACCGGGACGCTCCGCTGTAACCCCCTCAGCCCCATCCTGCTATGATGAAGCGGTGCGGTGGAGCATCGAAACACAGCAGGGAGGGCTGCAGTATGGAAAATGTTAATCATAAGGGAGGCTAGTTATTTCATAGCTACACTGCAAAAGCACAAACACTTACCAACTTTTTTTTTTTTTTTTTTTACACTTCAAATAAGATTAAGCTAACTCCAAGTAACTTTTCAGCAAGATAAGGGAGTTTCTTTTAAGTTAATTTATTAATATTGATGAAAAAAGTACTAAGTTCTACTGGCAGCTTATTTCACTTATAACAAGACGTTGTTCCCATGTTATGAAATAAGTACTTTTTAAATATCCAGTATTAAGGAGTTAGCTAGCTTAAGCTTTGCAAGGTATTTTTTGTCTTATTTCAAGTGTACTGAGACATTTGCACCAGAAACTAGTGCTAGACAACGCGGCTGAAAACCTTATATTAGCGTTTCATATAAGTTGTGTCATGGTGGATGTAATATTTCGAACCCACATGCGAGAACACGACCAGAAGAGACGATAATGAATACAATAATGATTTATTGAAGTCAGGGGAAGGATGGTGAATACTGGAATGAAGAACCAGGTCGTCTACTGTCGATGAGAGAACAGAGTTAGAGGCTGCGTAGGAAAGGGATCCGGAGGTAAACAGAGAGGGCTTACTTGAGCTGGGTGGATATGTGGCGTGAACTAGAAAACGTTGGAGAGCGGACAGGGATGGCGGAGTAGGTTCCGGTCTTGTACAATCCTTTCTCCGGTGAAGTTCGGACGCGGGTCTCCTGACCCGGAAGGCTCCGAAGGTGATGTTACTTTCCTTTTCTCCGGTGAGGTTCGGACGTGGGTCTCCTAACCCGGAACACTCCGAAGGGGATTTCGCCGAAGAAGGATCCACGACAGGGAGAAGACGAGCACACGAGGGGTGGCGTCAAAACCGGCAACACCGGTAGCGTCGGGGGAAGACACAGGAGGCAGGTGATCCACAACGGGGAGACAGACTCACACAGACTCGGGGTAACTGGTCTCGGGGAACAACGGGAAGACAGCTGGATTTCTGACGAGGGAAACAACAAAGTTAGCAACAACGAAGATCGCAGAGGGCCTTTCTCTGGAGCATTTAGTACCGAGGTGAGCAAACACTCAGGCGATGAGACGGAGTGGCGCTGCTGCTTATATCCAGGGCAGGAGCCTTCTCAACGAGCTGCAGGTGTGTGCCCGGGTTGAACTCTGCCGCTTCCCAGGGGTGGCACATAGGTGACCTCTGGTGGATGTCCAAGGAATAGCGGCTCGGAGACCAGTAAATAATAACTAAAGGAAATGAACTAAGGCACAAACAAGGGGAACAAACACAGACCCTGACAGTACCCCCCCTCAACGGACGCCACCTGGCGGCCGATCAGAGGTCGAGGGTTGAGAGTCCCAATACTCCCTAATGAGGGTGCGATTGACTATGAACGATCCGGGGACCCAGGACCGTTCTTCGGGGCCGTAGCCCTCCCAGTCAACGAGGTATTGGTAGCCCCGACCCCGTCGACGGGAGGCAATGAGGCGACGGACGGCAAAGAGCGGTTGGCCATCTCTGTCCAGGGTGGGTGGAGGGGGTTCGGCCAGAGGGCACAGTTCACTGGAATGTACTGGTTTAACCTGCGACACATGGAAGGTAGGGTGGATTCGCAGGGACGGAGGGAGTTGTAGGCGAACTGCTGCGGGACCAGCCAGCGCCAGAATCTCGAACGGCCCGATGAACCTAGGGGACAACTTCTTGGACATGGACTTTAGGGGAACGTCCCGTGTGGACAGCCATACCTTCTGTCCAACGGAGTAAGTTGGCGCCGGGACTCTTCGTCGGTCGGCCAGCCTCTTGTTGGTAGCAGACGAGTTGTTCAGGGCAGAGATGGTGTCACTCCAGATCCGGTGGCACCTCCGGATATGGTGCTGCACTGACGTGACCGAAATATTATCCTCGTCTGACGGGAGGAGCGGAGGTTGATAGCCCAGAACAACCTCAAACGGGGAAAGACCTGTTGCAGCTGAAATATGACTGTTGTGTGCGTACTCTACCCATGGTAGTTGTTGGGCCCAATCATCGGGGTTGGTGGAAGTGAGGCATCGCAGGGTGGTCTCCAGCTCCTGGTTCATGCGCTCTGTTTGTCCGTTGGTCTGGGGGTGATACCCAGAGCTGAGAGCCACCTTGGCCCCTAAGGCGGAGCAGAACTGGCGCCAGACCTGTGAGATGAACTGGGGTCCGCGGTCGGAGAGGATCTCCTGGGGGATACCATGTAACTTGAAGACATGTTTTATAAGTAATAAGGCAGTCTGTGCGGCGGTGGGTAGTTTGCGCAGGGGGACGAGGTGACAGGCCTTGGAGAAACGGTCAACAATGGTGAGAATAGTGGTCATACCTTTAGAGACAGGGAGTCCGGTGACAAAGTCGACTGCGATGTGTGACCAAGGACGTTTGGGGATGGGTAGCGGCTGCAACAGGCCCGCAGGGGGTCGGTTGGATGACTTATTGCGTGCACAAACAGTGCAGGCGGAGACGTACTCCTTGACATCCTTGTGTACCGACCTCCACCAGAACCTGCGGTTCACCATTCCTATGGTGCGGCTGATTCCAGGGTGCGCGGAGAACCTTGAGGCATGAATCCACTGCAGGAAACGGGCACGGACCACTGAGGGTACATAGATCTTACCCTGGGGACAGGATTCGGGGGGAGGCTCGGCGACTTGGGCCTGGCGGATGATGTCCTCCATCTCCCACGTCAAGCCTCCAACCGTACAGCTGGGAGGCAGGATGGGGGCCAGACTCTCCTCAGAGTCATCTGGGGAGTAGACCCTGGAAAGGGCGTCCGGCTTGGTGTTTTTAGACCCTGGACGATAAGAGATGGAGAGGTTAAAACGTGCAAAAAACAGAGACCAACGGGACTGGCGAGGGTTGGATCTCTTAGCTGACTGGAGGTACGACAAGTTCTTGTGGTCCGTCCAGACAAGGACGGGGTGTTCTGCTCCCTCCAGCCAGTGACGCCACTCCTCCAACGCCAGTTTTATGGCCAGGAGTTCTCTATCCCCGACGTTATAGTTTCTCTCAGCAGGAGAGAGTCTGCGGGAATAGAAGGCGCATGGGTGTAATTTCAGATCAGGGTCCGTGATCTGGGACAATACGGCTCCAACCCCAGTGTCCGAGGCGTCAACCTCCACCACGAACTGCTTTCTAGGGTCGGGTTGTACGAGGATGGGAGCCTTGGAGAACCGGGACTTAAGCTCCGTGAAGGCGGCTTCAGCTAGTGGAGTCCATGTAAATGCCTTCTTGATGGAGGTTAGAGCTGTGAGAGGGGATGCAGTCTGGCTATAGTTCCTGATGAAGCGCCGATAGAAGTTCGCGAAGCCTAGGAACCTTTGGAGCTGCTTACGCGTCTCGGGACGGGGCCAGTCCAGAACTGCCTTGATCTTATCCTCGGCCGCTCTCACCTGTCCGCTCTCGAGGACATAACCGAGGAAGGTAACTGACTGACGGTGGAACTCACACTTCTCAGCCTTCACGTAGAGCTTATTCTCCAACAGCCTTTGAAGGACTAGGCGGACATGTCTTTGGTGTTCGACGAGGGACTCGGAGTAAATAAGGATGTCGTCTAGGTAGACGAAAACAAACACGTTAATAAAATCTCTAAGGACGTCATTAACGAGGGCCTGGAAAAAGGAGGGGGCATTAGACAGCCCGAACGGCATAACCAAATATTCATAGTGCCCCAGAGGGGTCTTGAAGGCTGTCTTCCATTCATCACCTTCCCTGATACGGAGTAGGTGGTAGGCGTTTCTTAGGTCTAATTTGGTAAAGACGGTTGCCCCCTGAACGGGCTCGAAGGCTGAAGAAAGTAGTGGTAACGGGTATTTGTTTTTTACTGTGATTTGGTTGAGACCTCTATAGTCGATGCAGGGTCTCAGTGAACCATCCTTCTTGCCGACGAAGAAGAAGCCGGCAGCCAACGGGGAGGAAGAGGTACGGATTATACCTGCAGCGAGTGAGTTATTGATGTACTCCTCCATTGACTGGCGCTCGGCCCTAGAGATGTTGTATAGCCGACTACCAGGTAGAGGCGCCCCAGGGAGGAGGTCGATGGCGCAGTCATACGGCCTATGAGGTGGGAGAGAAAGGGCCTTGTCCTTACTGAAAACACCGATGAGATCATGGTACTCACTCGGGACAGACTTGACGTCAGGCAATTCCACCTCCGGCATGGTAGATGACCTGGACAGCGGAGGGACTGCGGAACGGAGACAGGTGGAGTGACATCTGGGAGACCATGAATTGATCCTTCCCTCGACCCAATCTATTTGGGGTTGTGAGAGAACAACCAGTTGAATCCAAGAACTATGGGTGAGCTGGCTGTGGGAAAAACAAAGAAGTTAATTTCCTCGGTGTGATTGCCAGAAATTAACAGGCGCAGAGGTTTAGTCCGGTGGGTGATCTGTGGAAGACCCTTGCCATCTAAGGCGGTGACACGGAGGGGAACAGGTAGGAGTTCAGTGGGCACGGAGAGCTGAGAAACTAGGTCGGAGCTGATGAGATTCTGTTCGCAACCGGAGTCTATGAGAACTGACAGGGACAGAGAGTCGTCTTGGGTGAACAGGGTGACAGGAATGGTGAGGCGGGGTCTGATGGTGGAAGGTGCCGGCAGTGTCCCCGTTTCTACTGCCGGACCTGTGGGTTTAAACGTGACGGACAATTAGCGATCACATGGTTGGGCTCCCCGCAATATATGCAGAGCCGGGCTCGGAGCCTGCGTCGGCGCTCCTCGGGCGTGAGCCTAGCGTTACCCAGCTGCATGGGTTCGGAGCCTGAAAACAGAGGAGATGGGGTACATGACTGAGCGGAAGACTGAGTATAGGACGAGGAGGGACGTGGTGAGGTGACCCGGCGGCTACGTTCCCTAGCCCTAGCCCGGATCCGATTGTCCAACCTTATGGCTAGATTGATGAAGTCACCTAGGGACTCGGGTTCATCTAGCGTGGCTAGCTCATCCTTAAGGTGCTCGTTCAAGCCGTGAAAAACGCGCTTTTGAGCGCCACAGCGTTCCACCCTGAGGCGGCGGCCTTAATTCTGAACTTGATGGAAAAATCAGAAACGCTCTGTTGGCCCTGCTTGAGCCCATGCAAGTCCCTAGAGGATGATGTTCCCTCAGCCTCTTGGCAAAACATTTCCTTTAACTCAGCTAGGAACTCGGGGTAAGAACACCCATAGTTGGATGCTGTTTCAAAACGTGACTCGGCCCATTCTAGGGCTTGGCCCGTCAACAAGGATAACATGTAGGAGATCTTACAGTCATCATGGGGGAAACTCTGTGGTGAGTGGTTGAAAACAATGGTACACTGGAGTACAAAACCTTTTACTTTTGTGATGTCCCCAGAGAACTTCTCTGGAGTTGCCGGGCGGATTTCAGGAATCCCGGAACGGACCGGTGGATCGGGAGTCACTGACGGAGCAGACGGGGAAGCAGAGGAGCGGTGAGCGTCCTGTGAAACAGAGTTCTGTAAGAAAGTGGATAATTCAGTTAGTCGGAGATTAGTTTCCGCTTGGCGGGTTCCCAGCTCTCTTAGAGCTGCTTCGTGGGACTGGAGTAGAGTGTGTTGGTCTGTTATCGCTCTTCTGATCGCGTCTGCGGAGGTCGTGAACTGGCCTGAGTGTTCTGTCATGGTGGATGTAATATTTCGAACCCACATGCGAGAACACGACCAGAAGAGACGATAATGAATACAATAATGATTTATTGAAGTCAGGGGAAGGATGGTGAATACTGGAATGAAGAACCAGGTCGTCTACTGTCGATGAGAGAACAGAGTTAGAGGCTGCGTAGGAAAGGGATCCGGAGGTAAACAGAGAGGGCTTACTTGAGCTGGGTGGATATGTGGCGTGAACTAGAAAACGTTGGAGAGCGGACAGGGATGGCGGAGTAGGTTCCGGTCTTGTACAATCCTTTCTCCGGTGAAGTTCGGACGCGGGTCTCCTGACCCGGAAGGCTCCGAAGGTGATGTTACTTTCCTTTTCTCCGGTGAGGTTCGGACGTGGGTCTCCTAACCCGGAACACTCCGAAGGGGATTTCGCCGAAGAAGGATCCACGACAGGGAGAAGACGAGCACACGAGGGGTGGCGTCAAAACCGGCAACACCGGTAGCGTCGGGGGAAGACACAGGAGGCAGGTGATCCACAACGGGGAGACAGACTCACACAGACTCGGGGTAACTGGTCTCGGGGAACAACGGGAAGACAGCTGGATTTCTGACGAGGGAAACAACAAAGTTAGCAACAACGAAGATCGCAGAGGGCCTTTCTCTGGAGCATTTAGTACCGAGGTGAGCAAACACTCAGGCGATGAGACGGAGTGGCGCTGCTGCTTATATCCAGGGCAGGAGCCTTCTCAACGAGCTGCAGGTGTGTGCCCGGGTTGAACTCTGCCGCTTCCCAGGGGTGGCACATAGGTGACCTCTGGTGGATGTCCAAGGAATAGCGGCTCGGAGACCAGTAAATAATAACTAAAGGAAATGAACTAAGGCACAAACAAGGGGAACAAACACAGACCCTGACAAGTTGATAATTGTCTATATCCATAATTATTTATTCGTTTGCTGTGTGTTTTTTAAATACTGCCTTTCTTATTTTATCCAGTTTTCACTCTACGTTATTTTTAAGGAGTAATGAATAAAATGAGCGGCTGCGAAATCTGAAACTGCGCAAGTTAATCAACAGGTTGTTGCTAGGTAACCGAAGAGCGCGTGAGTTAGCTGATGCCACTCACCTTGCTTAGCTCGCATTCCTCTGCCTACGTCTCCCAGAATGCCATTTGAAGTGAATGGTCTATATATTGAATATTCTCTACTACAATTAATTACGTAATAGTAATCAATTGCACTATTAAACAATATATATCTATCACATTTATTGTTTCCCATTTACTGTCCAGCGTTACAAGAAACTAGACCAAAAATACCTGGTAAGATTGTGTGTTTTTGCAGTGTATACCAACAAGTTTTTCTTTTCTTTTTTTTTTTTTATATGAAGTTTATTGATATTTGAAGACACGTGACCGGGTGGTGTTTGTGTTCTGGACTGGCACAGACACCGTGTTAAATTAGCCCCTCATAGGACGATGCTGAAAACACAAAAGGCTCAAGCTGCGTTTTTAGCTCCGCGTGAGCTCGGAGGTGAGGAAGTGACTCGTTGCCTTGCTGCTGCTGCTGCTGCTGCCCTGAAGCTGCAGCTGCTGCTGCTCTGAAGCTGCTGCTGCTGCCCTGAAGCTGCAGCGACTCGCCGATTGCAGCTGTCTGGAAACGGAGCTCTTTCGTATGTGTGCTCGGTTCAGGAGTTCATGTTTTACAGCAAGTCAAACATAGAAACGTAAACCGAAAATGACAAACCCAGAGAGCCGCGTGCGCCGCCGCTATGTTTTAGTTCATTTTTTTTTTTCATATCAGGAGAAGACCGAGGTCATGCAGTTCCTTTTGGTTTATTTCATTCGAGATGGATGGATCATGTGACTAAACACAGGTCGCTTTTATAGTCAGCGGGACTCGGGACGAGAAGTCTGAGAAAATAGATGAAACTTTATCGGGGAGTGAACACAAAAGGGTTTTTTATTTTTTATGAGGAGTCCAATCAACTTAATGTAAATATAAAAAGAGAAAGAAAATGATACATGATAAATGGACTGGATATCTCATTATACTAATATATATATTTTTCAATTTAAAAATGTAGGCAATGTTTTTAGAAAATATGGAGTCGTTTCCTGTGGAGTATGTTACTGTAAAGCAGGAACAACACAGCAAAAACACAAAACAAATATTACAAAAGTATTTTTGGTCTAGTTTCTAGTGCAAATATCTTAGTGCACCTGTAATAAAAATCAAACTAACGTAAGTACATGAACTCATTTTAAGTACACAATTCTTTAAAATCAGTTAAGGAATTATGTAACTCTACTGACAGATTATTTCACTTATGCCATGGGGAAAATGTCTTCCTCCACGGGAAATGATCTGCCAATGCAGCCAGCACTTTTTAATCAAAATGAAGGAATTATTTGCTTTAAGGAAGCTCCTATGTCTTGCTGAAAACTTGCAAGTAGTTCTTGTATTATTTCAAGTGTTTTTGCACTAGAAACTGGACCAAAAATACTTTGTTTTTTGCTGTGAAATGTCTTTATTTAAAATCTCATCACGCAACAGTCAGATGCTGCTGACCAAATTTGACATGTTTACAAAATCAGTGGAATATTTGACTGCGTTTGCAAACATAAACCAAACTCTTACAAATGATTTATTACCTCTTCATAAATCAGTGATGGCTTAAGGTAAATTGGAAGCTCCCACCCAGCCTGTGCTGATCCCACCTTCTGATTTATTAAAGCTGCTCCGAAGCCTCTGCATGTCTTTGATCGCAAACGTGGAATTCCTCCGTCGACATCCAGGCTGCATGCAACATTTGTCTGTGATATTTGTGTAAAGAGAAAAAGTTGGCCCTGAAAATGTGGAAATTAATTTAGCGTATGCAATAACTGGAGTAATAAATAAAAGGAGCTAACTAAACAATGAATTCATTTACATATTTAATCTGTATGGTGTTTCTATTGCATAATAATTACACCTAAATACAATCTTTTCTTCTTCACATCTAAATGTCTGTAGCAAAAAAAAAAAAAAAAAAAAATTCACAAATGAATATTAAAAGTGAGGTATAATGGATTTAAATGCAGTGAAATAAAAATAAAAACAACTCTGGACTGTGTGGTATAGCAGCTTTCCAATAGAATTTGTCATGGCTAACAACAAGCCATGTAATCCACTTAGTGATGCTTTAGGAGGACTTCATTGTGAAACAGTGAATCTCTGCGCTCGCACAAGCATGAGTCAGTAGAATAACCTTCTGATCAGAAGCGATTCCTGAAAAGATGCCCTTTCGTACGGCCGCTTCTTTACTTCTGCTGTTTCCTGGATGACGGGAGCTGATAGGACGCTCCGGCTGCGGCGGGCCCCGAGCCCGGCGCTGCGCTTTGTTGCCAGATTGCGGGGTTAATGGGTTTCCGTACTGGGTGGCGAGGGAGGAGAGGCGCAGCGTTCTCCAGCCTTCTGCAGCGGAGAGAAATTAGGATGCAGCCTTCGTTGTCGGAGCCGGGGAGCTGTCTGCCGCTTTCCCAGCAGCCCCTGGGTCGGTGACAGGGAGATGGATGATATCTGCAGCCTGGCTGCACTGCTCCCCTAACACACACACACACACACACACACACACACACACACACACACACACACACACACACACACACACACACACACACACACACACACACAGGAACACACAAGACACACTCACGCACACACACACACATATAGCAAATAAACAAACACCTACTCAGTCTTTCCTCTCTCTTTTCCTTTTCTCATCTTTTCTTTTCCTCAAACACACACACACACACACACACACACACACACACACACACACACACACACACACACACACACACACACACACACACACACAGAGTATGAATATTTGTCTAATACGCCCCTGTCACTGTTGCCTTTGGCAACAAAACTCATATCCCAGATATCAGGGGAATGAAAATCTTCCATGTGAAAACAATGAAAACGTTTGGAGAGAGAAGTGCAGAATTCCTTCTTTTGTTTGCTTGCATGGAGTTAAACACGACGCGTGAAAAAGACCAAACACACACACAGTGTTCATTCGGAGATGTTTATTAAAAATCACTGCATACAACATGAAGAACAGGACACTGCGGTTGACTTTTCTTTTCCTAACACCTACACTACAGAGAGTTACTGGTGAAAAAGCTGAAGTCGTCAGTTTGAGAAGATTTTCCATCCAGGCTGAACGCTTCAGTTTCAGAGACGATTCCCAACAGCTCAGCTTGTTTACAGCGTTCCAGAGAAGAAGTCTGTCTCTGTCTCCTCCTCTTTGTTTCCCCCTCCTGCTCTCATTGTCCTTACCTGTTGTCCTTGTTTCCTCCACGCTGCTGCTGCTGTTTCTGCAGTCGGGACCGGATCCAGCAGCCATGTCACCTGAGGACACCCACTGCATACTAATGAGGAGCTGGAGGAAGGAGGGAGGGAGGTGGGAGCAGAATCTGACGCTTCCTTCTCTGACGGGTAGGAAAAGGGGTCCAGTGCTCGGTTTAAACCCCGCCTCCTCGCCATGGTTTCCTTCTACCTCTTCCCTCTCATCACTATGCAGGAACAGAGAAGATGAGGAGGAGGTGGGGGGGCGGCGGGGGGGGGGGGGGTCGTAAAAGGCAACGAATGGTGGAGAAGGGAGAAAGAGAAGGGACAAATAAGGTGAGAGTGTTGCTGAAGCAGGGTGGAGGGACATCCATCACTGTTTTAAGTGACTGCAGTGGGACGGAGCGGAGGGAAAGGTCGTCTGGTCTCTCTCTGTGAGCGCTGGACACCTGGGCAGAGCCGAGTCGCTTTCAAACGACTTCAGGCTAATTATCTCACGCAGAGCGTGTGTTAGCGCAGTACGACTCTCTTTTCTGACTCGCAAGGCTGATGCAACTACACAAGCAAAACAGGACAGCTGTCCCCTGCTTCTGTCGGCCGACAACGCAGAGGACAGGAACAACACTGAAGAGCAGGGAGTTGGTCACTGCATTTCCATAAACCATGTAAATGCGCAATTTGACGTTTCCAAAAGAAATCTGCGTAATGGAAACAGGGCAATTTTGAAAAAACTCGTTTTTTCGATAAAACGTTTTGCCAGGAGAAGAATTAAGTTTTTTTTATTGGCCGTGTCAGAATTGGTTTACTTGGCAAAACGGCAATGGAAACACATTTCTCATATCACGATTCTCACGATCAACTAATGGATGTTGATCTTTTTTTAAATATATATTAGCAGAATATTGACAAAGTTTTGCGCACATTTGTAATGGAAACGCAGCTAGACTGGTGGTGTGTTGCTGTGATCCGGCTTACCTCTGAGCACCGAGAGAGAGACGGACTATTACCTGAAGGCCTGGACAGAGAAAAGCAGGGACAGAAATTTAGCAACAATGTAGTGAATTATTTCATATTCATTTAGGCTTCTACTTGCACTGGGAAGCAGTGATTTCGAAAGAGAGTGGTTTGGAACATTGTGAATATATATATTCTTTTTATCTTATTTATTACACACTTGTTTGGAGACGATTTCCTTCATGCTGGATTAAAGGGACAAATCACTGTTCTGTAGGATTCTGGCGAATTCCTGACAGCTGAGGATGAAGGTGATGCGATCCTGAACCTGCTAAAAAATGTAGGTCCTGCCAACACCAACAATATCCAGCAAAACTGACATTTTATCCTTCGACCTACATAAACAATGTTTTTAGCAATGTTTTTTATTTTTTATTTTACTTCATCAGCCTTATGTCGCTTTCTTCTTCAGATACAGCATAGCTTTGATGTATGCTTCCTTTTCTTTCTTTGGGTTTATTTCCAGAGACTGCAAAGAAGGGGAGGAAAGCAGGGATAACAATATAAGGAAATTAAGCAGATAAGATTAGAGAGAAAGAGAATACAACCTGAAGTCTGCTCTTACACTGGCGGAAAGAGAGAAAAGGAAAAAGAAAAAATCCTGTTGCAACAAGGAACACGTGAATATAATAACTAATATCGTCACTGAAAAGTACACAGCACAAGTTGTTTAGTGGCAACTACAGCCTAATTTGGAGTTTGTCTGAAAACACCTTAATATAAACACCTTGCAATGTGGATTTAAAAGCTTAGCTTACAGGTCAATCTTTCACAACAAAGCTAAAAACAAGCTACGAATTTATTTTAAGGATCTTGCTTTTGTTCGACGGGGTTTAAAAAAAAAAACTGTAATGCATATGTTATCGCCCCCTACTGGTGCTGAAGTATTTTGGGGAAATAAAGACAAGAATAAATGTTAAAAACAGGTATAGATAGGAGCCTAAGTCTGAAGCCAAACCACATGATATTTGGTTACATCAACCAAACATCAAGCGGGTATAACTCTGTGAAAAGATTTAGGAGGTCTTCCAGTTCTCATTGGAATAAATTTGGTGTGTGACCTTTGGAGAAAACTTTCTGGCACCGTGATGAATAACTCGGCAAACGCAGGAGAACCTCAGTAAATAATTTTGACTTCAACACAGTCCAACGCTGTGTCCAGATGTGAAACCAGAAACTGTATTCTGTAAGAAGGAAACCAGAGATGTAAAGATACCAGAGTCGAGCTCAGTCCTACTTTTAGTCGCTTTGCTGGGGAAACATATTATCAAGGCTTGTTTTTATGGATGTTTACAGCATTATGGCTTGTGCCATGGTGTAAGTTTGTCACAGTGATGTTTCTCATTTGGAATGCATTTGTTGCCACAGACTTTCATCATTTCTGAAAACGTATTCCTGTTTTGATGATGTTGGAAAATATATTTATCCATATTCTGTTTTATAGTCAATGGAAATCATTCAGCCTGTTAAACTGGAAGCCAGCCAGCAGTAAAAAAAAAAAAAAATGCAGCTTTGAGACATCCTAAAGGAAGACTGTAAACCTTGATTAGAGATGTGCGGTGAAGTCCAAGTGTGTGGCGGCCGAGGGGTTAAAAAGCCTCGGGCGTGCAGTAACAATGTGAGGGCAACTATAGGTCACTTTTAAGTCCCAGCCACTGGACGGCCAACCTGCAAGACGGAGCGTAATTATCCCAGCCAGTTACAGTTCAATAACTCCATCAAGCTGTTAGCCAGATACAAGGTTTCCCTGGTAACGCCTACAGAGTGAATCCCAGATTGGAGAGAGAAAGAGAGGGAGGGCGAGATAACATGGGACCTCAGGAGGAAGAGGAGAAAGAGGAGTCTCCTCCTTAAAAACAACATATTTTTGCAAAAGACACACACGCACATGCACGCACAAACACACGCACAGAACCGTGTCAGAGTCTCCTCCTGTTGGCTGTGCTCAGACCTCTGGCCCGCCAGGCTGACAGCCGGCTTCCTCTGAGCTTTGCTGTTTAGTTTTCAATCATCTGCCCCTCTTTCCAGGTTCCTACTCCGTACCCACAGGCCCACTGTGACAATCCGCCAGCCTCAGCGCCTTTAAACAGACATCCCCTCCCGCTCCTCCTCCCCCAAACCTCCCACAGCACTCACTGTAATCTGTGAAAGTTAATGGAGTTTATCTCTCGTCCCCATCGCCCCGAGAATAATAAAGAAACTTTTGTGCTTTTGATGCACGGGAATAATTACATTACAAGTGGCACTGTGATTTATACCCCCCTGATTAAATTAAAAATTAAATTGCTTATGTGTAAGATGTGTGTGTGAGCGCGCGAGCGAGTGAGGGCGACTGCACACGTCGTCGTCGGCGCACTTTGTGCGTGTGTGTTCAGGTGGCTGTCTGGCCTCCTGCCGCAGTGTCTGGAAACACAGACGCCGCCCCCTCCGTTCTGCGCCCCGTCAGCCGCTTACCTACACCCCACACACGTCCCCAACACCTGCGCCCCTCCACTACCTCCACCCTGATGGGATTCAAGATCCAATGAAAGCAGAAAACAAGATCCATCAGATCTGAACCTAAACCCAAACCTGGCAGATAAATATGAAGTCCATCCTTCCTGCCTTTATCAAAACTGTGTTATGTGACCACCTTTGAACAATAGAGCGTAATCTCTCTCCCTTTCTCACACACACACACACATGCACACACACACACTTTCTGGAGTCATTTGCACCGAGAGGCACAAGGAGCGCTACGACTGTTTATTATTGGGAAGTGACGGTGAAAGTGTGACGCCTCGCTTTGAGTCGAGCTGAGGCGCAAAGTGTTCGGTTTCACTAAACGGGTTTTAAAGCCACCTTTAACATGAAATTAAACACACTCAATTTACACTGCCACTGATACCGGATTGTCATTTTGTCAAGTGGATTAGCCGTTTAGAGAGGATGCAACAAAATCAAAGAGAAACAAGCCAAAATCCCCGCCCCTCCCCCCGCCGTGTGGTGATGCACCAATCAGACGTCACCTGGCTCCAACCAGCTCCAGACGATATTATAAGATTAAGTCCAAGAATTACAAGATTGTCTCAATTTATGCATCAATGCATCTGTCCCTCAACTTTTTTTTATTTTGTAATTAAAATCATACAAAGCATCAAAGAACTTCCTCTTGTTTTTTTGTGAGTTCTGATATTATTTACTGAGAGAAATATTTACCACGCTAACGACTCATCAGAAGAGAAAAACAATGAATCCTGATTCTACGTCTGTAGAATCTTGGAGAGTAAATAAGAAAATTTAATTCTATCTTATCATCGGGAACACACGTCATAGTCTCCATAATCAGATATGTCAATGGCAGAAGCCATGATTCTGTCAGCTCTATCAACGTTGACACACCTGAAGCAATTTTACTGAACAAATAACGCTTTAAAACTGGTTCATATGAAAATAACGGCTGCATCAGAGTCAATGTAGAAGAGATTTTAAATGAAAGAGTTTCTTGTAGAAATGCAGATCAGCAGCAACTCACAGCACTTTGACTTTGAACACAGTTGCTTTTCCCCCCATGGAGGAGCTACAAACCAGCCAGAAGCTGATTTTTACGGGGTGATATTTATTGGATCCTTGGTGGATTATTCTCAGCTTGCTATTTTTTTTTTTTACTGTTGTGTGTGTATGCATGCATGCGTGCGTGTGTGTGTGAGGATCGGTTTGCTGCCAGACTTTGCTGTGTGTCAGACAGACCCTAATAAAACTGTCTGGCCGTTTTGTGGCCACCGGTTCCATTCCGGTGCATTGCCGCCGCCGCCGCCTCGCTGCGCCTGGTTGCTTGGTATTCACGGGGCACGGCGCTCTTTCAGCTGTTGCTGGGAGCGCCGTGGCACAGACACACACACGCAGATTAGTTTGGCATCGACATTTTTCAGTGTGACACCAAACGGAGGTGGTGGGGAAAAAAAAGAAAAAAAAATAGAACATAATTAAGGAAGGAGAGAGAAGTGGAAGAGAGACGGAGAGAAGGGTATTAGAGAAAATCCAGTGTTTTGAATATGTCATTTAGGAGAAATGAGGTTTTCAGAAAAGCGTGCTGCCTTGGGAAAAACGTTCAAGTTTAAAAACCAGGTCAAGCTGTTACACCGAATGAATTCAAACATTTGCATGGCACACAGAAGAGCAACTACTCTTTAGGTCCTAATTACACCTCTACAGTCGGTGTGAGAAAGAGAGTCATGGAATACTTTCATTCTGCCTCGTCTCCTCTCAGCTCTGTCTGAGCTGTTCTCACCCGCCTCGTTAATGCGGATTTAGGTCATGAACTAATTTAGTTGGGACATCTCGCCACCGTGACGGGACAGAAAACACAGGGACGCCTGTGGAATTCAATCAGCCTTTTGAAATCATAAACTCTGGTGATTAGATTAAACACAGAGGGGAATTTCGTGTGTATGAACAAATCCACTTGTTCCCGAAATCAAATTCCCTAGTTGCTTTTCTCTCTTCAGAGAAAATCTATTGCCTGTATTTGTGAGTGAACTGGTTGCTGCAGGTGATTATCAGAAGTTTAAAAATCAATATTTCTAGCTTTCTCACGTACTGTTAGTTAGCTTAGAGGTGGTGTATGCACAAACACTGACTTCAGTAATGAACTAGATCTGTTAAAAATTAAATTAAAATCTCTGTGCTTATAATATTAAGCATCTGCAGAGGTGAGAAAACACAAAGTGTGAATCAGAAGGAAGTGTTGAAAGCAGCAGACGAAGAATTAGTCTCATTACTGGTTGATCAGAAAGCGATTCGGTGACCTGCCATTTCTAATCGGTTCGTATCGCATCAGAGTGGCGTTCGAGTGTGGATGCTGAAACAAAGACTCGGATGCTATTTGACAGAATCTGGAAGCAGCGTTCTTGCCGCAATCATAAATTACATCCAACATGTTTGCTGTCTTTTCAACAAAAAATGATTTTAAAATGAAAAGCAAAACATGCAAATTCCTTTACGTCCATGCAGCAGAAACGCCGTGATGTGCTTCCCACTTCCTGAAAGTTGCATTGCCCTCGTGCAAATGCATTTCTGTTGCCGCTTGATTCCGACTTCCACTTTTGGAACGTTTGTTAGAAAGTCGATTGTGCCCTCCGCCCGCGTCCCGAGAGCCGAACCCGTGATTTTTTATCAAGAGAGCTCACAAGTTAGGGTCTCAGGGAGCAGGTGAAGTACGACAGAGTCTACAGAGGAGCTGCAGTCAGCTGCAGGGCAGTGAATGACACCTTATTCTCCTCGTCAGTCACAAACACACACACATACACACATGCAGTCTCTTCCAAAAGCACTGACACTTTAAAGCGCCACGGTTTTAGCCCAGAGGCACCCAGAGCCAGAAGGTATCTGTCTGCCGTCATAAAACCAGACAACTCAGTCCTGGGAGTGGAGGAAAAAGCTCCCGTATCTTCAGTCTGAATGTTTCTCGTTTAGCTCGAAAAGGCTTGAACGCAACAATATGTGAAGGTGAAAACATGTTTAGATGTAAGATCAACTCGGTAAAACCAGACGACAGCAGGAGAAAGCGATAAATTGTCGGACCTAAATGATCTCCGCTGCTCCCGGCTCAAACAGACAACAGCCTGCACTGCCTGCTCTGTGCTAACTAGCCTTTGTGCTGGAAAAAGAAAAGCCTTTGTCCTAAAGAGCGCCAGCTGATCGCCAGTCCACATTTCTCCTTTCCAGGTTGGTTGGAGCAGAACCTCTCTGCTGGACTGTCCCTCCCTTTCCTTCCCCTCTGACTGATGGGTGCAGGGAGCCCCCCCGGCAGCCTCTGGCTCGCCGACAAAAGGTGCATCGAGTTCACTTCGATGTTCGGCAGCTCCACAGCAGTTCTGCTTCACGGAGAATGCGAGTGAAATTCCACGTACGAAGAAGATTTTTAATGAACCGTTACATGAAAACAACAAAGACGAGCAGACTTGTCCCCGGCACAGGTTCACAAGCCGCCTGCTGAACTTAAACCTGACCCCCCCATCTCACCCCCACTCCCCCTCCCAATTCACTTTCCATCACTTTCAAAATCAGCCGAACCATGGCAGCGACTTGTCAGAGTCAAAGGAACAGAGCTTCAGGCTCACAGAAAACGATGCAGCGCAGCTGGAGGGAAGAATCCAGACAGTAACAACAAAAAATGACAAACTAATTTAGACTGAAACACTTCCAAGTCCTTTTTTTGGCTACTGTACCCCCCCAAACCCCTTCCCAAACACACACACCCCCACACACACGCACGCACGCACGCACGCACGCACGCACGCACACACACACACACACACACAAACACCACTGTCTGCCCCCACTCACTCTCCCAGCCCTCCACCCTCCATCTCACCAGCCACCTCCTAACCCCTCCCCTTCAGCCAGATAGATGTCTTTGACTCCTCTCTGGGGAGCGTCAGGCAGAGTGGAGGCTTCCGATCCACCTGACGCGCAGCGCTCCTTCCTCCGTCTGCTGCCGAATCCTTTTGTTGTCCGCCTCGGTGCTGAGGATGAGGAGGGATGGAGGCTGGAAAAGGGCAGCGGGGGAAGAAGGTGTGAAAGAAAGAGATGCAGAGGGGGTCTGTGGGGGGTTCGTGGGAAGCTGCAGCCAGACGCAGGTCAAAGGCGTGGGACAACCCGTCCCCTCGACTCACCCCCACCTTTCGTCCTTCTCATCCGTTTGCACTGTCAGCTCCATCTCAGCATCCTAGCCCTCCCTCTCCCACCACAACTCCTCCTCCCCCCCCACCACCATGCCAGACAGTGGGGGAGCAGAGGAGGACATCAGCCATGTCGTGACACCCTGAGCTGGTGTTCTTCACTCCTTCCTTCTACCCTGCAACACGACGCCGACAAACAAAAACAAACAGCCAGAAACATCGCTCCATCCAGCCTGACCCCCTGCGTCCTGAGCCCTGCCTCTGCTGCCCCCCCAATCCCACCCCAACACGCACACACACCCCTCCCCACACGCTCAGCCCACGCCCGTCCCCTCCCATCCCGCCAGGTCTGTACCTGTCTGCTTGTCTCGCTTGTCTGCAGCTGCTTGCCCAAAGTGAGATACTGCAGCAGGAGTCTGCAGCGACAGCCCGCGCTCTATCTCTCCCCTCTTTCTCTCTCCCACACACACTCACACACACTCCCTCCATCCAGCCTTTGCTGGTGAACACGTTCCTCCCTGTGTGCTGATCAATTTTTCCTTCTTCCAGCAGCACACACAAACACATGCACGCACACACACACTGCAGTGAACTGTCCGTGAATGGAAGGAGTTGCACTGGAACGGACAGTGCCATCACAAACAAAACACACGCCTGGACGCCAACGACGGACAACCGCCGCACAACCAGCATTACTGGTCACTTGAGACCGACGGAGACGACACATTCAGACGGTGACACGGTCACCACAAGAGGTATTGTCACAATATTGTGTCTGCGGCTGGAAAACGGCACTTCGGTCAGCCTTCTGTCCAACAGCCAAGAGTTTTCTCTTTGCACTTTAGAGGACTTGCAAAGTCAGATTCGCTCATCTGCAGGCAAACCCCTCCATATTGCTGCTACTTCAATAAACATGAAACGATTAATCAAATTAATCACAGTGAATCAATTATGGAAATAATTGTCAATTGTTTTAGTAATTGATTAATCGCTAACTTTAGTTAACAGACTCGAACGTCAGTTTTATTTGTATAGCATATTTCAGCAACAAGGCAGTTCAAAGTGCTTTACAACATAAGAACATGCTACAGCCACCAACTACGAAACCAGCAAGAAACATTACAATTTATCAAATGCCAACATCGAAATCATCAAGCTGCTACACATCAAATACGCTGATCAATGTTCTGCTTACGAAAGCAACTTTGAACAGGTGGGTTTTGAGTCGTGATTTAAAGGAATCTGTGTTTTTGCGGTTCTGCAGTTTTCTGGAGGTTTATTCCTTATATGAGGTGCATAGAAGCTGAATGCTGCTTCTCCAGGTCTGGTTCTGGTTCTGGGGCTGCAGAGCAGAACCAGAAGACTTGAGTGGTCTGGAAGGTCGATATTTTTGTGACAAGCCGTTCAGTGATTTGGTAAAAAACAAACAAACAAAAAAAACCCGATAATTTGCTGAAAGAACAGTGAAGTCACTTCAAGTGGCAGTTTTAGCTTCACCTGTAAGAAAGAAAAAAAAAATCATTCGCTATTACACTTTTTTTTTTTTACCTGCACGTGCATCTTTTGCTACAATTGATCAACGTTAACTAAATGAATGCTATGTTGTTGCATTTTTGGAAATGTTGATTTTCTTGTTTAAAAAAGAAATAATTTTGTTTATTTGCATCTTTTAAATTATTTCAAATATTGTATTTTTTTCATACGAAATAAAATGGTTAAATGGAAAATCCACAGAATGTGCCAATTTAAAAAAAAATAATGAACAGCATAAATGATTACTAAAATACTTATTAGTTGCAGCCCTAGTCATAAAAGCAATACACATTTGAGCTACGGAGATAAAACTTAAACTTAAACAGCTCAAACTTTTTTCTAAAGATCTATGCTAAAGTCTTTTTTGGTGTCACCTTTGTTACCAAGAGTCTGCTTTATCTTCAGACATATATTTTGCATAATTATCAAAAAGCTGCTTCAATTTTGAATAATTTTTATTCTAGAATATGGACTCTATCGACTTTCTCTTGACCGGTTCTGATGTATAATTGGTAGGCAAAACTGATACATTCTATTCATTAAACATTTATTTTACGAATGTACATTTAATGAATTTCAAAATTTAACCTGTTAACTTGCGGGACTAAAATTTCCAAAAACACTTGAAAAAGCATGGCAAAATTAAATCTACTACTGTTCTTGGATGCTTTGGTGTACATGCAAAAGGTTGATTTATCTGTAAAGATATCAAGCAAAATTTTAAAATGTTTTAACAATAATTATTATGCAGTTATTAAATTTGAAACACAGCAAAACTAGAACATTTTTGACCTCGCCTGGGTTTTTCTTCTTTATTTTTGCATAACTATGCATTGAGTGTTGATGGTATGGACTGGAAAATAAAGCCAAACTGTAGAATGAAGTCTTTTCTCTTTGTGCTTCAAAATTGATCAAAACAGAACAAAAAATGACTTTTCTGTTTTTGTTTGCTGATGTCCAGGCGTTGTTTAACCCACCTGGACGATACCTGGCATCCAAACTTCAAAAAGCTGGAGCTTTCCAATGCTTCAACACTTAAAACTGGCCTTTTCTTAGAAGATACAGTGATAAAATAAATAGTTACATTAAACATGTTTACTAACAGCATACCCTATTGTTTTAGATTAATAAAGAGCAGATAAAGCTTGGATACAGATAGATTTAATGCATAAATGTGATGATCCTTTAATTCCTTTATTTTCCTAACTCCATCATGAAAGCTACAGCAATGTTTTCTGTGAAAGTCCCTAGAAAAGAAAAATCTGAATTGAAAGGTCAGCTGTCAAAACAAACAAACAAACAAACAAACAAACAAACTATAAATTGGTATATGTAGTAATGATATAAATACAAGCAGTTGGAAAGATGTTAAAAAGGCTATTTTCCTAGCTGCCCTTCCCTCACACCAGATTTGCCCTTGGCAGCTTGTCCTATTCTCAGAGCTTAATCACTTTCAGGACCCTTAGATAGATTAGGGTTATGACCCTGATCCACATAAAGGGCGAGAGGGAGAGATCTGCAAATGTTATCATTGATTGATTATTAATTCAAATGGAAATCTGCTGTCCGAACTGGAAAATATTTATATATTTTTAAACATAACAAAAGATTTGTCGCGCTTCCATCTTGCAGAAAAACAATGAGGCACGTCAAGTTATGCACCCAGGATGTAAAGAAGTAAAATCCTGGAGCCAATGTCAAAACCGTGGCCAGGTTGAAGTCTATAGGGGGGATGGTTGGCGCGGTGACGCAGAGACTGAGCGGAGGGGGTTGGTTGGGAGTTGGTGGTATGCTAAAGCCAGCGGGGCCGGCAGGCGGCAATACAGGTGATCAATCAGCTCCATTACAGCCGTGTCACTGTGAAGTCTGGGATAGTCGCCGCATCTCGCCCCTCCTCATCCAGCGCCGCTCAGACAAACACCAACCACCCCCCCTGAACTCCCAACCCCCCGTTTTGTTTCAGCTGCAGACTGAACACGCAATTCGCCAGAGAGGAAACGAGTCCACAACCATAAACCCGTACACAAACAGATTCTTGATTTAAAGAGACCAGAGACATCACTCAGCTCACACATTTGCTTTTCTACAGTCCATGCCCCCCCAACACTCTGCGTGCAGTCTGGTCACTGAGAACATTAGCGGTGAGGGAGGCGACGGGGAGGAAATATGTGATGCACAGCGCCTCGCCTCGCCAGCCAGCCAGCCAGCCAGCGGGACATTAATGACGATCATGTCTTGTCACACTAGCTGTCGGACCAGTCAGCAGATCCTGCCCTTGTCCCTGCCCTTCTCCAATCGATGCTATTGATCTGTCCCAGGGGTCAAGGGGCAAGAGCGTATCAATAGGGGGAGAGTGGCTGATGCAGCAGGCGGAGAGGGGCCGTCTCCAGACAGATCGATGACAGCCCCGTCTGCCATCGCTGTGTTATGATTATTCATTTGCCATTAACCAGACCACACCGAGGGGCTACGCTTCCTCGGGAAGAAACAGAGCAGGCGAGCGGCTCGATTTTACAAGGAGAGAGAGATTTTGTGAGTCGGTTGAGCCGAAGGGCCGCTCTGGCCAGAAATGTCAGCGTTCTGATCTGGGCCGATTTGTTACCAAGGTTTTCTCCCGTCTATGACGTCCAGCGTGAGAGGCCAATCACCGCTCTCTAAACCGAATGTGGTAACCGGATGACTTTGAATTTTTTTTTTTTTTAATCTCTGTAAGGTACTCCCTAAAGAATATGTGGATGTCCCTGAAAACTCAAGTTAGAACACGTATAAAAGAGTACTTCATCTGTTGAAATGCAGAAGTTGGTGTATCGGGAGATCAGTTTTCTGTTTTCCTAACTACTGTTTCTGAGTCTCTGTCACTTTAGCTGGAAAGACTCAGAGGACAAGAATGTTTTGGGGATTTTTAAAATAGATAGCAGTAAGGTTTTCCTTTTTGCATCTGTTAATATGATGAACAGTTGCAGGAACAAGTTTTGATTTAATAAATTACAGTAGTGAAAGCTACTTTTACTGTTTCCAGAATAAGAAGTCTAGCTTACAGTGTTCCTACAAAAGTTCAATTTCAAGCCAATGTGAGAACATTCTGGGTGTAAAACATTTCCTTGTTTCACTTTTATTATATACTTGTTCTTCAACTCATCAATTAGCACAATGCTAAACCTACTAGCATCTGGATCTGAACACCTACGAGTTGTCATACACTAACCAGTCTCAATAGGTCATATTTATGACTTTTTCAGCATAGTATTTTAATTTATGAGTTAAACCAAAACGTGTTCATATGATTGGTAGATTTAAATTTAAAGTTTTGATCTCATCAGTGTGTTCTTTGTTGCAGGACGTAATAATAACAAAGAGAAAACTTGAATTATGTAAAAGCTGTGATTACTGGAATGCCAGTGCAGGATTCTCTTCTGATTACCGAGGAGGTTATCAATTATTTTCAACATGCTGTTTTTAAATTTTAACAAGAAATCTAAAAAAAAAACCTGCCTTGTATATTGTCTCATCACCTTTTGGTTATCAGACAATATTATTGGTCAGCACCAATAAGAATAGCCTGACCTGTCGACAGATTTTGTTGTCTGAAAATTTGTTAAATATAGCGACAAAGTTACTAAGATGGCAGAAATGGAGCGACTATAGATAAACGCAGACATGAAGACAGGACCTGGTGACTGTAAATCACTTTTAGTCTCTATCTGAGAGGCATATGAATCAGGTTTGGGCATAGCTGTTCAAAACAAGTGCGTGATACCAAAGAATAACAGCTTACTTACTTAATAGACAGGTTTTACACAGAGGTCTGCACAGTAAGCATTATAACAGACATTGGCAAATTCAGCCAATTTCTTTAAGAGGGACCTTCTAATGGAATCAGTAGTGGATTAAATAACAAAAAAATCTAATCCAATCAAAAACCCCCAATCAAAAACACAGTAAGACGGTTTCATGTAGAGATTTCTTTTGTGGGTGTGTGTAAAACGTTGTGCGAAAAATGTCTTCCAACGGCGCTGTTAGCAACGCTGCATCAAGAGCCTTGTAGTTTGGCCACAGTGTAACAACATCCTAGTTCCTTTGACAGAACTACAACACAGAGCAATGACTGCTGCAAGCACAATTCACCCTGAAACATAGAATTGAATAAAAAAGGTAAAAACTGAATGTGAAACCTACGAAAGAAAATCTGCACATACTGAAGATGTTTTAAAATATGAAATCAAAGCGTATTCGTGATTTTTTTTAAACCCCTTAAATGCATATTCTTTAGAGCAGTTTGTGATCTGATCCTTTCATTTCTGGATCATAAATAAATCCATTGTCTAAAGTCCCGACAACACAGAACCAGACTACAGTCCTGATTTATTAGGGTGATTTTGCGCTTTGTTGATTTTTTAAGTAGTGTACATTTATCTAAGGGTTTGGTGAATAACTCAAAAACATCAATAACTTGTTGATTTGTGCTGTTGCCAATGAAAGCATAGAGCTTCATTTAAATAAATCAATTTTCAGACATTTTTCCCTTTTATTAAATTATTTTTATAAATGAATAAGGGAAAAGTCAAACATATTTTCATTTATTCTTAATACTTATGCAGACTGAATATGTAACATTTTCAGGCTTTTCAAGACTATTTAGAAATGGAGTTAATAACAAGCTAGTTTGGAGCCAAGCTGAAGATGATTAAAACAATCTTTTTTTCTCTGTCATCCAACTGTTATGGCAGTGCAGGCTGGAAGAAAATAGAAACACTGCAGCTATTCAACGCACCAAGCTTAAGTAGTTCCTATCAATCCCTATAATTTATCTGTTTAACCAAACCCTAAATGTGGGCGCAGCTGGACCCGACGGCCTTAAGCCGAGCTGTCGGAGCAGCTGGACAGGGGAGTGCTGAGGCAGCACGATTCGCAGCAGCAAAGCCTCCCTCCACACATCTGGAGGAGCCATTGAGGTCCAGAGGTGAAGAAAGATGAAAAGTAATTGCAGGTCTTAAAATAAACACTGGCAAGGCCCAGCTTGAGTCTCTTTCTGCTCTGCTAAAGATGAGAGATGTTTCCATCTTTGAAATAATCTGTGATGAAATAATGCCACAACATTAGCTTTTGAAGGAAATATTACCTTCTGCACTTTGCGCGTGGTAGTAGCCGGGTTTTTTGAAGTTGCTCCTGACCGTTTTTTTTTTTTTTGTAAGCGAGAAGCCGGATGATGTTTAGGTGACTGAGGAGGCAAAGCTTCCTGACAGGGATGTTGAAAAAATCCAGGATAAAAAGGGCTTCTAGGGTTTCTGGGAATTCACCAGGATCGTATTCCCACACGGAAACCGGTTTAATGACAAAGCCTGGGATGACAATCTGAGGCTGATTCAGGTTGAAACTGTTGGTATTGCTAACTGTCATTGCTGATGACCCAAAGATCTCTGCTTCATTGTGCTTAGTATCTGCACTAATAGGAAACAGAGGGCTGCGTTGAGGGTTCTTTGTGTTTGATTTATCCTTTCACTTAGAGTACATTTCAACACTAGCCATTAGGAGAATACTGTTGATAAAATCAAGGGCTGAATTTCAACTAACATAAAGCCAAATCAGTTCCAAGCGATCATCAAACAACCACAAAAAAAATGATGCAAAGTCATCCACTTGAAACCTGACCTAATTGTTTAAATGACAAAGTTTTAAGCGAGTCGGTCCAGTCAGCGGCGGCCCCAGACATAGCGAAAACACCGCCATCCATCAAAGTGAAAATACTCTGTCACAATGATAAAGAACTACAGCAGAAATTACAACCAGCACTCTGCACAGGCTGCATTTCAGATCAAGTCACCCTGAAGAGAAACCATTTCAAGCCATTTTTCTCCGGCGTGCCGCTTCGGAGTCATTTTACAAGCGGCCGTGGTCGAGATGAAGTCTCGGGCAGCCGCACCGCGTTCACGTCCGCAGTAAACAGAGATGCAAGCTTCAGCCTGAAACCAGATCCCATATCGCAAATGGTCATCGTACAGAACTGTGGACAATGCATCACCAGGCACAGAGGAAACATAAACAGATGAAGCAGCATCCAGTTTGATCACTGAGGAAAAATTGTCAACTGTTCAGGAGGATATAAACACCTTACTGGCTAAAACAACACATTATGTGTAGTGTATATAGTGCATATGGTTTCTTTTTTTATAGTTTTTAAAATTGGTGTAATTTTAGACATTTTTAAAAGAAATCTCACTTTAAAGCATAAAACCAGGGATGCACCGATCCACTTTTTGTTTTACTTCCAATACAGAAATCTGAGACGTTTTAAACAAAGACTTAAAATAACTGTTTTACAAATTTATTTGAGAACATCACATTTATTACCCCGATAGCTTCACAAGCTTGGTCAAGCATGTAGAAACAACACAATTTTTTATTTATTCAGTCAGTGAAGGTAGCAGTAAAACAGCCAAACCAAAATAAATAATAAAGAAACCAAAGCTGACAAAAACAAAAGGTTGACTACCTTTGTCAAGGATAAACTGCGGCAAACCTTAAGAACTCTAAATATAATGTATAGTAACTAATAAAGCATGACGTTGCTCAGAGCACAAAGCGTAGAGTTAGACTGAATAGATCCACTCATATTCATTGGACACATTGTCACCGATACTCAATATAGAATTTTTTTCAATATCAGGACCGATAAAGATATTAATATCAGATTGGTGCACCTCTACATAAAACGGGACCTATTTTGTTCTTACGTAATGTTTTTATTCTGCATATTTACAGGCCAGTGCAACTGATGCGTAATGTCTGATATGACAGCATATAAACATGTAGACGAAATATTGATTAAAAGTTTTGAGCATCATGCGGTAGATCACATTTAAAGCTGATCCTTCAACATGAAATGCACAGATGGGCAAACATTCCAGTTTTATTAAACGTTTATAAGAGCCACTCCTAGATGTTTAAGCATGTTGATGTCATACATGTACTCCAAGGAAAGCTAGAAGGTTGTACAGTTAACTCCCAGGGTATCATTCTAAACCATACAACCTACTACCTCAACCCGGATGTACACATTTTCAACAAGGGTCCCTCCTCCCTAAATGCAACAAAAACTGATTTGTTTTCTGTTCTATTTTAATTTTTAGCATCGTCAAATTGTATGCTTAAGCACAGGGAACGTTCTAGATCAAGTGTCTGCAACCTGCAGACCTGGAACTGAAAGGGGATATTTTGCTTTGGCCAAAACTAATAAAGAACCAACAGATAGTTTTAAAAGCAGATATTATCAGATTTTAGATTTTTGCATTCAGTTTCCACAACAATATCACATAAAAAATAGATTATAAAAAAATGTACTTGACTTTTTATTGGGTTAGGAGCTATGTGTATTTTTTTTTAATTTTCCACAAACATTAACATCACATAGAATAATATTTATCCATCCTTTTGTTGCTTAAGTTTTATATTTTCCTCTATCGTAAAACCTATAAGTAGAAATAAAATAGTTTTTTTTATGACAAATTTCATGTAGATATTTATGAAAATGTGTTTAACAGTTGCAGCTCTAAACTTGTCTCATGTAGCCAGACTGAGGGCAAAAAATGCATTTTTGGTTTGAAAAGGTTGCAGACTCTTGATCTAGAACTGGAGATGCACCGAGAATTCAGCTGGAGATCCGGGATCATTTTTCACCCCGATCTGACCCGATTCACAGACCGGACATGTTTTCTGGTCAGTGAAAGCACCACACATAAATGCTACAGAGTTGAGAAGACGACAATGCTGTTTGGTGTGTTGTTATAAAGTGAGGAGAGTTAGCCATTTTCAGCTTCACTGAGATGTTTACAAAGGAAGTTAGAAGCTATTTAAAAGAAAACTGTTGAAATAATTGCGAAAGAGTGTGAAAGAGATGAAGACTTAAAAGAAATGTGTGTGAAACTCTTTTGGAAAGCTCAGAATTACTCACAAAGATTAATGCTTTATTAATGTCAACTATGCTACCTCTGCTAATTGCTAATTTGAGTACTAATAATTTAAAATACAAGCTCTGTTATTTGTTGGTAAATGTTCAATGAATCCTGTTTTGTAACATTTGCTCTCTCACACTCTCTGCTCCAAATATAAATAATTAATGACCACTCAAGGTACATTGGGTATGTCGTTATTTTATATCTTCTTATAATTTCCATAGAGATACTGAAATCAGAGGACTCTGAATAGGCAGCTTTGTAAAAACACACGGTGCATCTCCATCTTCTACAAAGCTAAGACAACCAAGCATTACAGTTTGTTATGTGAAACAAAAAACAAACAAAAAGTCAAAGGACGATGTTCACACCACAGTGACAAAGACCCACAGAAGCGAGCTTGTGCTGTTAGATTTGCCACAAGATCGGATCTACGGGTTTGTGCCAAATGGTCATGGGCAAAGTACCAACATAACTGGGCAAAAGGCTAGCGTACTGATGTGACACTAAATAACGTCATTACAAAAACATTTCTGGCCGAATGTGCTAGAGGGTGTTTTGGCAGCAACTCTTCTCTTTAGCGTTCACACAGTTCTGGAACAATTCCTTAAAAGTCAACACAGACAATCAAAGTTCATCAAACAGATGGAGAGAGGACTGGGCTGACTTACCCATGAAAGTGTACTGGGCAAGGGCTTTCTGCTGAGACAAATCGGAAGTTCACCGCCCTAAAAAAAAGGAGAGAAAAAAGTTGTTTTTAGATACCACACAACAGAACACAACCGTAGGCCTCTCCTGCTGAATATCTACAGTTTTAATCCTGAACCAAAAGCCCGCAGTGCCTGAGAACTCTATGAGGAGTGTCCTGGTGAAAAACTAAAATATCACATGACGAAATCTGCCGGGAACTGTTCTGGCATCCGATCTACATGGGGAAAAAAAGCATTTAAACACAAATTACAGAACACTCTCGAGTTGCCGTGCCTCGGCTTAGAAACGATGCACTTCTCAGCAGTTAAATATGATGATGCGTACCTCCTCCGAGGCTGAAGAAAAAAAACAAAAAACGAATCCTGGATTTCCACCCATCTCTAAACCAATCCAAATCCCACTTTTACAGGAATTTCCCCAAAGAAATATCAGACAAAATCTTCTTAACCTCAGAATCTCCTTGGCAGAGTGAATTAATAATAATAATAATAACCAGCATGGTGGTGTTGCATGTCATTATTCCAAAGTAGGCTGCAGAACGCCACAGTAGTCTCGTTGCTGGCCAAATGCAATGTGGGGAGAGGTTAGCTTGACTTAGCCAAGACCGCAGATAGCAGTGAGGGGAGAGCAGAGCTTGAGAGAGATGCCAGTGTAATCAAGCATGCTACGGCCAGCTAACATTAACTGTGGCGCTGCCAAAGCGCCACAAGCTGCTGAATATTCCTGCAGCTGCAGTGCACCAAAGGAAAGTCTGAAGTGAGACCTCTCCGTTGAAGTTTTCTGTCAGTTTCAATAAAGCAACACGTCTGCAGACTCAATCTGAGCCAAAAGCGTGAGAGTTACTAACAGTATAGTTCAGCGGTGATCTGTCTGCCATTTTCTCTGACGCTAAAGAAAAATTAGAGACGACCAAAGAGGATAAAACTAATTTTCTTGCCTCACATGTTAAAGTTCTCCCCTTCTCCTTCCCATGTCTTTCCACCAGACTCCTGCCTGGCAACGCTAAATAACCCCGACTGAAAACATCACCTGATCTGTTGCCACAGAGCCAAAACATTCCCACTAAGCATTCTACTGACACTGGAAAGACATCTTTTGTCTAAATCAACATGTTAGCCCAGCCTGCCCCACTCCCTAAATCTGGCACCTTCTGGGGGGAAAGCGGTGCAAAGCGGTGCCATGGCAACCTCTGTCTGCCAGGCTGCCCAGCTAACTGAGTCGGAGGAGTGTTGTGCGGAGCTGGAATGCTCCACACCTTCCAGAGTCAACTCTCCAGGCTCGTTGCTCAAGATTTTACTGCAGATGTCACTTTGTTTTTAAAATACAAGACAGGACGCACAACGAGATAACGACGGCTCTGTGTTCCACCTCTTGATTTAAATATATCAAGTTGAATACAATAAAGCTCACAGCCACAGGCTTTATTACCCACTTTAGCTCAGCCGTATGCGACGTTTCAGCAACACAAACAGTGAATTGGGTTTTAAATAAGTCATTGAAGTACAGTAAGTGATGAAAGTGGAAAAAACTAGGTTCTCAGCTACGTATTACATTCCTCTTAAATCTCCCCTTCAAAGGAAGCCAGGAAGTCTGATTTAACTAAAGCTTCAGTTTAACAACCAGAATATGGAGGATGATTGTCTTGTGAATTAACAAAAGCTCTTTGCTTTTTGTTTCTACACTGTTGATTTTATAGATCAGCTGTTACAGTAGTTACAGAGTTACACTTGACAACACAAGAATATATGCTGAGTGAACCTCTCGCACTAAAAGAGAAGAATTATGGCAAAGATTAGGGCTTTTGTATTGTTGTGTAAAGCTATTTTATGCTTTTAAAATGGCTAAAATCTTCCATCATATTATTCCTACACTTTTAATAATGAGACGATAGAGAAAATGTCAGAGTGACCGGAGTTTGTAGAGTTTTGTTTGTTTTGTTTTTAGACCTTTGTAGCTCACAAGATGTAAAGGGCATTATAAATAAAATGTATTAGTAGTAGTAGTAGCAGTTTTGCCACAACTTCACATTCACTGCTAGTCAACTGGTTAAAATATAGTTCAGCTTTTTTTAAATCACTAACAAGAAAAAAAAACCTGTTCAAGAAATTCTACTTTGAAAAACAATGTTTAAGATAAAGAAGCACCAACTATCACTTTTATGCACACATCAAAACTAAATTAATAATGTGTTTATTCTATAGTTTACTTCATGTAACCAAACCAAATCAGCTCAGCTCAACTCTCCAAACAGACAGAATAAACCAGTTAGCCGTAGTTGAAATACTCTCTTAAACATTGACGTTCTCAAAAAAACAGAAAAATTAAAACAAATATTTAAAATATGTGAAGCTTAGTGCAAAGCTCGGGGCTAGGAAAACGTTTCCATAAGTTTTGTCAGGACACGGTCTACTGGAGGCGTAAGGATGCATGTGATGAGTCGCTTCAGAAACATGAATAAGCCACAAGCTAGCAGGAGCCGGTCACACCTGCTAATTCTCCAACATTCAAATACATCAGGAGGAGTGAGGAGAGACTTTGTGGAAGGTTTTGTTGCTATGTGCTGAATCAGATATTCTTTTAGAGGGAAAAAAACAACTTATTTTTGGTTAAGCAACGTAAACAGAAGGCTGCGAGAACATGAGTGCTAAACACAAAAACAGTTGTGTGCTTTATTGGAGATGTCTGGGACAGATGGAAGAAATAAAAATTAACAAAAGTCCTGATCACTATGGAAGCGTGAAAAGCTTTTACTGTTTGCAGACATATTTTGGTGTTGTCTTCATCTCCAAAGCATTTTTAAAAAGGGAGATTTTCATGAAATGTGAAAACAGATTTTTAGTTTTGCACTTTTTGTTTGAGTTTATAATAATAAAAAAAAAAAGACAGGAAAATACTTTAACACCTTGTTCTATTGAACCACTGCAGTTTGTTATATATATGACAGTAAATGTGGACATCTGGCCATGGATCTGTTGAGCTGCTTTAATTTCATAGTTGAACACATTTTGGGTTAGTAAATGTGGTTAGAATAGAAAAGTGGAAATCGGTAAAATTAAAAATGGAAAAGTGGAATTTGGTAAAAAACAACAACAACCTAATTTGGAAAATAATTGAGAAGAAAACAGAACTGTTTTATTACACTGTTAGGGTCCCGGTTTTTCACTTTTTGAGCTGAATCAGAGGTACATATTTTCATTAAGGACATTAAGTGTGTTCTCTATAGAGCAGCGGCACTTCTCTGTCGACGTGGCTGTTGAGTTGCCTCCTACTTATCTACTTACAAAGACAATAAAAACACTGTCATACCATTACTGAGTAGATTTTTCAGGCCTTTTTATGCTTTAAAAAATCCACCGCAGTAAAAATTGTATCACTTATTAAGTATTTCAGAATAAATATTGAGTTTCAAATTTAGCATCGTGACAGCCCTAATCTTTGCTAAAAAGAGCGGTGGTCATTTCTGTGATGCAGTAAAATGATTTCAGATATCCGTGCCTGCTCAGCTCTAACTGTCTGTAATGTTTTGGTAATCAGCCTGCAGAAAATGGCGACAACAGAGAACACACAGCCTCTTTGATGCAATCAATTCCTTTATGAACACTTTCTATCGTCACCTGTAATTTGAATCTGTTTCGCTACAAGATTAGAGAACAATAATGTAAGAATATTAGATTTGTGTTAATATCACATAAGCCTTTTACTGGTAGTGGCTGGTTAAGGTTGGATTGCCTTAGGAAGAAAACCTTTCTACCACGTTGAATAATAATCTGAACTTCACTGAATTGATTAAGCCGTCGTTCTGACACCCAAACTGTCCACAAACCTCAAAGCAAGATGGCCAAGCTGCGGCCACCTGAGCCCCTCATCTACTGCAGACGGCATTAAACAGGCTCAAACCAAAGCGGCTCCAGCACATCCCCACACCAAGAGCCTCATTTCATATCCAGGAAGGCAGGAGGCCTGGGTCAAAGTTCAAATGAGAATTGGGGGGGTAAAGAACTCCCCTTAGGGAGAGCATATACCATGGAGAACCAGACAGAGGTGGAAAAAAAACAAAAAACAGACAGACTTCTGGACGAAGCGATCTATAAAATGCAATATATCATTTGTCAGAGGGGGAGGGAGAGGCCAAGGAGGATGAGACAACAAATTAGAAGTGGACAGACATGAGAAGCTGAGGAGAAGTATGTAATTTTTTCAAAATGTTGTGTTTGTATACACCCTAAAGTCAGCCACGTGGATTTTATGTGATAGGCTTAAACAAAACTGGTGCATTATGTGAAATGGAAGAAAAATGAGAAAAACCTCTGAGAAGAACCTATTATGGAATAAGCAAACCCCCAACACACCCAGGAATGATTGAATTTTAACACAAACCACAGACCCTGAATAATAACATTTGATTACAGAAAATTAGAATACTATTAAATTTGATTTACCAGTTTCAGATAAATTAAAACATTTGAAATGGCTGTACATTAAAGTTTAAGATTTAAAAGAACTGCCAAGATTAGTTTGTAAAAGTGCACAGAATAACCTTCATAGTTTCATTGCTGAGTTACCATAGCTACAATCGGATACTTTGAGTTTAATGTTCAGAAATAATATCTCGGCAAATAACCAATCGTTCAGGCTATGCCAATTAAACTCCGCCCACCAAGTCTTAACTCAAATGCTGTTAGTGGTGGTGATGTTTGTAACACGAAGAAGTTAAATTATATTCTGTTTCAGGCCCTGTCATCTATGCAAACCATTTTAAATGCAGCTGTTCTGTTTCTGGCTTTAGCAGGTTGTTACAGAACTATTCGTTGTTCACTCCTTCATAAAATGTGGCATTAAAAAAAGCCATTACTGAAAGACGGCCATCTTCATTCTTTCATCCCAACACTGCAGATTATGAAGACATCATCTCCAAGGCTAAAAATGGTGGTGAGCTTGTTTTTTGTTCTTTAGTTTTTCTAGTAGCAGAGAAAGGGGAGCAAGTCTGAGTTGATGTGAAGATGGGCGGAGATAATCCTGGGAGGAAACATTTTAGAGGCTGCAGCCTAAACTACAAATTATGTTCAAGTGTTCAAATTGTCCAATCAAAATGCAGACCTAAATTTATAATGGCCACTTTTCAAATGCCAAACTGTGTAAACAGCTGAAAACTATTTTTATTTCACTTCAAACAGGGGTTGCTCTATCACATAAAATCCCAAAAAGGTTTAAGGTCCATCATGACGAAATGCAAAAACGTTTTGACTTTCACAAGGTACTGTAGTTACCAAAACCACAAAGTTAAACTTAGAAGTTAAATGTCAAAAAAAATGAGAGGAAAAGTAAAACCTAGCACTCTTTTCCAAAAAGAACAAACATATAATGTGATAGATTAAACACAGGGCCCCTTTTTCTCGATCTTTTCCATAATCATGCACTGATTAATTTGGAAAACCTAGAACTTCTTTTTGAGCTATTTTATTCTTCCCATCCAAACAGGAGACATCACTTCTCCAGCCATGACAGGAAAAAAGCCAAGAGTTTAAACCAGACAGAGGTTTAACAGCAGAGCTAACTAGAGCCTAACTACTTGACAAGACTTTAATCAAGGTTTCTGCAGGTTACACCAACTCAAATATAAGACTTTTTAAGGCCATTATGAATTTAATTTAAGACTTACATCATGATGGAAATATGTGGCAGTAAGCATATATGTTTACATTTACTTACTTGACAAGGTTTATTAGGTTGTTGGCTGTTGTATGCCTGATATCTGGACTGTAGTTCCCAAAAACTTCAGTGTAGGTCCAGCTTTTAGGTTCTGGTAGTTTAATTTAGACGTTCAGAATGCAATTCGTATGGTTGGCAACAGCAGAGAGTCAGTGGTGAAAATGAACGTTGTTCACGCAACAGGCGAACAATTTCCACTTAAAACATGGCTGAAGCAACAAAGCTAGCTAACTAGCCAGCAAGGATATATTAGCAGCTAGTTGCCAGTAGCATCATCCGTCTCCAGTCACGTAATGCAAGATGTTTGTGTGCAACATGGTAGCTTAAATATCTGCCTGACATAAAAGTCGTGATGGTAAAAAAACAACAACATATAGTTAACGAGAAAATACGCATATTTGCCAAGACAGAATGTAATACCTGTGATTAGCAGATTTTAGGCTAACTGATCTTTTTCATATGAATTTAAGACAATTTATGGCCTTAATTTTAGATAAATATAAGATCTTTTTAAGGATGTAGGAACATGAATTTAAGACAATTTAAGGCCTTAATTTTAGATAAATGTAAGATCTTTTTAAGGATGTGGGTACATCCGGTTTATAGAATAGATGTAGAAGCCTAAGTTGAAACAGGAAATGTGACTGTTCTTTTCAAGATGAAATGGTGCAAATTCTGTAAAACAAAATGTTTTACCAGCTCAAGGATCATTTTAATTTGTCAGCACAGACAGGGCAGTCATCCGAGTGTAGGACAACAACAGAATTCAAATGCCACGATTCTCAATCTGCATTTCGGGGTTCAGCACACAGAGCAGTCTGTCTTTAAACAGACCTTTTGTTTATTGTCAGGAGAACCAATTCGGCTTGTTTAGGATAATAGAAGTATTGTCAGGGAACTGTTAAATTGATGTGATGTTGCTTTAAGAGCTAAACTGCCATCCATGGGCGATGACTTTGCCTGACCCACCTATCTGTTAATGCCACTGCCTAGCACCAGACTAAACACCGAGATTTCATCACGCCCTATTGGCCACAGATGGCTCCCTTTCAGCCAATCACTGCGCAGGGTGGGATGATGGAGTGCGAGCTTCAGATAGTAAAGAGCTGGCAGGGGGGGTTGAGAAAAAGAAGAGGCTATGTAGAGACAACCAAACCAAAATAAAATAAAATAAAATAAAAAAGTTCCAATCTGAAAGGTGAATTTCTGATACCAAAATTGATCAGAAATGCATTTGGGGAAAATATTCCTGCATCTGAACCAAAAGAGGGATTATAGCAGGGGTTTGAAATGTCAATGCATTATAGTAAGAAAGGGGAAAGAAAGGTTTGTAGATTGATTACCCGGCTTCAGACCAGGCCACCGTCCCACCCTACTGTAAGCGTCGCTAAAAAGGATCAATAGCTAATGAATTCCAAATGGCAGGGTTTCACAAACATAAATATATCCTCCACATGGCTGCATCAGGTAGGCTCCTTGGATCGATGGATATGACATTACACCCAGGCAGAAGAATGCATCTTCTTAATTGACCTGAGCACTTTTAAATTCATTCAAACAGCAATTAAAATGGATTCAAATTGTGTGGCACCTCCATCCAGGAAACTTTTACTCTGCATCCCACTCGCATTACAACCTGAGCTTTTGCTACCACTGAGATATAACAGGCTGATTAGGCAATTTGACTAAAACCAGGGAGAAGTGAAAGGCCCAGAACAGCATTCACACCGTTATCAGATTACAAGTCATCAAGTAAGAAATGAAGAAGTGAAACAACACGATGTTGCTCCCACTGAAAGCAGGATTATCAATCAGGTGTTGGCTGGTTGTCAGTAAATCTTTGTTTAGAAAAGTTGCAATTTTAAAATTTTCCATTATACAACTCACGTTAGGGCTGGCCGTATCGATCTAAATATCGATACTATCGAGAGCAGGGTTGGTAAAGGATCAATACTAGAACGATGAAACTGATACCTTGTTTACCGTTTCTCTCCCGTTTGTCCACCAATTCCTCAAATTTCCTCACTGAGCTCATGCCGGGACATATGAAGGAATTTAAAGGTCATATATCAAGAGCTTGCATTTAAATTTTAGAGCAGGATTTCATGCCTTTGTAATGTTTGCACTCAATACGTCCGCTTTCTTTCAAATGCAATCTGTGTAATTCTGCTGTAAGCAGTTTTATTATTATCTATTCAGGCAGCAAAAAATAATCTTACTGGAACTCAAAAATTATACACTTATGTAAAAATACATAACTCAAGCCTTAAATGAATATGGCTGATTATTAACCATTGAAGGGGAAAAAAATAATTTAAAAATATTTTTAAAAATTCCTATTTAGTGTGTATTGGAATGATACTATTACTTTCTATTATAGTTAGTTAATGAAAAAAACACCCATATTTACCTACAATCTTTGCCCTGTATTTGATCAAAATTGTAATGAACAAAACTGAAGTCAAATCACCAAATTATTCAATGATAATGATTTTTTTAAAGTCAGCCTATATTTACTTGGTACCAAACTGACACCAAAATCGCCAGTTCATGTGGCTTAAAGTCTTTCTACAGGCAGGCATGAGGAAGTGATGTCAGTCAATAACTTATATTCTTGTGTCAAAATAAAATTGTAAAAACTGCATTTTTAAAAAAATTATTATAACTGCAATAAACAACATATTATTTTGCAACAACAGGTTGCAAATAAACTGTGGTATGCATATATTAGCTTTATAATTCAAGTGTGAATATCATAATACCAATGAAAAATCTCATGCCAGCCCATGTCTGATGTCAATAATATTAGGTTTAAGCAGTTCAACAGAAACTTCATGTCTTCTAATAGCAAGCTATTCAGCAACATGTTTTTGATTTTACAACAGAGAGGGGTTCTTGTCAAAAAGAGGCTTTGACTAGAAAAAAAAGAATCAGGACTTTAACACTGACAGTTTTATTGTCATTATTGTACTTGAAAAACATTCCAGAACAAAACAAGGCCAACGTCTCTGTGTTAGACTAATTTCAACATTAAGTCTGCACAGACGGAATGACGCTTTCATGTCTGAGTCTCCCAAATCTCTCAGGATTATCAATCCTTTTTTTAATCGCTGAAACCCACAGCAGTAATGGTATCCAACAAAGAGATCATTTATTGTTCCTTTCGGCTGCATATGATCATAGAAACCTCTGTAAATTTCAAAGAAACTGAAAGCCCCACGACGGGCAAATCATTTTGCTCAGACTGCGTCTTGCTGAGCAGATTGTAATCGACCACGATGAGGATGACTTGCCATTTCGGAGGCCGGGTAGACGGTTATTATAACGGCACTTTTTCTCTGTGACCCCAGTGAAATCCCTTCCAAAAGACAATCCTTCAGCACAACCTCTCATTACAAAAGCAATTGTCTGACAATGCGGAGGAGAACACTAGAAATTAGCAAATTAGTGCAGGACTAAGGAGAAATGACTGCTATAATTAGGCCTTTGCAAAACAATCAGACTCAATTACGAGGTAGCAGTCAATAGGCTGAAGCTCACAAGCAAAACGAGATGAATTCAGATTTGATGATTTTTAAACGGTTATGGGAGCCGATGTGCGATGTGCTCTCAGTTTGACGTGACAGGGTGTGAAATCTCAACACCTCCAGCTGCGGCCAGTAAGACAGGTGACCGCCAGGTACATCAGCGAGCTAATAGACCCTGCCGTCAAACGAAAATGAACATTAGTTTGTTTTGTAAGTGATATTCTGAGATCCGTCTGAGTGCTCCGTGTGCTCAGAACAAAGAGGAGCAGCTGCAAGCCAGCAAATTTTAACACGAAGCAAAGATGGCAGAAATGAGATAGAAACGTGCAAATTTAAATAACTAAGCACAAACAAACACAAGAGATTATAAAATAAATTCAGTTACAGGAAACATTCCCAAGTCACTTTTTTGACACAAGTTACATTCAATTCTTTAATTTACAAAGACGAAATGTTTCTATTTCTAACTGCTTATTTACAATATAACACCCGTTACTTTTGGTTAGTCATTCAGTATTTGTTATTTTTAAAAGCTTCGTAAAAGATCGCTATAAGCAACCCACAGGAAAATATGTTTATTTATGACCCAAGTATAAAAATTACAGATACCACAAAACTTTGACCTTAGGGCTGAAATACTGTTTTAAACTGCAACAAATTTTCCCAGAGTAGTGCTAAATACATTTTTGTTTAAGTCATTGCAAAATTTATGTGATTATGTGAAAAAATACCAACATTTTCGGTCAGAAAATATGGTATTTACATATTTCAAAACAATGTATGAAGAGAGAAATGCATTATATTAAACAAAGATAATAAAATAGCAAACAATTTGTGACTCGGACAGAGGCAGCTTGACATTCTCAGCATAACAACTTAAAAAACAGCATTGCTTTTTTTAAAGTTGTTATAGTAAAAAGGTTACTATTTTACAAGAAAAGAAGAAAAGCAACAATTATCTCTATCTGCTAAAGCAGTGTTGATTATTGTTATCCATAACATTTGTCGGTTTGACGTGCAGACTTCAGCAAAAACACCAACCCGACTCCCACTAAACTTCAAGAGCTTATTGTGCAGAAACGTTTTTTGTTCTTTAAGTATAAAAAGCTGATATTTGCTTGTTTATTAGTTGGTCAACCTGCTCATGTAGCCAGCCAGCTGCTTAACAGACACGCAGCTACTAACTTCCAATACACAGAAAAAGTCTAGACTCTCAGGCATGTTGAAAAAATATCAAGTTTCCCATCATTTTAAAATCTTGCACACTATGATATCCAGAACTGAACTGTGAGCATCTGACTGTCAACTACACTGCCACATCCCAATACTCATGTTAAACTGCAGTACAGTGGATAAAATCAGCTAAAGTTCCCATCCGTCCTATTTTAGAAAAAAAAATCTGTAACTATAAAACTGAAGTAATTCAGAGACAATGAGCCTTTGTAGCCACCAAGCAGCTCTTCAGATTAAAGTTGTGCAGGCTTGTCAGTCATGTGTGACTGCAGGAAAAGCACCCGGGATGGGACAGCGCGGGGATTATAAGGCAGCCTGGTGTTTCCACTGGGGTCTCCCCTGCTGGGCTACATGATCCCAGCTCCCTTTGTCTGCTGTTAACCCGTTAAATCCCGCGGAAGAAGCCATTCACAAATGTGTCACACACCCCAGGGGTGCTTTTTGTGTGGAATAATGATCCTAACGGGGTTACACAGCATTGTCACTGATTCTAATGCACCCATGCACCCCTACTCCCCCCCACCCCCGACAAAACACACAGTCAATTGTTTCAGGAAATGTCTGTGGTTCGACTCCATGTCATCTTTTTGTTTTAAGCTCTATCAACATCAGTTATCATTAGCCTCCAGGAACTCTTTAAAGTAGACAATGAGAGGGTAACTAGAGATGTGAATATGTCAGTGTTTAGCGATTTGATTAGGATTTTGGGGTCACAATTTGATTCAGAATAAATGTTTTATTTTTCTATTGAAAAGATCTAGGAATTCTGTTTAAATTATGTGATTGGCGAGAGGAAAATACTCCACAAAGAAATTTAAAACAATTCTATAAAGTTTCCATACTGAATTAAATTCCATCCGTTTATATTTAAACAGAATTAAATTTGTGCATAAAATTCTGTAACTTAACAGTATTAGGTTAGTTTAGCCGCCTGGCTTTTTCTTAAATAGAAAAATGTCAAAGAATTATTCAAGAAGGAAAGACAGCCTTCTAATGTATAATGTGATATAAGGAATGTGAGCGGCAAAGATATACAACTTTTATGCTTTTCAAAATCTATTTATGAGTATTTTGAATCGAGTCAGAACTCCCAGAAATAGGAATTGCGATTCTTTATAGCTTCAATGTTTTTTTTCTGCACCTCTCAGGAAAGCAAGCTCTGATTTCATGAAAGTGTGAGGATTCTGCACGCCCCTTCGCTTCTTCCCATGTAGTTCTGGCTAATGAAACTGCTTGTATTATAAGCAGAGATACGAAGCATGCACTTGGGGAAACGTTGCGCGCTCACTGAGAGTAAGTGTAATTATACTGCAGTAATGCCCTCCATGATTAATGATGTGGGCCTCTGAAACTAAACCATAGAGCCAATGGCAAATTACCACAGCAAAAATAAACCCTGATGTGAACAGGTCAGCAGGGCCAGAGCACAAAACGTCTCTGAGTGTGTATTTATGTACTGTGGAGAAGTGAACGGGGGAACCAGCTCCAGTAACCCAATTAGTGTCCGTCCGTTTTCAGAGAGCAGCTCCATCACTGCTAAACAGCTCTGCTAGTCGGACAGAAAATGGGTTCCCATACTCTGCCAGTATTCAGGCAACATGTTTCCGAGACACAGAGAAAAGCTTGAAAGTAAAGAATCAGAGGAAATGAAGCCGCAACAACGATATGCTCGAGTATATGAGAACAACGAGGAAAGTTTGTGTTGTTTAAATTCACAGGCTCACTTTTAAAGCTTTTTATTTTGGTACAGTCATCTAATGTTCCTGTTCCAAAACTCTTTAGAGAGCTAAGGACAAAACTAGATTTTATTAGTCCTCAACCCTACTATACACACACACACACACACACACACACACACACACACACACACACACACACACACACACACACACACACACACACACTTCCTGGATGAAGCGCACTTGAGAATCCACATTGAACTCTTGTGCTTTTTGCTGTCAAACTGCAACAGAGCATTTCACTGAGGCACTCAGAATAACAGCAACCGGGAATAGTTGTGGTTTAAAAAGCATCAACATTCAGAGGCACCTGAAATGATTTTAATATCATGCTTTGATTTCCTGCTGCACAAAGTCGCCAGCTGAGGCTCGTCTGTCAGATTAAAGGCAGCTTTTGAAAATAACAACCTTTAAGCAGGTGTTATTAAGCCCACACTATTTTCTTAAAATACAAACTTTAGTTTTTTTATTTATTGTCCTGATGCAGTATTCCAATCTTAAATGTTAAGTTTTCATTAGCTGTAAACTGAAAATCATAAAAAAAAAAAAAAAAAAAAAAAAAGAAAAAGAAGTAAAGAATGCTTGTGGGGAATATTCTGGCCGTTACCAATTTCCTTCTTTTTTTTTTTTTTGAGGTTTGATCTGCCAATTTACTATAAAAACAAGTATTTCTTTAATACAGTTTCTAGTTTAAATATTGTAGCACACTTGAAATAAGACAAAACTAACTTTCCACTAACATTTTAGCAACATATAGGAACTTGTTCCACTGGCAGATTATTTCACTTTTAACAAGATATTTTTCACGTCATCAGTGACGTAATCTGCCAATGGACAAAGTCATTTCTAATCAATATTAAGGAATTGACTTAAAACAAGCTCCTGAAAAATCACTTGTTAGTTTTGTCTTATTTGAAGTTTTACTGAGATATTTGCTCTAGAAACCAGACAAAAATACTTGTTCAGATTTTGTATTTTTGCCGTTTCTAGCACTGTTTACAGCTGCAGTTTCTTTAAAAACAGATTTAAATCCAACAGAAACTAAAGGAATCACATGACATTTTTAGCAGCCATTTCATTTAATAACAAAAGCGCATCAAGGTTCACGCTGAGAGTGGAGGATTTTTATTGGAGATTAAGGATATTCTAAGTTTTAATGTATTAAATGAACATGAAATAACAGATTTTTAATCTGCTAATCACTGATCAAATCAGAGGTGATCAAAGGAAAAGTAGCCGATTCTGATTCTAACTGAACTGGTTCATCTGGGAACTTTTTCTCCACAGTTCACATGGAAGGAGTGATTGGATGTTTCTAGAAGTTTAAACCCAAATGTTTAATTTGTAATGTTGAAGTACTTTTAGATTAAAGAAACACATGTCACCATTCTAGCTTACAGAAAGGGATTAAAAAAGCCAACAGTAATAATATTTAGGGATCTTTAGACCACAGTGTGAAATCTCTCTGCATATAGTGATTATAGTCCAAGTTTAAGTGTTATTATTTTAGTTTTCTAACTGGTCTGGACCAAAGTATTAGTTTCACACCTGTGGGAACGCTTTCAAGTGGCGTCCTTGTAGACTCCAACTGCACTCAAACTGAAAAGAGCTAAAGACAACACTTCAGCTCAGGTGATTCATCTCACTTGAAATGCATAATTAATGACCCATTAAATGCACAGCACTTTGCTTCTTACGAGTGTGAACGTAAAGTGTGCATGCATCTTGGCATCGATCAGATGAAAGCCTGACAAACGGCCCTATTCTTCTCTAATAGGAATAAATCAGAGCACGCACATGGCAGTGTTTCTGAGACAGAGATAATCAAAAGCAGAGACGGCCAAACATCTTGTCTAATGTCTCAACAAAATGGTACCAATTAAGACGACAAAGAAATCTCCAAAAGCCAGAATGAACCCATCCACCCTGTCTCCTTTTCCACTCACACACAAACGAGTGATGTTTATTGGTCTTTAAAGAAAAAAAAAATACAGGTCTCATTCCATTTTTTTCTCCTCTCTTGAACCATCAGAGAAGAATGCTGGGACCCTCTTCAAAGCCTCGCCACCGCTGCTTTTATTCGCTGTAATTTCTCACTTCTTTCACTGCAGTTTAATCCAGTCACACAGGCTCCCCCGAGCAGGTGAAGTCAGCCAAAGACGTTCCCACGGTCTCCGAGCAAATCCAAACGCCCCGAGCCCTTCCTGAGGGCCGGCCATCTGTCCGCTCTGTGTGGAGTGTGTTAGGGGGTAAAAGCATCAGCTGCGCCACCAAACTCAACGTTCCAGCACACCCCGCCTTCGCGGAGAAAAAGCCCAAGCCGTCCCCCATTCGAGCCGACCCGCGCGGGCGCCTCACACATGCACAGCTTGTGCCCAAACACAAACAAATCAACAAACAAACAGGCGGGCAGACGCGACTTGTCACATTTCACCGACCCGCAACCCGATCCAGCCTGTTATGGGAACAAAAAGCCACTAAGCGTGAATATACGCTGTAAAAAAAAAAAGTAACATCCTGGCACTTTGTTGCTGTTTTACAGCTTTTAGGCGGCCTGGACGGCATCTTCATCAACATCCCATCAACCTCTAAACAAAGGAGTTCACCACATAAAACTTGACCTTTGCTCCCTTCAGGAATAAATCATTCATGCCGATTCCTAAAAAACCGAAGCGGAGAAGAAATAACGTAATAATAAAAAAGCCCTAAAGTAGCTGCAGTTAGTTGAGTTCAGATTTGCGTTGACCATGTGACTTATTTCTTTCTTCCTTTCTTTCCCCAGCACATGCTGCCTCCCTAAAAACACACACACACACACACACATACACACACACATGCACACCCCCACACACACACATCCCTCCTAAAAGCTGACGTGCTTTCTTTTTATTTCCCCCCCCCCTCGGTCTAAAAAGGAGCGACCACACCGCCGGTGGACGTGGTCCTTTGCCCGGCCTGGCGCAATTTTAAAATGCGTGACATTGCCTCTGTGGGAGCATGAGAACGGAGCTTCCTCAATAGTGGGGTCCCCATACCCGGCCCGTAACCATGGAAGCAGATGCCTGCCCTCCCAGCCCTCCTTACCTCCTGTCGATGGCGGGCTGTGAGCTGCTCGGGCGGTGAAAAGAAGCTGCGCCTGCCTTTCTCCTCGCTCTGACCGAACTTGCCCCGCTCCTCAAAAGGAGCCATTGAACAGGTCACCGGTCTAGACTTGTTTGCACGGTCCAGGGAGCAGCCTTGATGTAACCCTTGCTCTCCTCTCTCTCCCTATCTCTCTCTGCCTGCCACACCAGCCGCCCAGCGACTGCAGACTCTGGAGGGGTGGTGGCGAAGGGGTTGGAGTGGTGGTGGGAAAGGGGGTGGAGGGGGGGACATTGGAGACGTGGTTTTGAAAAGGAGCCCGTCCGATTTTGCCATTGTGCCTTTTCATTCATCGATCGCATGAATATCGAACCTTCTGTCCCTGCGCGTGTGAAACGGATAGCTTAGCCAGCATTTTTTTATTTCACCCCCCTCTCGGGTCCGTGTCTGGGGGCCCCCCCAGAGCTACGATTTCTTTTCACACTGCTTCTAAGAGTCGTTTTTAATTAAAACTAAAACTTCCTGTCTAATAATTCTTGCTAGGCTTGATCCCAACGTGACGGGGTAAACGATGCAGAAAACGGCTGATTTTATCTCTCTGAACTCGTGAGCACGTCTTGAAATACATCAGTGCATATGAGATTTTATTTATAGACTCATTTAAAGTTTGGGTTGTTTAAAAAAGAGCTTAAGTGAAACAAATCAAGCAAATTAATGACCGGGAACCACAAATTTGTCTTTAAAACTTGTAAAATAAAGGCAGAATTACTTCATTTAATTACCCGAAATTTGAAATAAACTAAAATCTGTAAGAAATATGCCTATGGTGAAAGACATTCGTTTTTTTTAAAACTGCTGTGTTATTGTAATAATTATGAATTAGATTTGATTCTAAAATAAAATCCATGTTTTTATTTTACTCATAAAGAAAACAGAGATTCTAACTCTCATTAGGTTTTTATCTGATTAAATTAAGGTTATTGCTCATCAGAGAATTTCATACATAAACAGCAAATTAATAAAAACTGAGCATTCCAAATAAAAAAAAAAACAAGCATATCCAATCAATATGATCATCGTTTGTTTCAGAAAGTAATAGCATGTTTAATCATTTGCTAAGGCTGGACAGAGATTTGATTGAAGGTGTCAACATATCAGTATTGTTAGGATGAAAGTTTGTTCTTTGATTTATTGAAATAAAATGATATTTTTAAATTTACAGTTTAGTAACTATTCTTCTTCCAATCTTCTTGCTCTCATTGTATTAAAATTACTGAAGAAATATCTAAGTAAATTAATTACAGGTTTTATTTCAGGATCTTTTAATTTGGCACTATGATAAATAAACAAATATAATCTCATTTTGTATTTGACTTAAACAATACGGTTAACATATGTTGATGAGCACGAAAAGCGGTGAAAAGTTTCAGGCATGTGATTCAGCATGAAGTGTAGAAAGCTGTAAGGAGGCCCGGCTGCAGCCGCCATGCTTCATGTGACAGGTTGCTATTGGAGGGGGCCGAATCAAAGGGGAGAGGATGAGGGGCGGGGGCACGGGGTGACAAACCGGGGCAGAAAATAAGCAAATTCAAAGGCAGAGGAAGGAAAGCAAAAGGAACCAGTGGAGTAAGAACGACAGGGTATTGTGTTCATACAACAATCAGGGCAGTTCCCATCACGAATAAGAGGTCTGCCCAGAAATATTACTGCCATTAATAACCACTTCCAGACGTAACAAAACTACCAGCCGTCAGCAGGGGTCTGGAACTGGTTAAAAAAAACAAAAAGAAAAAGGCTTTTTGTGATCATACTTGATGCAGAAAATCATTTGGAGACATTTTCCAGTTAAGGTGAGCCAAAAATGTAAAATGTCACTGCAAATTTACACAGATTAATTCAATTCAATAGTTCAGTATCTGAATTCTTACAGTTCAAGTAAACCAAACAGATTTCATTTCCAATTCATAAATCCATTTTAGTTTAAACTACCAAAAAGGTGCTTTAATGATTGGACACTTATACAAGAAAAAAAAAAGACATGTTAGTTAACTGCCTTGATATTTAAATAAACACATTTGTTATTGTTTTTATTAATGACCTCATTGGTAAATATAAAAATAAAGAGACGAGCACAGTAATATTTCCCTTTACCTGACATACAAAGAAGACATGTATGTTAAATCAGAAGTGTGTGTGTGTGTGTGTGTGTGTGTGTGTGTGTGTGTGTGTGTGTGTGTGTGTGTGTGTGTGTGTGTGTGTGTGTGTGTGTGTGTGTGTGTGTGTGTGTGTGTGTGTGATTGGGTGTGTACGGGTGTGTGTGCGTGTGTGTGGGGGTGACTGTGTGTGTGTGAGGAGGTGTGAGGATTTCCCTGCTCAAACTTCCTGTCTATGATTAAATTTACATTTATCAAATTAATTATTTTATATAGGATGTTTGACTGAAAGGAGAATGTCATTAACATTTTTAACAAACTGTTTTGAGATTTGATCCCAATTTTAAAATATTACACAAAGAAACACAGGGGATGCTTTCTAAAATGTGTTACGCTCATACATCAAACCGTCCCTGAGTACAGCTGAACAGTGACTCTGCCGGTAAAACTTCACACTTTTTTGCTAAACTGGAAGCAACTAAAAGGCCAGCAGAGCGAGAGTTTACCCAACAGTGTTGGGTTTGTTTGCACAGCTCAGTGTCTCTCTGCACTGCTCAGAGAAGCGAACAGCAAGCCTGGCAGATGTTGCCCTGGAACATCATCACGCCTGGAAACGGTGGCAGCTAGATGCCGAGGGCTGCGGCACCGCGTCTCCTCCCCCGTGTCAGTGGCGCTCACGCGTCATTACGAGGCAGCAAAGCAAAGCAAATACAAAGGAGTTTCGAACGGATGAGAAGCTCCAGCCCTGCCGCTGGTTCTCACTCTTTTTTTTTTCCTTTTTTTAACGCGGCGTCTGAACCGATCACGTCTGTGCTTTCTGAAAGGGGACCGGGCTGCCAGCAGGCTGTGATTGCGGGCAGAGTGAGAGGACAAAAAGCGTTCGTTCGTCTTCGAGTTATAGCTGCCGGAAATTCAAAGTATGATTTAGGGCATGAGGGGAGAGGAAAGCTGCACTGAAAGCGAAACTAATGGAATCCTTTTAGGGCTGTAAGGGCGCAAGGCCCCAGCAGACATTAGGCCTTTTGACAGTAATAATAAAAGCAAAACACTGTTTTTACAAGATTCAAATTAATATGGTAAAAAAAAAAATTATCTGGAATTGTCAGAAGCTGAAGAGAGTCCCCTACGGGTTAGGAAGATGTCTTTAATTCCTGTTAAACAAAAAACGCAAATCTGGACTTGAACTGACTCAGACACCACTGCTCCTGACCTGTTGTCCTTGTGAGGGCCACAGGGCCTGTCTCCCTCGGCCCCCACTCCTCAGGTCAAGCCCACAGGCTGCTGCACAAAGCACAGAGTTCACCATCATTTCCTAAAACCCTGAGAAGTCACCCGCTATACTCCTCTCACTGCATTTGGCCTTGACGGAATAATCCTCACATTTCAATCAAAACCTTCCATTTGCTCTTCTTTTATTAAATACATTTATTTAACGATGAACAAGTCAAAATCATTTTACCTCAAAAGTCTCAACGACAGGATGAGGACAAACTCAGCCCTTGACTCTGCAGCAGATCACAAGCGGCGTGACGCTGTGATCGGCAGCATGAAAGGCTCCAGGACTCGCTCCGGAAGTGGCCGGGTCTCTGCCCGTTTCTTTTTTTTTTTTAAACGTAAAGGTGGGCGAGGAACAAAAAAGCCTCTTCAGCATAACCGCGATTTAAAGTGCTGTTTAATTAAGTGCGGAGCAACAAATCCTCCCCATTCAGCATTCGGACACTTGTGGGTGCTGGAGTGGAGTGCGACGCCGGTGAAAGGCTCCCGTCATAACACTAGAGGAGTGTCCCCTTCACTGCCAGCGACACACACTAATTCACCGCTGCCTGTGTGTTAACAAGCCAGTCGTCTGCTGCTCTGAGTCTTTGTGTCCTCAATGAGTCCAAATGGAGAGACAAAACAGAACGCACGCACACACACACACACACGTCGAGGCCCTCCTCCTGCATATTGCTCTTTTTATAGCCTGACACCGGTTTAGAAGTTGAGCTGAAGCGTGATTTACTTAGTCTACCATTACATTCGGGCTAAATAACTTCTAAGTAAATTAAAAATGTCACGATTGCTTTAGTTTGAATTGTAAATTTTACGGATGATATTTTTTGTATGCATTTATTTGTTTACGCAAGAAATGCAATATTTGTGGAAGACAACACAAAAAAATTAACTTGGTTATCTTTATGCACATATATTTTGCCTGTTTTGTGTTTAAACATGCATCTACATGGATGATTGATTGATGCGAAGTTGTTTATTGTATATTGAATTGACTTTTGAGAGAGAAGACAGACTAAGAGTTTTTTCTTCTACACTACATTCAAAACTTTTGTTTATGTCAACATGTGACACGTTCATTTTAAACTGTGAATTAATTAAACAAATAAAGAAATTTCAAGATCAAAACCAACCAAATTTCTCTTTATCAGCTGTGATCAGGTCAAGTACTGAAAATGAGTTTCTTTTCCTTTTCATTAAACGCCTCAAAATCTAAAATTCCTACCATTTTCTGACTATAAACAAATCAGCCATTTGGACTGTACAAATGTTTAGTTTAATAAAAAGAATTGATATTATGTGCTTTATTCCAAAAATAAAAATGTCTAGATTAGAAATTAATGAAGAGGGAAATATATGACCAATGCAAAAATACCCAAAAAACTATTTCAAAATATTTTAATGCCATGAAATAACACATAAATAATATATTTAAGTTTAAGCTAAAATGCAGGTGTAATAAAAATATCTCATCTTTCTCTGTGCATGGTTGCCAATGAGATGATTAGATAATTAAAAACTAAATCGAACAGAAACGTTTTGTGTGTGAGTCAAAGACAAGAGAAGCTCAGACTGGAGTTGGGTCTGGGTGGTGGGCCTCTAATCCTGGAGGACAAAAAAAAGGAAGAAATTTTTTTTTTTTTTTATAAAACCGGCACATCCACCGAGACAAATCGCATTTGATGGACGCCCGCTGCTAGATCCAAAAGCAGCGGTTCGGTCTGTGAGGCCCATTGTGTCGGAGGAACCCTGAGAAGGAAACACGCTCAAAATTTATTAGAAGAGCGGCTCCTCAAATACGATATTAATTCACGGACAGCGCAGTGAATGCAGATAATCCTAATTCAATCGGAGGAGTGAGTCGGTGACGTCGCAGAGCTGAGACGCTGCTTTTAGACGTTTGAGCTTCTCACAGGAAAAAAAAACAGAAAAATAATGAAAATCAGGAAACATTTTTTCCCATAAAAAAAATAAAATTTTCCTTTTTATTTTATTATTCTTATTTTTTTTATCCTCTTAACAGATTCCCTTTTTTAAAAATGTTGCAAATTCAAAATGAAGAGACATTTTGAAATCTGTAAGGTGAAGATAAATAATTTAAATATCATCTTCTAACTAGCTTGAAAGAAAAATTGACATTAAACTTTTGAATTGTCTGTTAACTAAATCTTAATGGAATAAGAAAAAAAGGGTTTTCAGGATAAGGAGGGGAAAAAATATGATGCAACGCTGCCGCCTGGCAGGGATTCAGTGCTGCAGTTTGTGTGTGTAACAGATGCTTGCAGTGGTAGAAAATGTTCCTGAGAGCTCAGGACCAGCAGACTGTGGTGAGGAGGATTATAAGCGTCTCCGTGTTTATCTCTGGTGTCCACATGTGCGGATATATTGGTGTGTTGCGGTGGTGCCCTGGGCTCTGTGGTCAGATGGAGGAGGCTGGCCGGTGCGTTCGAGTCAGCTCGGGGTCAGTCCAAACACTGGCAGCTATTCATGGACAGATCAAGTTGATGTGGGATTCCTCTGCCCCTCATTTCCATATGAATGTAGATATGCTAAAGTAAAAAAAAAAAAAAAAAAAAAGCAAGATCCTCGTCCCTGAGCCACAGACGGCTGAGAAAACAAGCATTTGCCAGAAGGAATCTGCATCTATTCCCATGGCAAATAAATACATCGGCGTGTTAAATATAATGATGAGAAAGGAGGAAAAAACAGATTTTACACATAAAATTAATCTTTGTTTTGCATCATAAATTATTCAAAGTCGACGCTGTCAGCCTCGCGGGCTCGGGGTCACAATACAAACACGTTGGGATATAGTGAGACGCGTCGCTGTGAATGGGCACGCACACAAGAACAGGCTCCATCCCAGCCAGCCGGTATAAAGGCTGGAGCCAGACAAAGAGTCTGTCCTGAAAGACAAACAGCAGGAAGCACGAAACCCAGAATGAACGCGATGCAGAGACGCCGGCATCAAGCAGCCCGTGAAGCATGAAGCCATGTTGGTTAGGCGGCGGTGGACTGAAACACATGCAGATTAAAAACAAAACAAATAGTGGAGATCTGCATACCCTGGACGTCCCGTGTCCCGCCTGCTACCTGGCGCGGTCGGGCTGGAGGGAGCCACGTCGACGGATCGCCGTCACGTGTTGGCGCCCGGGGCTCGGGGTGGCCGCGGGCCTCCGTACGCAGACGGACAACCTGGAGCGCGCCTATTGTTGCGGTCCATCGCTTGGCTCACAGACAAACCTCCGTGGCCTTTGGCTGTTTAAAGGTGGGCTCAAACCGAGAGCAAGGGGACAATCTATTACGGGGAGCGATGAGGGGAGGGGACACACACAGACCCCCAAACGGGGGTAACACTCAGACAGCCAGGTTTATAGCTGCATATGAGGATCACTGCATTCTGCGGAGCGACCTCTTGTACAGATACAAATGATCGACGAAATACAACAGAAATCAATAATTTTAAAACGTAGCTAGGTGTAAAAAAAACAGTGAAGCCAATTTGCTTGATGACACAGAAACAAAAAGAATGAGTTATTTAGCATGAGAGCCAATCTTTGCCTTATAATTACAAAATCTATACTTATTAGAACCTTTGATTACAGCCGGCAAAACAAAACATTCAAAATAATACTTAACAAAAAACTGTCAGAGATATAGATTAAAATGGTATTTACTTAGCTTATCTATAGTAGCATTTACCTCAAAATTGTCGCACATGTATATGCATGCTATTGTTTATCTAGTGTGATGTGACCATTTTGGTGCAGATGAAAAACTCATATCAAACCAAAATGTAATGTTTGAATAAAAATGCCTTTTTGGATGGAACATCAAAAATATTACTGGGTCAGGATAAGCGTTTTAGAGGAGGAGTCTCCAACCCCGGTCCTTGAAAACTACTGTCCACCAAGTTTTAGATGCAACCCTGCTCCAACACAGCTGAATCTAATGAATGTCTAATTACCACAGCTTTGTCAAACCTGATGGAGTGCTGAAGAGGTAATTCAGTCTTTTGACTTATGTGTGCAGGACAGTTGATCTTGAGGACCAGGGTTGGAGATGCCTGCTGTAGAGGTCCTTCATGTTGACTGGAAATATTTCCAAACACACAAATGTGTTTCTCTTGCATGAAAAAGAAAAGTGTAGGCGCCTTCTTTCAGCCAGGTGGCCGATATCACACAGCAATACGAGTCCATGCTCCTCCAACTACTTCTTGTCACATTCTTGTTCTTTGTGGTTTGAACCAGCGGCAACTTCAAGTTGTTGATTATTTGATGCAAAAAAAAGTGTTTCCATTGCAGTTTTGCAAAGTTAACTAATTTTGATATGGCCGAAAAAAAAAAAACACCTCATCCTAACGACAAAACTGTTTGTTGAAAAACAATTTTTTTGGGGGTGGGAGGAATTGGAGTGCTTCCATTAACCAGATTTATTCTCGAAATGTCAAATTGCTAAATTATATGGTCAATGGGAATACATCTAGTGTGGCACTTTCTCTTGCACCTCAGCAAAGGACCTTAAACTGTAGCATCGATTTCTCAACCGTAACTCTGAAAACCTTGGCTGACCTTGATACCGGTAACTGGACCGTACCTCATGGCAAGAGGAACACAAGAAATATTAGACTTTTTCTTTTCTTTTCACTTTAAGTCACAGTGTGTGACTTGAGTGGCTCGCTCGCCTCTGCCAGCTAAACAAACAGAGAGAACGTGACATCACTTCTGTAACATCTCCAAGCTACCCTCGAGGCTTCAGCAGGTTCAATGAGTGCTGCAGACTCAGTCCAACGTTCACTACCAGCCCTTACGAAGGCCTCCCGAAACACATCCTGCAGGTCATAACAAGGAGGCTGTGATACGGTTATGACCAGAAAGAACTTTCATTTTCCGTCCACAGTGTAAGAGGGAGATGACTGACTGTTGGCTTACACTGGACGTTGATGTAAAGAACAATATGTCTCCAGCGCAGGTCCCATCCAGAGCGCACCCACGGAAATAAAGAAGGCAAGCCCCGGTGGGAGCAAACAGAGACATAAATCCCTTTCAGGCAGAGCACATCAATTCCTGCTCGTCATCGTTTGAGCATATTTTATTACACTTTCACAAAAATCACACCCATCGCCCTACAGCTAACATGAAACAGGAATTGAGGGTTTTGACTCCATGTTAGAAAGTTGGCAAAGATTTAACAAGTGGGTTGATTGTTCCTTAAAAGGTCAGTCCTTAAAGGAGGAGTCATCATCCCAGTATAAATCTGTCACCTAGAACAGGAAAAACAGGAGCTTCAAACACAAACCTATAGGCTTTAGGAAGAAGAAGCAAACCTGAGGGTTGAAGGAGATGAGAAAAAAAAAAAATCAGCGGTTCACCATGTGGCCCACAATCTATTCATTGCTCCTGCTTAATTTCTTTTGGGTGCATAATCCTTTCAGTTTCAATGGCAAATTTAACAGTCCCCAAGGCCTAAGCACCAGACTGGTCAATACAAAACCAGACAACTAATTACTGAGCGCACCGTTCTCTCCTCTGCCCCCTCCTCTCTTTTTCTTCCTTTTTTCTCTCCTTCGTTCCTCTTCTCAGTCCAGCAGCTGTGGGGATCATGTACACAAGAGCAGCAGTCAGCCAGTATTAGGTTTCCACTTCCCAGATCTCGCTTAAAAGCTTGTCCCATAATGGCCCTTCAGTCACACAAACACGCATAGGGTTTCATCTGAAAAATGACGCACACCGTGGGACAGGGACATGCGAGCGGTGATGCTCACTTCAGTCGTTTGAAAGATTTTTAAAACGAACTTCAGTTTGATTCTCTTTTAGTTCAACTTTTAGGTGTTCATTTATTTTTTTCAAGATTTCAACTTCAAAAATACAGAAACCGCTTTCCGGGAGACAAAAACGTAAATGTTCCTGATGTCGAGCAGTTAAGTTGCTGCTTTAAGAGCATGTAATTACCACGTAATTGACGCCTTGTTTTAAAGTAATAAACATGGTTACAACCTGACAAGCTAGCAAGCTCATAAAAAACACTCAGACCTGACCTGCACCTGAGAGTCAGGAGCCAGTGTGGCTGAAAACGGCAGTCATTTAATCAGAAAGTTTGTTGACATTAAATATATGACAAGAAAATCATTTCGATTACTTAATTCAGTTAACTGATTTAATTAAATAAGCAAGTGCTGTTTAAGATTTTTTTTTTTAAAGTAATGTAACAAATGACAAGAGTATTAAGGTTTTTCCTTTATTACCTTGAATATTTTTAGATGTTCAGTAAAACCAAATTATGATTTAATCCCAACTGCTTCAGCCAGAGAAGGTCAGTCTTCCTGTTCAATGTGATGTCTCTCCTCAAAACAGAGAATTAAATTTATTTGCTATTTTATACAATAGATTTTATTAAAATAAATAGCACACTTTGCATTTTTTATAGATAAAAGCTCTAGGTTGAATAATATTTAGACTGCGCTCAAATACTGTAAATCTTGAGCTGGAGCTCAAATTGAATATTTGTTTTCATTAATGTTTCGTTGTGAATAGGTGCTATAACAATGAACAGAATTTATTAAAATTGAATTGTAAAGAAATTATTAACAGGACTGGGTATTGTTGGAGTTTTACGTTCCTAGTTTGCAGATGGTTTAGCTGAAAACAATCAAATAAGTTGGGAATGATAATAAGCCGGGAAATTTGAAAGACATCATAAGTTTCAGCTAAAAGAAAAATATACCAGATTTGATGTAATTTATGTAACAACAAACATGACATGAGTTACATGGATGAATCGATTATTGGTATAATTGTCAACTAGTTAGGTTATCAATTAATTAATAGATGGTGTATACAGACTCTAAAAGCTTTATTTGTTGAAAAACACACTTAACAAAATTGTCCATTTAAAATAAAATCAGCTTCCTGATACTCAAGTGGCCTAGTTTTAGCTTCAAATCCTATAAAAATATGAATCTACTATTAATCACCTTTTGCTATCAATTAATAATCTGTTATCAGATCAGCCTTTAACTGTATTGGTGTTAAGTCAAAACATTTTTATTTTAGCTAAAATGCATCCTTTGCTAAAAAATTAAACAATCAATCACTAAAAGTTATGCTGTTTATTTCTTTATTTAGAAAGGAATTAAATTATTTGTTAATGGATTTCTAAAATTGTATTAAGAATGCTTTAGTTATTAAATTAAAAATCTGTAGAATGCGGCTTTTTTTCAATCAGAACAATCAATTATGAAAATAGTTGTCAATTGCGGCCCTATTATTTAAAAATGTACATTCTCAGACATTAGTGAAACATTATTTTACTGGCTATTTTAAGAGATGCATCATAATAATGGAGTTGCTTCCTATAAAACAAAGTTTTAACTCCTCTGAAAACCCAAGTGGATGCATGTGGTGCATGGGACTTGTAGCGTTGCCTTTCACACATGGTCCCGCTTTTGGTGCAGATGAGAAAGAATGCATCCTGTGCTTCCCAAGAGTAAACACCACAGCTGTGACAACGATAACACAGTCATGATAGCATGCTTGCTGTTAGCCCAGCCCCACGTTTTGTGACTGCTGTCCTGAGCTTTGCGGGGTTCCTCTGTAAACAGATGCACTGTCGAGGCTTTGATCATGACCCAGGCACACACCAGCAGCCACTAATTTGCTGATGGGTTTAAAAACTCCCCCAGTTAAGATCACTTCCCTCAGATAATGGGAAGAGTTGCCCCCCGGTGACCTGAGTGGAGTGTCCTTTGTCTCACTCCTAATGTTTGACTTAGACCATTGTGTCTGCATTATCCACCAACCTACCCCCCCAATAACAGCCAAGCTGCACCACCCTCAGAACGGAAACGCTAAATGCATGGACGCCATTTCCCTGCATGCCCCTCAGAGCTGTACCCCTTACTCCCCACCCCAGCACAGGGTTTGTGTGTCCACAAAAGGCAGAGCTGTTTAAAATGATACAAAGGGAATCACGTGGGACGGACTCACACACACACACACACAACAACACACACGGGTTCACAAAGAAGTCCTGCAACCCCTTGGTTTGCAAAGCAGGAGGACAAACTCCTGTTGGCTCAAAGAGAAGCAGACAAATTGATCATGATCTCTTGACCCAAGTACCAGGCAGCTGTCCAAAACAAACATCTCTGAGATTGCTCAAACACAAAATGAGATAAATCCCTCAGAATAAAACACTTATTGGATTGTTCTGAAAATAAACAATGTCAGCACTATTTGAAATGAAATCAGTCAAATGACCCAACATTCAGAAGGCAAGTTTGTTCCAAGCACCTTGCAGTAACCTCTGTTACTGCAAGGTTGTATTAGAACATGTAGATTCAGTAAGAGGCAACTGCAGAAAACTCTTAACTCTATGTAAGCCGCGTTTCCAACAACCTTTTTTATGCGCATTTTGAAGGTCGAACAAAGATTGACGGAAACTGCAAAATTCAAAATTTTGCAAAAATGTTGGCTTGGGGTGGTGTTAAGCTTTTCCAACAACAAAAAAAAAAAAGTTAATGCGCTAAGAGGGCAACAGGAACACCTTTTGATAAAAAGTTCTGAGGTAACGAACACTCTCATCCGCTGGCAGGTCAAAGTGCAAACCTCCAGCTCAGAGAGGAGGACTCTTTCTATTTTTCTGAGATGTGTGACCCGCACTAAATTGTAACCTCTACATGTTGTTTATTATGTTTATTATTATTCAGAGACCAAGGACTGAAACATTAATACTGCTCATCTGTTTCTAACATTTTAGTAACCTTATCAGTTTAACAAAATACTGTCCACAGAAAAAATTTATAATCACAGGATTTTAATTGAAAACAAGAACAGAAACGAAGCTTTTTTAATGTCTTGTTCTATGCTTCTGTGTGCATCATAAGAAATGGATCTCTGGTAATGGGTCACACAGCCTCATTTAAAAACCTGACATCATCATCATCATCATCATCATAAACCCACTTGGGGCTTTTTATGCTCGCATTCGATCCTGTTTGTGCATTTGTGTGTGTGCAAATAAAAGGCTCTGGGTCAATTTGCCCCTTCACCAATTCCTAACCCTGTTTTGTTCCAACCTTTTTTCAATTTTGTCCCCATAAACAAATGATTTCTAAGCATAGCATTGATGCTATATATCAGCTTATGTTTTTAGTTACTGATCATTTTCCTAAATTATGGAAATAAGGACCAAAACTGCAGGAAAATGGCAAAAGGTCCAAACAGGTGCAAGCAGACGGCAGTTCTGGTGGCGAGCAGCATGACAACTTTGGATCATGTCATGTTCAATAAATTACAACATTCATCCAGATGAATCTCATTTTTCAGATTAAAAGTAACTTTTGAAAAGGACAACCTTTAAGCAGATATCTAACATGCTTTTTATTAAACCCACATTTCTTTTTGCATAGTTTTTTATTCATCCAATGTAATATTCTAATTTTAAATGTCATGTTTTTATTAACTGTAAACAGCAAATATTCATGATTAATAGAAATGAAGAATTCAAATCATCCATCTGTGTGCAATTAATCTATAAAGTGTTTAACTTGGTAATAAAGTTCCTGAAATAAAAAGATTTTTCAATAATATTTTAATTTATTGAATGAGACTGCTCAGTTTTACCTTACTTAATTTAATTTGACTTATGTAATAGAGTGCACTGTGTCTTCTTGCTTACCTTCAAATGAAAATACAGTTTTTGTGTTTGGCAAATATTACGAACCAACTGTGTTTGATACAAAAGATGGCAAAAGATGAAACTCTTCTCATAATCGTTCTCTGATCTAAATGGAACATTGTGTGTTTTAACTTTAATAACTACACAAGCAAATTGTTATTTCTACTGCAAGAAAATCTGTGTAAGATCATTTTACCCCATCGCCATCCCTACTTTGCAATATCTTTTTGAATGTTGCCTTAAGATTAAGAAAATAGGCTTGTTGTGATAAATTGGAACCGATTCAAGACGCAGTCATAGATAATAGATATTCAGAGGAATGCCGAAGTCTTGGCCTAACATCATTAAAAATTTAATAACAACTGATCTATGATCATTATCGTCTGTCATTAGTTAAGTGCTGAAGACAAACCAACAGAGTATTGAGTTCTTACTTTTGTTTTCATCAAAAGAGTGCAGGTTAAGCAGTGTTCATGATTCATGACTTGCTCCATGAAGATAGATTTCGAAACAGAACATGTAAGAACGTATCTTGGAGTTTCACTGAGAGGCCCTGAAATGGTGCAGCGACCTCTTTGTCTCTGCATTTCACTAGGAACGGGTTAACATCCAGCCACAGTACAGCATCCCATTTTACCCTTATTAGCTCTAAGAATTTATCAGCAGATCAATTACTGCTAAATCTTTTCGTTTCATTAATACATCAAACTGGAAATGCATCGACACGCGGCATATTCTCTGATGCTACGATTGTAGTCAGTAAAGTTAGGGACATGGGCTTTGCAGGAAACATAAGGATGATCCTGCAACTACCTTAAACTTCCCAGGGTATTTTTATCACTTAGAGCAGAAGTTTGTAGCATTCAAATAAAGTTTACACAAATCAGGTGTAGATGTCATAGACCTCAAAATATGCGAATCAGCTGAAAGCTAAATTAGTATGCTGGAGAAAATCGTAATTACTAAAACCCTCATAAGGTGGATAGGATGATATTCAAAACTAAAACTAAACAGTAAAAGTTAAACTACAGTGGCAAAAAAAAACAAAAAAAAAAACATGGATAGAACAGGAACTAAAGCAAAAATATTTAGACATCCCTAAAAGAAATGATGGAGTGTAAACTCCATATGTGGAACCTAGTTTACTATTTGCACTTATCCCCACACAAATCTCTTATCTAACTTTGCTCAATCTTTAGGACTCTTACAAATATGAATGGCTAGGACGTCTTAAAATGTATAATTAGGAGTTAGAAAAATAAACAAACTTGTATTTATTTGTATTACTTCATGATTCATTGTTTGTCTCGTCACATGGACCTTTTAATGATCAGCCATCTTTCTATCTGTAATGATATAATAATAACAAACTCAGATTTTAGGTGTGTTGAAAATCTCCACCTCAACACACCCAAAGTGGATTCAGGTTATTTTCCTTTAAATATTAGCAGCATGAAAAATGATCAAATGTCTCTCCTCCTCTTCCTCCGTCTCTTGACAACGTAATTAAAGCCGAGCCAGTGACTGGGGTTAGCATTATTAGGGCTACATGCTCAGTGGTTTTCTTGGCTCAAACTGAGAGAAGTTGGCTGCTCTCTTCAGCAGTGTGAAATTCAAAATTAGGCTAGCCTCCCAGCATGATCTTCCAACAATTTAAACCAGAAATATTGTCAAAATTACACATCAGAACCATTGTTTGAACTTTGTGGTAATCAACACTAAAAACAGGTTGTGCTTTAAGCGTATTATAGATGGTTGTGAAGGGGACAGGAGAGGCTAGAGAGGCCCACTTATTTCATTTACATGCACTCTTGTAATATGATCAGCGCCCGAGTAAGACAATACCCAGATTGGGACTCTCATGCAAACATCCTAACAATATTATCTTAGTTGCATTATGGTTGTAATGGAAGTATGCACAACTAGATTTACAGTGATGGATAACCCATTGATTTTTAAAAGACTTTCAGCATACAGTGTATAGAACATACAGATACAGGAAGACGACGCTTTTACAATCTACAAGTGGAAAAGGTCTCCGTCAACAACTGGCACAACTTGTATGAATGTACTGAAGTAATAAGAGGTGTAGTTTGAAGAAAAACCTTCACTCCAACAGTGAAAGAAAGAGAAACTGTGGAGCAGGAAACAGTGAAGCGTAACTACTATTTCTCTGCTGGTTGAGTGGCAGTAAGGGAAAACCACTTCCTATTTCCTGAAGCCTTCCGATCCTGCCCGCTTCTGGGTTTCTGTTTTCATCCTCAATGCCACCTGTGTCATTCAGATGTCAGCAGCAGCCCGACAACTAATAAATCACTGCTGCTAAGTGAGCTTTTCCTTTTTACTGCTTGCACACAACAACTGGGCTAATTTATAACCAGACGAGGCATGAGGCAAAGGCTAAAACTGGCTGTGTGGGTCAGAGAGGTTATCTGACAAGTCTACGCTTGGTGTGAAGGACAAAAAGCTGCTGCGATCTTCTGTATGCACACATGTAGTGGAAAAACATGTTTGCTTCTTTCAGATTGGACAACAGCAATTTTAGTTAGAAAAGTAAATAAAGCCAAAGTTTCTCCATTCAACTTTTTCAAATTCATATGGACAGATTCTGAGTGTGACTCAGAGTAGGGAAATGCATTTATTGTACTGGTTATAGTGATTTTTTTAATTATTATTTTGATAGTGCTTATATATGAATAATGTTATTACTTTTTTTAAATTTTTGTCACTTTTCTGTGAGTGCAGTAAAAAAAAGTACTACAAACAAATTGCAGTACTTCATGTATCTTGTGTCCTGAAGCACTATTCAATAATTTGTTCTTTGATTTTTATTTACTTTTGTTTTCTTTTTTTAAGGCAAAATTTATGTTTGACATAATCTAGTATCACAAAAAAAAGGCTGCAAGGAATTTTTAATCATCATTTTTATCCATATTATAATAAATACCACAAAATATACTGGTAAACTTTTAAGTCCTTATCACCCATCCCTAACTGAGAGAACATTATATTTCTTTTTCTCAGAGCTGAGTAAGCAGTGTGCAATTTTTAGCAGGCACAGTTGGAGCAGAAAGAGGAGCTACCTCTATTAAAAGTGCAACTTTTTGACAGCAAACTTCGCGAATCCTCATGACGGCGGCCTACTGTTCTGCTGCTTCATTATACTGTGACCTACATGCTCAAAATAGAGAACTAGATTCTGCAGTAGACATTGTGTCTGTGTCTATAAAAGAGCTGTGCTGCTGACTGAGATCCAGCACACACACACACGCACACACACACAAAAATCCCCTGCATCATTTAAATAAGGTAAATTAAAAACAAAGGCACAATTAATTGAAATTGCAGCTTGACAGCACCTTCCACAAAAGAAATATGCTCACAATTGCAAGTCAAGACATTTAATTCCCATGTTGCTGCCATGTCTAATGACAAGAGGGAGCGAGGGAGGCAGAGAATGAGTCAGACAGAGACGGGGTCTGATTTCTTCAACGAGACGAGAGAGAGAGAGAGAGAGAGAGGTCAAAACCTGCCAACAGCCAACGAGCCAACAAGGTGAAGCACATAAATCACTGCACTAAAGTTCAGCAGCTGACCAAAATTACTTCACTTTCTCAATGCATTCATGCAAAGTGAGGATGGTTGAGAAGTTTCTCACTGGTGAGGTTAAAATAAAAGACCAAAGGAATAAACAGGCCTAGAAATGGTGACGTTTAGCAAATGTTTTTGCAAGTGAAAAACTGCAAATATATGCTGCAAATAATTTGTAAAAATAAATTAAAAAAAAGCTAATTCAAGATTTTGGAAATGTACAGAAACTAAATAAACATAAAACACTAAATGCAACAATTCATTGTCAAATAAATACGTAGTTCAAAATGTACTATAAAGATGCACAGAGTGCTGTTGAGGTATCCTTTAGATTTATCACACAAAAGGCTCATTCAGGGAGCCTGCAGAGAAATGTTCATTTGCAACCGCAGCAAAATCTACCAATATCTTCTTCAGCTTTCTGCAGAAAGCACACAGCAGTCATGATAGTCCGAAACATTTCATTTCAGCAACACCACCAAAAAAAATTTACAACCCAGAAGCATTTCAACAAAGGCCGACCAAATCCAGATCGGCGCTCAGCCGACAGGGCTTCTGAACTCTGAAACTTTTGCAGATTTCTGGATTAAAAACAGTGAGTGAGCAATTTGTTAGCAGAAATGTTTACTCTACAATTTTGTAATATAGAAATTCTCCAGATCTTGTCCTCATTTATTAAAGAAATTGAGAATTTTTTTGTGTGTGTGTGTGTGTGTTCTATAATTTAAATCCATCACAACTGAGCATTGGATAAATTTAATCAGGCAGAAACGCAGATCTCCTTCACTTCAGCTCCAAATACAAAAGAGACGCTTCAGTGTCAGTGTCACAACTAAAAAAGTTTTGTCGAGCCAACGTGCCATTCTCTTTGACCCCACCAAATTCCCTTCCCCCATATGGCCCCGTTTTCCATCCCCCCCGTATCAGTCCACCTTGACCCTCAAAATTTAAAATTCAACAACCTCTTACAGCCGGGAGACGAGAGCAGCTTCAAACATAAAGTGAAAGAAAAGTTCTGTTTAATCATTTTTCCTAAAACAAAACACCAGTCCAACACTTTTTTAAAAAACCCAATTTGCTAGCTACGGAGCAGGGCAGGCAGATGGAGATTCTCACTGACACAACTTCTGAAAAGTGCTTCGCTAGAAACAGAAGAGCACTTACCACATAGTTCCCGACATCTGAGCTCACAAATGTAAGATTCCTCTCGCTTTATCTCCGATCCGCTTAAATTTTTCGGAGCTTCCATATGGCACCCCCACCCCTCCGACAGGCAGAAAGCAGAGACAGCGCGGCGGAGGGAGAGTCAAACACCCCGAGAAGAGAGCGGGAGAGGGAGGGGAGCATTAGCCCTGGTGTGGGGAAGATGGAGGGGATTCTTGCAGCTGTGAACCACCACCACCTCCTCCCCGCCTCACCCCACCTCCCACCCTGTCAGTATCTCCTCAAATTCAATCCTCTTCTCCATGTGTGTCTGCAGCACCGCGGAAAAAGGCTACGGAAACAAAGTGATCTCCTTACATGCAGCCCAGAGAAGGAGGCAGAGGGAGGGTGGGAGCAGGAGAGCGAGAAACATGCGCAGGCAGCGGCGGGGAAAGAAAACAAGCGAGCCACTAGGAAGGCCGAGGCAGTCGGAGGAGAGCAGCAGGTTCAAGTTTTCAGCGTTTTCTCCACTTTTGTTGTAAAACTTGCCGGCTGAGTGGGAGGGAACAAGCTCTGGGCTTCTAGGCAAGGAAATAGTCCATAATATCTTCCAGCTTCTTTCACCCCCCCTCCTCTTCTCCCTCCCTCTTTCTCTCACTCTCTATCACTCTTTCTCTCGCTCCGGTAATAAGCCTGGCTGCTCCAACCCCCCTCCTCCAGGCGCTGGAATGCAAAGAGACTTTCAAGAGGCCCAGTCAGACAAACCCTGGAGTCAGTGCACCTTGACCTTTAGGTCAGATGTAGTGTGTGTGAGCGGCTTGCAGCTTTAACTGTGACTGTGTCTGTGTATAATTATATACATATATATATCTGTGTGTGTTGAGTGGAGGATGGGGAACGGGGGTGCGGGGGGTTCCTCATGAGATCATGTAACTGTGGTCAGAGAGCCACTTGACACAGATAATTCTGTCAGACACTTGGACCCCATCACAACCAGCATTCCACCGGCTGCTGTTACCTTCACATAATGCAGGCCTTCCCTCCAACACAATCGCTCCGTTGAAGGGAACGATACTGAATGTTCTCTTTTTACTTACTTAATAACTCATATCAGCAAGAACAGGCCAATTACGGAGCTACAGGGAGAGACGATATGTTCAATAGGGTCTGTGCAGCTTTTCTGTGTTATGGATTCGGTGTCAGATTAATGATGTAATGATGGCTGAGAAGTCAATGTGAACAACTAAAGAAGGGGGACTGTTTTATTTTGATGTTTTATTTTAATGTGGTTATATTTTTCACTTCTGTCAAAATGAGGCAGTCAAACTTTTTCTGGCCTGATAGAAAGGTTGATGTATATACACACTGTAAATGGAAATTTTAAATATTGGCCATTAAAATGAATCTTAATTTAACATACTGGCTTATAGACATAGATTTCAGTAAAGGTTAAATTCCATAACCAGCTACCTTTGTTTTAGCTATACTGATTATTCAGTGAACTTCAATTAATTAATTATAAAAATTGTAATGTGTTGAAAATTTTAACCCTTCTAATGACTTTTTTTTTTCAACGAACAAAAGGTTCCAGCCAGAACCAGGTGTTTCTGGTACACCCATAAAACTGATGCACATCCGCAAACAATGGATGACAAAACTGCTTCTTTTGGCCCACTGGGGGTTAATTTACACTTCAAAAAGATGACTTGATGGGACGCCGGACATCTGTGCAGCAGCACAGATGTCTCCAAAGCTAATGTTAGCATCCACAGTATATATTTCTTAAGGATTTCTTTTTTTTTTTTTCAAATAAGCTACAAAACTGATTTTTGGTTTCTGAAACATTTGAAAGCTGGATGGGTATAACAGCAATCTGCACCAATATGATGTTGAATAAGCTAAATAAATGAAAAACAATAAATATCTCTGTTGTTGAGAGAATGGTTGTATGCCATGTTGGACTGGTGACCCACCTCCCGTCCAATGAAAACCAGCATTAGCCCAGTAAAACGAAGACTTTCTATGGAACTATTGTGACTGCTTGGGAAATTTTACACCAAAATATGAACACAAATTAATTTTTGGATATTTTAAGTCATGTGTTGCTCTGGAAAGCTTCTAGTAAATAACCTTTTAGATTTATTGGACACCTTTGGTCTCGTTAAGTCAGTGAATGGCCCAAACTGGAGGTATACTGCCAGAAAATGATATAACAATTTTTTTTAAATACATTGATAACTATATTACAGATGATATTCCATATTGAATTTAGCCAATCAAGTATATCACTTAAAGAAAGTGTTTCTTTAACTTTCCTTTATCACCAGAATAAAAATTACATTTTCCAAATTCTTATCACATGTATTTTATTTCCCCTTTATATTTATATTCCCTCTTTATTAGTATAAGAGGAAATCGTCCTTTTAAAAATGCTCAACACTCAACATTTCCATTGAAGTAATATATGTCAATATTTTGATTTTTAGTTACCATTTTGTCCAAAATATTGGAAAAAATCAGATTTGAAGGGCTTTTTGAATAAATCTACATCTGTCCATATATAAAGCGTTTCTCATCTGGGTTTAAAACATATCACAGAAATGCCGTTTAAGGGTTTTTACTGACATGTCTTTAGCAATGGATTCTGGGAACAATGTTTTAATTGTGCTTAAAACATTGGGCAGCTCTGCAGTAGTTTATGTCCTACATCTCTGATAGGAGGAAAGGAAAAATGTACTCTGATAGGAGTCCATGTCATCCAGCTAAACCCCTTTGTTTGACTTCTAGAAAAAGTCCAGCATCACAGATGTAGGTGTGAAATGGACCTCAGCCTAAGATCTGGCTCACATGTCAGTGCTGTGGTTAAGTTTCTTTCTTTCAGTCGAGGCGGCTGTCAAATGTTAAGCCCCTCTGCATATACGCCACCTCGCGACAGTGATCCACGCTGTTATCACATCATATCTGGATTATTGTGACTCTCTTTTTGATTGACATTAGCCAAGCCGTCCTCTCACATACACATCTGGTAAAAAAAAAAAATGCTACTGCACAATTTTTAACTTGTACAAGCAAATGAAAGCACATGCATGTAGTTACAACTTCCCTTTACTGGCTTCCTGGATAATCCACTTTGGATTTTATTTATTTCGTCTTTAATTCGTTAAATGGTCTGCCCCTTCTTATTTGCCTGATCTGCTTCACCTTTAGATGCCATTGTGTGCTCTTAGATCAGCCGACCTCATGGTGTTCACTGGCATTTTATAAATCCAGAGGAAACGGAGCCTTTGCAGTTTTGGCTCCTAAAACGCGGAACGAGTTGCTGCTGCATGTCAGGCAGGCTCCATCGCTTCCTGTTTTTAAAGCTCTTTGAAAAACACACTTTTTCTCCTTGACTTTTAACCTGGTGTACCAGTGCTATTTTTGATTTTCTATGGCTCATAATAATTTTGAGACAAACTGTCAAAAAGTGTCCTTTGTTAAGAATAGTAATCTGTGTCCTAAATATGCAATGTGTTTGACAAGTTTTTAAAACTGATTAGAAATGTTCTTTGCCCTGGTGACACGGTGATAATATCATGGTCATGAATTTAGTGTAAAAAAAATACCAATATTTGTAGTAACTCCATATATATTCTTTAATGCTCTTAGTTTTAGAGAGAGGCATTGATAGATAGTTATGACTAGGGCTGCATCTTACTGGGAAAATACTAACATTACCATTTTTTTTTTTCAAATAGTGCAACATACATTGTGACATGACAAAAATACATAAGTTTTCAACGGATAACCTCCTAATAGCACCTTAGAATATGCTGCACTCATGCCACCTTTTTGTGAAAGCATGCTTCTCTGTATTTTGGAGTTATTCTTACTGTTAAGGCTGCATAATATTAGAAAATCTTATGATAATGTTAGTAAATATTGCAATAAGGATATAAGTTGCCATATATGCCTATTTTCTTCTTTTCTCTCCTCCTCATCCATTTCCATCACTCTCTGACCTTTAGCAGTGCCATTAGTGTCTGGTGTGAACATCTTCTGCCATAAGACTGTCCAACTGGATAAATACTACATTAGCATGAAAAATGCAAGTTCATAACACTTGGAATGTATTGGCCAATAGTTATTTCACTCCAAACAGTCCTTTGCAATGAGAATATTGCACACATTGATGACGATGTATTTGAGGTATACTGTGCAGCGCTTCTTTTAATCAAACTTTATCTTTTACTGCCTAATAAAACTTTGGATGTTCATTCTGAGTTCCTCTCAGGATTCTCCTTTAAGTAGTTAAATTGTATGCTTGTTTGTTTAAATAACTTAATTATTAATAGAAGCAAAGGTGGAGCAAACCGTTGCTTTGTGCCAGGGTTTTTGAACAGCTTATAATACTTAACTTGCTCTACACTGGACTTAATTACTCACCCAAGACGTCACACCAAACATAAACATCACTGCTACAGAGATAAATAGCCAGTGACCTGTAGTATTCAACCAGCCCCAAGTGCAGTGGAAGTATTTCTAGCAGCAGACATGGGATCGCGCAGGACAGTCCGTCCATATATATGAGGCTTGACTGCAACACTGGATTAAACATTAAAACTAATCTGAAGTGAGCTGCTTAGGACAAACTGTCAGTACAGGGTTAATAAAAAAAAATCTTAAAAACAATCATCGTTTTCATGTGTTTTTGTAGTAAAATGACTCGATTCTGTGAAACTACGTCTCCTGTTATTTCCAAGCCACTCATTATGCAGCGTGGCAGAATGTATTGATAAAATCAATGTAGTGGTAGAAAGGTTAATGTTCTGGGTTTGTAGTCGACGCATTAAACTGGGCACAAAACAGTTAAACCTGCCTGTTAGCATCACACACTACCATTTCCAAATTATGACGCCTGCTCATGCGCCTACAAGTTTTTGTAACATTTCACATTTTTAGCATAAAAACACGGTGGAGCGCCCAGCGCACCTACCACCAGGCTTAGCAAACTTTCTGGGGGAAACCCTGAGTATTCATACGAAAAATACCCAATGCAGCTCTGACAGTTCGGTACACCTGTACCAAACAAATACAGAGCTGTTTTACCAATAAACATCTGAACAATGTTCATGTGCGGAGCCAAGTGCAATGCAATGTTCTGAAGAGCAACTTTAACAAGAGTCCAAAACAAAACTCCCAGCAATGACTGAACTCTGCTATTAGGAAACGTTATGGTTTCTCAAGCAGCTGGAGAAACAAAAGTGGACCAAGCCAGAACTTTAAGCCATGATATGAATCTTTCACAGGTTTCATAGAGCCCCACTTAACTGAATCCCTCACTTGAACATGTCAAGATTTTTCTTGACAGAAGAGAATTGGCTAGAATCAAAACAATATGTATTATCTGCATATGATCTTGTACGTTGAATTGTCTTCCAAAAATATAAAAACCAGAATAAGACGAATTACATACTTGGCTTGAAAAATCAAATAAAAGTTTTCAGAGCCTTAGATTGTGTTCATTCCACTTCCTTTAGAACAAACTATGTGCTGTTCTTGTATCTCTGGTGATTTAGGGGTTAGAGAAATGAGACACAAACACACAGAGGAGTTTAAATTCCTCCAATCCTGCAGGTTTGCATCATTTGAACTGGAGAAGGTGGTTCTGTCTGTCCATTCAAAGCTTAGTACTCGAGCTGCTTGACATGCAAAAACCTATTCTTCTGATTCATTCAAGTGTCCCTCTTAATACGGGTTCCTTCCTGCTCGCTCGCTCTCTCTCTGTGAGTCTGCGTGTGTGTGTGCCTGTCCCACACAAACTCACTCCTTGCCAGTTTACACATGTTCAGCAAATACTGAAGCAGAAGAATTGATTGCAGGTTCGTAAAAGTGAATAAAAGGACATATTCTTTTTCACAGCCAACTCTCTAAATTAAATCACATAAGGAAAAATGTACTGTACCTACATCACTTTTTGAGAAACACCCCAAAACGTTCTGAGTCCAGTGTCCTGTGACAAAAATAAATAAATCTGACCACTTGCCTCATGATTACGCAGATCTGCCTTTAACTCAAACAACCAGGGAACAGACAGGAAGATCCTGTTAAAAAAACAAAAATGCATCACAAATTACATTCCAGAACCCAGATATACTTTGTCTTCAATTAAAGGAAAACTGTGTTTTATATTTGAAGAACCAGGACACATAATGCCCAGATCAACTCTCATACACAGGCTTGTTTTTCATGAGTTCTGATTATTAAAAAAAGAAAAAAACTGAGCAGGGCTTAAGCAAACTTGGCAGCTACTCAGGACCTGCTGCTTCCAGGCTGCAAAAGAAATTGAGTTCATTGAGGACAAGCTGACAAATGCACCAGTGGATCAAATACTAAGGAAATAAATGTGTTATGTAAACAGACTAATTTAATCATTTGTGCTGCTTATATCTAAGCTTGAAAAATATGTTATTCTCACCTTAACTGTTTGCAAATAAAACAGGTGGTCATACAATTTGTTGATAATTAACACGACATCATACTCGTTCGTGTAGAATGTAAAAAAAAATTAAAAACTAAGAACATTTGGAGAAACAAATCAACCTTAGATAATGAATGAAAATGCTGTGGTGGACTGAAACAAAATGAGTAAAGAAAAGAAAATTAAAGAAAAGAAAGGCTTGTTCTTTGTACTTAAAGGCCAACTGGAAGCACACACAGATACATATGAAAAAACAAATAACCAAAAACAAATAGAAACTGTACTGTACATAACACATAGCATAGATTATGAATTCAATTGTTTTCAAATAAGTACAAATTGTAGGGGTTTCTTTTATGTTCATGACAAAACAGAATATTTTCAAGAACGTGGACAGTTGTGGAGAGAATGATTTGTGCAGTGATGGTCATAGAGTCCAGCAGCTCAGACTATGAGTACTCTGTGCACTTAGGATGCAGCAGCCAGTGCTGTAGCTGTGAAATGCCGGGAGTGGAAGACATTATTGAAAAGGGCTGTCATGTTTGCTAGAGTTCTCCGGTCTCCCACCGGCTGCAGTGGATTGAAGGGACATCCTGGGACAGTTAACTGGAAACAAACTCGATTCTCATTAGGGCCTAATTCAACCTTAAAGGTAAAGGTAGGCTTTGATTTGTGTTACTAATTTTAAAATGTTAACATTTTGCAAATTTGAATATTCCAATTCATTTGAACTTGCATTTCTCTCACAGGATAAAGGAGTCATTTGGATGCGAGAGGACATCAAGTCCACCAATGTTTTTAAACTAATCATTAATATATTATTCATAACTTTAAAATTCTACTTGTAGATCTTTGACGTTGCATTAATAAAGCTAATCTGCAGTTATCAGGTTAAAATGAGTTGAACAAACTTGTAAAAAATCAGCACAGAAGTCATGAAATATCAAAAACTGATATTTCTGTCTCTTACAAACCTGCCACTGAAAACAGCCTTTTCAAATCTTCCTTACTGAATTGTTTTTTGTCGCTTAGTAAATGCAAAGCTTGGCTTCAGAATTCACCAAGTCCACGTTAGTGAAGTTGTCATTATTGTAAGAGCTAGCCCAACATAAAAACTGGACATTTTGTGTGTTTTAGGAACTGAGCCTCATTCTGTCGTGACTTTTATTGGCCCCTCTGGGACATTTTATTACAGAATGATTGGAGACACAAAACTGTGGGGCTGAAGAGCTTTGAAATGTCCCATCTTTATATCACCAATGTAAATTTCTCCGATATCCTTATAGCAGTTAAAATGTTCACATTGAAAGATCACTATAGGAAAAAGCTATGTGCCTCCAGGCTGATCCTGCAAATGGAAGTAAACCATTTGCTGTGGCTTAAAACCAGTTTATGTCCATTTTTTGGAACCCACCCCCATGTCAGACTGAAATATTACAGCAAAAATGCCCATTTATGGTTGAGTTTAGTCTGAACAATATCCCTTTGGTTGTCACAGTGTGTCCCATCATCCTCAGGAATGAAGATCCATATTCAGTTTTTCCTCACAGTTTTACTTAAATTCAAGATGCTTTTATAATATTTTATACTTTATTATATGTATCCAGTTACCTCCAGTGTTTTCTCACAAATCCAATCAACATGTGTATTTCCTAAGTTCCTCTTATAATTCTTATAATTGATTGATTTCTCTTATTCCTTATTTTTATTGCTTACATTTGCTTGTTTTATCTGTTTACTTGATTTCATTATTCTGATCATTTCATAATGAATTTCCAGCATTTTTTCTGAACCGTACATAACTTCTGTTTCGCCTCGGTCAGTTTTATCCATCCATCCATTTTCTTCCGCTTATCTGGGGTCGGGTCGCCGGGGCAGCAGCTTCAGAAGGGAGGCCCAGACTTCCCTCTCCCCAGCCACTTCTTCCAGCTCCTCCGGGGGATCCCAAGGCGTTTCCAGGCCAGCCGAGAGACATAGTCCCTCCAGCGTGTCCTGGGTCTTCCCCGAGGCCTCCTCCCGGTGGGACGTGCCCGGAACACCTCACCGGGAGGCATCCTCATCAGATGCCCGAGCCACCTCAACTGGCTCCTCTCGACGTGGAGGAGCAGCGGCTCTACTCTGAGTCCCTCCCGGATGACCGAGCTTCTCACCCTATCTCTAAGGGAGAGCCCAGCCACCCTGCGGAGGAAACCCATTTCGGCCACTTGTATCCGAAAGTCAGATCCGGTCAGTTTTAGAACCATTTTAAGTTGCATTTCTCTCCATTCTTACTCTTGTTTTTGGTCTGAGTGAAGCTTTGACAGATCTCCAGCCCACTACTGCCCCCCGCAGGTCATAAACAGTCACAGCTCAATTCCTATTTATGCACTGCTCATTTCTAGACTCAGTGGGGCTTAAAGGCTACAGAGCATAAAATAAAATCTCTTACCAAACCAGCTTGCTATCACCTTAAAAACTGAGTCAGAATGAAGAGCTTCCTGTCGAAACAAGATGTTTTCAGAAGGACAGACTGCAGCTTAAGTTTCTTCACTGAAACATTTGAAAAATTCAATCAGGAAACTGTAGCTTATCCAATATGCTGCTGCCAGACACCTGAATCAACACCAGGAAGATGAATTATCTCACACATGTTCTTAAATCTGGACTTCAGTTTACCCAAGAAAATATTTTAAAATTATGATGTTGGTCTATAAAACACTAAACATTCTTGGGTCAAAATACATTTCTGGGTTGCTGGCCAACCGTGAGTCACGTTGACATGTTTTTAGATGTTTTCACTAAAGTTACAGTATAATTTAAACTAGTATGAATAAACTGAAGCAGATAGGTGAATAGTTAAGAGAGGGTCAATATTTCTGTCAACATTTCTTGCCCAAGAACTACTGGAATAGTACTAATTTTGACAAGTGACAGATAATTTCATATTACTTTGGAGCCTTATATTTAATGGACATGTTTCAAAAAGACAAATGAATTATATGCACACATAATGACGGATGTGTAAATTAGTGTGAAACGTAAAACGCACAAAGCAAGAGTTTACATCTAAATCTCACCTTAGGCTGGGAAGAAATTGTTCTCATTACAGTTTATATTAAATATACAGCAAAAAAGCTTCCCTTGTTTAATGAAAAGCATCCAAAATTTCGGAGCCCATAGGGGACATGGAGGATTTATTTTTCTTTTGCGTTACCTCCCAATACTTTTATTTACCTTTCAAAACTAAGTTATTTAGTTTTTTTCTTTTTATTCCTAAGTTGTTTGACACAACCATGATGTGTCAACACCATAACTGACAATTTACAAAACTTTGATGAAATTTTGTGAAATAAAAGCTTCATTTTGGTATAATGTAAAGATTTCATGGACCTGATGAACTAGAACATGATGTAATTCCTTCAGAGTTACATCATTAAATTGAGGTAGTTTGGCTTTTTGTCAACTCCGTCAGATGTCGACTCCCATCAGTTTTTGTGACTTTTTCAGTGAAATTGTTGACAAATCTCACTTAAATGTGCAATTAATTCATTTGAATGTATTTTACATAAATTTCATTACTTCACATGTATCAAGTTTTTCATTTTACTCACTAGTTTGTCACCACCTTCAGATAGACTTTTTATTTTTTGTTTTAAATAATTTTTTTTTTCTTGAGAAGCATTTGTCTGTAAAATGAGTAAAATGTCACTAATAGGGTCATTAAAAATTATTTTTTATTTATTTTTGTCAGATTTAAAAAAAAAATTGCAACTGGGAGCCTGTACCTTAGCATCTTTACATTTCCAAAACATTATTTGTCATATTTGAATACATAAGGTTGAGAAATAACACACAAAAAAGGAAAATTAAAACCCATTTTGTCCCCATTCTCAAGAATCACTGAAACACGTTTTCACTGAGGCTCTTTAAATGTGTATATATTTAACCGTTGTGCGGGCGAGGACTGAGGCAACTGATATAAGTGATATGGGTGTGGGGTCGGTTGGACCCCATTTGTAAACACAAGGGTTAAAACTTTTAATTTATATCCGTGACCAGCAGACCAGCAAATATTGCAATAAGCATATTGTGAGGGAACGCAAAATAAACATTTTTCCTAATGTCCCTAGAGGGCTCCATACAACATAAAACCAACCTCGCCGCAATATTGTTTCACTGTAAAATTTAAACCATATGGCTAGTATGATGTCTGTGAAATTTTCCCAAAATAAGGTCGGTGCCTACGTAGCTTGCAAATTCAGAAGTCTAATAACTAACAACTACATGTGTAGTATAATATTTGCATCTTAATATACACAAATTAATTTATTTATAAATAAATAAATGCAGCACTAAAATGTGAGAAAAGCATGCATACCCAGTAGAAATTTGTCTACAGAACCAGCAAAATTTTGATTGCTAACCTCTAATTAGCCCGCGGAAGGAAGCGTCAGAGGCGGAAAGCCTGAATTTATTCACCCTGTAGGTGGTGAATAATAGAGTCAAACTGGGTCAAGCTTTTCTTAGAAACAGCTACAATATACATTTATGCTATTATAAAGCGCTTAAGTGCGCACTTTTACAAAAATACACGTCTTTAATTTTTCTTACCTGAAACACCTGTGTCCCGTGAAAACCTGGGTGGGAAACCCAGACGGTGACACTTGGCCCCGCCCCCTCGCTGCTAAGCTCGCGAGGTAATTCGCTTTCTTCTGAATATCATAATATAAAAGGAAGAAACAATTCATTTCTGGTACAAAATTACCTTAATAACGACCTTCCTGCCCACACTTCTCAGTGAATGACTGAACAGTAGGAAGCGTTTCTGGGTTTTCTGGACTAGACCTGATTTACACATAGTCTCTGTTAATAGACAAGTTAAACTATCTTTGGTTGTGTCAGCTAGACACCGTCTCTGTGTCACTGACCCAACATTTTTTTTAATATTTAAAACTCAAGACAGTTTTTTAATAGAAAAGCAGGTTTGCGAATGACTTGTCAGAATCAACAGACTTGCTAACCGTTTAATTAGAGACATCTTGTTATTGTTACTATTGGACTAGCCAGTTCTGATCCCCCCTCCCCCTATGGGCTTAAAACTACTCAGAATTATTAAAGCTATACATTGTGATCCATATTAATCAGTCACTGAAAATTTGTTGACTGCTTATTCGTGATGCTAATATCCAATTCCACCACATACCCAAGGTGCTCTGTTACTGTTGTCACACAGTTATAAAGGAATTGGAAATGGTCAGCAACAATGCTGCAACCACACCATTACAGCATTACCACTTCTACAGCCACAAAATTGGATACTTTACAGCTTGATAGCTTTCTGAGCTCTTTGGGCTGGTAAACAACAGCATTCTTCTTCTTTACAACAGTAGAGCAGTGTGTGTCTGTTGAAGAAAGAGCTCTGCTGTCTCTACTGGTTTTCCTTGAAGCCTGTGGGATGAATTGTTCATGATGGAGAGTTGTTTGCTGAGTGACTTCCTGTCCCTTACTGATTCGAATGTCTCCAGGTTCTGTCCAGTGATTTTCTGGCCGTACTGATGAGTTTATTGAGTCTGCTGGCATCTCTTGGCAGTGATGCTGCTCCCTTGCAGCAGATCACAGTATAAAAGATGGCACCTGCCTGCCAGCTCAGACTGGGAGGACATCTCCAACATCTCACTGCTTACATTACAGAAATGAGGTCAGTGTTAGTGATCCTGCAGCCTGTTAAGATGTACAGCCAAGTACTTCTATAACTTTACATGACAATTGCTGCAAATCAATTTGCAGCAATTAAAAAAAGTTGGGGTTGAGCATTAGCACATTAGGCTTCTATTTGAAACAAAATACAAATCCACCCGATGTTTGGCAAAATATGACGGTGTATTAGACTGATTATAGGTATAAAATCGTGGGGAATAAATTTGTCAAAAATCTGGAGATTAATCTCAGAAATTAAAAAAAAAATTTTGGAAATTTATAAGATTAAAAAATTTTAAATTTGCAAGAAAAAAAACTCAAATATTTATTCATTTGGATCAATTAATCTCAGAAAAACGTGGAAATTTTTTCAAAAGTTGAAAATGCTCATCTTTTGAGACTCAGAAATGTTCATGTATTTCTAGAAAATTTCTGAGATCAATCTTAAAATTTCTATATTTTTTCTAGCAAAATTTTGGGTTTTCAAACCAAAAAATGTCCCAGTTTTTTCAAATCAATCAATTTCAATCTAAAAAATGTCAGGTATTTTCTAGCAAACTTAACTTTTGGAGCTCAGAAATTTCCTTGTTTTTTTTTCTGGACCATTTCTGAGTTTTATGGCAGACATTTACTCCTCCTCTTATTTTTCTATCTATAATAGGCTCTCATACGCCATTGTAGCAAAACCCAGAAACCGTGAAAAGTTTCAGAGGGACCCTTTTAAAAAAGTCTGAAATACAACTATCCAGGACTGCTTACAAAAATTTAAAAAAAAACTTCATTCTTAGAAGAAATATTTAAACAACAAATGGCAAACAAATACTTTAAAGTCCTGTCTTCAAGTTCAGTGATCCATCATCTCCTGAAGTTCTTTGGAGCTAAATATATATTCTAGCCGTCTCCTATTATACTTTAAGAAATAAGTTATTGGTAATCAATTATGCATATTTTAGGTTTCTGCAGCTCAGACTTAAGCCAACTTAAAGCATAAACAAACGCTGATTTCTTCTGAAGCTGACTGCCTTTCATGCATCCTGCCACCTGTGTTTAAAATAGACAGAGGCATAGAGGGATGTCTCACCTTGCTTTTCTTAGCACTCATCATATCCGATGACACCTTCACTCCCAACACCTCTAGCATGTCTCATCTGCACTGTGTGTACGCTGCTGTACGTGCTCCACATGCATCGCTTTCTTACTTAATGTGTTGACAGGCTCTCTCTCAGAAATGAGACTTGCAGCGCCACAAATAGGAGTAAATACCTTATCTACAGGTGGGTGAAATTATGTGCCATTTCTGTTCATCTTTGTTAAGAGCCACAGTTGAAGGAAAGTGTGGAGGCTTTTAAATCTCAGGGTTTTACATTTTTTTAACCTGATTTTCCCCAGTCTTTTTCAATTTGTGCTTCATCTTTTACAAAGAAAACATTTTGTTTTCATATGAACGGACAGAGGGTATTCTTATGTCTTATCATTATGTAATTCTTCAAATATGGTGTTATAATCCCAACCCCACATATACAAAAACAATCCCAAAATGGAACTCGGATCCTAGAAAAACATCCTAACCAACTTATTTTTGCTCCAGTTTGTGTGTTGAAGAGCTTCTGGGATTTGCTAAATGTTGTTCTAACTACCGTTAGCAGCAGAAGATCTCGATAATGTATTCGTCGGCTTACTGGTGCCAACATGTTTTCATTTTCCATATCCAATGCTGCAGGTGCATGTTTGCCAACACCCTGTAAAGTAGCATGTGTGCTGCTGATGTAATAACATACCAACTTGTTGGGGTCAGATAAAGAAATCTCACTTTCTGCAAAGAAGTTTGCAGTTATAGAAGTCCTTGGCTGAGCAGCCTAGACAACAACCACACTGACCTCATTTCTGTAATGTAAGCAGTGAGATGTTGGAGATGTCCTCCCAGTCTGAGCTGGCAGGCAGGTGCCATCTTTTATACTGTGATCTGCTGCAAGGGAGCAGCATCACTGCCAAGAGATGCCAGCAGACTCAATAAACTCATCAGTATGGCCAGAAAATCATTGGACAGAACCTGGAGACATTCGAATCAGTAAGGGACAGGAAGTCACTCAGCAAACAACCCTCCATCGTGACCAATCCAGTTAAAGGTCAAAGCAAGGATCACCACACGTCGTCTTGAGCTGTGAATTCACCATAGCTTTAAATCATTTCTCAAACATTAGTTCCGCTAACGTTATTAATGGAAGCTAACGATAAAGCGCTAGCTTCAGTTCAAATGATACATACCCTTAAAAGACTACAAACCTGGAGCACCAATTTATATTAGAACTTACATGTTCTATAATGTCCTTAAGAGTTTCTGTTTCTGTTCAAATTTTGCTCTCTACTCTCCAAAGTTTTACTTTGTTTGTGAATTTGTCTCGTTTGAAATGCTACCGAGAGATGGGGAAGAGAGGGAACGAGAAAAGAGGAAATGAAGCTTTCAGTCGATGACCAAAACCTGAACACAGATGTCTATATTCATTCAACTGAAAACTTAGCTTAAGGAAAGCTAAGTGTGCAAACATTTTCAAAAGTAGCTAAATTGCTAAACAAAAAATTAGCTGAACTGTGCCTATAAATTACTAAGACTACACGATTTTATGCTTACATAATATATAAAATGATTTATATAATTATTACTCTATTTATATATATGTAGTCTAATAATGTAGTCGACTTCCTATTAGTTGGTGCCAACAGTACCCATGCTTTCAGACACATTGGTCAAACTGTGTGTATAAAAAGGTTATTTAAGGACAACCTCATAAATAACCTCAGTGCTGCTTATTGACTCCTCCTGTGTAGCAGCCGCAGGGTTTGAAATAGGGCGACATATGCCAAGTGAGCTGGCAAGGGGAACAATGCTCTCAGTAAGTTCCTCAGTAATATGTGCCATGAAGTGGTGGGAGGAAGGGCAATTTGAAGAAGAAAACTGTGAACCGAAAGGCCTTAGGTAATGATTTACGGCCTTGGCTTGAAGTGAATTTAAAATATATTGAATGCATCAGTCCGCTTCTCCTCTGACTGGGAGCCAAGAGACTCCTTTTGCTGATTGAGAGCTGGCCTAAATGAAAAATTGAGTGCTGCGCATCAGGAGTGATTTTGGTGAGAGTTCTTGCACTGCCACTGCTGCTACTGCTTTGCATCCTTCACACCTCATTTTCCCTTCATTCCTCGTTGGCTGCCTCTCAAAGAAAATAACTTTGTCGCTGGAGTTTAGTATTTTTATGAAAAAGACGACTTCTTGGAAGTGATGGCATGGGGCAGTTACCAGGCTTTTGTGATATAGAAAGCAGATTCTGGGTCATTAAAAAGGGTTACAGGGTCAGATGTATCCAGCTTGTATCTGTTTCTTTCTAAATCTACTGTCTGCTGAGAGAGGAGACATACATGAAGGGATTGACTGGTTATAATGAGGCTGGGTCTTTACAATTAGTCACCTGCATTGGTATTAAAGTAACCTGCATCTTAAAAACAAAACTTAACAAAAAGGAGCAGTGACGACTCAGTGAGGGAGTCGTGGATTCAGTGATGCGGTGAAGTTCAGTTCATCATGCCGATGGGCATCAGCGTTTCTAAGAGAACCCAGATGATTACATCCGGTCATTAACTTTGCAGAAATCTCTTATATGGAATGCGTGTGGAGACAGTGAAAAGGAAAACTCAAGAAAGTGGTCTTATGATTCTTGTTTTCTTTGTGGATATCCCGGTGCAGTGGGCTGGGCTGCACAGTGGCACAGTTGGTAGCAGGAGGGTCTTTTTATTGGGTCTTTATTCATGAGGTCTGCATGTTCTCACTGCTCGTGAGTCCAGGCACTCCAGCTTTGTCCCACAGTCACAAAAATTCACTGTTGGGTTAATTGGGCTCTCTAAATAGTCCTTAGGTATGAGTGTATGAGTGAGTTTATTTGTAATACCTTGTGGGGACCATTTTTCTGACACATACCAAGCTGTGGGGACCCACTGTGGGGACTGAAGCCTGGTCCCCACTAGGGGAAACACTGTTTTTGGATCAGGGGTTAGATTTAGGAATGAAGTGTGAATTGAGTTTTGGTTAGGTGTTAGGGTAAGGCTGTAGAAATGAATGGAAGTCAATGGAAAGTCCCCACAAAGATAGCCACGCAAACGTGTGTGTGTGCGTGTGTGTGTGATGCGATTGTCCTGTCCAGAGTCTACCCCACCTCTCACCGAATGACTGCTGGAGATATACACCAATGTGATGATGTGCAATGTTTTTATATTCTTCTGGCAAAAGCTTGTGTTCTGCCATCCATGTAGATAATAGTTTGATACTCACCACTCACATAGGAGTTGTTGCGTACTGCTGAATCTGCAACAACAGTAAGGTGAAGATCTCGATCCATTTGGGCATCTTCAGGATGTGCCGGGGAAACCAGTTCAATCCATTCAGCCCCTAGCCCCATGACATACAGGACGTAAAGAATCTCCTGCTGACAACTTGGTGCCACAAATCACGTTTCAGGTTCTGGGTGAAGTCCTCAATGGGTTTTCAGATAACTGATAATTCAAAAGCCAGACTTGCTGATTTTTTTTTTGTCTGAAAAGTTGGGAAATCAAGCAACAAAATCACATCCAGACATGACCTTCTCTCTCATGGCAGGTCAAAAGGAGGCACTGGTTGATTTTCAGTCCTTTGTGGAGGTAGACAAGATCCGTTTCTCATGGAAGTATTGGCCAATCTACCAGAGTTAAAGAAATTGGGCCGATTTATCATCGCACACCTAATAAAATCTGTAGCTGCTCTACGTTACACCAGAGGAGTATCCGTCGTCGGCTTGAGCTTGTAGTAAGCTACAGGAGAATGAGTTTTAATCCAGCGTCAAATCTGCAAACACACCGGATGAAGAAGAAAAATACAGACCTCAGCCTGACTAAACAAAAAAACTCGACGAGTTCAAGCATCACTGTAGGGACATCTTCACGTTCCCAGTGCAAAAGCATGGCTCATTAGCACATTAAACCCAAGACCAAAGATAGAAGTTTCCCATGAAAAATAAACTCAGCAGTCTGCTCTGCTTATCCCTCTGGGCAGCCGATCCAACAGCCACAACACATCCAACCACGTGAGAAGAGATTTATGCTCAACATCAGTCATTACCACTAAATGGTGATTAGTGGTGCTCCCACTGACAGCCTAAAGAAGCACATCTCAGCACTTTCAGCTGCGGCTCCTGGGCTTCCAGTAATGAAGCGGCCGCTCTTATTGTCCGTCCACCGATGGAAGCCGTGTTTGGCCCAACTGCGTTTCCATGGAAGTGCCACCTTGAGAGACTCCCTCACCCATCCATCCCCTCTCCTCGCCTCAGTCCCCTCGTTCTCCCACCAACGTTTCTCACCCCGTCTCACCCCTGTGTGGCAGCGGTTGCTGTGAAACACCAGCCGCTGGGCTGGCACGAGGCCCAGATGGTATTGTTCTCCACAAACAACTTTGATGTGAGCATAAAACACAGGCCAAGCAGGGCAGGGCTCCCAGAAAGCGCCTTTAAACGCTAAACGAACAAGCAGCGGTTTGGAATCCCTTCTTTGCCATCAGCTTTTCTCAGACCGCACTATAAAGAGGTCATTGTTGACGGATATTCAGTGCAGGGAGCCGTTAAAGACCCACATGGAGAAAGAGGTTGAAAAAGTGAATGTGAAGAATGCCGGGGTTTTTTTGGTTTTTGGTTTTTTTTTACAGGACGGCTACGAGTTTTCGGCAGTTTGAACATGAATTGGTTTTTGCTTTTGAGGGTCTTTGGTCTGAATGAGCCAGCAGTGCAGCTGCACAAGGCCAAGATCCCGCTGCATGTCTGCAGGTTTATTTGCTTTTTTTTTTTTTTGCTTCGCAGCCTGAAAGTGTAAACACGAAATGCTGAGTCAGCTGGAAAGTCATGTCTTTTTTAGGAGGAAAAAGAACAGACAAGAAAAGATTATCTGAAATCATCTGTTGTGGCACAGCAGTGGAACCGATTCAGTCCTGATTTATTTCCAAAACATTAAAACTAGGAACAAAGATAAAATGACCAGACATAAAAGACATATATTCTGTTTTCTATAAAGATCAGTTTAGTAACATGGAGGGTTTTACCCCCCAGAAAATTAACTGCTTTTCAGGGGGTTTTCTCCCCATTTACAACTCACAGATGTTCTCTATCCAATCGGACTCACTTTGAGCTAATTTTGCAAAGACGACTGAGCAAAGAATTTCAGTCTAGGGTTGTGCAAAGCCAGTAAAGAAGCAAACCTGCACACACAGAGATGTAGCTGCAGTTATATGCGATTCTATAAAATGTTCTCTCAGGGGGACAAAATTCAAACCAAAAAAAAGAAAAATCTCTAGAGATTTTCAACAGTTTAAAAACTGTTGCACACGTTTCTGGATTTAATGATACGCAATCTGGTTCAGTCTTCAGACAATGTCCTGGAATTACTAACTGCTCTAGCTCATCATTCCTTTGACTAAAATCTGATCAGTTCTATAGAATTGCAGCAAAAGCAAATGAGGCGAATTAGCAGAGTTTGCCAATGTCTGATGGACACATCAATGTAGAATATTGTCTTTCCTTCCTGGAAGTTTAGCTGTTAGCATGCCATGACCGTCATGCAGTAACAGCGTCTTCAGAGGTTTCTCTGGATTTGTTCCAAGAGTGACTGCTACTGGAGCTCCTTCCTGCCCACAGTGACTCTTTGAAGATACTTGGATGATATGAGTTATGACATCTAATTTCCCTTTGGGATGAACAAGGAAAGTTTTTTTTTATTAAACTGAAGTAGTTCATTGTAGTTAAAGGGTTTATTAGCTAAAAGCAAACAAAAAAACAAAGGAATTACATTAAATTGTTATTCAGAGCTTTCCAGGTTTTCATTAAATCCAGAAAAGTCATCTTTGAAGGGGTAAAAAGAGTAAACCACCTTTGTAGCCTATTATTAACAATTGGGGTTGGTACCTGCAGGAACTTGGAGACATGGTATAAGAAGAAAACATAAAAGAATATTTTTAATATTAGACTAATAGGAGGATTATCATCAGTCTCCAAGGAAGCATTCAGCTTGGGTCTTAGACAGAATTTCAGTTTGTTCTTGGACAAAAGTGGCTTTTTTTTTATTTTTATTTTTTTACAAAGGCATCAACCACAAGTCGTTACCTCAACATGTGCAGGCGCTCTTACAACCACCTGCTGCCACTGTTGGAAAAGCTCTGCACCGGTGGCCACAGCATTCCTCTCAGCAGAAGAAAGACTCTGAACTCCAACACGTCTTGAATTCGTCTCTTCTGCGAATTGAAAAAAGTCCGAATAAGTTAGAAAATGGTTCTTTACGGAGCAACGATGACATGCACGAACATTCGAACTCGTCTTGGTCGAGTCGCGGTTCAAACATCGGCACACGTCGCTCTCCGTTCGATGCATAATCAGATTGTGCGTTTGCCCCGTTAAAACTGCAGGTCATGAAATGGGTCCATATGTTGGTAATTCTTGGTGTAGCTGGAAAAGCAGTTCAAAACCACTCATTAAGTCAAGTCTATCAGTATCATTTAAACGGCCTCCGTTTCCACTCTATAATCAGCACCGCGCCTTGCTTCGTGCCCCACGTCAAGTCAATAGAAATAATGAGCAAAATGAGGGGACGCCACAGCCCCCCCCCAAAAAAGATAATTAATGCCTCATATACATTTGCAAGCCAATAATGTCCACTTAAACATGCATATCTCTCCACATGGGCAAAGTCAAAGGTGGTTACACACAAACCAAAAGCACAGCTCAGCAGATGAGGACTCCAGCTTTTCTTTTTCCTCCTCTTTCTCTAAACAAGGGTGAAATGAGGACAACATACAGATCTCCACCTCATGTTACTGGCTGGATCTTATAGCGGCAGTTAAATTCTATCACACAGCGGTGGGTTATTGATCTGCAGATAGATGCGGCCCACCGCAGGGAGGGAGTGTCGGGTGACACGCCGACTGCAGATGCTCAGATAAACAGAGATCAGCCAACGGAGGCGGCGTGAATTCCTTTAAGCTTCAGAAAAACCTCCATATATACGAGAGAGAGAGAGAGAGAGAGAGAGAGAGAGAGAGAGAGAGAGAGAGAGAGAGAGAGAGAGAGGCGCTGAAAGGACGGGGAACTGATTGGCTGTTGAGGCTTAAGTTGCATTTCCAGAAAAGACAATTATAATAAAAACATTGCGTATTAAAAGCAATAGTTAAGACCCCCGTTTCCTAGGTGCTCAATGTGTGGCACGGGGGCCATTTGCAGACCCTTGACGCCTTTCAAAAATGACTCAAATTTGGCCCACAGTACAACTTTTATTTTCAATTTGGGAGGAAAGGTTATAAACTGAAATCTCATCAAAATGCATTTTGTAAATGACTACACTTTCTGCATCGTTTTGCAAGGACAAAATCTATCCAGTTCCCAACAGAATGATCTAATTTCTGCTTTTATTGCTCCAAACTGACTAAATTTGTTGCCATTTATTTTCAATAAACGCCTGACAAATATTCCTTTTATTGGGGAAATCTGCAGAACCCTTAAAGAGGCAGTATTGTGTTAAATCTACTTATTTGAGCTTTAGATAATGTTATTCCCTCATCAAAATCATACCTGGAGTGTTGCCTTGATTATGGTTAGTCTCCCGTGGCAACCAGTCTGCTGTGCAAAACACCTGAGTGGACCAAGCCCCGCCTTTTTTTTCAGTCGTCTTTTTCTTTCCGTTGAAGTTTGTGGTTGGAACGCAACAAAACGTGAAAAAGATGGAGAGGTAATTGAATTCTGATTGAAGTGATAGAAAATCAAAGCTTGAGCAAAAATCCTGGCCCGACTCCGTTGCTCTACATTCATGGAAATCCAACAATGGACTTAAAATTTGAACTTGGCTGAAATGATTTTTGCATTTTTACTATTTGTGCCAGAAGCCGTTTTGAAATTTGTGTTTCTCTCTGTGTGAATAACTTGCTTCTAATGAGCAGCTGTAGAAAACTCTACTGCTCCTCTGGAAGAACCTATAGGAAAATACAATCAGAACTTTTACTTACCTGCCAAACGTCTGTGACCACAACGAGCAACGGCAAAGGACGCAAAATAAAGATCAAATTGAGGCAAAACACAATCGTTTAGTTGGCCTAAAAGGGCCATAAATAAAATTTTTATTCTCTCAAATTATTAACAAGCCACAGGAAACCTGCGGCCGTCTACCACAGCACTTAAAACATCTCGTTCTGGCACAGTTCACAAAGACATGAGACCCATGTGAGATCCTCGGAGACATCTGAAGGCTCTCCTCCTTACTTTCTTAGAAAAATAAAACATGGTAATACTGTACCAAACAGGTGGCAAGAGAACCGGAGGGTTCATTCCACAAAGAGGGGCGGGGAGGGGGGGTTTCAGAAAGGATTATTAATGTGGCTAGGGAAGCTTGAATCAAACAGCAACGACAATATTAACTATGAAAAACCTCGAAGCTTCTTGTATTTTTTTTCTTATGTTGCAAAGCTGAAGCACAATGTGATTGCTTTCAACTCTTCTCACAATACTGTTATCCCTCCCCGCCTCATCCTTCCTCTACTGTTCTGCTTTAAAAAGAAGTGTGGAAATAATATTTAGGATGATAAAACCTATAGCAGCAAAAAAATAATAATAAAGAGTAACAGAAGAATAACGGCGAGAAGCGAGCGGCGACCCCTGGGCTGAGAAGGAAGGCGTGGGTTGACTGGAGGTCCGTGAGGGGAGAGGCGGCGCGGCCCGAGCTCATCTCCCCTCGCCGGGCGCCCGGCCGACGGCGGCCATGATGCGGCCGAAGCGCTCGCACAGCTCCAGGGTGGAGTAGCTGGGCAGCTTGGGGGGATCGTGGAAGCTTTTGATCTCCGTGGAGCAGTCCAGCAGCTTGGGCAGGAAGTCGGTGAGCTTCTCCTGGAGGTTGGCTGGGAGACAGAAAGGAAAAGGCGGTGAGCAAAACATCGGGCTGAAATCGCGAGCTAAACATTTGCGGATTTCTGCCACGCGGAAGCCGGGTGAGGTCAGTGGGACTGGACCGGACTGCTCTGGGTGATAATGCTCTGCCTTCTGCTTTTCATGAACAAAGGACAGGAAATCAGACAAGCAGCTCTCTGGGGACAGATAAAAACTCCAGACGCTTCAGTCCAAACTTTCCCACCGACGGTCCAGAGCAAAGTGGCTTCTGGATCTTCACCCAAACATTTGCTTCTGTGAATGAGATGTCTATACGACTTGTAGAAACAGACATCTCTGGAACTTTCCCCCCCATTTTTCTCAATTCATAACCAAATCTTTATTGTGAGATCAAAGTCACCTGGTGATCAACCAACAGTAAGTGGAAAATAACTGAAATAGAAGGAAAATAACACATGCGATGTTCCCCAGGGTTGAATCCTTGGACCTCTCCTATCTAATATCTACATGCTTCCACTAGCTCAAGTTATAAGAAATACGATTAGTTACCATAGATACATACGCACATGGTGCACAGCTCTACAATACGTTGTCACAACGTAACTCTGAACCCATCCAGCTACTGAACACATCATTAATGGCATTTGCAAAACTTAAAAGCGGATGTCAGAAGATGCTCTCCATCCAAACCTCGCTCAGCTTCAGCAAAAACTTTACAGTTGATTGAGACAAACCCCAGATTAATTCTGCGGGTTCAAATTCACGTTACACTTTGTGTTTAAACAAGTTTTAAAGTTCTCCTTTCACCTCGACTATGCAGCATGTTGTGCTGTGGTGTTAAACAGGAGCATCTCAGCAATAAACTTTCAAGTCCGTGGAGGTAACATGACAAATCGAATCTAAATCTTTTTTGAAGTGGAGTAGCTTTTTTTTTTTTTTTTTTTTTACAGCCTTTGTGATGTTTTACTGTAAATCATCCTAACTGATGGTAAAAGTCCAAGAACTGTGCACATGACGGATACAGCCTACAAATCACTGCGTTAATCTGCACAGCTGAAAGTGTTTCAGATGGACAGGAGGGCCACGGTACGTCAACGCTGATCCAAAACCTCCAAACGTCTGATCCCCGTCTCCTGATCTTGCTTGCCTCGTTTGTTCTGAAACCGGATCTGCAACCTCCGCCGTCTGACTAGTCAGACCTCCAGAAGTCATTCCCTGGAGAGCTCACCTTCCATCTCCTGGCCCAGGTAGGAGCACCAGCGGTTCCTCATGTCCTCCACAGCGAGCAGGTCCTTCTCGGCCTCCTGCGCCAGCAGCAGGGGGATGCACGGCACCACCAGCTCGTTCATGATGCCGAGGCCCGTGCTCACCTCCGGCTCCTCTCCGGACTCGAACATGGCAGCCGCTTGCTCGTTCAGTTTCTGCGGGGAGGAGAGAAGCCGATGAGTTCAACACAAAAGTTTAACTGGGTGGATAAACGGTTCGAATGCAACCCGGCTCCGACTGGAGTTTAAAAAGAGTTGCTTTAATGAGAGCGACGGGTGACGCTCCTTCGGTTTCCACGGAACGAGGGAATGCATTTTTTTTGTTGTTTTTTTTTCTGCAACCAGATGGGTTTCCGAGCAGCTGAGGTTGTATTTGTTTGGAGCGAGAAGAAAGCTAGTGGTGTTCTTCAAACCAACTTCACTGTCATTGAGGACACCGGCGTCTTTATGGATCCTCTGGATAATATGCAAGTGTTTTAAGGGTGACAGTGAAGAGGTTCATCCAGCTGACCAGCAATGTGCAGCAGCTGCTGTACTCCATAAAAATCAGCCTGTCTCTCAATAGGGATATGACTTCTGGTTATCTTAGCAGTAAACTACGACTCAAGATTTTTTTTTTTTACACCTTTATTTTAAGCAATTAAAATAAATCAAAATGTGTTAATCATCAGACATGATCAAAATGATTTTAATTGTTTGTGGTGTTAATTGAGTCATTTTGGTTTTTACTGAGCTCATTTTGGAAAATGAAGCCCTGAGCACTTCAGGAACGTTGCAAACACATGGAGCCAATAAAGCAGAGCAGGGGTGCATCAAGAAATTAGCCCCTAATTTCCTTAATTTTGGGAGATTGGTGATCAGCCGATATCGTCCACTGACCTCATCTACTTCGGAAAAGGCCTAAAAATCAACCACGGTTCTCCGGGTCACGTCTGAACGACTTCAGTATCGGTCAAAATGGGAATCAGCAGGACAGGCTTATCAAAGATCAGTAGTCTGCGATCAGTGCACCTCTACCTGGGCTACAGAGCTCCATGCAGAGTGTTGGATTGGTCAAAAGTTTGTCGCTGTGTTTAGAACTCAATAAAAGAAATGAGAAAAAAACACTTTAATGTCTCCATTTGTCAGTCTAGCACAGAAGAGCTCTGCATTAAGCCTGCTAGCAGACAACAGGGGCGGGGACACAGCAGACGCCGCCGTCCTTCACAACATGCGGACAATTAAATCCGGCGTCAGTTTTTAGTTGATGATTACGCTGATTAATTGCTGTGGCTCTAATCCGAGTGGCCATATCATTCATTTAACAAAACAGCTTTTTTAAATATTACCGACAGGCTCTAAATGTGCTGGCTTTACGTCACCGATGGAAAAGAGAAACGTGAAATCCGATTGTTGTACAAGAAAAAAATGAAATCTGAACTTTAAGCAGCTGAACAACGAAGGAGAAAACGAGGCTGATTCACTTTGTTAATGTTCGCAGTTTTTTTCTTTCTCCCTCCTCGTCTCTCAGAGCCCCGTTTTATTTTGTCTCCTCCTCGAGATGTTTTTCATTTCCTTTATTAGATTTGGGTCTGAAGCGGGTCTTGAAATCCTTGCCTGAATGCAGATACAAGCTTTTTTTTCTTCTTTTTTTCTTTCCGTTCTTGGCCCCGGAGCGTCTTGTCGTCACACACAAACTCGCTGACCTCCTTCTCCGAGGAACGACCCGCTTTTCTTTTTCTCTCTCTTTTTTTTTTTTTCTTCCTGCGAGCCAGTTTGGAATAGGGAGCTGCGGGGCTGGATTTGCAAAACGTCCAAGTCCATTAACTGTGTCAACGTTAGCTGTGTTTTCGATTAAAACAAGAGGTGAAGGTAAACAGCTGCATGGACGGCGTTCTGGCCGGGGATCTGAGCTGACCGGCCGGGGCGGAGGTTAGCTGAGGACGCGCTTGTGTCTCATGGTAATGTGTTTACACTTGCTGGGCCTCCTGCTTCCTATTCCCACTACAATGATTACATTATGAGCACAATGCTGGTGTAAGGTTACCGAGTGCAGCAGCAGCAGAGAAGGAGAGACAGAGAGAGAAGAGGTTCTGAGGACGGAATGGATCGGGTTGAGGGAAAAAAAAAAAAAAACCCGGCCCTGACCAATAATACCGGAGCGCAGGCCGTTTTGTGGGGGAGAAATGAAAAGAGGCTCACATCACGATGCTGAAAGGATTTTCATCAGTCAGTATCAGATTAAAAAAAAAAAACTTTCTGTGGAATCTTTTGTGGGCTTGAAGCAAGCCAAAGCAATATCTCACTGAAAGCAATCTGATTATAGTAACCAAGCTCATCGCTGAGGGGGTGGAGGGAGGGGAAAACATCCAGCTTTGTTAGTTTCTGCTGAGTCACTTTAGCGACGGAGGTCTAATAGGGAGGAAAGGGAGTAACAAAGAGGAGGCGGGGATCATAGGTATGAACTATTTGACACGCAGATTTCAGGGAGAAGATGACGTCCTTCGATTGCAGTAATGTTCCGAACGGGACGGAGCGACAGTGTCTCACCAGCAGACACTCTCTGCGGTGATAACCCAGCAGCTCCTCGTCGTGTCCGCGGTACAGGCCTTTCAGCAGCAGCTCCCTGTTGTACTGGTACGAGTAGATGAGGTACATCAGGGCCTCCACGTAGCTGCACAGGAACACACACACACACACACACACACACACACACACACACACACACACACACACACACACACACACACACACACACACACACACACACACACACACAGAAATACTCCGGTCAGATAACAACGCTGGATCAGAGAAAACGCTGGAAACTAAAGAGAGATCCAAGCGAAGAACTCAATGACCCCAGTCTGCACTGCCATCAAACTGGGAGAGGCAATGACTGTGAAACGGTGCCCCCTGCAGGAGAAGCTGGGACGAGACACTTTGCTGACCCCAGCACTCCAACGTTCCCATTACATTCTGGTTTGTATTCTGTCCTAAAGCAGGTAAACTCAAGAACTGTCTGCACTTTTTATTAAAAGAATTTGTAAGAATAAATACAAAATAGTGACAATTATTTCTAGCATATTTTTTAAAAAAGCTTAAAATGGTCAGGCTTTAAATTTGTAACTTGACAAAACCCCAGATGGGATGGAAAAGAGACAGAAGGCCAAAGACCAAGAAGAAAAAAATGGAGAGTAAAAGAAAAAGAAAAATTAAAGAGAAAAAAAAATACGGAATGACAAAAAGAATGACAGAAAGAACAAACTAAAATAGGCAGAAAGGCAAAAAGACAAAAACCAAAGAAACAAAAAAAACTAATAAAAAGAAGGATGGAAAGAAAAGAAGAACAAAAGAATGAGGAAAAAAAGAACAAAAGACAAAAGAAAGACTAGGCAGAAAGACAGAAGAGATTGCAAACTGTGTCGAGAATATTTCATCAATCATCCATACAGTTTCAGAAAATAAATCCTAGCCGTTTTTAATATTTTATCAATTACTTCAAAATGTTCTCCAAGTTTGGACTGAAGCAGATGCCATGTTAGAGTCTAGAGTTTTAATTTGGAAGTGTACGGTGACAGTTACTGAACCCCGACTTGTATCCGACTCAGTGGCTTTGGTTTTTGATTCACTGCAAAGAAATCAGAGAGAAATCCGAGAGCAGTTCAGCGTACTTTGACTTCTGGAACAGCTCCAAACCAGTCACCATCAGCACCGTTGTCTCTCGGAAGTTCCTGTAGTCCTGGTGCCACATCTGTCAAAGGAGGAAAAAGAAAAGGTTCAAACAAATTAGATTTGTGGAAAACAATTACGGAAAATATTCTTTTAAAATACAGTGGAGGATCCAAGTGGCATGTCCAACACTGCATCAGGCTCCCAGAATATCCATGTGACTCCATATTGGTCAAAACGAGTAATATTGGCAAAAAGGGAAGAATAAAAAACAGCTAGCAAGAGGAGAAAAGAAAGTTAAACAATTTAATTTTGCTGTGATGACACTTGGTTATGTTTGTATTTGGAATGTATCCGTTTTAATTTGCATTTTATTTTTTTCTTTCAGATTCGATTGTTTCTCTTTGCTTTTCTAATTGGTTATTTTGTAGATCAATATTTCTGTTTACTAGTCTGCATTAATTTCTTTTGTATGTACTATTGTTATTAATTTATAGTTATTATAACTAAGAATTTTTTTTAATCCTTAAAATCACAAAGTCTTTAATACACAGAAAAATCTAGACCGGGTATCTTTGATCACAAAAACCACAATTAACCAAAAAAAAAAAAAAAAAAACCTGTGACGTGGCAAACCAAAACTAAATCAAAGTAAAAAGCCATTTGTTTTTTCAGATATTCTAGGTTTTAGCTGTAGATAGTGAATTAGATTGAACACAAACTTTTTCTCCCCCATTTGTTCATTTTTGATTTTTCCATACTCATCCAGACTTTAAAATCTTCGGCATACAACAAGTGGAACAGGCAGAAAGTCTCCTACATCACTCCATGCACATCCAGCACATGAAGTGCTTTAAAAAAATTTTGTTGTATATTATACATTTGTATCAACTCAATGGCTGGTATTCAGGAATAATTGTTTTCTCATTTCAAGCAGTGTGAAACGGTGAGATGGGATTAAAAAAAAAAAAAAGTCACTTCTCACCTCATATTCATCCATGTTGACCTCCTCAGGCTTAATCAGGTCCAGTTTAGCACGTGCCACTTGCATAATGCTCTTACATCTGTGAGGGAGGTGGGGGTGAGAGGAAGACGAAGCGGTGTGAGCAGCGAGACGCTGAGTCATGGCGAGGTACTATACCAAATGAAACGGTCGGCGCTGCCCCAAGGCCCCAACACGGCCTAATGAATCACTCTTAACTGCTGAGAGGAGAAGTGAAACGCTCCTCCGGAGGCTCCTATTGAGGCCACATGCACGCATAAATCTAATTATCTTGCTCAAAATAGAGGAGAAGGGAGAAATCAATTTTGTGCTCATGAATATGGATTGAGGCCAACATGCACAGTGGAAAACTTTTTAAGAGATAGCTAAGCACAACGCCCCCAAATGACTTTAACAATGCAAGAGATAAAAAAAAAGGGGGGGGGGGGGAGTGAGTCATTTAAAAAATAAAATAAAACATTTAAATAAAACATTTCTATACACATGTTTTTCTAGATTGCTTTACTTCGTAGAAGAACTGTTCATGTAAACATGAAAATGTGGCCTGTGCTGACAAATCAAAAGGACTACATGTGCTCTGCGAAATTAAGGACTTTGCTGCCCTCTGCAGGACGGAAACAAAAACACAATGTTGGGTAAAACTATTAAATTAAACCTGCATCTACCAGCTTCCTTCTTTATCCAAGCTCGGCATCAGAAAGTATCTTACGTTTTATCAGCGTGTTAATCTGTCTGCTTAGCATCATCACAAAGTATATTTAAGCTTTGAGGTTATAGTGTGACAATGCATGGAAAAGTCAAGAGTGGTCTGAATACTTCTGCACGGTACTGATTTTGGAGAAGTGCAATAAGATTTGAATCCATGGACCTGAACAGAGTTGTGTACCTCTCATCAAAGGCGAGGTTCCTGTCAGCAAACTGTGTGAGCAGAGTCCTCTCCAGGATCTTTTTGGGCGCCTCGTTTTGGATGAAGTAAACGATGACGTGGTGTAACCTGTAGTCCAACTCGGGCGGCGTGTCTTCCTGGGCAAACCGCAGGAGACGGGCGTATTCCAGCTTGATGGCCTGACCAGAGACAAAGCACAGGAACGTCCAGGGTTCAAGCTCAACACAGCAGGGGCCCACCGCTTCTCTCCCAATTTGGGAAATGACTAGGGGTGCACCGATTGCAGTTTTCTGGCCGATCACAGATCTTTACAAAGCCTGACCATACTGATTTTTTTGTTTGGTCTGAAGAGTTGATAAGTTGGCAACAGCGGGGTGACAATTAACTGCACATATGCCATCTTTCATGGCAGAGCAAAAGGCAACAGTGGCTGATTTTCAGACTTTTGTGACAGTAGAGGAGATTGTGGATACAAATCTGTTTCACTTTTAAGTATTGACTAATCAACCAATCGCAGATCTCCCACAAGTAAGGGGATTGGAGCCAGCTTCTCGGTGCACCCCCAAAAATCACAGAAGCCTTTCACTCTGATGCCATATAGACGTAAAATCAGCAAAACGTCTGCATTTAAAAGCTGTTAAATATAAATGTGTGTTTCACATTAAGGATTTTATCTCCATTAAAGGGTTGAGAGGTTTATGGTTTAGGTGAATCTCAGTAAATTAAGGTATCTTGAAGCTAATCTATTTCAGGAATTAGATTCAAAAGGTGAAACTAATATAAAGATTAATCGTACACAGAATGATATATTTTGTAATCATTATGACTAACGGCTGTCCTCAAAATTCAGTTTCTTACAGAATTAGAATATTTCGTCGGATCGATGAAACGGATAACATGGCCTATTTAAATCACGGTGAAGGCTGCTGACTTAGCAACTATCCAGCAGGAAATCTGACACCCTACAAGGACTCATGATAAATTTTACCGAACAATAAATTGTCCCAGAAATGATTGGAATAAATGACAATATTGTCATTTTGAGACCATCGTCAAGGAACATTTATTTTATTTGGTTGAAAGAAACATGAGGAAAACAAGCATGCAAAAGGAAATTTTTGAGCCCAATTTACTTTATCATGCAATTAATTTATTGCTTACATGGCAGCCTTAGCTCCGACTGTCGTAATCCTTACATCAAGCCACTCCTGAACCACACAACACTAGAACAGTCTTACCCGAGTTCAGGAGAAACTAGACTGTTGCTGATTGGCTCGAAGTCCTTATTTTAGATTAAAGTAAATGTGTTTAATTCAGGGTGCATTGACACCAGATTCTGTTCCGTCCGCTTCAACTAAACGGACCAAAAAAGAAAAAAACCCTGGCCCACCGACAAACCGAGGTTTTGGTTGCAGTGAAAGCCGGTGCCGTTTGAATGAATGTATGTAAATGCCAAGCGGACCGGAAACTGCTCCGAAAGCAGAAAGTGGATGATAGCGCGTGAGATTCTAGGTAAAAACAACCAAAACAAACGTGCAGGTCCAGCGCTAGAAGGAGAAACAGCATTTTATCAAAGACAGAAGACTAAAACCGCTAAAATCTGACGACACTCCGTTTTGCTAACATTTTGGTCTCCAATCAAACCTAGTCTGCCGGACTATGAGGTGTGAAAACACCTTTAGAAATCAAGTTTATCAAGGCCACCAGGAAATGATGCTGACAAGCACAATGCAGATATTGATTTTTTTTCCCCACTCAGCAGGACTTGGCACCTGCCCACACTGCCCAATGTACAGCAAACCTGTCTGACCTTACCCCACAGAGAAACTCTATGAAGCACTGAGACTCCTGACCCAACGGATCAGACCCAATGGAGTGTCAAGCTGATCAAACACTTCAATAGATCAATATTTCTGCATTTCAATTTCTAAAAAAAAAAAAAAATTGATCATACGTAATATTCCCATATTCTGAGAAGCTGAATTTTGGACTTCCGTGACTCTGGGTGGAATAAGTCATTTTATCGGTTCCACATTTTGATTTAAGTCACTGCGATGAATTTACTGTGTGATGCAGAAACGATCATAAAACAGGAGGTGAATGGTTGCATGACGTGAGAGAGAGTGCAATGAAGAGAGGTATAAGGAGAAATGGTACCTTAAAAAAGGCTGCCTCAGGCCCGTTCTTTTCATATATGCTGCTGGATTTGCCAATGGCCATAATAATACCCTGCATGTTGGGGGTCATCATTATCTACCCAGAAAGCAGGAACCATGTTAAATAAAATATCATTCAAGTGAAATATGATTAAATATACACGTTTCATGGCTCTCAGGCAGTGCAGTAGAGCCTACAGGAGTTAGGACATGCTATTGGTTAGCCAGCACCGCATGCACGGTTAGTGACGAGGAAGGACCACAGCCAGTGTGTTCAGGGGCAGGATGCACGTTCCTCAAAAAGGATGGTGTGTAAAAACCGAGGCAACTGACGTGGGATGAAGGTTGAATCTTCCTGCTGTCTCAGAGTGACACTCAGTAGGAGCTTGGCAAATGTTACAGTAAGATGGTGGTGTAGCGGGGTTTTCCCATCAGACCGTCAGTTTCCAGAACAACACGCACGCACGCACGCACACACACACACACACACACACACACACACACACACACACACACACACACACACACACACACACACACACACACACACACACACACACACACCACACACACACACACACACACACACACACACACACACACACACACACACACACACACACACACACACACACACACACACACACACACACACACACACACACACACAAAAGAAGAAAAAACTTGTAAAAGCGCAGTGCAACCCTGCCGAACCACGCAGAGTGTAAAAGACGTTTGGGGTCTTATTGACCCTGTGTCTCAAGACCGCAGGAGAGTTAAAGAAAATCTGAGATTTAAAAACAAACTAAGAACATAAAGTCAGTGTCGTGTGTGGGATCTCTAGTCAGATCATTCAAACTGATTCACATGAAAAGTCCTCGCTTTTTCCTTCTAACAGCGTTTTGATCATTTCAGGGTGGACATTCAACCCAGAAAACTACCTTAGAAAGGAGCATTTTGAATTAAAGGGGACGTTTTGTGGAGGGAGAGTACTGAGCATTTTTTCTTGGATGCTTTTTCTCAGCATTATATCAATTCGACTTTTCTACAGTTCAGATTTTAGAATTTGACAGGGTTTAGTCGGTCCGAGTTCTCTAAACATCCAAACACCCCATTCTACTGCGGTATGAATTAACACAGGAAAACAGTCAGACAACTCAGCCAGCTACTAAATAGTGAAGAAGAAAAAAAAACAACCAACCATCCTTTCTATTCATCTTCCATTTAGTTGGAGGCTAATGCATGACCAATAATATGTTTTATTTTTGAGGCACACCAAAGTAGACAATTGGAGCAAAAGACATAGGAATCCACAGCAACCTCCCCTTCTGCTGTAATTGATCACTAAAGACAGTACTTTTTCAAAATAATCACAAATATAGAAATTGTTCGGGGCTGCTGCTGAATACATCTGAATGGTCCTGATCCTTGTTTACACTGCAGAAACTATGTATTGTATGCTCCAGATCCATATTTGGTTTGAAGCACAATTTTAGTGCAAAATGATCCTTTATTTGGCCCCCAGGTAGTAACATTTCTTTGTATTGACATCAAAGTGACAAACTGGAATCAATGTACAAACTTCAGCAAAGGATATTAATTACTTAGGGATGCAGAGATATGAAAATTTGTGCCGATGGCGATATTAATGTTAATGTTATGGCTGGTAATTGATATTAACCGATATTATATACATTTCCTTATCCTTTCAACATTGCAAAATGACCTGATCCTCAGACATTGCTTTTCTGCTTCAGTTAAACACCCGACAATCTGGCGCTAAATCACTATCGCATGATAAAATAAGCATCACATGATCAACCTCCTACGCTCCAGAAAAACAAACGGGAACAAGATTGAAGTCAATATTGGTCGTTAATATCTTATCAGACCAACACCATTATGTGTTGACGACAAACGACAACAATCGGTTAACGTACGTATCAATGACTGAGGAACAAACACGGAAATCAAATTGAAATTAATCCTATTTTTGCTCTTTCTGTAGCTAGACAGAATCCTGTGCCTTTAAGAAATGTCGCCACCGTCTCCAAAAACAAAATTGATTCTATAAAGAATTGCAAAACCTACTGCTGGGAATTCTGAATCAATTCAAATGCTCAAAAACCTATTTTGAAATGAGTTAAGTTGCATGTCTTTGCTGCTCCCGATTGCGAGTAAATTGCATCGCATTACGTATCCCCCTGGCCGCCATAGAAAAATTATTTGATACTTTTTGACTAAGAAAGGGCCAGATAGCTAAGCACAAAAAATGGTGCACAAACCTATTTTTGTTTTAACACAAACTGATGGGAAATCTTCTAGAATAATTTTAAATAAATGTTTCTTTACACCGTCTTTTAATCTTTCTAGTCACAATTTTAAAAAAATCTCTGGAATTTTTGAATAGAAAAACTGGTTTCTGAATTGAAAAATTTTTCTGTATCGAATTGTGACAGAATCGAATCACTAGACGCTGAAAGATTTGCACCTCCAGCCTGAAGCACCAACACCAATTCAAGCAGTAGCTGTAGGAGGAACGAGCGTCTTTGTGTCTGTGTGTTTACTTTACATAACCAGTCTTACCTCGGCATCAATGCGGAGGAAAAATAAATAAATAATGAACACTTAACAGCCCAGGATAGAATAAGACTTCCAAGACATAAAAGCTGAAGAAAGCAACATGAAAACACTCCCCCAGAGAGGCAACCGGCTTCCTGCCACAGAGCCAAAACGCAGATTGGCTGAAGTGGAGATTTTTCATGTGAAGGCTTTGCGGACAGGGCAACGCAGGGTTAGTGTTAGTGTCAGTGCGAGTTTTCAGCCTGATGCCAAGTCCTGAGTCAGTCAGCAGAACAAAGTACAGCTCAGAATCATACATAGCCACGTGAAGAAGAGGCACATTAAACAGCCTTTTAACGTCTGCGAGCAGGAAGAGACGGGAGAGAAGCCGAGATGGAGCTGCAGCTACCTCGTCATCATAACCCCCCTCCTCTGACTCAATGACAAAGGTGCCCACGTGAGGAATGGCCACCTCTACGGTGCGCTGGCAAGGGGCCTCGGCCTCTTTAACCTGGTCAGAGGGAGGGGCGGGGCTCATCTGGGCCTCAGGCTGAAGGGCGGAGGGAGGGGGGGCTGACTGGAGAGGAAGTGTAACAGGTGAACAGGAAGGACAGATGAAAGGACAAGATATGTTAGATGGAGGAGGGAAAAATAAAAAATTTTAAAAACTAGGTGAAATATAAGAATGCAGCTCTCATAATTTGAACACATCCTCAGTTGCAGCCCAATTAAAAACTGAAAACTCATATTTCCTCATCAATAATAATGTAAGATTTAAAACGGCTCATCAAACAGCCCTGAATTTTAGTGTCCAATATGGCTGCCGGGGATACGGAGTGTAGTGAAAGCTGCATATACACACTTTTTATTAGACGTTATAATGGTCTGGAATTTGTGACACCAGTGACCATTGTGCAGTTAAATATCTGTATATTATTTTTTTAGTGTTGAAGACAAACAGTGGAGAGAAACACATTGTTATCAGCTTGTGTTGCAAACAGCAGCTGGAACGAAAACAAAGAGAAAATCCACCGTTTTCCAACTAGAAACTCTGGAATGATGAGCAAAACTGGGGAAAACAAGGAAAATTCAAATATACCATGAGAGGAGCTGGATGTGCATTAATCATTAATTGCTGTTAATTAAGGTGGTTAAAAAAACGATTAAAAATTTCAGAAGTTAACTAAGGTTTTCTTTGAAAAATGATTGAAGTGAAATGCCTTTTAGCTTCAGAATGTTTTTATGTACAGAAATGAACATTAGACTTAACTACAGTGCTCTTCATATTCATCTACTGACAGCAAATAACATTCGCTGAAAGTTTAATGGTTAAAAAAATAAAAATAAAAATGACAAACTTTGCAATTTTCTATCACATCTATTTTGCTTTGGCTAAAAAAAAGGTGCTAATCGAGGGACATGAATTATTGCCTCAAATTGCAGCAGCCGTCTTCATTTCTATGCCAGCTATATTTTGCGGAGTCTTTAAAATAAAACTATCTTAGTACAAATCCCTTATTCTGCTTATAAACATTTGCAAAACAACAATAATTTTAATGTTTTACCATCTAATCCAGACCCAATTTAAAAGCCAGAAGTTCAGTGTAACAGCTCGAAATGAGAGGAAAATGTAACTTTGAAAACAAAGTAAAAACTAAAGATCTGAACACAATTATGATGTTATCTGCTTTGATTTATTGAACCATAGTTTGAGGTTTTGTCAGAAACATTTTTTCTCAGCATGGAACTAAAAGACTTGTTCAAACAGAAATCTATGGAAAAAGGAGTTTCCTTTTCTCTTCCCCCCCCCCCACCAAGCCAGGCACGGAAAATCAAAAGGAAAAAAAAATTCCACACATTTCAATGCTGTGCAGGAAACCTGCTGAGTATTTATTTAACCAATATGGTGAAACACTGGTTATTAAAACCCACACACTGTGTGTGTGTGTGTGTGTGTGTGTGTGTGTGTGTGTGTGTGTGTGTGTGTGTGTGTGTGTGTGTGTGTGTGTGTGTGGGTGGGTGGGTGGGTGGGTGCGTGCGTGCGTGCGTGTAAAAGTTTTTATTGATAGTGGATTTTCTCTTTGACACAGACGTTGCGTGTTAAATGAGGGACCTGAAATGGAACGTTTTGGTGAAACGCGACGTTTCCTAGAAGCTTTAGTCGCGACACCGCCGCCCTGCAGCCCATACGTACAGCGTTCAGCAGGACCTCAGGGCTCCGGTCCTCCTGCTCTGCGGCCGCTCTGCTTATGGCCCTCTCCGTGTCCTCCTGCAGGTGCTTGAAGTCGCCTGTGGGCGACGGCTGCTCCAGGTACTCCGGATCCTGCTGGGCTACTGCAGAATAGCAACAGATAAATGAGAGTGCAGTAGAGAATTGGCTTAGCAAAAAAAATAAATAACTGAAATAAGGAAGCGAACAGACTGCGTAAGGTAAAACTCTTTTAATAAATTCCTAATGAGCGTTAATTTCAAATCCGCTCTGATGAGTCTCATGGCGCCTACCAGTGTTATCTGGAGGGCTGGATTCAATGCTCATGGGTTGTGGGGAGGAAGTGGAGGTGGAGGTGCTGGACAGGGCTGCAGACGCAGCTGCTGCAGCCAGAGCCAGCTTCTCCTGCTGGGCCTTGCGGGCCTGCATGGCGTCCCACTCTTCGATCTCCTTGTCGAACTGCTCGTTGTCCTCCTTCACGTACTGCTTCAGGTCTGGAGGCAGCTTGTCCATGCCGCTCAGGATCTGGCCCGTCTCTTTATCAAACTCTTCTGCAAAACAGTGGGGTACTGATCATCATGTGGGAAAAAGGTGTGAAGCTTTATTAAATAGAGAAAGTCTCTATGCATGCTCGGTCTAAGGGACTGTCGTCAACAACAACGCTTGCAATTGTCGCTACGCGCCCATCCGGGGGAGGGGGGGTGTGAATGCTACAAGTTACTAAATGTGTTGCCATTGACCATATAAACACGCAAATTTGACATTTTGAAAATAAATTTGCTCAATGGAAACATGGATATTTTTTTAAAGAAACTCTAGTTTTTTTGGCAAGTTTCGCCACTGGGATGAGGTCGTATTTGAATTGGTTTATTTCCCAAAGCTGCAATGAAAATGACTTTTTTTTTTGGCATCACAGAAATCATGTAATCAACAACTGGATGTTGCTGGTGGCGCAACCCAGGAAGCAGAAGACAACAGGAAGTAGTTGGAGGATCATGTTTTTTAATGACTTATTACGTAAACAAGCGTCTGAAGTTCTGATGCCTTGGAGTTTTGGTTGTGTTTTTTTTTAATACAGGAACAATCTAGAAATGTTCGTCAAACATGACACCAGTGCTGATTGTACCTTCTATGAGGAACGGCTTCTTGTCGTTAATGTACATGAGGCAGTAGGCACTGGCGTTGCGGTAGCCTCCAAACGAGTCCCTGACCAGCTCCTCCCACGACGACTTGGTGACCGAGATGTCGTTGTACTTCATCCAGCAGCGCTGGTGAGGATCGTAAATGTAGGCCCAGTAGTGGCCGGCGTTAGCCTGGCCTTCATGGACCAGCACTGCATGAAGCCGGTATGGAACCTGAGAAGAAGAAGAAAAAAAAAAAGCCAAGGGCGTTAGAAATGCAGACGAGAAAACGGAGCGTCAAGCTGATAAGGTTTTTTTTTTCTTTTGTTTTGATTTAAAAAAAAAACTCTACTCACCTGCATCATAGATTTGTCTGAGTACATAAGCTCAATGGTTCTGTGGATTCTGGTTATACTGCCCTGTAGATCTGATGAGAAGAGCAGGACGTTAATATATTGCGATAATTTAATGGAACACGCAGCATAAAGTTTTGTTAGGAATATGGATGCACCGATCCACTTTTTTCAATTCCGATACAGATGTCCGAGGTTTAGCATCCACCGATACCGATCCGATACAGAAAAATGGTGCTGAATTGACCTGAAATGTTTCAAACACACATAAAAGCACTGCAATACATTTATTTGATAATTCTCCAACAGTACAGCACACTTGAATGCACCAGTCACAAGCTTGGTCAAACATGTAAAAACAGCACAATTTGTCAATGAAATTAATTGCATAAAAGCCAATTTAAAATAAACTAACAAAAACAAAAGGTCCACTACCTTGGTCAAATATGGAAAAAATAAACTGCAAAAAAAACCTTTTAAATGGTTCAGAAAATGCAACTGGGAATTCTAAATATGATGTAAAATAAATAATAAAGTGACGTCATAGAATTAGCCTGAACAGATCTACCCTTATTGTCACCAATATTCGAGCTAGAATTTATTATGGACATTGGTACCGACATAGATATTAATATTGGATCGGTGTGTCTCTAGTTAGGAAGCCGCGACGAAGACGTGACGGGAACGTACCGCGGGTGTCGTTCTCCACCTCGCTCCTCCAGCGGTGTAAGCAGCCCTCCAGCACCCTCAGCTCTTCTTCTGTGATGTGGCGCGGTGCGGGGTGCATGGGGAGGTCGGGCGGCAGTCGAGACTGGGTGAAGGGCTTGTGCACAGGAACTCTCTGCTGCTGGGCTGCAGGGGGCGCCGCGGCGGGAGCAGAAGCAGGGCCCGAACTCTCCTGGGGAGGGGCAGTGTCCGGCTCAGCTGTGCTGCTGGGACGGAAGGAAACAAACAACCAATAAGTCTGAGCTTTATGGAAGAGGAGCAAAATAAAAAAAAGTCATTAACTCAGAAGCGTCTATGACTTGATCCTTTTTCCACATCAAGTGTTTGGATGAGGAGTTGAAAAAATGAATATAAATCAATTCAAAACTGTTACATAATTTTAGTCCACACACCAAAATGCGCATTTGCTTTGAAGTAGTACCCACAGTTTTACTTTTAAAATTGTACTTCCTTCTGTTATTTCCGTCACTTGAGCTTAAGAACCTTTGGAAATTAATGGGCAATAAACTCTTTCCAGCTCTAAACGTGACTAATAGCATTTCTACTAAATCCTTTAGTTTCAAAATATTTGATTGAATAAACAATTATTATTATTATGTTCTCTAGCCTTCACTTTATATAAAATTCTTGTAGCTTTTTGTGCCACAAAGGTTTAGTGTTGATTTTATATGTGCTGCCCCATATTTCTCCAGAGATAGAACAACAAATAAATAATATAATGTTGTTGATAGTTTATTTAGAAGTTTAATACTTTGGCATAGGTTTTTTTAATGCATTTTGTACGAGACGCTTTAAACCTGAAATCAATAGAAAATCTGTGTATTGAAAAAGCAATACTGGCATGAGATCTTTCTCCAATCTGACTGAATATAAGAGACAAAAGGAAAAACTTTCAGCCTCCACAGGCGCAAAGACCCGCAGTAGTAAAAGTAGCAACAATTTTTAAGCCCTTTTGTGGTTTTGTGCGTGTGCAAAATTGTTGAAAACCCAAGTTATTTTCTTTACTGGTTATCAGATATGCAACTACCTCCATTCTGGTGGTTCTGTGAAGCCACAGAGCCGCGACACAGAATGAGCCAGAATGAAGTAACACACAGATTAGTATTTAGGGAGGTTGTGTTTACACAAGGCTTCTCCCACATCAACGTTAATACTAGCAGGTTTAGACTGTTTAAGAGCTGAATCCACAGAGTTTTCATGTGAACTTTCCAAATGGTGCCCAAACAAGCTGCCTGACTATAATTGTAGCTAAAAATGCATTTTAAAAGTGATTCTTCCTAAATGTTTTACAGTTTTTGAGCAAATTTTGTGGAAAAATCCCAATAAATCCCTGAGAGTTCAATAAGCAATCAGGATGTTTTTTGGAAACCACATCAATGACGTTCATTCTAAGAAAGCATTTGCTCCACCCTCATAGAAAACTCTGTTGGAAAGCAGTTGGAAATAGTGGTTGTTTAGTCATCTTCTTTTGGGTTTGCCTGCTTAAAATAAATTCCATACTTTAACTCTCCTTGAGTTATGAGAAGTAAAATCCATCCATCCAATATTCATTCAACCCATGAATATTTCCCAAAAGCCAAAACCCAGTGTGCTGAAAAGCGCCTCGGGTTTTTTTTAGCTGAACTTGCCTCGGTGGTGGTAACTGTTGCCCTGTCGTGCCACCAGGGGGGGCTGATGTGTCTATGTCCTCCACTGGGGAGGTGCACACTGGCTTACTGGAGGCGAACTCCATGGCATACTGGAGGACATCTGCCAGAGGAAACCTCTTGGGGCCTGAACCGTAACTCAGATATCTGAAAGGAAACCGAGGCGAGCCATGATGGAGGGAAACACAGGAGGAGAGGGGGAATAAAGGGAAGATGATGAAAGCTTCCAGTCAGAGAGAGAAACCTCCGCCCAGGGCTTTCTAGGGGAACTCTGCCGACCTTGCTAGGGGTCAACAGGTTTTAGTAGAGCGTACCTCTCCAGGCGCTGCTGCAGCACCGTCAGATGCTCCTTCAGCCTCCTGATCTCCTCCCTCTTGATTCTGGTTATTTCCCTGTTTCTGTCCATGTATCTGAAGCGCAGAGCAGGATTTATTTACAATTACACTTCATGTCAGCAAACGGTTTAATAATGGTAAATGTTAACATTTCACCATCACCTGTCCATGTAGAGCATGGAGGGAAACTCCAGCTTGTTGTGGATCTTCTCAGGTCGTCCCAACGCCTGATTGAACTCGAATCTCGACAGTTCAAAGGTCAGCACGGGAGGGAGCTCCGTGAACCAGTGCTGAAAGAAAATGTCACATTAAGGTGATTTCGCTTTGCTGCTGTATATTGAAGGATAGATAAAAGTTTAAAAAAATAAAAGACAACTTGCATATGTCTAAGTGTCTTTACTCTCTGGAAGGAACAGTGGGATTTTGTAAAGAGATGGTAATAAATACCAGAATTACTTTTTAAAAAATACACACATTTCCTCTTGTTACCGAGTGCAAACAGTCTTGGATTACTCTTTAAAGCAACACAACTGATTTTTATGCATTAAACATCGATATAAAAAATACAACAATGTTTCCTGCTAAAGTGAAGTCTGTCTTGTGATTGTTGCCCAGTTGCTGCATCGTTCTAAAGTGGAATAAGCCCTGATATGAAGGTGGAGGCTTTTAAGTTCACAATCTGTCTCACTGTTGGATATTTCAAATATGACAGGAAGTGGCTCTTAAGCTATTGCTGGACTCCATCAGCACAGTAAACCAAACATTTGTCAGGCTGCTGGTAATAACCCAGTTTGTAAAGCAGTGATGAAGCCCTGACCATAAACGGAGGGAATCGTGCATTTTCCAGTCACATCCTCTGGCAGATGTCCTCCAGTATGCCATGGAGTTCGCCTCCAGTAAGCCAGTGTGCACCTCCCCAGTGGAGGACATAGACACATCAGCCCCCCCTGGTGGCACGACAGGGCAACAGTTACCACCACCGAGGCAAGTTCAGCTAAAAAAAAACCCGAGGCGCTTTTCAGCACACTGGGTTTTGGGGGGGGGGTATCGCCTCCTACTGGTCCGGCATGGTAGTACAAGTATCACAATGCAGCTTCTCTCATGATTAGTTTTTTTTTTCTTGGTTATGTAAACAATTACAATTTCTACTGCAAGTCTTACACATGTTTTGTAATTGTATCTAAAGGTTGTATTAAAAACTGTCAGTTATTTAACGCTAAATCGTACAAGATGATACATTTTGCATTTGGTGGTTTACATTTCTATGCTGCTTTACAGGAAACCGTCTGATCCGATATGATGTCAAAGGAGTCGTCTCTACTACACCCCACCTCGGTCCCTCCACCCAGTTCCACAGGGCTGTACCCATCTGTACCTTGACCTGATAATTAGCTGCTCACAACTGCTCTGGGATAGTGAAGTGAAGACTGTGTCAAAGCAGAGGGCAAATCCAAAATAGAACAAGTGTCACAAAAAGAGCAAGGGCTTTGGAAAACAATCTGACAGATTCCTTCAGCTTTTCAGTTTCAGCAACTGAGCAAAGGAAATCATGAGAAGAAATACAACCAGCTGGTCTAGACTTAAACCAACACTTATAACTGCAGCATAATGGATTGTCCCTCAGCACAGTTATGAAAATAATAATGTCCACCTTGTTTCATCTCTTACCTCCTGACCAGATCTGGCAGAGTTCTCTGCTGAGTGCAGGGACTCGATCTCCCCCTCCACCATCGCTGCCTCCAGACATTCATGGAGGTCCTTGAAGCCGTTCACCTGCAGGGGGTACTGGCCAAACATCTCTGTGTTCTCAAACTTTTTCCCTGAGGGATTCCACACAGAGGAGACGGATTGTACGTCATCAGACTCTCTTAGTAAAACTAGTCCAAAACTCTAGCCTCTGACAAGGGACGATAAAAAAATATATATTTTTCCATCATAAGCAACTGACTTTTTATGCCTTTCAATGGCTGATCACTTTTTTTTTCTAATCTGGATACAAATTTTATTGATTCCAATAGAGTTTAACGTATACAGTTGAAACCAGAAGTTGACATAAACTGAATAGTCTTGATTTTAGCTCGGTTAGAAATACTGAAATTATTTTTGTTGTCTAAATGCCACAATGACGACAGAAAATGTCGGGTCCGTTTAATAATTTCTTAAAAATATGTTTATATACAGAAGGATTATGTCTTCTGGTTGCAACTGCATTACTAAATAAAAAATAAAAAAAAGAATAATGCAAAATAAAATTATTTGTTCCACTCAAACATGCTAGCATTTCTGGAATCATGCAGCGCTGGAGGAGAACGTGTTCCCTGCAGCTCCACAGCTGATTCTCTTCAAATCCTTGGCAGTTAATCTGCATTTTTTCCCCCTCTCCCTGCACTGCTTATGACTCAATAAGACATTCTGCGACTACGCCCCAATAACCTGGCAACTTCTTAAAGAGAATTTTGAACTTTTCTGAGTAAATCTCATCTCCTCCTTTTGCCCATGTTAACTTGAGGGATAGAAGCCACCTAATAATTATAAACACCTGGGTGTAGAGTTGGCCACACCCTCCCTCGTTACCTAAATGAATTTCACCAGATATGCTCCTTCATCCGGCTTGAATTTGGAAGACATTGCATAAAAACAACAAAGCAACTGCTCGTCATTAATGTAGCAAAAGCTATGCAGAAATCATTCAGGGACCTTGCTTATATTTCAAACAACAATAAAACTTTTTTTTTTTTTATCAAATTCTTAATATATGTTTCACCTGGTGTCTGATACTTAAGTTGTGATTCCACCGGTACTTCCAAAACTCCTGAAGGCCGGCGGTGAAGATGGAGCAGCTCTTATTGAGATAACTGGACTGGTATTGTGATGGATCGTTTCAGGATCAACTTAAAAAGTAACAATTATCACCGAGTGTCTGTATTGTCGTTTTATCAATACCGTGAAGCACGCGCCACATACTGATATCAGTCCAGCCAGAAAAAAAGAGGAGGGAGCGTGCTAGCAGACATACAGATGAGGCGCTGAAGGACATTTTGCGAGCAGCAGAGTCCACAGACCCGGCTTCTGGTGGCTCTGGGCCAGCGTGTCGTGCATAATAAACACAATGTCAATCAGCCATCAAGGTCTTCCGCGATCAATGTAACTGCTCTGCTGTTTTACATGGAGCTCATCTCATTAAGACAAGGGCACCTTTCATTACTGGGGGCAAGGACTCGCCTGCTTTGTGGATACCGACATCAGACCCCACACCAAAGCTCTATTTATGTCCGATTCTTTACTATTACTGTTTTAAATTAAAAACTCGCTCTCACCTTCTAACACACCCACGGCGAGGAAGCGGCCGTAGAAAAGCTCCACCATCGGATTCTTTGGCTTCTCTCCCACGCTGTAAAAGAAATACTTATTTCAGAAAACACAAGCCTCAGCGTGAAGCGTCTCCCTCATTTAATCGCCCAGCACCACATCTGCTTGTTTGAGGTGAAAATCGGGGCAGATTTCAAACATTCGGCGATAATTTAGTGGTAAAAAAACGAAAGCATACGTGTGCAGTGAATGGGACAGTTTGAATAGAAATATTAGATCTTCAAAACCTGAATTGCTGGGGTGGGATTGTTCACTAGGGGTGCACAGGTTGCAGTTTTCAGGCTGATTTTGGCCTGAAAACTGCAGGCCAAAAATTATAGACTTTTGTCTAAGTCTATAATTATACGACAAATTCAACAAGTTGCCAACAGCGGGGTGACTGTTTTTAACCCTGGCAGACATAACTTGGGTGGTTTTAGTCCTTTGGCAAAGGTAAGATCAGATTCACATCCAGGTTTTGGCCGATCTCGCAAAATTAAGAAAACTGTGGTGGATTTACTGGCGCACCTCTGCTGTTTACTGTTCAAATTTAAATATCAAGCACCGCATTGTGAAGTAGCTCCGTTAGTGAAAAGCAACTGAATCTTCTCACGATAGCAAAAAGGAATCTAACACTAGAGTTCGACTAATTGCTTATTACACTGAGGTGCGTGTTTGGAGTCAGAAGAAAACCGCAGCATAAAACGAGGCAGTTGTGGGTTTGTCACTTTATGTATCCTCAAACTTTAATGTATTTTATGTCACAAGTAAGTTTGCAGAGGTCCATCGTATAAAATCCTAATAAAATAAAATGAATGTTGTGGTTATAACGTGACAACACGTGAAAGGGTTCAGGAAGTATCCGTCACCACGGCAAGGACAGGTTACCTGTCTTCCTCAGCCTTCATCTGGAAGGCGTCCTCCAGCCAGTCGAGCAGCTTGTGGGTGAACTCGCTCACATCCTGCTGTTAAACACACATACACACACACACACGCGCGCACACACAGGTAAACATTTTCAGTATTACCCTTATAACCATCAAACCAGTGCAATCCCTGTGCTTTACACAACGTCCATCAGCTTTCGAAATAAGACGACTCGTCTTTGACAAGGAGTTCACAGACTGGCGAACCTCACAGATAACCTGCATTCCCTGAGGCCTGCCCCTCTCTCTCTCTCTCTCTCTCTCTCTCTCCAAGTCGTCAGTATCAACTGGTAATTCGGGTCAGTGCCTATCAGACGCGGCTAAAACTCAGGGGAGAGAGGAGACTGATGAGCAGAGGCCAGAAGTCGACCTCACTTTGCTTCTGCAAAAGTGCTGGCTAAGAACAAACGGCCAAGAGAGGAGCAAAACGAACAGTTATGCGCATTTAACGTGTTTGTCAAATTCAATGATGAAGAGTCCTGTGAGGAGGAAGAGTTCACAGGGGATGAAGATTAATAGTATGTAGATTAAAGAGGTTAAGTGTACTTGCTCCAATGAGAAGCACGAAGCAGACATGAAGCTTGTAGCTGCCGCTAACATCGTTTGAAGGAAGTTGTTCCTTCCCACTGTCACCACACGTCAATAAGAGGAGGGAAGGATTTCTGGAAAGTTAATGACTCCTTGAAACTGGGCTTATGGAAGACGAATAACTTCTTTTAACAATTGAAATAATAAACTGGGCCTAATTGCATTTTAAAAACAGGGTCAAACTGGAACATATGTAAGTGAATTTGAAGCTATCCACAAGCTGGACTGATATGATAACATATTTATGTTTATTATTTAGATCCTTTTGTGTTATAATGTGACTTAAGATGAAAAAAAGAAAAAGAAAATTATGGACAAACCTGATAGAAAAACAGTGTTTCTTCAGTCAGAGCTGAAGATCACCACGTACGATAACTCTTTGATGAATTTTCGATTAATATGAGTTACAACATAATTTAATTTCCTTTTGGGATCAATAAAGTAGTTTTGCATTTGATGAAAATTGGCTCCAAATAAATAAACCGAAATCAATTGGTGGGTTTTATTTAGGGGTATCAGAACCAAATGGGGTAAAATTGTTTTTGTAATGTGGATAAGTGTGGAAACCTTCAAGGCCGTGCGAAAACTTTTCTTACAAGAAAATCAAAAAGCAACACAAACACTGCAAGAAGATGCCTACGCTGGTTGCCATGGTAATTCTAAATATCTGATCAGAAACCAGGCTCTAGTCAAGTTTGCTTAAAACCTGTTGCTCCTCAGAAGACACAAGCTGCATCAACGCGCTGATCTCTGACTTGGCAGCTGGACAACACGTTGCTATGGTGAGCAGGTCATTGCAGAAAGAGGCTTACCTGCTGTGACTCACTGGATTTGAAGGCGTCTTTGAGGATCTCCACTGCCCGGGACGGATCCACGTATTTCCTTTTGGAGCCCACCATGAGCGAGAACAGGTTCCTCAGTTCTTGCATAAAGGGCAGATTTCTGTGCTCCTAAGTTGTTGCAACACAAGTAGGAGAAAAAAGAAATAAAAATCAATCAATCGATTAACATCTTAATCTATCAAACTAAAGGTATGACAGGATTCACTGAAAATTGAAATCGAAAATAAATAAATCAGTGCTTTTCAATCACATCTTGTGATTGAAAAGCGCGTAAGAATAGAAAACTAAGGAGAGAAATGGTACTTCTTGCGAGATGAAACCGTTGATTTCAGAGTCTGTGTCGAACTCCTGGATCAGTGCTAGTAGTAGCAGAAGTGGTGAGCGTTTTCTGGGGATATTTTTGGGTCCATTTGTGGTTTTGGAAGCAGTTTCATATTTCTCACACTGCATATGACTTTCTACAGTCTTATCCCTCGTAGTGCCGAGTTTTTTCCCCACAGAATTCATGCAGCATCTTAGGGGTTTGCAACAGAAGAGAGCCAGTGGCGATAAATTTGCACTAACTCATGATAGATGCAAAAAAGGTAGTAAGTTTATATTAGCAGCTAGTTAGCGGTAGCCTCAACTGCCTCAAGTCGCACAACGCAATGAAGATGCCTGCATGTGACTCAAACTTTTGCCTGGCAGAAAAGTCCCACAAGAAGAAAAAAAAAACATAACATGCAAGATTAAATTTAAGCCCTGCCATTAACATATTTAAGTCCAAATTACATTTTCTAAGCAAATTTAAGGCCTTAATTTTAGATCTGGATAGCAGTTTTTTTTTAAGATGAATCAGAACAGACAAGAGAATGAGACACTGCCATGGCGACATGAATGCAGAGTACAAAATAATACGGGTTTAAAGTTTTCACATCACACGTTTGCTTTAATCAGCTAGAATCCAATAAATATGCAAGTGACTATAAAAACAGCATTCCTCTGGGAGATATATTAAATTTACAGGAAATTAAGTCGACTAAAATGCCGGACAAAAAGTCGAGAAAAACTCGATTAAAGGTGACTAAAAGGCAGCTAAAACTGAATTGAAATTTAGTCACAAGACTAAAATTACATTTCAAACAAAGCAGACCATCCGAGAAAACAAACTGTGGTCGGTTTAAAGCGGACCAAACAGCCTGACTTTCCTCCACTGGAGGGAGTGAGGAACAGGGGGAGGCCGGCGTTGCTGATGTAAGTCCAACACACCAACAACCTCCAGCAATCTCACACGCAAGCAAAGCGCCAGTGATTAGAATGAAGGGTGTCGAGATGAAGAAGGGTCAGCCCCAAATTACGTTTCCGTAGCAGAGGATTAGATCAGATCAGCAGCAGGCCGACCCTATAGGACCGCTCTCTGGAGCCGAGTGTGTGGTTAAAGTAATTTACTCTAATCCGAAAGCTGTTCCATCATGGATACAGGATGTGAAACGTTCAGCCGACATGACCCAAGCGGTGTCCCCAGAACCCAACACAGCAGCTTCTGAATTGTGGAACTCCATCCGTCTCCACAGGAACTGCTAGCTCCAGTTAAGAGCAGCTGTGCTAACAAAGCTTAGAAGATGTTACTTCAGCTTCACTTCCACGTTTCAACTCACCTTCTGGTTGCGAGGCAGATCAAGGACTCTGGCGGGTGGCGAGTAGTTGAGAACCAGCCTCTGGAACTCCAGCAAGTTGAACAGAGACTGGAGAGCAAGAAGAAATGAAGCTGTGTTAGAAACGTTCCACGTGAAACATCAGCAGCTGTAGAATTGAGGATGCAATGCCATTGGCTGAGAAAAAAAACAAACTAAAGAGCTTTAACACAAAAACAGGTAGAAAAAATACCTTCTACAAAGTGTCTTTATTCCAGATATGTTTATAAGTCTTGGTTTTATTCCAAATTGAGTGTAATGCCTCTAGCGACTGAAATTTTCTTGTCCAAACCACATCATCCAGGTCTCCAAACCTACCCTGTTTATCGTCAAGCCTGAATTACCACAGGGACATTTGATAATCATCTTTCAACCTTTTAATATTTCGTAATACTTATCTGTTAACATTCATTTTTCCATCCAAAAATCTACTGATTCATACTTTGAAAATTTTTCAAATCCGATGTTTATCTCCTTAGAAACACAAGTAGGCGTTTCTGCTCTAAGACAAAAATCAGAAAAAAAAACTGTTGGTGTTGAATTTCTGAATGAATCAATGTTTTTCAGTTTTTGTAATGTCTAAGCCAACACTTGTTTCTTCTGTCTTCATATTGTTCACTCCATTATATACTGCACTAATTATGCTTTGGAAAGTTTTCTTCTCACTCTGAGCTGAGAACATTTTAATAATATTGGGAAACTGTTTCCTAAATACACATTTAAAACTTTCGTTCTGAATTTTAGTCGAGATGTTCAAATTTAAGGAACAAATTGCACCATAATGAACAAAATAAAGGAGTTGAAAGCAAATAAAGGAAAATGTTAAACCTCTGAAAGAACAAAAGAGGAAGCGCTTTTATTTTACCCAAAACTATCCTTGTGATGTTGCAGCTAGCTTATCAGCGAGAGAACAAATAGCTTATATATGAAGAGACTTTCATGTGGTAGTTATTCTGAAGCTACAGCTAGCGTGAACACATCGTTATGAGCCATTAACGTCCCATAATCCCTCAATATCACTAGCTATTAATCAAGCTAATCCTTTTGCAGTAAAACGTGCAGCAGCAGAAGTCTGTGGCTGCGTTAAAGAGTCGATTCTCAGACCAGGACTACAAGTCTAAAGTCTTGTGGATTTGCTTGGGTTTTTGCCACTTTTGCTATGGTGACTTATGAGAAAACACAACTTCTTCTATAGCATTACTGCAGTTATACAAGAAGCCCCACTGCCAAGCATTTGTACGCTTAATTTATTCACACGTCATCTTTCTATAAAGACTCATCCGACAGCGCTCCAAAACAACAATACACTAAACAGTGCGGCTAAAATATTGATATGTAATTAGATGGAAAGCAGAAGCCGCTTAAAAACATTTAAATTGATTTTCTCTCTGCTGCGTCAGATGTTGTGCCGTAGCTAATTATTGTAGGTTGAACCGTGGTGGAAGAAAGCTGGAAAAATGCTTGCTACCGATTTATTTTAGGACGTTCAATAGTGGGGCTGATAAGCTGATCAGAAGTCAAATAAGTGAGCTGCAGGAGTTCATGTCTGTCCCTTTACGTGTCAGTGACTCATGAAGCAAAAAATAAATAAAAAATTAGATTCAAGACTCAAGTTTTATATACCTTTGAGAAAATAAGCCAAAAAGTGTAGATCTCTTGAGATTAAGGTTGTCCCTTTGGGGTTGCCATTGTGTATTAAATTGACTGGTTGTCTTGGTAACATTAAGCAGAGTCCACATGACTTCAACAGTAATACCTCGGCTCTAACAGATATATTAGACAATAATAGATTTAACTTCTACTGCCTGCGACCACACTTTGATTATTTTATAGCACATGTGCCAAACTCAAGGCACGTGGGCCAATTGCGGCACGCCATAACCATTTATCTGGCCCTCAAGACTCTATAGAGTGATGCATAAAAAGAACTTCAAAATGCACTTAAAAATTGTTATATCAGTCAAATCAAATCAGTTTTTATTTGTATTGTGCCAAATTACATCAAAGTGAAAGGATGCTAAAGATTTCATTTAAAAAAAACTGTTGTAATGTTTTAACAGTTTGTTCATTGGTAGTTTTATCAATACATTTTGCCACAACCTACTCTTTGAGGAAACGCATGATCTTGACGTGGCATGAAATGAAAACGAGTTTGACACCCCTGTTTTAGACAGATCTTACTATTAGTAAGATAACTAGAGTTGAATGAGTTATTTTAACCACAGAAAGCAGAAAAGAGTTAGATACTTCAAACACTGACACATGAAAGTACTGATCAAATCTAATCTGATAAATTAGTGAAATTACAGTGGTATGTCGTTGTGTTGTCTTTGGAAGGTTGGGACTTTTTCTCTACCAGGAAAAAAAAAAAAGGAAAAATAAAGTTGTTTACTTCAAAGTGAGCAGGTCAAAGCAGTGCCGTCTTCTTAGCCATATGGATAACATTACAGGCAAAAGCCAAGCATCATGTGATGGTGTATCCAGTGTTCATTTGGCATATTTCAGCTCAGATCACATTTTACCACCAAGTCCAGCAGCACATGAGATGTGATTAACCTTCCCTGGATTTCTGACATTATAACAGCTGACATAATTCCAGTAATTAGAGTTTCACATCACTACAACCCCATGGAACTAAACAAGAATAGATCAAACAGGATTTAGAAGAAAAAACAAACACACACACACACACAAATGTTTTTAGGTTTTGATTATAGTATTTTCAGTGTGAAGGATTCCAAGACTGAAGAGAAATTAAATTACTTCTGAATTTGAAAGCAAGGTTGATAAAAGGGGAAACCATGTTAGCAAATGTAATGCCCTGACAAAATATTTCCCGCATACATCACTGGCGTTAATGCATTTTAATATTGCCATAATACTCATTAAAGGGGCAAGATTATGCGTTTTCCGCACACAAGTATCATTTTACAGCACAATCGTGTAACTATGTCATCTCCATTTGTAATAAAAATGCTACATATATCAAATTGGAACTAAGAACAAATTTGACTATAATTTACCGCCTTGAAATTGGGCCTCTGCCCCTTTAAAAACTCCACTTTCAGGAAGTCATAGCTTCTCCATTAACCCTTTAACAAAGCTTTTACTACCGTTGTGCTGAGAAGTAGCTCCCAACATGAGCTCAGCAGATGAACAGTTCCACCTAATTGCTGCTGGCTAGTGTGATGGAGCTGAGTGGGGGATTTGCGGTACAGAAAGCTTGGAAACTGCAGCAGCTCCGAGGAGGAGCTTCGTAATTTGAAGGTGGTACTTGGTCCCACCAAGCGTTTTCCACAGCTGAATGGTTGCCATGAGAGACTAAAGGATTTCTCAAACATGCACGAAGGAATCAAGGCAAAACTACAGGTATGTTTTTGATGAAGGAATAACAGTATAACATAATGTCAAGCTCAACAAAAAAATTTAAAATGAAACAATTTTATTTAATACTGCCCCTTTAAGATATCTCCACCACCACCAAATATTCATACAACAGGCTGAAAAATAATTGCAGTTCCTCCTAGTTGGAATATAATACTCATCAAACATTAGGTATTACTATTGCAAACACTTATATTATGTGGATGATGCCATTCCTTTTTGTGCAACTCTAGTTTGGACCAATAGTTTACCTGTATGACAGCACTGAACCAGCAGGTATTGCCGACGTTCTTCAGACCCACTGGGCAGCTGTCTATCCTCTTTCTGTCATGTGGGTTGGGCGAGTCGCTCCATACTTCTGTGTGGGTACGCTTTAGACTCGCTTTGTTCTCTGCTATGCTGGCCTCCAAAACCCTACAAGAACAAAAACCAGGAAACATAAAAAAAAAAAGTTTTTGACTTTGACAACAGAGCTTTTCATAACAGTTTTATTACAGTTCGTCTGCTAAAATTAAAGGGAAAGTCTAGATTTTTGGAGTGAAGTTCTATGATGTTATCAACAGCTCCTGTACCTGATCCAAAAAGATGGCGTGTTACTGTGAGTTTGAAGGTGAGACTAACATCTAGTCAGACGTATTATTGTTTTAGTTCTTTTTTATTTATTAAAAACAACTCAAACTGAAATTGTTCCTGTCAACAGTCTACTCTTCAGACGGTTGTTTAATTTGTTGTAGTTTTCTCCACCCATCAGCAATCATGCAGGTTACACCAATCCATCCATTTAATCAAGCTAGGATCATTTTTAAACAACAATCACAAGACCTGCAAACGGCAGAGTTGACATTTTAGCCCAAATTTAACCTTTATCCGACTTTCACACAAAAAATCTGATTTTTCTTTTACAATCGTATCAAGGCCACATATGTCGGGACGTTTTGATGATTTTAAAAGCGACTTTAGTCTGAACAAATGTCACATATAATCAGAAATTAACATTGGATGTTAATTTCTGCGCTGTCGGAAGTGGCGAAATTGGCTGTGAATAATGGATGAAGCGAGTTTGGCAGATCTTGTGATTGCTGCTCTACTTGGTAATTATGGGCTAGCAGGTTTCAGCCACATGCCTGTGTTCAACCAACCAAACACAAACTTTTTTTAAAACATAGACATAAATGTTGTGAATTATAAATGTATTTGATAACTACACCAGTACAGCACACTTAAATACACCAATAGCTTCACAAGTTTGTAAGCATGTACAAAAAAAACAACTTTCATTTGTTCAGTCAGTTTTTAGTAGCATAAACAGCCCATTTAAAATAAACAAAAAACAAACTGACAAAGAATAGGCTGACTGCTTGTAAAAAATAAACCGCAGCAAATAATTCAGAAAGTGCAATTAGTAATTTTAAATATGATGTAAAACAAATAGAGCATGACATCGCTCAGAGCACAAAGCATAGAGTTAGACAGAATAGAATCTCCACTGTCTTTGTCCTGAGCTCACCTGCTGATGGCCTGCTCCTCATCAGTGATGCCCGTCTCCCTAAACGCCCTGCTGGACTCCTCCAGACTGAGGGCGATCGCCCTCTGCAGGTCATCTTTATCGTCCCCCGTCAGGTCGATTACATCTGCAGCAGCAGCAGCAACAACAAAAGGCATCAAAGGAAATTTCATGTTCCGCAAAACGTTTGCACATATTGCTATTAGAGTCATCTTGGTGTGATCCCACTCTGAGGTAATGTGCTTACTTGTGTCCGCCTGGCTGCCGACGCTGATATATCTGTCGCTGGCCACCTGGGAAGTCTGGTAGTAGGTAGTCTCATCTTGCTGAGGAACCTTTGAGTTCTTCTCTGTTAAAAACGCCACGGCCTCAGCCACGTCTCCATTGCTCACCTGCAGTGAAAGCAAACAAACAAACAAAAAAAATAGAACGTTAACAGAGCAGGAAAAGTTAAAGACCTATTTTACACTTTCTATGTTGAATCAAATACAAACTGCATGAGATTTTGACTTAAGAGGGATATGTGTCGTTTTAGCAGTAAACTATAAATAGGGGGGGAAATGTTAACCCCGGCTTTACACAAACAGGGGGGAAGAGACACATTTCGAGAGAGAGCGAGCGAGAGAGAGAGAGAGGTGGCCTTTGCTTTGAGCCGTACCTGCAGAGCCTGCTGAAGCAGCTGAATGTCTGTGGTGCCTGTGACCTCTCTCAGCTGGTTTAGTAGCGTCTGCTGGTGCTGTCGAAAGAGAGAGACAGAAAAATGATTAAAAAATGCAGCTCCAGGCGAAGCTTGGCTGAGTTATTGGGTTGATTATTCTCTTTACAAATGGAAAACAAAGATGGGAACCAAAGAAAGTCAGCAAACTGTACAAAAATAACAGCAAAATGCCAGCTGGCAGCGATGAGCATTTCTAGTCTGTGATTTCAGGATGAACAAGTCATTCAGTCCTTACATCTTGTGTTCAACGGAAACCGACTATAATTCTTTGTCGTTACCAAAAGTCGATGTGTTGTTTCTGATTTGAAGCTGTTGACAGACAAGCCTTCATCGCAAGATGCTGCAACTCTTGAGTAATGGGAGCAGACAAGTTGGAGGTTTGGCATTTTGTACCTCTGGTAAGGCACAGACCCTTCAGTGGATGGGAAAGTTCGCTACATCAGAACATTTTCAGCAAATGTGTTTTTATCTCTCCGTTAGCGCATTAGTGTCCAGTTTGAGCATCTGCTGCTGTGAGACTAACTGGCTAAATATAACATTGGCATGGAACGTGTAAGTTCATAAGTTTTGGAGTAGACAAGCCAACAAGCATTGCACAGCAAATGACCAGCAAGTGAAAATGTACCATTGCTGTTGTACTGATTTATAACGAAATAAACACAAGGTTTTTAACTTAATAATCGCATTTTTAAACAAAGCTACATCGAGAAAATAAAACATTTTCAATAAAAAACAAGTTTTTGGTGAAAATTTTGGTGAAAAACCACAACACTGTGGAGTTAAATTTAAAGACGTTGTAGAAAACTTCAAACTGTTTTACAAACTAATCCACAAGCATTCTTTTAGCCGGAATACAGAAAATAATTCTTATTCTGAAAGAAGCAGTAATATTTGGGAAACATTTCACTTCATATTCACTGTTACAATATGAAGAGTTGCATGTACAAAATGTCAACATCTGTATATTTTACCCACCTAGTGTGAAACCTGTGCATGTTTGGATGAAAACAGCTGATTTTCTGGCAGAAACTGAAGAAAGACAAAGCTCTTCCTCCACAGCTTTCAGTCTCTCTCTGTTTTTAGTTTTTATAGTAACCAGGCTTGAGAAGCTCACTTCACACAGATATGTTGTGGGAAATGGACTCATGTTCTTTCCAACTACTGCTGAGCTTCACTGTCTTTTCCATCACAGTCTTGCTAGATACAGTACTCTCACCGCTACCCGTAACATTCATGCATCACTAATTCTTGTTTTAATGTAAAATGCTCTGTACCTACTGCCATCTAGTGGTAAGAAAATTACATGATTACGCTGCTAGTCACTGCTACAGCAGAGACACTCGAAGATGGCATTATTTGCAGATAATTCATTTTCAAAAAAATCTTTTAAAACCAATTACCGTATTTTTCGGACTATAGAGCGCACCATACTAGCACCTTCAATTAAATAAAATAAAATAAAAACTGGAAGCTGCTCTCGGTTTTCCACAAGGACCCAGCAGAGGGCAGCAGAGGGCTGCGTCCTACTAAATCTGCTGGATACATTAAGGACGCAGCACTGCGTCTCAAAAGCTGAACCATGGTTTTGTTCACACCGAGTTTACTCCTATTGTGCCAGATCGACAGCCCTCAACTTAAAAGCTGCATCATATGAGTTCAAAAACATTTCTCTGTCGTGCCTGCTGCTAGCATGATGTTTGTTCTAAATGAAAATTAGCGTGTTCTTCTTTGATTTACAATTTTGACTTCTAATGATTCACTTCTTGCTAGAGAGCCCCCTGGTGGTTGAAGAAAAATCCACAGAAAAGCCGAACCGGGCTACAATCTGCATGGTTCAAAGCTTAGGAAAAAAGCAGCAGCTTATAGTCTGGAGAATACGGTACCGCAGGTGAAATTGAATAATTTCCACGTCACACCTGACGATCACTCACGGCACACTAGTATGCCGCGGAACAATGGTTGAAAAACACTGATCTATGTAATTAACTAATCAAAATTTAAGTGTTAAAATCCCAGCAGTTGGTCTGATGTGTGAAACAATTCGACCTGCTAATCTCTACTGCAAATACTGATGTCCAGCTGAATGAGCAGTGCCTTTATTTATATGTATATTTTTTAAATAAAAATGATATTTTTATTTTAATAATAAAAATATATATTTTTTTTAAATAAATAAAGAATAAATTAAGTAGTAGGACAACCTTAGGAGAAAACATTTGTGAGTCACAGCTGTGGATCGTAGATCTAAGTCTCCAGTTGTTGGGTTGGGAAAATCTGTTTGTTTACACAGACGGTACAACTGGAAGGACACACAGCAAAAGGCGACTCTTGTCGCCATTTATTCTTGAAATAACCAAGTCAAATGAAGTGTGAGGAGAAGATTTGAGTTTCAAACTAGTTTACTTAAAGAAATCTAGCAGGAACGGGTCTGACTCTCCATACATTCTCAGTATCTGTTTATAATGGAAGCGAATTCACCCCTTTGCCAGAGGCTGACATGACAATGTAACTCTGTCAGCGTCAGAAAGATTGATGGATGCAGGTCCGGATGGAGTGGATGGTGTCTTCCTGATCAATGAGGTATGCTGTGGGTTCAGCCTGAGACAGTTTTAGGCCATGCCATCTACAACAGCAGTGACTCAGACATGCACACATACACACGTATTAATCTCAGTGAAACACCTTTGGCACCAGAGCAACACTGGGGCTCAGCAGAGGGTTACAGAGCAGGGTGGACCCAGTCTCTGTTTGGTTCTGTACCACAAGAAAACAAAACAACCCGACAGGAAAGTCCATTCCTATGACAGGTCATCACATGAAAACGGCGCTACACCCGACACTTCCTAAAACCCTCTGGACAATACAAACACTGAGCAGATTTTTTGAAATGCGTTAAATAATAAATAATAATAATAATAATAATAATAATACATTTTTGCTAATATCTGAAATCAGTGTTAGGAGGCGTGGTCTGCACTGTTTACAAACACCAACCACTAAAAATAAGGTGCGTTTTAAATGTCATTATTGTTACTCAAGTTGAAACTGCAGGCCCCGTGAAGGTCAGGGCGGTTTGTGTTACGCTGCTACTTTTAGGTTTGAGTCATTGGTGGAAAGCTTCCGTAGTTATTTTACCCCAAGTCACGTCAGATTCACAAGAAGTGTATGAAGAAGCAGGACATTTAACCGTGATTATGCAGCATCCAGCTGCACATAACTGGAGCGACAAAACGTGAAACCGGCGTTTCAACAACCGGAGCTACGCACGGCGGCCACGCTAAATCCCGTGAAAACACGGATCTAAAGCAACGGAGTGGACTCTAAAAGCACCTTGGTAAAATGAGAGCGTGATGGGATGTAACATAATAATGTGCCTTACCGGCTATGAACCATCACAAGCTTTGCTCGCTATCCGACTACTCAATCGCATCAGGGCTCGGCTGTATGCCGCCTTCGCCGTTGGCCACGCTTTGTAAACAAAGACATCAGCTATGTGATGAGTAACCAAGGAAACATTCGCACTCGTAGACGCAGCGTTGCTATTTATGCAGCACTGCATATATAAATACCACTGATTAAGGAAGCCCACCCAAAGACTCTCCAGCACAATTCCCGTTGGTTGAATTAAAACACGTATTTAATAAGACGACGAGGAAAAATACCATCAATAAAGCCAAAACAGCCACTGGGCTTGCTTTTCAGAAAAACAAACGGCATAGGAGTTTATTCTCTTTCGACATAAATTAATTTATTGTTTTATAAATGACACTTTGAACAGCAGCCAGCTTTCACAAAGACGGACTTGGCTCAAATTGGTCATAACACGGTCCCGTTAGCTTTAGCTATAGCTAACAAACAGCTAGCATAATATTGGACAGCTGCGTAGCATTGGGCCTTACTAAAGAGGAATTACTGAGCAGTTCTAAACAGTTTTCTTTACTATAGGTTGCCAAAAAACCTCATTAATCCGCAATTAAGTATCAGTCTAACTAACCGAGACGCAGACTTGCGGACTCCTGTTTGTTGTTGAGTCATAAAACTATGTAGCGATGCAGTTAGGCTAAAGTTAGCTAACCGTTAAGTTATCTTCTACAACAGGCTTACCTTCTGAGAATGCTGCTGGAGGACATTCTGCTCCACGGTCATGGCCGCTTCGGAGATAAATGCTGTTAAATTCAAACCAAGAGCAACAAAACACGCGCGGTACCCGTCAACTAAAAAAGCGAATTCAAACAAGACACTACGACGTCCCCTCCTTAATCAGCGACATTACGGCCGCCATGGCAGAGTGACTAGCGCAGCTCGTCAGCAGGCATGACAACATTGCTCTACGCTCGCGAGAGAGCAGGGATCGATTCTTCATGTCTGCCTAAACCGCAAATACGTCATTACCATTAGCCAGGGCAAGCAGGATCTGGTACATATTCTAATTTTTCTGCGGTCGGAGATATTAGCTAGATAAATATGCATTTAGCACAAGGTTTTTGTTTGTTTTGTTTGTTGTTTTACAGAAAACATTCCGTTCGCCATCTTTTCAATTATCTTTTTATCTTTTAAAATAAAATAAAAAAAACAGTTTTAAACTCATCAGCTGACTAAACCTTCTAAAGATTGTGCTTTGTGTTCTTGTTGAAGCCAGTCGTGCTCCAGTCAGCTGAAAGCACGGAAACAGTGGTCTATTAAAAGGAAAATTTAATTTAATTAATTTAATTTAACAGGCAGTAATTAAATTTGAAGGGAAAAGGAATGAGATACTAAATAAAAACAAGTTAATTGCTAAAACAGATTAAATGAACTGAACAGATCTGTTTTATAAACAGATAAAATGAACTTTAACTTTAAGAAACACTGGCAGTGACGTCCCGATTTAAAGGCTTCTGATCTCAGTTTGTCAAATTATTTCGAGTTGTTGAACATAGCTGAAACTAAACCTTGCTCTTCTTATTTCTTATAATCCTGAAAATACTGAGGACAAAGTCTCTGTTGGTCTGATATGTCAACAAGATTTCTAATAACTTAGCTGGGTGGCCATTTTTCCATTGTTTTTTTTTTTTTAATGGTGAAATGAAAAGTGTTTTAACTGATAATCTCCACCATTGTTCTTGGTTTTGTTGTCAACATTTAAATGTTTATTCTCTTAATTCCTTATCTTGAATTAAGAGAGAAGCTTCAGCGTAACACAGGTAATACCACCCAGATCCAATTTCCATTTTCTTTAGCGTGACAGTTGCCATTTGACCTCTTAGATGTTCTCTAGCCGTAATTACCATTGCTCCTTTTCTTGTTTTCTCACAATATTCATAGAGCACGCCTGAGGGGGAAGCATGCCGTGTCCTCTCAGAGGCAGGCTATGATGAATCGGTGAGGGTTGTGTCAGGAAGGGCATCTGATGTAAAACTTGAGCTGAAACAAATATGCAGACGACCAAAATGACTGCCGCACCGAATCGGTCAGGGCCCGGGTGATGACGACGGCCTCTGATGCCAACAGAGTCACAGGTCTGGAAAATGACAGTAAAAGAAAGAAAATGGTAGGAATGTTTGTGGTGAACTCCAGACCAGAGGAGAGAAGACAAGGGAATCCGGTGGTTATGATGTTATTCCCTCATCATAAGCATACCTGTAGCGTAGCCCTGATTCTTTCCTGCATGTTTGAGAAATCCTTTAATCTCCCTTGGCAACCATTCAGCTGTGCAAAATGCCTGGGTGGACCTAGCCCCGCCTTTGAGGTGCAGCTCCTCCTAGGAGGAGTTGGGAGCCTCGCAGAGCACCTTGCCCAGCAGCAATTAGCAAACACCTGGTGGAACTGCACACATTATGCTAGCTACTTCTCAGCGCAACACTAGTAATAGAAGATAAATGACACGGTTAATAGAGGAGCAATGTTGTGATGATTTCCTGAAGGCGCAGTCTCAAAAAGAGCAATATTTTTTTTAAAGAGACAGAGGCTCGATTTCAAGGTGTTAAATTGTTTTAAGTCATATTTGATATACGTAGCATGTTTATAACAACTGAAGGTAACATAGTTACTTGATTGTACCATAAAATTGCCATATGTGTCAGTAAAATACAGAATACAGCTTATTTAGTGCTTCATAGGACACTCAAAAACGCTTAAACAGAAGTAGAACTCGCTGTCTCCCTCTCCCCACTCGCTGAACTCAGTAACAAAAACAGAGTGTTACTCAGGAAAAAAAGTAATTCTTGGATTCTAAAAGCTGATCATAAAAGGTCTCAATAGTTTATGAGTGTGGCTATAACTCCCCCTGTTAGTGAGTCAGATTTTCTCCAGATGCAAGCAGCACGCCATAATATCTCTAATCCAGAAGGAATGGAGGGGCGAGGAGGGGGGTCCCTCCATTTAATCAGAATCACCCGACGAGCCAAGACAAAGGCGAAAGCCAAAAATGTCCGGCTTTGATCTGGGCAAGTTTGAGTCTAGGAAAATGTCAAAAACAAGCTGTTAAAAGGATTGAGTTCAGTTGGACGGCTAAGAAATCGTGACATGTTGGGAATACCGACGACCAAAACTCAGACGGCGAAGGAGAAGTCCAATAAATATGGAACAGAGCACAAGGAGAAGTCTTACACTTAACGCAGACGGGACTAATACGAGATACATTTGGTCTCGTTTAGCTTGAGAAATATGAATGCTATGTACCACTTTGAGTTGCACTGGGGCGTGTCGAGCACAGACTGAAGCGGAATGAATCCCAAGCCTCATCTGGAGATCCTTTCATTCGACAGGGGCAAGGAATCTGTTTAGAGTTGGTGGAAAAAAAGCGGATGGATGGAGCTAAACTCGGGGTAGCATTGGTAGAAAACATGTTAGAGGTCGAAAAAGAGGTGTAGGTTCGCCTTCCAGCAGGAGAACGACACAAAATATACAGCCTGAGCATAGAGGTAATGATTTAGATCTAAACAGAATGGCCCAGTCAAAGTTCATACCTAAATACCACTGAGAATCATGTTCAGACTATTTTGACTGGGCAAGAGTTATTTTGCAAATAAGAACGGGCACACATTCTTGTTTGGACTTGTGGCGACACACCCCAAAAGACAGGCGGTAGTCACTCAGTAGGGCTGCAGTGGGAAAAACACGCCACACCTTTCAGATTTTGGTTTGCAAAAAAAAAAAAAAAGAGAGATCTGAAAACCATAAATCATTTTCCTTCCACTTCACAATGATTTTCTACTTTAAGCAGGATTGCAACATAAAATGTAAGACCTAAAATCCAAAGAAATGCATCCAAGTTTGTGGCTTTAAAGAGACGAAATGTTAAAAAGCTCAATTGGACGTAGATAATTTTTACAAGGCGCTTTGCTTCATAATCGATTGACTGACTAAAGTCTCATCCCAGAATCTTGGAAACATCGATATGTTTATGTTCTGAAATTGTAAACATCTTCCCATACGGTAGACATTTTTTCCACACAAAGGCGCTCACGTTAACAGCAATTTAGTCTTTGGTTTCATTCACTGAACTAATTTTGTGAAAATAACACCACCTAACATACAGTTCTCCCAGCCCGGCTCTTATTATTCAAACAGAGAAAACATTCTTCAAGATGAAAGACACCCAGTTTCTGGCACTGAACTGGGTCACTCCTCAGATGTTCAGAAATCCTTGTTGTAATATCTAACAGTGACACAGTCAGAAGCCTTCACTGACGTGAACTGGGTCGGAGAAGTAGTGCAAATAAATATTAATGACATTCAGAAATAATAATAATTTTTAAAAAACAGGCAACAGCAGTGGAGGTCTGAAATACAAAACAGGATTTGGTCCACCTTTATTGTAAGTTTTATGTAAAATTAGTATTTTTTATTTATTTATTAAAAAACAACAAAATAACACTTCTGAAAAGAAAAGTGGAAACACATCGTCTCATTGAAGTCGGCGCCTGCTATTGCTCTCTTTCGTCAGCAGATGGCAATATTCTCCTGTGGCGCAACAGGGCGCTGGACCGCACTTGGACGAACTGAATATTCTGAATCACATAAGTCGTGTTATTTTTCATTTTTAGCTTCGTGGCTCAGTCAATATTTTTACGCCGAGAAACTAAATGAGCTCTAACCGCTCACTGCAGGTTCCCGAGATTCTCCTCACCGCCTGAGGAGACGCACCACGCACACACACACACACACACACACACACACACACACACACACACACACACACACACACACACACACACGCACGCACGCACGCACACGCGCACGCACACACACGCGCGCGCGCACGCACAAGGGCAACAACCTTAGAGCAAGAGGTTGATGTGTTGGCGAGAGAGAGAATCTCTCAGGAACCTGATCAGGAAAGCAACAACGTCGATCAACCGGCGCAGACAAACAGCGATGCGACGAGGGAACACTAGTTTGTTGAGGATCAAACTGGATCCTGAAAGTTAGCCTGAGGGCTGTGAAGATGACAGCTTCAGCCACACCGGGACATTTCAAACCCACTTTCTTTCTGCCTGACTCAATAATGCCACATCAATGCTGCCGCATCTCATTGTTAATGGCTTCTGATGGCAGAGACGGCAAATGGCCATTTTGTTAGATTATGAGAAGAAAGAAAAACATGCATGAATATAGTTGTGTTAAAAATAAATGGGTTTGCTCCTTATATATGTCTTCTGATTATGCTTTTAATCACACCTAAGTGTTTCAGAATACATTTTAAATGTTACATTTTACTGACTCGCTGCCAATGGTTTTAGACACTTAAAGGTGCAATGTGTAGCTTTTATTTTTTTTTAAATGTTTTGTTGTTGTTTTTTTGTTTTTTGTTTTTTACATATTTGTTAAAATTATCATTATGCCATGACTGTATAATGTAACACTGATAGTCTGTGAAAAACCTAAACTCCTCTGCCTTCTCCCAGTGCTCCCAGAGCACTAAGCACAGAAATATACCACTTTGTTAGAAACACCCAATCAGAGCCAGGGGGAGGGTCTTAGCACCGTCAATCACTCTCAGGTCTCCCTTGCTCTCTGCTAGGCTAAAGCTGGCTTACCACAACATAGCCAGCCAGAAATGCTAAGGCTAGTTAGCATGGCCACCGATGGTGGCAGACAAACAGTTTTGTTAAGTACATTCAGCAGCGCTTACACGAGGTTGCTCGGCAGCTCTAAGACCCTCCTCCCGGTTCTGATTGGTTGTTTTTGACCTGGAGTGATGCATTTTTGGAGACCACAATAATAGCACTGAGAGTTTGATTTTTCCACAGACTATTTCATAACGTACTGTCACAACATAAAGACAGTTTTAATAAATATGAAAAAAATATATTTTTGTAATATATCATACTGCAGATTTAATAGTAGTTATTTCTGCCCATGGTGGCACAAACATTTCTAGGTTTAGAGAGAAATTTCTTTTTAATACAAAAAGTAATTGCTCTCTAAACAGGTTGGTTTAGAGAGCTTTTTCCGTTCAAAAAAATTTATTTCCGTTTACTCCGTTTACTTTGTTATTGAAATCTGTTGGGGGTTTTTTTCATTTCAGAGTAAAAAAATAAATAAAACAAGAAAAAAAACTGACAGGGACAAATATATTACTCTTAAGACGTTAATTAAGACGATCTTCATCCCAAGATCAAATTGGAAAACAATTCAGGATCTTCATACAAGCTCCAGTCAGCATGCTGACTAATTAAAGTTCATGTTGAATATTTAAAGTTCATGACATGACAGGGAAGATTAAGGATTTTCCTACCACATATATTGAAGAAGATATTGATGAAGATATTTTTTAAAAAAAGGATTAATTGAAGTTAGTATTTTATCTCACCTTTCTTACAAATATGTCTCAAGGTTCTCGGGAATATATCAGAATTTGTGTTCATCAGCTTTTCACATTCTTTCCAGAAGACAAGTCCAGTCCAGTCCGGTCCGGTCCGGTCCAGTCCAGTGCCCAGCAGCCATTTCTTCCTTAAAGACATAAACAAATGAAGAAAACACTAAATGTAGCTCCCATTGTTTATTTCCCCTTCCAGAAGCATTTCATTTTATTTGAATTCAACAGCTCTATGACAAAGTGCCTCAGGTTATTGACTTGAGCCATTGGCAAAGCTGCGACATCTCAAGCCTTTCCTTTCACACTGATCAAGACGGTGAAATATCACGTTTCCATTGCAACAGCAAAAGAATTACTTTCACTCACAGATGCATTAATGGGGTTTGTTTTTCTGCTCTGACATTAGCTGCAGTTTGAATATTCCTTCATTTCAGCTAATGCATGCTTTGGATAGCAACCAGCTCCTTGGAATCCTGCAGCAGAATAAAGCAGGAGGAAAAAAAATGACCGGATCAGGCCAAGGAGGACGACATGCAGTCCTTAATTTTGTTGAGTTTTAAGCAAATGACAAAAAAAAAAGGTCATCATCTAACTTTAAACTAAACAGTTTCTGTTCTTTGGCAGGTAAGCAACTATTTCCTTTTGCTAAGTGAAGTGCAAGAATATTTGAGAAGTTTTTTTAATCGCTTACTTTAAATAGTTTAAATACACTAAGATCACTACGCCTGTAAGCAAAAATCGCAAAAATCCGCAGCGACACGATTTCTTTATCGACATGAGTGACTGAAAGCTCACTCAGCAAGGAAGAAGTAAATACTCTAAAAGCAACGTAAAAAGACAACACTGCAAAAATTCAGTCTTACCAAGTATTTTTAGCCTAGTTTCTAGTCCAAATATCTTAGTGAACTTGAAATAAGAGGGCTGCACAGTGGTGCAGTTGGTAGAGCTGTTGCCCTGCAGCAAGAAGGTTCTGGGTTTGGTTCCCGGCCCCGGTCTTTCTGCATGGAGTTTGCATGTTCTCCCTGTGCATGCGTGGGTTTTCTCCGGGTACTCCGGTTTCCTCCCACAGTCCAAAAACATGACTTTCAGGTTAATTGGTCTGTCTAAATTACCCCTAGGTGTGAGTGTGTGTGTGCATGGTTGTTTGTCCTGTGTGTCTCTGTGTTGCCCTGCGACAGACTGGCAACATGGGTGACCCTGCCTCTCGCCCGAAACGTTAGCTGGAGATAGGCACCAGAAACCCTCCCAACCCCCTTGATGGACAAGGGTGTAAGAAAATGGATGGATGGATGGATGGATGAAATAAGACAAAACTAACTTACAAGTAGTGTTTTTAGCCAGATAAAGGAGTCTGTTTTAAGTAAATAATTCCTTACTATTGATGAAAAAAAAATACTAGTTCCATTGGCAGGTTACTTCACTTACAAGACATGTTTCCCATGTTGTAAGTTTGTTGTTTTTTTTTCTGCCAATGAAACCAGTTCGTTTTTACCAATTTTAAATAATTGTTTACTTAAAATAAGCCTTCATTTCTTGCTAAAAAAAAATTACTTGCAAGTTAGCTTGTCATGTTTCAAGTTCACTAAGATATTTGCACTAGAAACCAGGCTAAAAATATTTGGTAGGATTTTGTGTTTTTGCAGAGAAATTTTCACACATGGACAAATACTTTAGCTTTTGGAGGCGTGTCATTTGGGCTGATGAAACTAGAACTTGACTGTTTGCCCATAGAGACCGTCATAACTGTGTGGTACGGGTTTTGTAGGATCATATTGTGGTTGTGTTTTGCTGGGCGAGGGACCGGTGCACTTTACATAAGCGACAGCATCATTAGGAAAATCGTATTATGTGCAAATACTGAAGCAACACCTCAAGATGGCGGCCTAGTTAAAGCTCTACAATGAGCAATGATCCGAAGCAGACCACCAAATTAGTTACGCCGTTTTTGGAGCATCCATCACAAATTCAGTTCAATTCAGTTCAAAAGCAGCTGGAGCCACGGATCCCGTAGAAAACGTGGGCTGAGCTAAAAAAAAGTGTGTGTGACTAAGCTAACCTACAAACCTGACCTAGTTGGACGCGCTGTATCATGAGAAAAAGGGGGAAAAAAATGAAATCAGCCTATACATTGTGAGGAGCTTGCGGAAGGCTGCCCAAAACATCCAACCCAAGTCGCACACTTTGAAAGAAAAACTCTACCAAATGTTGAGGAAATGTACGCAAACTTCTGAATTTGAACGGGTCGACTGTTTGTATTTAATAAACGACGACATCTTGGCACGCGTCTGTCCATTATCATCTCTGGGTGTTTAGGTTTCAATCCCTTTGGAGTTCTTTACTATTGTCTAAAGGTTTTGCCATATTCACTTCTTCTCTCTGTGTTTACTGTTGTTGTAAACGTGTTGCCGTATCTGTTTTGTTCCTTAGTGTTTAGCTTCTGAGTTTGTTCTTGTGTTCTGATCTTTGAGCGTTTGGATTTATTTCTGTCAGGTCAATGTTAGTCTGTCTCCTCTCGGTTTGCGTTTGATTATTCTCCTTCCCTGCCTGTTTGTTCCCCTCCACAGCTGTTACATGTTCCTCTAATTAAGCTCACCTGGATCCAGTGTCCACTCTCTGCCCAGCATACAGGCTCACTTGTTTTTTTGCTTTTTTTTTTTGTTGTTGTTCTTTGCCTTTTTCTTCAGTTTTTCTGCTTCTGCTTTTAGTTCCCGTTTTCCTCGTCGAAGCCCCGTGCATTTCTTTCCTGTCCACTTCATTAAAATCTTCAGTGTTCTCGTTCCAAGTTCATGTCTGGATTTTGGTCAAACTCTCAACTTGCAAAACACGATGCCATCGCCTCCTAAGTTTAAACAGCAGCGTCACAAAGACGTCAGCTTTTCTTTTCCTTTTTTCTTTCTTTCACCAGTAACAGCCACTTCCACGTAATTTCAATGAAAACTAACACGAGGTTAACAGGAACTCAAAACACAGTGGATTATAATAATCGCTGCAGCAGCAGAATGTCACTATCAATACATCAGTCATATTCAAGTATTTTTTTTCTTCTTCTTCTTCTCTCTCTTCATCAAGGCCCAAGTATTTTCATTTCTTGCCAATTTTCTTATTTTTCCTCACAGGATATTTATTCGTCCTGAAGCACGAAAGCACAAAAAAGCAACGAGGAAGCTGGAAGCTTTTTGCCTTCAGCCTGAAGAATGAGACCAAATATGAGGTCCAGGTCTCCAGACCTGTCAGATAAGAGTGCGTTTTGCAGGAAATGACAGAGTCACACGGAAAGACGGCTCCAATATCCCCCCCCCTCCCAAAAAAAAAAGCGGCTTGTAATGCTTTGGTAAGATGTTAATATACAATACAGAAAATGCAAACACGCAGCAGGCGTCGCAACATGACAGGAATTACAATTAAGGAAGTGTTTTTGACCCCCCAAAAAAAAAAAAAATAATAATAATAACCAACACTAAACAATCAGGATTGCAGGTTTTCTCTTGTCGGTGTTTTCAGTCTCACAATGCAAGGTGTGCATTGATTTTGTGACAGTGTAAGGAATGAAGCAGTTAAACCTTGTCTTTCTCTATGTAGGGCATCCTGACAGAATCATTATTTTCGGAAGATTTTAGTAGGTTGTTTTTTTTTTGTATTCTTTTTCCTCTTTTTTTAAAAGCTTTTTAGGCTCTAGTGGACTTTATTGATCAGTGAATAGACAGGAAATGAGGAGAAAAGAGACAGAAGAAGCAGAAAGGCAGCAAATGACCCGAGAGGTGAGCATTTTGTGTCCTTCCTATAAAATCTTCACCATTTAGTTTTTCCTCACAGGTTTCTGCGAGAAAGCACATCGACACCGACTCATTCTCATCCATGGACGATGAGTTCAGCGAACAATTTCCCCAAACATGGGCGTCACGTAGAGAATGTCTTTATTCGCTTAATATGTAAATGCCAAATACCAATAGTCATATAGACTATCTGAAAGCATAATATTGATATGTCAAAAATGCTTAGTGTGTTTCAGCTTAGCAACCAACATGTCCTATACTGGTGTACAAGTATATAGGACATGAATTATGTTCAATGTCCCGATCCCGTGTGAAAAATTATTTTTATAATTATATATAGTTTTACAGTTTATTTCAGTTTATAAAGACCCGACGAGGGCAAAATGAAGACAAAAACAAAGTTATTAAGGGCTACAACCTTTTAGCAGAACTTCATATCAAATATCCTAAACTGTATTTTTAATGTGTCCACTGGAGATGTTAAAGATGTCCTTTATTTAGGGGGAGGGGGGGGTCACCTAGCTTAATTATGTCCAACAAACACACAAACTTTTTTCTGGTGGAACGGCGGTCAAAAAGATGAAGAAATAAATATAATTTGGAACTGCAGCGCGTCTTGTCGAGCACTAGAAAAGAAAAACAAGAGTGAAGCAGGAGTTCTGCTGAGAGCAGAGTATGACCCGCTGACGTTTACACTGAGTGGAAGACGTGAGCGGATCCTCAAGCTTAGTTGCGTTCGACTCGTTGGACTCGAAATGCAGCACAAGGTTCACGTCTCGATCTGGTGCAGACCAGACTGGTTGACACTGAACTGCCCTTTCTCAGTCTACCGGGGATTTCGAGAAATGTTTACATGAGAAGTTCGTGACCCAGCAGTTCAACCAGTGTGTCACGGTTTACAGGAAACTGGTGGTAAATGCATTTTTCCCTGACGTCGACGTTGGGGGTTTTTTGGGGGGGAGGTGTGGGTGGTTTGCATTAAAGTCTGATTTTATTTTTTAAATAAAATAAAATTAAAAAAAAGATCAAATTAAGGACAAAGTGAGGACAAGAGCAAAGTCAACCGTCTCTGAAATCATCCTTGTCTACAGGAGAGGAAGCAGCAAGACGTCGGTCTTCACCAACTGAAATGTTTTTGGGTATGTAAGCAAGACCTGCAAGGAAAATGGACCCTGGAGGAGATAATGGACGCTGGCAGACAGGAGACTGTCATTGCTGGTCCCCCCCCCACCCACCTCGCCCCGCAACCAGTTTGTAAAACATTTACCCTCGTGCTTATCTGACATGGCAAATATCTTCCATGTCCTTTCAGTGGCAGCCAAAATCCCTGGAGCTGACAGCCTGCGTGGCCGACCTCAGGGACTCTCGCTCATCATGAATATTACATTGGGCCTGTTTGCATGCTTGAACATGGACATCGGCTAGGAAGCGTCACCACGACGTTCTCAGAGTGACTTGCAGCCGTATTCACGTCCCTAGAGCTCCCCCCCCCCCCACCACCACATTTTGTCATGTTATAACGACAAACTTCAGCGTAACTTGTAGGATTCGACATAATGGGCCGACACAAAGTAGCATTTTAAAGTGAAAGCAAAATTATACATGGATGTTTTTTTTACTAACTAAGAACAGAAAAGAGCGGTGTTCGTTTGTCTTTAGCACACGAGATTTAATAAATAGAACCACCTTTCGCCATAGTTACTACAAACCGTTTGGAGTATTTCAATACCAGATTTTCAGATTTAGAGACTGAAAATTTCGGACAAACATGATTGAAATTATCGATGTACAAAGCCACAGGTTGGCAGCTGGATTTAGGACGGCGCCATGCTAACACATGAGCACGCTACTTCCTGTTGTCCTTGTTTATGGCTGCCGACTTGCTGGGAAGTGAACCTCGTCCAGGTTTTAAGTCTACAGCGGAGTGTTAGAACAACACTAATAAAAAATAAAAAAAATTCTAAAAAACTAAAATTACGAAAATAAAGTCGCAAGAGGACAGAGAATGTAGTCATGAGAATTAAGTCTGAGTACATTGAAAATTATTTCAACTTCATCCCTGTAATTAATTACATTTTTAATTTTATGGCCCTAAAACTCCCTTGTACAAGTCTTTTGCAGCCTCTAGCAGTTTTTTCTCCCTCCGAAGATCCACCTCCATCCATCTTCCTGAGTAACGCTTAGCCCTATTCCCCCCTGTCACAGATGAAAAACAGCACGCAGCATGACGCGGCCACCTCCGTGTTTCGTCATGGGGGTTGGTATAATTAGGGCGACGTCCAGCAGCAGGTTATGATCTCATCCGGCCAGTCCACCACATGCTCGCTCTGTCCGTCTACACGGCTAGTTGCAAACGAACAAAGTGAACTTCTCATGGCTTTCTTCTCTTGGCCATTATGCCATAAAGGCCACGTTTTGAAAAGAACATGACCTTTACTTACCTTGTTACCTCTTGGCTCCTTCTCTGATTAATGCTCTCCTTGCGCGGCATGGCAGCTTGTAGGAGCTTATCCATGTCTTAGTGGGTTTGTAGATTTTTAGCTCAAGATGTTTGGTGTTAAAAGATGTTGAAATGTTGAGGCGACGTGGTTTTCTAACCTAACTCTGCTTTAAGCCCTGACCCGTCTGCTGCGCTCTTTGGTCACCGTGATGATTTTTCCTCACTAATGTTCTCTGACAAAAACCTCTAAGGTCAAAAATAAAATAAAACAGCTGCATTTACGCTCTGATTGAATTGCATGGGAGTTGATTTGCGACAGTGGATTTCATCTAAGGGTATCCAAGTAAAGAGCTGAATACAAATTGTTGCATGTTTTGGGTTTTTATCGCAAAATACGTTAAAACTTTATATTTCCCTCCCAGTTTACAACTACACAACACTTTGAGTTGGTTAATCAGATAATTAATCAGATGTGAAGGGGGGGGTGAGGTTGTGACACCTGAAAGAAAGAAAATTTAAAAAAAAAAGGACTCAAGTTTTGCTGTCACATGAACGGGAAACCTAAGAAGAACGGCCTGGCTGGCTGAGACGGGGCGGTGTGTGTGTGTGTGTGTGTGCGTGTGTGGCGGAGTGTGTTGTGTGTTGTTGAGGAGTCGGGAGCAAGCAGGTTGGTACAGCTGCAGGCAAACAGTCGATCCCGTGTCCCCGGGAAACCAAACGAGTCGGGTCAGGGGCCGAGAGGCCGCGACCCCTCGGGTTGAGGAAAAGACTTCACAAAGAGGTACATCTTCAAAAGCCCGGGGCCCCGGCGGGGAGAACCAGGCGCCAGGTTGGGAAAATAACCCGTGCTGACCTGTTTTCACGGTGCACGACTCCCCCCAGGTGTCTCGCTCCAGCCTTCTCCTCCTTGTTGTTGTCGTCTGCTCTCTTCAGCTCCCATCCAGCATCTGCAGCAGGCATTGCATTCTTGCCAGATGAAGTATGTTGGGAAGAAAGGAATGCATCCATGTATTCTTCCTTTATTACTTCAAATGGGCTCACAAGGCCCATAAAATGCTAATTAAATCACAGGACTTTAAGTGTGTGTGTGTGTGCGTGCGTGTGTGTGTTTGCACAACGTCTGAGGTCCGTTCAGAGTTCAAACCCTTTGGAGGAGAGAGGACAGCGATCACACATCTGCCAGCTTTGTTTTCCAGCACAGATTGCCATGACAACGCAAGGCGGGCTTCATATGGTCTCCATGTGAATAAACGGAGCACCTGCTGGGAGAGTCCATCATTAACGACTAATCGACAGACATGCCTGGCTTACTGAAGGGCCCCGCGCGTTCCCATGTAGATAAGCCCTCGGCTGCGCATGCTAAGTGCTGCCATTAAGTTGTTTGTCAAGAGAAAAAGCTGTAATGTCAGGAAATAGTTTGTTGGGGCGCCCTCGTGACTACGGAGGGTCTGTTATGGGGGACTTCCGAAGTGCCTGACCTAAACACGGTCGAGTCGACGGCGGCCGGGGCGCCTCACATCCTTTCGGCCTCCCGCCGAGGTCAGGAAATCAAAGACAAACGGCCGATTGTCAAGTTTTACACCTTGACCTCCGCTTAAACCCCCGCGCCTCCCCTCCTTTATGTTCGCCGCCGCTTCGGCAATCGGGAGGAAATCGAGAGGTTAGCGGCGGTTCAGCCGTGATAAGAATCTTGGAATGGAGAAGTTCATGGAGGGGGAAAGGTTACCGAGAGTTTAAAGAGAGAGAGAGAGAGAGAGAGAGAGAGAGAGAGAGAGAGAGAGAGAGAGAGAGAGAGAGAGCAGTCAGTCATGGGGAGGATTAAATAAGAAGAAGAAAAAAAAAAGGGGGGGGGGAGGACTCAGCGCGGAGGAACTGCGCTGCGGTTTCAAAAGTGCACTGCAAGACAAAAAGACGTCTGTTTTGCTCGCTGGACTTGGCGTTCAAAGCCAGTTTAAAGGGGGAAGTCAGGCTATGAACTCATCTTCACCTTTCGAAAGCCTCACGCTAAAGCCGTTTCTCCTCAGAACGACACGCGGAGTCGTCGGACTCGGCCTCTTCCGTAAGCGCTCTGTAAGCACAGAGACGTTACAGAGTCGTAGTGAAAGATCCTCTCCATCAGGGTCAGACACATCCTTGGACACTCGGAGCACATCTGGTGACCTTTTCTGCGTCCTCCCACCGGTCCGTGTCTTTCCTGCTTTTTGTTGAGACTCAGCAGCCAGATCAGGAGCACGAGACGGTTTTTTTTTTTTGGGGGTGGGGGGGCAAATACAGGACATCCTCTCACTTCACTTTAATAGGGCGGTGTTTGATTACAGGAAGTGCTGTTTGGCTTTGATGTCCTTTTAAAAATAATAATAACTTTTAATATGAGGCCAGAGTCATTGATGGCGGTGCTCAATTTCCCTAATGGTTGCTTTGGTTTATTGAAATTCGATGGAGGAGTAAAACCACACACACACATAAACAGGCTTTATATGTATAAAACCCACGGCGAAATAAAAATGAGACTAAAATAAATAACATAATATTCTGGCTTTAGTTTTAAAAAAAAATTAAATACAATAAAATAGAAGCAACAATTGAAAGAATGATGAGGAATCACCATTTATGGTTTAACTTAATTAAAACACGTCTAAATATGCAAATGTGCTTCCAGTTAAAAGCAAATGTGATATTTTGAATATTTTTTTAAAGTGCAGTAGAGAGTGCTGTTATCGGAATTAGCTTCCATACCTGTAGCGACAGCAACTGTCACAACACAAAGAGTTAATATTTTTAATAACTCATAATAATGGACAAAATGAAAAAAATGAGAGTGGTGGACAGTTAATGACGTCACCAGATCAGCTGATTTTATAATCTTAAAAAAACTCAAACGGAAAACTGTATTAGTGGATATCAGGCATCTCCACTAGTGTCACAAATGTTTACAGCTGTGTGTTTTTCTCAGCTGAACAAATATGGAGCAAGATAACTGTCAAAAAGATGTGCCGCACACATCATTCCAACACATCTCACTCCATTAAGGCTCCTTTTACAAGCTAATATGGCTAATCCTCAGCAAGGTGGAAAAATCTTTCAACTTTTCACAACGGCTCCAACTAAAACAGTAATATGTGTGAAATTCAACACCAATTTGTCAGGTGTTCATTTTCTACACCCTCACAAATAAACTGTGGCGTTTATTCCTGTCCTCTCAGCCTAACAATGTCTGAATCACCTAGGAAGTTGTCAGGCGTCAGCGTGTGAGATCGCTCAGCTGCGAGTCCCCACTGATCGTTTCCAAAACACTACAAGACCTGGAAGAAAGCTTTGTGGAAGTGGCAGAACTGTCACAAAATGAAAATGTTTACTCCTCTCTCAGCGGAACTTGAGCTGATCAGGTGGATTGACGCAGCCTGGAGCAACATAGAAGTTCTACGGAGTAATTGTCAAAAAGACGTGTGCATGATTTCGCACGCATCTTTTTGGCAGTTATCTTACTCCATCGTTTAGTTGCTTACCCGCATGAAGGCCATTTTTTCTGTATTTGTGAGGACCCTTATTGGTAATGTAGACCCCCATGTCTCCTCTTCTTGTACTCGATTATGCTATCTTGGCTTCACTTTAAAAGTGATTTTTAAGCAAAATTAACAGAGGGCTCATGCCATAGAATTCAAAAGCAACAGGTTGAATATAAGGGGGAGCAGGAGGGCTTCACCAATTTGAAGAAATAAAGTTATAACTCTTCAAAATGTACAGTGAGTTAATGTTTCTGGCTCTTTATCCAAAACAACTTTCAGTTTCTGGCAGTTACTCAGTAATACTCTGTGTATTTAACGGTGCAATAACAGTTTAAAGTTTCAAAACAACAAACTTATGCCAAATCCCATCTGTGCAGACTTGATGCTAAAAAATAGGATAAAAAATGGCTGCAAATACAAAACAGTCATAATTTAGTCTTTTGAGGTATGCGTTACTAAGGCAGAAGATCCAGTTGTTCAAAGAACTAGGAAGGAACTGTTTGATGGGGATGTAATACGGCTGAAAGGCAGACCAGCAGTTGTTTATGTAGATGACTGGATCTGTTAGGACTTTCAGCGTGAAACTTCCGCCGTACAATTCCTATGTTTTTACGTTTCAAGAAAACTGCAATCGGTGCAACCCTAATTTAGCTTGGAGAGGCGATTCTGACTGCGGTCTGGCTACAGCAGCAGACAGCCCGACAGGCTGCCTTACTTGTTAAAGTACAGAGTAGAAATGCCGCTACTACAAAATTATCTACATTTTGCCCGAGTGTATACTTTAAAATGTTATAACGTCACAATTATTTTTTTTCTTCACTGCATTAACAATTGTTATGCTTTTCATTTTTTAAAATACTACATAATCATATGCAAATTTGTTTCAAATATTTGTAGGACACGCTAAAAATACTGGTGAGTGTTATATATTTACTCAAGGTTAGCATATAGTCAGAACCTCAGACCAGCCCAGGGTTAGCCAAAACAACGAAAGTCATTGGCTCCACTTTTACTGTCGCTACATGAGGTGACCATTCACCCTTAATCAGGCAAAGGCATTATGCGACATCTAACAAACTCACTCAAATGTTGCTAAAGCTGATTAATTCATACAGATGCTCCTTTTCAGTTTTAACCATTAGATACTCCAACAGACAGTTATAAACCATAGTTCTGCTTGTAATGCCAGCACATATGCTCTCTGGTGCTCCTTCTAGTGACCCCAGGACCAAATCATGTCCACATCAAGCAATTCTCTCTGAATTTATTCTTTTCTCCACAAAATAAAAAACTGCGGTAATTTCATATTTGTGCTAAAGCTTTACCAAATGTTTCAGAAAAGAACTTGGAGGAGAGCAAAAGTGGAAAAACAGGAACCCATTCATAACAGGTCATGCATTTTAGTACTTTATTTTTGAAGATATCAGTGCAAATGAACACCAAAAAATGAAAACATAAAAAAAATGAAATATCATTTCAGATCTTCACATGAAAAAGAAAACAAAAACAAAAAACCCATCATTTTATATATATATTTATATATATAGATATATTTGCTGCTACAAATGTATTTCTTAGATGCACAATGCAGATCTATGATTGTACGTCAATCCCCCAACTAGAGCCCCATGCTCATTCACAGAGCTTTTCGTTAACCAGTAACAGGAAAGAAAGAAAAAAATTAAAATCACAAAAATATTCAATCCACATTTCTTTTTCACACCTCCCCCATCCCTCCCTCCCTCCCCGGCATCCCTCCCCATCAGCTTGTTCAACAGTCTGCTGTTGTTAAGGGGCTGCTCAGAAAAGCCGACCTTTTTGCTCTTTGATTCAAGAAAAAAAAAAAAAAAAAAAAAAAAAAAAAAGAAGACCTATTTTAAGACTTGACATTTTCCCCCATCACCAGTAGGGATACACAGGTAGTTCCCATGCGTCTGCATGCAACAGGCAGCAGTGAGGAGAGTCAGACATTATTACACAACACAGCGCAGGATAGATTATCATTTACCACATAGAGACACATGCAAAGAACAAAACAACCAAAAAAGAAAAAAAGAAAAACAAAAAAGAAAAAAGATGGGCATAGTATCCTCTGCCTTCGTATGTACACTTGTACGCATATAATCAGTATTTACATTTCAGGGCATTAAAAACTAGGGCAATATCTTTTTCTTTTTTCTTTGTTTTTTTTAAACATTACAAAATAGTCATCTTCCATACTGAAAGTACTATTTACACAATTTATTTAACCATCGTGAAAACGTAGTAATAATTGAAGACGTATGTCAGAAGTATATGCATTAAAAAGACCACAAGACCAAATGAACAAAGCAGAGTGAACTCAACCGGAAAGATTACAGTACGATTGAAAAAGTAAAGAAGCTAGATACCAGGTACCCTTTAAGACAAAAGGAGTCTCGGTGATTAGAGGGCGGGTCGGGCGCGTGTATCCAGCTGCTCTGACAACAAACAGAGTACCTGTGGTCTTCTCTCCATCAACATGCAATTCTTTTCGACGGGTTATGAGTAAGAGAGATCACCACCGAAATAAAACATGTGATGCAGAGCACAACGGTTAAGAAATTATGACAAAGAAAAATCACAAATTACCAAATTCAGAAAAGATAACAATACTGATAGTATTTTTCCCCCCCATTTCATGCTGTTAAATTATACTATAATAAAATAAAATAAAATAAAAAGGACACAGAGGGCTCAGTTTCGATAGTGCACACTCCAGGTAGTCTTTTATATTGCATGAAAAGAAAAGCGCCATGTGCATCACACTCAAACTTCTTTGTGTGTGGATCACTCTCTCTCTCTTTTTTTTTTTTTAACCAGGATGGCAAGATAAGTCACTCAGACAAAGCAGCCTTTTTTTTTTCTTTTTTTTTTTTTTACTGTTGCTCCAGAAACCCGTTTACACAGCGTTGCTCAACTGTAAGCGCCACACGCTCTCATGTTGACCCATCTGCTCAGAACTGCACAATCTGCAAACACATTACCCTGAATTTGCACTGTCGAATCTCGCCCTTAAAGGTTCAGCACGAAAAAAAAAAAAAAAAAAAGACAGAAGGGGAAAAAGCAGAACACAGTGAGTGAATCTCCACTGATGAAGTCTTTTCCCCACAGCCCTGAATTCTGAGGAAAAGCAAGACAAAAGCATTCATAGTGGCACGACCTGGAACGGAGGGTACTGCAGTGTGGATCTATCGTGTGCGTCGTTTTAATTAGACCACTGTAACTGTCTGAGAACGACTTTATCTGAAATCCCATTCAAATTTAATAGGACTTTATATTTCTGACAGATGTTCTGATCGAGAAAATAAAAACTATCCACTGAGCTGAGCACTACAGGGTTGTTTTTTTTTGTTGAAATCATCAATTATAAATGTTGCCTGAAATTTATCGCATAAATGTTTGATGCGAGGCAACATCCAGAACGCAGGAAAAACCGATATGTGTACACTTTAGTGATAAATAAAATGTGTAACGCAAAAAATAATAAACGGGGACTTTACATTAATTAATGAGTGCAAAATATTGGTGGATGTGTAGGGGCTAAAAAAAAAAAAAAAGAAGACGTTTTTGGATCAGTTAGGCTAAGACGGACCACTTTTTTTTTCTTTATTTTTTTACCATTCCACTTTGAAGCTATTTAAAATTGAGACAGCAATACATTTTTTCAATCAAATCAAAAACAAAAAAAGTGAAAAAGTCTTTTTTTCCATCAAACCAATTTGGCAAGGTACACAAAAAATGAAAACAAGAAGGAGTCAATGGACTTGATTCCACTTTGTATGTTTTTGTAGTTGATACAACTGTTTACTGGGACGACTGGCTCAACCCCTGGCCCTCATGGCTGTGCTTGTCATTGTGGGTTGGTGATTGAGGGGTGGAGCTCAGGCTGCGTTCATAGGTGTGCATGTCATTGACTGGCTCCTCTTTGACTCTGACCACAGGTCGGGCTCCTTCTGCCTGGTCCGGCGCCTCTTTCCTCAGCTGGATGTTGCCCTTCTGCAACATGTAGTACAGGATCGGGTTGGAACGTGAAAGCCGCGGGGAGTCCGGGTTCGACTCGCAACCCTCGTCCATGCCATCGTTTTCCTGACTGCTCCATCGAATGGGGCTCTCAGGCTCCTGTTTGATTAAAGTAGGGGGCTCTCGTTTTTGCGTGGCAGGCCATGGAACCGGTTGGTGGATCCATGGAGTTGGGCGGATGGGGTTGTTGCCTTCAGGAGGGGTGGGCAGTGGCCTTAGATAATTTGGAAGCCCTGAGTTGAGGGAACCATGGGTGTGCCAGCTAGGCAGGTGGAGGAAGTTGTGATTTTGTGTATGCTGACTGAGAATGTTACCATTGGCTTTGCCAGTGGTCTGCAGGATAGAGGGACTTGGTCCCTGTCGCGGCTGCTGGGACAGTTCCTTCAGACAGTTGTCGGAGAGCAGCAGCTGTTTCAACACGTTGAAGCCGCGGCTCTCTCTGGTAAGGGTTTCACTCATAGGGCTTCTTGGTGGAAGCTCCTCCTCTTTTAGACTCCTCTGCTGCTCAGGGTCTGCCTGAACAGTAGACGAGGCAGACATGTTTGCGTTACCACTGTCCACTGCTCTTGGACAACTGATGCTGTTCAAGCTGTCTGTGTGTTCGGAGCAGAGCCGTCTCCTTTTAGGACTGGGGTTTGGATAGTCCCTATGCTCCTCTTTGACTTGTCTGGATTGTGGCTCCGGCTGCATTGTTGCAGCACTGGAGTAATAGGTAGCGGTCTGTTGTTTAAGCAGCTGGCTGAGGAGGCCATATTTCGCTATGACCTCTGCAGGCCTTGGTTCCGTCTTCAGGTCTTGCTGAGAATCGAAGAGCGGGCTATTCTTCCCGTAGGAACTCAGTCTCTTTTTGCCGCTCAAGTCCTCCGACTTAGTGAGGGATAAGCCTACATCCTCCGTAAGCTCTGATTTTATTTTGACATCCAAAGGGGACCCATTAGAGCTGTCACAGAGTATGGAGGCAGTAGGGCTCCTCTCGAAACAGCCGCCCTCCATTTCAGCACTCCCGTGTCCACTTCCACTGGGTCTGTCTTTGCGGCCGGCTGTAGCACCAGTTGAACCGGTGCCTAGAAGTAGCTGGAGCACAGTACGTCTCTCCAGAAGGTTCTCAATTTGTGAGGAAGGCGGGGAAGGTTCCTTACGACTGAAAGGTGTGCTACTGCCTGAAGCTCCATCGGACAGCGGGGTAGGGGTGGTCCTATTGACAGGAGTATTGAGTCTTTCCAACAGAGCATGGGGCCTGCTGTCATTGAGTTCCTGGCTCGCCCCTTTTCCAGAGGAGATAGGTGGGGGTGGGGAAGTCGTGCCACACTGCGCCAGATTTTGTAACAGTTTACTGGCACTGAAGGCAGGCTCTGACGCTTTGTCAGCAGGGAAGGTTTTAGACTTACACAAATCAAGTGGACTGGACTGGACATGGGGAGAGGGGTATGAATATGGGGACAGTGCAACACCTGTGTCACGACTAAGTGAGTAGACGGACTGGGACGGGCCCGCAGGCCTTTCAATTGGGCTCTTTGTTGGACCCTCTTCCCAAGAAACTGATCCCTTTTGTTGATTTCGTGACATGTTGGCCATAGTTATATCAAGGGGCGAGTCTTGTCTACCTGTGCTCTTATTAGCCATCTCATTATTTCTGCGCTCAAGAAGAAGTTGCATGAGTGTGACCTTGGGGTGGGATTTTAGGTCTGGGTTCATTTCAGGCTCTTTGTTCTTGGACACAGTTGATCTAGACGGCTCTGGCTTCCATTTGTTTAGTAAGGATTCGGTCAATTTGTCCAAGGAAGAAGTAGAAAAGGAGGAGGAAGATGACGATATTGGATATGAAACAGAAGAAACAGCCATAGAGGAAGGAGAAAAAGATGTAGTGGGAGGCTGGGTAGGAGCTTGAGGAGATATTGTTACTGGGGGTGAGGAGAATGCGGTGGTAGAAGAAAACATGGAGCTTGAGGAGGAGGAAGGGGGTGTACTTTTGGGCCCTGTGTCCTGTAAACTGCTGCGGCCTCTTATCGAGAGGTCAATGGGAGAACAACTGGAGTAGGAGCTCTCTGCATCACTGCTGTCCTTGGTGTTGCCCCTCTCATGGACAGAGCACTCGCTGTCTGATGTGACTGAAGAAGAGCCACTTGGTGGCAGAAGTCCACTGATGTCCTCCAGGTGCCCATTCTTGGTCAGTTGCTTCTGGTTGTTGTGGTTGTTCAGCAGCAGCAGGAGCAAGCTGCTGCACGTTTGGGGTGGGCGGGTTGGACGTGTGTCAAAGCTGCGCTTCTCCCTGGTAGGCAGGCTTGGAGCGTGTGGGGGAGTGGGTGGAGAGTTTTGGCTGTGGCCTCTCTGCAGCGAGGGGCTCTGAGGATTGGTAGCAGCAGTTCGAGGGAGTGTCGTTGTTATTGTGGCTGTCGTCATTCCGTTTTGAGTCGATAAGGAGCTTACTGTGTCTGAAGACCCCCCCACACTTGGTGGCCTTTTGTCCTGACCATGCTGCTGGTTTGCCATGGCGGCCAGTCTTTCACTGGCAGATCTTCCTGAGAGCTGAGCTTTGAGGGCATGCTCTCTGGAGTATTGCTGGAGGTGAGCTTCACTGGACAGCAGGAGGGCGAGTTGACTGCAAGCTACGCTGGGCTTGGGTGAGGGTGCGGGACTAGAACGGATTTTAACCATGTTGGCCACGGCCTTCAGACGTTCTGCACAGGACACAGAGTCGTTTGCTGCGGGAGCTGCAGGAGGCGTGGCACTGTGTGCTGACCTGGGGGACTCAGGAGGCCTGTCCTGACTGTGGCCCCGGCGGCTGTAAGGGGTGGTGTTGTGGTTCTGAAGTTTGCTCTTCCTCATGAGGCCTTTAAGGCGACTGGAGGCTGTGCCGTAAACAGGTAGTGGCTCTTTATCTGTAGCTGGTGCCTTGGATGGAGAAGAACACTCACCAGTGGGCTTATTAGAGTGCTGAGACATTGCTACACTCTGAAGCCTTGAGCTGAATGACTGAAGCAAAGACGCCAACAGGGTGCTCTCTCCAGCATGGGGAGATCCCTCCAGGGCACCATTTTGCAAGGTTCCCACTTGGCCATTCAGCTCTACTGAAGGTGAACTCATTCTCTGGTTCCCTGGATCATTCCATGCTCCAGAGCGCAGCAACCGGGCCTTCTTTAGGTGTTGCGAAGAACCTAGCTTGGGTCCATTAGTTCCAGCCTTGGGTACCATTGGGTCATGGTTTGGTAGTGGTAAAGGCCCACCCACTTTATTGCCCTGCTCCTGATTGCTGTTGGAAGCCTCGGATCTCCCACCTGCCGTGGCCCCAGGCCCGGCCACCACTGGATGCATCAGTAAACCTTCCAGATAAGTTAAAACAGCTGAATCCTTGTGTGTCTCAGGGCCAGGCTCCTCCCCATGAGTCATGTTCAATACTCAGATCCCTTCTTATAGCTCAGCAATGCTATTGGTAAATGATAGCTGTCCAAGTCATCTGGCTGGCAGTTGCACGCACTTTTAGAAACAAAAAAAAGAGGTTGTGATGTTGCAAAGAGTGAGTATAAAGGCTTAATTAAGGGTGCACTGGCTGTATGTGATCCCTCTCTGTGGTTGGCTTAGTGTGGTGAAACAGCCACCATGGCTGGAGGGAATCTGGTGCAGGCGAGCCTCCAAGGCATTGTTGTACGCCTTTAACTGCTACAGGATCCCACAAGGCCCACCTTCACGCTCACATGAGTGGCAGTGGCGAAGTCAGTGGGACTTTATCACAGAGATGTTGGCGTAATCCATCGTTGTTGATATCCAGCGTGTCTGTCCTTCAGCCTGGCTGTTGCTCTGTCAGTGGCGCCTTTATGCTTTGCAGATCTCACAGTGTGTCGCAGGGTGACCTATAGGAGTGAGGGAGAGGGAAAAAGAGGGAGGGAGAGGTGGTCGGGGGGAGGGAAAAGAGGAGAAAAATAAGAAATCGTGTGAGAAGCAAGGATTTGCAGTGCACTATATCACATTCATTTCCCCACCTTGTCTGCCATCTCTGTTACTTAGCAACATTTCAGACTGACTGCACACGGCTCCTTCTCCTCTCTGCACTCTTCCCTCACAGCCACCCAACAGATTAGGCTTGATTAGATCCGAATTGAAAATTCAAGCCCACTACCTTGAAAACATTCAGGTCTTGAGCAGCAAGCCTCTCCCGGCAGCGTCTTTCACAAGTGAAGGGCCTTGTGAGAGCTGTGCATAATTCTTTATGCAGGTTGTCATTTCAGCGGATTATCTCTCTCTACCACCTCCTGCCTTCTTATGCACTTGAGTTACATCTCACACAACGCAACCCACGGTCTCAGTGGAGCAAAAGCCAACCACCCACCCACGTACACACCAGCAAGCATTTAAGCGCTCAGGCTTAAACACACCAATAAGCTTTAGAATGAGGACCTACAACAAGGTTCACTTGGAAGATTTTATGTACCAGGACATTAAATTTGAGGTGAATTTAACATGGACATAATATTAGGTTAATTCAGGCTTGCCAAAGCACACACATGAAATCAAAAATCAAATGGAATACAGATTTATTCTAACAACTCTGGTTGTAGGAATTGAGAATGTGCTTAAATCTAAGAAAGAGTTAGTTTAGGCAGCTTGCTGTCTAACACAATCTAAAAGAAAAGACATCGACAATGGCTTTCATTATTTAGTAAGGTAACAAGATTTTTATTTATTGATATGAAATTCCATAGCATTTTTCGTCAAGTTGAAGATGAACGTATATTTTCATGTTGAGGCCTGAACCTAAAGGGGAGAACTTCAACCTTGGTTCTCTGCCTCGGTATTTAAGACTCGCATTGAAATAAATAAGGAAGCAGCTCTCGACTCCTTGCCAAGGTGGCCGACAACCCCCACTAATATTAGAGAGAGACAACTATGGGGGCACTGTGTGTTGAGTCAGAAAGTATACCAAAGATTTATAATTGCTGTGAGAGTAGCGCAATTTGCTAACTGTTAGCTGCTAAGGTTAGCATACGCTTCACTGCTTTCTACCAGTGTTAAGCTAGAGGGCTGTTTCTAAATGAGTTTGGATTACGACTAATCTCTGGTTCACAATCTAGAACAAGATAATTCTACTTTATTTCTTTAAAAAAAAAGAGCTTAAGATTGATGAAATCTTTATTTTCTCTTTCTAATAAAATAACACGCATTTGTAGCCTAATCCTTTTTTTTGCCATTAGGAACACTTCATACAGAAACAAGTAAAAAAAAAGAAAAAAGCTGCCAATCTGGAGGTTAAACAGTACAATGCTCTAGCAAAACTATAAAAAAAACAACAACCACAACAAAACAATTAATTCAAATAATAAAATAGAGAGAAAGAAATAAAAACTACAGGCTAAAATTCATGATAGCTTAAGATCAGACCTTCTTTTTTAATTTAGCAACATGTTTCAACACATATGGATCATTTACTGGGAGAAATCCTCTTCTCTGTAACACACAGGCCAAAATGATAATACAAAAAAAACTTGATTCAAGCCAAAAACTTAAAAAAAAAAATATTAAAGTGTATTTTTCTCCTTTTTCAGATGTCAGAATGCTGAAATATAAATTTACTTGCACACATAAGAGCATGCGTTTGTGAGCAGGGGTTCAGTGTCGGCTCATTTTCTAAGCTTCAGTTCAAATTCCTCTGTGACATCAGCACTAAGTGTGTTTAGCAGAGATAGAGAGACTCTGACTCTTGCCTGTTTTCAGAGTCTACCTGTGGTTCTGCGTTTCCAGATAAATGCGGTCCTTTAGCTTCTCATATCTGCTGTAAGAAGATCATGGCACCTGATCTTAGATTTGTCAAGCTACCTGCAGAACTTCTAGAAAAAGTTCCCTTTCGCAGAAAACGCCAAAATGACTGTCCACGATACACTGAGGAATCATGATTGGGATGCACCTTATGCAGAAGAACAGTCAGGTATGAGGCTAATTTTTTCGTGAACGAAGAACGTATTGGCACCTCAGCTAAGCCTGGAAAAGTTGTGTTAAAAAACTACAGGAGTCCTGAAAAACATTTTAGCCAAAATCCTTAGGCATAAATAAATCTGTTTGGTCCTGATACAAAGAGCCACGTTTGAAGAAAACATATCAGCACAAATACCGCATACTAGTTGTCAGAGAGTGTGGGGGAGGGCTAATGATCCAGACTAGGTTAACAGCTGCAAAACTTTGGTAACATTAAGTTATGAGTTCCTTGTAATGCTAAAGTATCTTAGAGTCAAATGTGAGGTCATAAGACAGCTTATATTTGTTTCATGTCAAGCCAGGACATGAAACAGGATCAGGACAGCAAATATAATCTGTAGCAAAACTGCTAAAGAAACATTTTATGAAAGAAAGAAAAAAAGAAATACGGCATTGCAATTGGACAGGACTGGTACTGAAGAGCAACTGAAAAAAGAAAAGCAGAATTTTGACATTAAACTTTTTTTCCACTGGCCCCAATTCTCTTCTTAAAATAATAATAAATGACTCTCAACAAACTTTAATACAGTTTAACAGGAATGTGGCCCAAAACCTTGAGAAATTCAGAAGATAACGCCATGCTATTAGTGGTAAAAGCAGTTTGACAAGTGTTTCAGACAGCTCAGCATTTTGACGTTGTTCTTAGAGGAATAGCGATATAATGGAAATATAACATCTAGCCTCTATATTTATCTTATCTGGTGAGGACCAGATGAATACATCATGACATGACACAGAAAACTTGAGCATTCAAACAGGGGTTATGTTTGAATGCTCAAGAGAGAGATATATAAAACATGCATAATGCATAATAACAAATGGGCCTAGAAAGCTTATGTATTAGGATACAAGAGCAAAAAACATGAAAGGACTTGACTAGCGTGAGGGACGTTCACTGGTAAAAACAAAACAGAAAAAAAAACAGGTAGAGAAACAAAGCAAGGATACGTCTATAAAACAAGTTGTACTCTGCTGTCAGGTGCGTGTGCGTTTGCACAGACATTACAGGTTGGCTCGGAAATTGGGCGGACTTGTCACAGCACACCATTGTCAGGAGGGCAGAGTCAGTAACACCGGGGTGCACGTCGTGCCAGTTGCCATGACAGTGTCAGCGGTGCTGCCCTGGGAGACCTCTGCTCTGAACCCTGTCAGCGTGGTTTCCGTGGATACAGGGTGCCTCCGACAGTCCGGGCTGCATCTCATAAAGGTTAATTAATACAGAGCTTCCACTTCGGCTCAGCAGCTGTCCTTGTCCTGTCCCGACGCTGTCCTCACCTTTTGCGTCCGCTAAGCAAGCCGGCATTGCAGGTCACATAGCAGGACAGCAGACCTTGTTTGTGAAGAAAGGCAACAGAAAACCTACTTAGCCCACAAGCTTGAACGTTTCACAGGGAGCCGAGGAAAGGTCAAAAGCCTAAATCAGCCTTCCCATCTCCGAGGTCAAGGTTCACAGGGTGCCACAGGATTAGGTGGTGACAGCAAGGGCAGCGAGGAGGCACAGTTACCGCCACCTTGAAAACGAACTGGGATTAAACACTAGAAATAAACTAATTATCTTAGTTTTAAATCTGAGTAGCAGGAGGGAAACAATCACGTCGACCTTTTTAATGTTTTCTCAAACTAAAAGTTCACACGCCGAGTTTCTTCAGGCTCGGACAGCAGTGAAAAGAACGAGTCCACCGAGAACGCTCCGTCACCATCGATTACAGTTGAAAGGCCATCTCTGAACTGCTGACCCAAATTTGGAAATGACAAAGAGCCGACCTGGTCACCCTGGGCCATCTGACGTCTGCCGTCATGCTAATCTTAGCTGCACTGGATTAAGACTATTTTCCCGCCGGTGGGTTTAACACTGTCCTGATGGAATACCGCTAATGCCCGGTTTGATCAGTGCAGTCAACATGTAAACATGTTTACGTTGGCAAGGGCTTGGCAAGATGACTAATATGCCAGGACTGGAACGCCTAGTGAGCAACAGGGTCAAATGGAAATGGAAAGGAATCACAGACACGCTCTCTCTGCTGCTGCCAGAGAATCTTGGAGTCGCGGTCCACCTTTTTTGCCCAAAGACATATTCTAGTGGATATTATACCACTGCAGTACAGATGTTCCTACACAACTCAACCCTTACATTTACCAATTACATTTATAAAGTTTTCCATTGGTCACTCAGTTTTTCTTTAAAAATTTTTTTTTGCTAATTTCCAAAGAGACAACTCAGGATTTTTAAGGTGAGGTTCTGTTAAGTTGTGATAAGCAGCTCATATCTCACCTGGAGACACCACAAACTTTGCATTAATCAAAAAAAGAGAGGCCAACCAAAGCCAACTTCTAACTAACTTAAAACAACTAGAGCCAAAAACTTTAGATTTATGTGAAACCAGCTTTAATTTTGTCACCATGCTTGCACCGGATGGCTCTTTAACAATAGGTTGATAGTTATTTAAATTAGAAATATAGGATTGAGGCGGTGAACCTCTGATGATCTTCCTGAACGAAGCAAATACTCGGAATGGACGTAGTAAAGTGTTTCGAGTAAGAGTAACTGATGTTTAAGTAGAAAACAGTGGAGATTCATGGTTTATTATTCGTAAATTAATTGTAGAAAATTCCCCTAATTGCACATTTATTTCATAAAGCACATTTTAAAAAGCTGAAATACCTCAGCGCAATGCTAATTGATACGCTACAGACTAGTGTTCACAACGTAGCTGATCTAAGGGCGCAATTAATTTCCCTCGGCGGTGATAGGCCGTTCCAAGAGTGGAAAAAAAAAACTGTAGCGCTACAATGGTTTACACCAGTGTTTCTCAACCCTGGTCCTCAGCGCCCCCCTGTCCTGCATGTCTTAGGTATTTCCCTTCTGCCACACACCTGAATTGTATCTCTGGGTGATTAACAGGCTTCTGCACCACTTGATGGTCATGCAATCATTTGAATCAGCTGTTCTGGAATAGAGGCACATCTAAAACATGCAGAGCAGGGGGGCATTGAGGACCAGGGTTGAGAAACACTGGTTTACACTGTAAATACTAATGTATATTAATGTATATTTGGAGTACAACCTTTTAAGAAAGGGGTTTATAAGTGTTTTAAGAGGGGATGTCTCAAATATTTGTGAATTTTAGCTACATGAGGGTAACTGTGGTCTGTGGCGCATTGATGATTTTAATGCTGGCAATTGACAAAATGTAATGTCTGTTTCTGGCTTCATAATTGGTGACTGTATGACAGGTTTATGGTGTTTTTATTCCTTCATGATGTAAAACACTTTGAACTGCTTTGTTGCTGAAGTGTGTTATACACATAAACTGGATTGATTGATTGATTATGTTTAGTTTGGTAATGAATAACCACTAAAAAGTGCCAAAAGGTCCCTAAACTATGTACTTTATTGATTTTCAAACGGCTTTACTCCCCATTAGATTGTGACTGACTGAAAATGTTTTACACATTCTGTACGCAGGTTCACATAGAAAGATAATTGGCAGTGCTCTGCCTCCTACCTCAGCTTCCTGTGTTAATAATCATGATTTTCAGCTTGAATAACCGCACAATGCGCGCTCGAGATCGGAGTCGTTTTCAGACAACAGGAGTCTGCGTCAGTCTCGGCCCGTCTTTGACCAGAGGTCTCACATACTTCAACTCATAACATTTCAATAAAACTTAATTTTACAAAACATAACAATCCCTCTCCGATTAATTTTCAGCCTAATTTCTACCCTTGTCAGTTAAGACAATTTGGCAACTGAGCATGTCAAAGCAGAAATATAATTTTTCTGATCAGGTATTCTTCTGTATTTTTGTTTCTTCAGACAAAAAAATAAAAATAAAAATAAATGGCAACCAAGAGACAACATTTTTACTCTGAATAAAAAACATAGGGGAACAAAAATCTCCACAGTGACGAATGTCTGCTAAACACCTGACCTTAATATAGGGGGAGCTGTCCTCTGTACCGAACCACTAAAGCACACGGCGCTCCACCTCTCCGCGCTGAGAATTTGTGATGTGTGCATTACTATTACATTATCTCCGCCGCTGTATACATTGCGAACGACCTTACACATCTGTTAACATGTCATCTCAATGGTGGTGGCGCCCAAAAAGCCTGACCTCCACCCTTCCTCCCCCCACAGCGGGACACCACGGCACAAGCGAGCAGCTCTACACTTTCTGTGGTGATTATCCATTATCCTTGACAATGTCAGCCAATGACAGAGCAGGCACCGTTCTAAAGTGATTTTTACCCCTACAGTCTGCCACGCACACACAAGGGGGTGGGGTGGAGGGTAGTGATGGGGAGGGTGCGGCTTCATCATCTCCTGGCTGGTTGATTCTTCATCTGTTTCCCTCTCCCTCTCTTTTCATTTCAGTCCTATGCTACTTAAGAGGCATCAGCAACAGGAAAGGTCACTGCACTCCAGCCAAAGAATAAGGTGCATGTTAGCAGCAGAGGGCCGGCGTGTATGTGTGTGCATATATTAGAGGTGTGACTCGATTAAAATTTTAACTGCAAAGGTCTTTAATTAATAATCACAATGACATTTTAATTGGAGACCACATATTGACAAGTTATTGAATAAAGAGACATGTCAGCGCAACAAAGATATTTTAATCTGATATTTAGGTTATTCAGTCATCAGATTGGTGCAAAGTGCTATTATTAATGCTGTTCAGCTTTTAGGTTTTTCAGGATCCCCATTCGTAGAACGTCTAATAAAAGAGAAAAACTTCTTAGAAATATGGACATCTCTGCTTGCTGCAACATGTTTAGCACCGAGATGCTATTTTAGGCTTGGAATAGCTGTGCAGAGAGGCCATCTCCTTTTAGCACAACTTGCACACAATAGTCTTTTCCAGCATTCCATCTGATCGTTTCTTGTAGCAGAAATGACCCGCAGCGGGCCAAGAGAAGCCGCTTTGTCGTCCATTGCTGTTGTTTGCTTGTGTGGCAGATTTATGGCTGCACCAGGAACACAAAGGTTCAGACTCCAGACTATTTTAAAATGGTTTAAAATGCCAAAATCTATGTAATCAAGTAATCAAAATTAACTCGATAATATTAGCTTGTTAGGTCTTTCATATTCTATAGACAGCATAAAGTTTCAACATTCTGCTCAATTAGCAGATTTACTAAAAACTATTACTAAAATTAGCAATTACTTTTTCCAGTCAATACGTCTCCTGTTGTTCAGATAAGATAATCAAAATATCAAATAAATGTAGGAACTATTAATACAAAAATATGCTAATAAATACGCTTTAAATTACATCTTCAGAAGTGGAACAAACTGCTGCTGTTCTGTTTTAGCAGAAATTAGATGATGTTCACATTTACTAAAGGTTAACATACGGTTAGAGTGTCATGGTGAAACTCATCCATGACATTCAGTGACACTTTTCGATGTGAGCAATATGACTCACCGCCCAGGGTGTCACTCTGAAAGGGGCAGCCAACAAAAAGAGATATAAAAATAGGTGTCTTCCCAGGGAATAGTGAGATTCTGATTAAATCCTAACGTGGAAGGATGTCAGATTTTTAAGATTGTGTTTGATCATCTTTCGGACTGGAGTCACACTCACCAGAGACTCTTTAAAAGTTTTGCCACCTTTCCTAGCCAATATAAGCATGACCACACCTGCTGCTAACACTCTTCTTTAATCACACAAGAACTTAGTTGCTAAATGACCTTCAATGTCAAGAGTGGTAATCCATTTAAAATGTATGAGAGCAAACAAAAGAATTAAGTGGGGGTTAGAGCCGAAGCAGCAGCAGACAAAGTCAAGGTCATTCATCCCGCCAAGACTCCTCCACTTGATGCAACAGCTGGTGTCCATGCAAAGCTCTGGGCGTTAATAAAAAGTGACAATGCTGCCTGAGCGGTGTGTCTTCCTAATGTCTGACACCAGCCTGGCAGATGTGTTCTCCCTGCATTTAAGGGGAGTCAAGGTTAAAGGAATTTAAAAAGGGGAGGCAATGCCTAAACACTATTATATCATGTAATCTGCAGCCTAGCACCGCTGCACACACTCAACAGGGTAGCTCCCTTACACATGCGGCGTGACCGCTATTTGTAAATTCAATATGGCCTGACATGATTAAATAAGGCAAAACATAAGCTGCCGGACCAAATGCGGCTGCTCCAAGACCTCCGCGAGCGCGTTGTGTATGCACGCGAGTGACGGGAAGGTGGAATTAGAAGCTCTTGTTCAACCTTGAGAAAAGGTAAACAAGAGAGCAACATGCCACCGAACAGCAGGGGAGCCGGAGCAAGTAAATGTTTCTGCAGATAAGTCAATTGGGACAAAACAACACCTGAAAGGGAATACGCTGAAACATGCATGCCCACACAATGAGAACTAGGGCGCTGTGACCCATTTCCTTTAGACACACTGACTAAACAAGATGCTTCACACACACACACACACACACACACACACACACACACACACACACACACACACACACACCCATGTGCGCACATTGAAACAGATGGATGTACAGCATCACAACGGAAATGTGATACATCAGAGCTGAGAAGTCGAGATAGCCTGGGCTATCTACTGAAAAAAGAAAAAAGAAAAAAAAAACCAACAGAATCCTTTGACGGGGTTTGATGACTAGTTTCTATCGTTTAAGACTTTGGCCTAAAAGAGGACCTGACTGCGAATGTTCTTGGCCTGAATCTGGCCTAGCATGAAAAGCGCGGGGGCGGATTTTAACCTCATCTGAACTCATCAGTACAAGGAGTTCTTGAGGTTGAGAGAAGGGAGAGCTTGAAGGAATTCATCCACGCTGATGAGTCATCTAACCGTTTGAGCGGCCAGCTGAGCGGCGGAGGATGGAGAGATGATATCACTGCGCTGTATCACAGACCTGGACACACTTTCACCGCGCTCTACATGCCTAAACAGGTCAGAGTAGATGGGCTTCCAAAGATGTTTGCGTCCATAGTAAATATTTGTGTGCCATTTGGAAGACCCACCCAAGGGCCATTTCCTGAGTGGTTGAGAATTAGTGCATCAATTAAACGCACACACGCACGCACACACGCACGCACGCACGCACGCACACACACACACACGCACGCACACACACACATACACGCACACACACACATTCCCTCCTAATGAGCCGTGGCTGCCATCAGTCCACACCTGATCCATTTCTACCAGGGCTCTGAGGTAATCTTATGCTTGCATCGCAAGTCTGAAATGGCGCTCATTTCCCTCCCAAAACAACATGCATTTTCCATCTGTAAACACGGGCCTGCAAATAGGAACAGCTGATTGCCCCGTGGCCAGCATGCTAAAAGGCAGAGTTGGGCCCTTGAAACTGACTGCAGTGGTGATGTCTGAGGGAAATGGGCCACTTTGCAATTGAGATCAAATGTCCCACTGTCAGGCTGCCCTGAAAGCTGGATAAAACCAGCTAAAAAACCTTGGCCTTTAATGAATCATTTCCATAATATCCCTGGCATGGCTCCTAAGGAGGCCATTGCTGTGAGTCAGCAAGATGTCTGGCTTTATTGGGTTAAAGAGAGTGCTGCTCTTTTCTTTTTACTGAGGGTAACTCGGGATGGTTTGGGAGTGTTATAGCCGAGCTGCGCTGGATGTCTAAGTGATGGAAAGAGAGGACGACGTATCTCTGCTATCATTTTGCCTTTCATAATGCTCTCATTGACCTACTTTCTGGTTTAAATCATCCTAATGCTTGCTTTGGGTGGGATTGGAGTATTATATTACAGGGCACCATGATATGTGAGGGAATATTCCATTAGAATCATCAAAAACACAGTGGCTGTACCTTCCCGCCTGTCATCTAGAACACAGCCTGCTTCAAAGTTAAACAATTAAATGGATCTTTTGGAACAATTATGCACTTTTGACCCAATAAAGCACATGACAACTGTGTTTTAACTTTTTAATGGAGAGTCTCTTTCAAGCAGCACTGCTCTATTTAACAGAACTTAGTTCATGCCAATAACCAGGAGACCTGGTGCCTGTTCTGGTGCTCAAACAGAGGAAGGTTCTGCTCCAGACGTCATTATCTCCACAGTGTCATCATCTAACTCAGTCACCATAACTTTTAAATTAAGTTTGCACCGTGAATCTGTAAACTGCATTGTGTGGGGATATGCTGATCTCTACTCTGATGTTTTTCTACAGGTACGAAGTTACAGATGTAGTTTCTCCAGGCCATTTACTTGGACCATTCAACTTGTCTCGGTTCATAAGCATGGAAAGTGAACTCCTTTGCAGTATTATTATTGCCGTTTTCTTCAAATCATCACCAATGCAGACCAAAACATGAGACAAACCAAAGCCATGTCAGGTGGACTGGAATCTATATATGAAAGAGTAAATTGATAATAGTAAACAAGTAGTGATGATCATAGTCCCTGTCTAATTTTTAACTCTTGATACCTTTTGGTGGCTGCAGCTTGTGACTCGGTCTGCTCCAGTGTGGCGTGTCACTACAATTTCCAAGACTATTTTCTGAAAAAGAAAAAAAAAAGAAATTTGTTCAATCTTTATGCATTCTCAGCATGTAAAATTTATTACAGTTCATGGACTTTTTTTTTTTAAAGGAGTTTGTTTTCCCTGAATGTTGGCATGTTTAGAGAAAAAGAACTGTCAAGTCAGCTGATCACAAGAGCAGAGATAAGGAAGAGTGTAGATATTAGCTTCTGTATGCTAAGACAGTTTCCGCTGTGTATTTAAGGTGTATTTAGTATATTAACTATTACAATAGGCAGTTATAAGTGTTAGAGGGGGTCTCAAGCATTTGCAGATTATAGCTACGCACAGGTGGCCGTGGTCCCTAAACCCCATGAAAACTTGATATCTACTTTACTTAAATGACATAGATTGGTATCAAGCATAGAATTAAAACAACTTTAAATTAAGAGTCATTTTATTCAACCAGTTTCGTTTCATTTACAAGTATACCAAAAGTCAGAATTCAACTTTCTCTTTTACCAAAATGCGCACTAATTTTGGAAGCAGAATTTAGTTTCCCAACAGGGCCAGTATGATAGTATTGGAGACCAGTTATGTACCCTAACAAATGAAAGATTATACAAATTAGTCAATACAGGCTTTATTTAGCTAAAAATGTGCACATTTCATCAACACAAGTAAAGCTACAGTGTTGCACTTAGCAACATGGTAAGTAAGGGACTGATGCTCCATCATATTCATCACTTTCAAAAAATACTTATATTTTTTAAATCAACTGTCCCAGATTTTCACTCTTCCACCACCACTAGATTTTCATTAGGTTATAAATAAAAGATTTGCTGGTAAAATGAGTTGACACGGCCATCATTAGAGCTACCATCCATTTCCCACTAACACCAGGCAGAATAACAATGAACATAGACTTATATACATATTGACTGAACGTTGCACAGGGCGGTTTTGTAATGAGACTTTCAAGAATCAACAACTCAAGCCTGTTGCATCCTGTGAGTAAAGTTAGGATCACAGAACCAGCAAGTGACAGCAGAGTTGTAGGTCGTATTAGAGAACTGAAGGTTCTGCAGGTCGTGGAAACGGCTTCGTGACCTGCTGCTCCAGCAGCTCAGAGGCACAGCAACGGTAGATTCAACTTCAGCCCGGAAATTCAAACAAGGGATCCACATCAAATGCATTGCAAACCATCCAGATCACTATCAGAACCCCAACATAAAGTGTCTTGAAAGTACAACTGGTTAGATACGCTGATAGCATTGACCCAGGGTTCAGAGAACCGACTGAACTGAGATAACCTAACAGGCTCTTGCTCAAGATAGCCTGATAGGTCACACTACTTTGGTTTTCCGCATACAGGATGAAGTAATAATTTAGCCGTAATTCACAACAAACATCATCATGTCGCTATTCAAACTACATGGTTTCAAGAGGAGAAAGATTGGAAAAAAGCAGAATCTTTGCAGTTTTTTTAAAGGGTGTAAACATGACTCTTAAGTTGCAGCTGGATATTCTAAGATCAAAATATTTATTAATCTGGGAATGTCTAATTAGCAATGTTGGACATCTAAAGGGCTAACCACTCAAATTATAATCCTCCTGAAATATAACTGAATTTATAGCCTACTACAAGTTGTGATTGAAGTAAACATGCATTTTTACTCTTTAATAAAAAAAAAACCCTAACTACAAAGATATGCATGTTTAATTGGAAATATTATCAAATCACAATCCTATTAAAAAGTATGTTTTTCTCTGTATGGATTTTAGCTATGCAGTGCATGCGTGACTGTCTAATACTTAGTGTTTTTCCACTGTGAGCATGTCTTCACTAATTATGCTGAACTAATAAATGCACCTGGGCACTGTCAAAAATCATATGGACCCAACCTGTTATACCACCTCAACATAAAAGATCGGTGTGTTTTCACATTAAAACTCGAATAAACAAAAGAATAAATTATTGCTGGTATTTGCATATTTGCCACTGATGCACTGCAGGCTGCAGTGAATTCACACATTACGTTCAGTACCTACATATAACAAGGAGCACAAACATGTGAGCTACAATATGAAGGCCAGGGATTCATGTTGGTTTTCCTAATAACAGAACTTTCCTCAGATAACTAGCCCAGTATGCCATTTCCGACTGAACCTCTGAAGTTGGATTTGGTTATTTGTGAGAATAAAAATTGTTTCAGTTTTAGAGCGTCCATGTAAAAAAAAAAAAAAAAAAAAGAAGAAGCAAGTCATCTTTCCATCGGCCAAGTCAGAGTTTACCTTCATATCTCCAGTTTTAACTTAAAGGAAACTGAAATATTCTTCTAAACATCATAGTTTCACATAAACTACTATTCAACTTTTTGGATCCAAAATAAAAATAAAAAATTTGAATTAAATTAAATTAAATTAAAAAAATGCTTATATTGAACCTAAAGAGAAGTTAAATGTTGTAACTCATATCATTCAATAATATGATCCTGGCAAATGATGATTAATAGACAGTTTGAACTTCCTCCTTGTCTTTCTGATCTCTGGTCCTGCTCTGCATTCATGAAGCCTCATTTTCAACTCCTCAGGATTTGGGGTCATAGTTCAAGTATCATTTGGAGAAGCTACTCAGCTGCTCCCAATTAAATAAAATCAATATCTTGTTGGTACTGTTACTCAATATAAAACAACAGTCCGAAAGTAAAATAAAAGGTAGTAGTGAAAATCCTTCCAAAAAGGGATTTTGCTGCATATTCATATACAATGATTGGACCCAAACTCCTGACTGAATCAAAGGTACATACACAACAGGGAAGGAACTGACCGCACCCACGGTACTTTGTAACTAAACTAGTGTAACCTTTAAGAATTTTATCACAATAATAAATTGTGTTGACCGATGTACTTCATGGCAACAGAATTGCTATTAAAATCATCGTCATTGAAGACATCGACAAATCACAGCAGCCCTAACTGGGCATGTGAACAAAGTGATTAGCCTATCATCATACACTGGACTAATCCCATCCCCATTTTAAAGTTGAATACAGTGAACACAGTTCTCTTTCCACTACAGATCTTGCAGTAAAAGCATCAAAGATCAGTCTCTTAAAAGGCGGTGTGAACTGTGAAAGTGTTTCTGCCAGATTTGCACCAAGATATCAGCTGCTGACTGCAATCAGACAAATTTCAACCTGATCAAAAGCTGAAACATCTGTTAATTTTCTGATCAGTGAAGGCACCATGCTAAATGCTACAAGGTCACGCTGACAACACTCTGGTGTGAATGCGGTTGCTGAGGGGCGGGAAAAAAAAGGACCAACTTGCGGCTTCATTTATTCCATGTAAGCACACACTCAGCACTAACATTGTTAGACACAGTCTTTGTCATTGGAGTAGCATTATACATAAACTAAATGTCAAACAAACATCTCTTAAACTGCCCCACAGATGGAACAGTCGGAGGTTCAAGCTCGGAGAGGAAATTCAGTCGTGTTTTAATAATCCGTCCATGCTGTGGGGAAGGAATCAAGAGTTGGTGGACTTCTACATGTCCAGATCAGAATATCTATGAGGAGCTCGTCTGTCAATCAATTTAGCGTCAAAGAAATATTTTAGAAAGAACACAGGGCTACAGTTTGAGATCGTCAGCGTACACTGTTGCCTTCAGGCACAACACACTGAGTATTAGGTTATTCTCTCTCTACACACATCTGTTCAAACTCCAGCACTTCCCAAAAATAAACAGAAGCCTTTAAATTTGGCCATGTAGACATCCTGGCAACTCATCCCTGGTCAGGTTGGACACAGTTTGCTATATGTGAAGAATAAATGCCTACACAGATTGCAGGTGGTGGGCTGAGATGTGTGTGTCTTTGTAAGTCCGCGGAGTTAAGATAGAATTTTCGGAAAAGCAGTTTATTGAATTACTTGATTATTAAAAGGAATTATTCCACAGAATACTGAATTAAAAATGTTAAATGGCTACAGTCCTAGTGCAGATATATCTGTTGTCCTTATAGAGAAGTACAAATTGCGGTATACCTCAAATGTCTTCCGTCCAATAACAGCTATTCTGTTATAGCTGCATGCATGTACGGTAACTGAGGATTATGAGACCGACTGTAGGTGTGAGTGTGCGTGTTTGTTTCCTTTATCCCTGTGATGGATCGTTGACCTGTTGAGGGCGTACCTTGCCTCTCACCACAGGACAGCTAGGATAGGCTCCCCTGCCTCTGTGACCCTGAACAATGCAAAATGGGTACGAGAAAAATGACTGCATGAAAATGAAGAAGAAACTGTCCTCTGTGACATAGCTGCTTTAGTTAAAGGTGAGAAAAGTAGAAGTGCTGATGAACACGGGCACACAAGTAAGTGGCTGTCCCTTCTGCTCGTCATTACTCACAGTACGTCTGGTTTTCCATCTAAGCAGACATTAATTGTCATTAACTGCCTTCACCTGGCAGCCCAGGTGCAATCAGTCCCCAACTGAGTAGGAAGAATGAAAACTGGCAGAGCTCTGGAGTAAAAACTCCTTTGCTTTTCGGCGTGTTTTGGTGGACACCATGAACTTGGTTCAAGGGTCGACGAAACTGATCAGGTTGCATTTTCCGTAACCAAGAGAAACCCACTAATTGTCTGAGATGCAGACGAGCATGGGGCCAAGGATTACAGGAAATGAGTCTTCCCTCTCTCGGTCAGCCACTGACCATTAAATCAGACAGAGACAGATGGACGAGGGCAGCACCCAACTTCCACAGTCATTTTGCCGTAATGAAGAAGATCAAGAAGACAGGGAGAACTCTATCAGATGGTAAACGGGGGGAAAAAGTGCTCAGGAGAGAATCAGAACAAGCTACACCAAAGGCAGATGCTAACACACCTTTTGTGCTGCAGGTTGGGAGGTGAATGCGGACACACATCACGCTCCCGTACCTTGTCATCCTTAGCCATGGAGGCTGATACAGGTAAAATGCAGTAATCAATTTGCTCTGCTGGCAGAAGCGCTCCTTGAGAATACTAATGAGGCATCCCACCACCCTCTGCTGCCCCCATTCCCCCTTCTCGTTCACCTTTCTCATGACTTGACACCCCCTTCTCCAAGTGCCCCAGACCTGACCAAATGCTAAAGGAGGGCGGACTGTCTTCTGCACAGATAACTGCTGCCACTAATCAAGCCTACGTGCAGTGGGGCGTGGGATTAAAAGAGCTTGCACAGCTTGACTCAGGCACTGAATGGCGTTTGGCTCTCGCACACACGCACACAAGCTGGCGCGGGCGAACGCACTCGCACAAGATCTAAATGAAAACCCAACGGGGAAGGCGGCACCGTCTTGTCCTAGAAAACGCGCATGTACACAGGAGCCGTGGACGAGCAAACAGCACAACAAGGTCAACTTAAAAGCTGCTGTTAGGTGAACATTCTCGGGCTACAAAAGGAACACAAGCACAAACACACTCGCGCGCAAGGAGATTAGATCTAAATTTACTCCGCCAGTCAGAATGGGACTCGGTGGTGAGCCACCCATCTCTATAGCTCTGAACACGTCACGCAGGGGAGCTGCAGTGTTGCGAGCATCTAAAGAGGGAAACAGGAACAAACTTGACTGGGAGTTGACGGGGTCTTAATTCCCGTTCGGGTTTCATTTGGAGAGATGGCTCACGAGGTGTGTTTTGTGTGCGGGTGAGGAGGGGGCCTCTGCTACATATCAAACACACTGTAGAAGCTGAAACAAAACTTCCTTAATGCTATTTTTATTTTTATGAACACACAGAGACTCTGTTTTTGAGTCAGTGCAAAGTTTCTGTTAGTAGAAGACGTGGGCCAGGTCCAGGTATCGTGGCATACCAACATCAGACGGTTACAGTTTCAACATATTTTCCGTCCCAAGTTGAGTTTATGCGTGTAGCACATTTCAGCGACAAGAAAGTTCAAAATGCTTTACATCATAAAAACATCATACAGTCATCGATTATGAAACAAGCAATAAACATTACAATATGTAAAATGCCATCATCAAAATTACTGTGCAAGTGCACATCAAATATGTTGATCAATGTTCCACTTGCTATTAATCAAAGGCAACTCTAAACAGGTGGGTTAAGTGTCTCTGAAGGTTCAGAGACTGAGTCCTTCACCACACCCAGATTTCGGGGCTGATCCCTAGTTTCTAACAGTAAAGTTAAAACTGATGTGGCACATTTCCTGCCTTATAATGAGCTCTCTGAGAAAACATTTCGGTGACCAGAGGTATTTAAATATTTCTGAGCACATAAATCAGTGATGGTGAGGAAAATACAGGAGCTCCATCTTTCTCCATCACAGGTTATGTCGTTTGGGAAATTAGGAGCTTCAAGTCTGTTGATAGCTTGACTGATTAACCAGCTAATATTGTATTGTTTCACGTGTGTTACTTTATATACTGCAAAACCATTTAAAAGTTTAATAATTTGCACTTAAAAACTACTTCTAAATGTAGAGGTTTGTTCTTTCAGTCAATGGTAGGAGCACAGCAAACAAATACATAAATAATCTGAATAGCAGGTTCTTAAAGTACTTCCATTTCAAAATGTCATTTTCCAGAGTCAAGATTTTTTTCTATAACATAATGAAGTAAAAAAATGCCATAGTTGGCATTATTACATACTTTTTTCATTATATGATGAAACAAAGTGATTGTGGTGGCTTATCATTCGCCAGTGTGAGAAAGGGCCATTTCACTATTCTTTGGCATCTTGACAAACTTGGATCAGTTAAAAGTCTACACTAAAAATTATCAAAAACTTGATGAGATTATACAAGATTAAATTCAGATCCTTTACATCTCACTTTGTGATTTATTTTCTAATATTTTCTCATAAAAAATGATGATTTTACATCTAAAGAAAACCTTGTTTAGCCCGTTTACACTGAAGCCTCAAAATCTCCATTAACTCTTTCAGGTGTGAAAGGGTTGTGTTTGTTTTAAAACCCATCAGTAAAAGGATTTAAAAAGCCAAAAATGTCCTTTTTCATTTGAGAGTGAAAAAAATACCAAAATGATTAATCAATTAGAAAAGAAATCTAATTTGTGGTGTGGCAACCCAAAACTAAAGGTGCTCAGTGGAAAAAAAAACAAACATTTTATATTTCCAGACATCCTGACTTTTCCGCTTCCCATGTCGGAATGAGAATAGGCAGTCTGGAAAGTCAAACTTTTTCACAATGCTAACTTAATTTTTTCTGTGTTTCCAGACTTGGAAAACTGTTAAATAAGGGGGTGTAGGAATCCCACAAATACTCAAGTAATTCAGGTAATCGAATCTATGCTTGACCAGGTGTTTCCATCCTTTTCTACTTAAAAACCCCTAAAAGCATATGCTTTCCCTTAGAACAAGAGGACACAGACATACTTGTGCACATCCTGTTTCCACCATCTACAGTCAATCTGTTTATTATAAACCAGAAACCCTTCCAAGGAAATATCCTTTCTACAAAAAAGCTAGAGAGTCACTTTGGTTTTAAGTAATTCTGTCCAGAGATGAGCAGTCAGGATGTGTGCAGCACCAACTTTAAAGGCTTTTGTTTATTCTCAGACTTTCTCTGACTTCACCTAAATTTCAGGGCACTGAGCTCCTCCTTGATATTCTAGGTTGTAAAGGATCCAATCAGAGATTTTCCGGGATTCCCAGAAGGACTTTATGTAATCGAGTGATTTGAGGAATCACGGAAGAAAAGGTCGAAACGGAAGAAATAAATGTTAGAATCGTAATTATCCATTTTGAGTTTTAAAATGTGCCATTATTAGTAATAACGTGTGAAATTTTCTCATCCCTTAAGAATCCTATGATGGCCGAACCTTCTGCATACATACAGAAATACTCGTACTCACCCGCAGCAGCAGGAAACAACGCCACCCAATGCATCAGCAGGGATATTTCATTATGTACATAACGAGTACCATTAATCGCTCTTAACAAGAGGACACAACCTCACCTTGGCAGTCTCAAACGCGCAGCAGGAAGAAGGTGGTGATGATGGTAAGGGAAGGGGGTGAAGGGGAGAGAAGGGAGAGCGGGGGCATGGAAATATCTATAGTGCTGAAAGGAATTAAAATTCACCACACTCAAGGACCTGCTGCCTCCTTTTGACCGAGCACATCGCGGCCCGTGGGCGTGTGGAGGCGAGCCAGCAGTCACACAGAAGCTGCTCGTCTGAAAGGCGCATAAAAGAAGTAGAGAAGAAGAGAGGAGGCGCAGAGGAAGAGGAGGAGAAGGGAAGAAATAAACATGAGAAGAGAGAAGAGCGCGGTGGGGGGAATGCCGCAGTGGGGGCTCGTGCCCTTGACACACTGACTTGGGTTCACTTGAGGGAGGGAGAGGCATGGGGGGTATTGTCATGTGGCATTTGTCATTTAAATGTCTGATCCTTCTCATGTCTACCTAACCACCTTCATTCCAAAAATTTTTGCCCACCTTTACTTGACCTTATCCCTTCCCTGACCTGGAGGCATCAACCAATCGTTCCCTCTGCTCCCCCGCCTTTCTGCAGTACCAGTACCCCATCCGCCCCTCCAACCCCCATGGACTCCTCTCTCTCTCTCCATCTCCCTCCCTCCATCCATACCCCTACCCCACCCCCCCAGCGGCTGTGCAGCAAGGTCAGGCGGGTCACCGTGTCCTCATCTGTAATCCGCTGCCATTCGTCAGCAGCCCTGGCCCGGGCTGGAGGAGTGGGGGGAGAGGCAGCCGCTCCGACGAGGGGAGAATGCCCAATTAGGCAGCTGTCACACACACACGCACACACACACAGCTTGGTACAGCAGAGCAGGAGAGAAGGAGGGAAGCTGCAGAATCAGCCCACTGTCCACAGACGTGGAAGGGGTGGGGGGTGTGAGGTGGGAGAAGGGGGTGTGTACAGGAATCCTTTCAGCTGTGAGGGTGTGTGTATGTTTCTGGTGTGTATTTGGAGCAGTTGGACAGGGTCAGCTACAGTGTGGACATGTATGACTGCTATGTGTGAGCTATGAGAACAGGGACTTCTGAGGTTACAGCAGTCATATAAAAGGTCCGGGCCACACCGCTCTGATCCCAAAGCAGAACAGCGTTCTGCTTTCGTCAAAGATCTGCTATTTTCTGAGAGAATCGTGGACACAGACACAAAACTTCCCCATCCTAACGTCCAACAATCCCTTTTTTTATGTATAGACACACACTAACAGCAGGTATCAAATGGGTGACAAATATTCCATAATTGGACCATTCATCACCGGCAAACACATCTGTTTTGAGTAATGGGAAGAGTAATCAGCAAAAATGATACAGAGGCGAATCCACGCCAGGCAGCAGGAAGATTTATACCTGAGCAATTCAGGACTCAAGCCTGTACGCATTGATTGTTTAGTCTAAATGCCTTTGCGTTTAATCAAAGGGAAGAGTCGAAATGGTGGCATGCCAGCTGGGTGATGCATGGGCCTGGCACAACTAACCGTTAACCATGTAATCTTACGCAACTCTGAGAAACGTGATGGTGTCAGCAAAAGTCATCACCGTTGCTTTTGTGAGGAATGGCTGGATGAAAGGACCAAGGCTTTCCATCATGACTCATTGGGAGTTTATATGCTTATAATAATGTTAATTAGCACAAGGCACGGGCTGATTAATGATGTTGCGGTTTAAAAAAAAAAAGTTATGGTTACAAAATCACTGACAGCTTTATAATCATCCCATCATCCTGAGGTTTAAAGTTCTGTTAATGAGATCAGCGTGATGGGAGTCAGTATGGATCGTAGAGTAAGACACAGCTGCCCCTCCTCCACATGTTGCTGCACATTGCCGTCTCGCTGACTATTATTACATAATTATTTTGGTTATTTTCTGGATTGGCTGCCTTGGAACTGCCAGCCACTATATGGAGAAATTATTTGTTTTCTGTGAATAATTTAGAGAACAACCCAAACCGCTGAACCGCTAATAGACAGGGTTCCACTGTATAATAGTAAGAATAAATACATTATTTCATTTTATCAAAGATTATCAGACAATTAAAAAAAAAAGAGAGTAGCAGTATTTAATAATCCTTTACCCAAATCATGGCAGTTTTATTTACAGTTAGGAGATTCTTTAGAGAAAAAAAAAGTGGGAATCTATTTTCCCTCCTACTTAACAGTACCTCTAAATGTCAAAGTTCAACAGGGTTCACTGGAGCTTCAAATCCAGCTTTGAGTGGTCAGTGTTCAAAAGGATTGCGTCACCGGAGTTAGGGACACTTATCCAGCAAATCCCGTCTGAGTAGAAAGTACACTTCATGGGGACTTAGGCTAGATGTCACCCAGGCTAGACACACATGCTCCTCTACCCCATTTTCCCCCGGCGACTGCTCCGAGTAGAACCCGCGTCCCTGTCCGACATCGAACCCACACACCGTCACTAAGTTTGTTAGGACTGTGGAAGAAGAATACAGCTTTCATCACGCTGCAGCTAGAAACCCATCACTTTATCGCTTCGAAGGTACACCTATCCAGTCCTGTAGTCCAGTCTTGTTTATACAACAATCACCTATCAAAGTAAAGTCAAGATCTTAATTTTCATCAGACATTACACTCCCTTCACTTTGAGAGAAACGTAAACAAACGGTTATGCTGAAAAAGTAATTATGTGTAGAAAAAAAAACCTCTGTAATGCCACTGTTATACGAGTGCAGACATGGATGGCTCCAGTGGGCAACTTGTGCTGAGGTGGCTTAATTAGCAGTCTTGGTTTTTTTTTGGCCATTTTGCAGAACTATTTTAGAAGGTGGCTTTGAGATTCAAATGCATCGCAGTTTTTCCGAGAATATAGTGGAAAGGTTTTGTGGGGCCAGGTGTACTTTCAAATTAGCCAGGTCCTCACAGTAAAGCATTTCTCTGCTACCAGCTCCTTATTTTAAAGAGAAAGGATGCGTCAAAACACATCAAAATCTGTTTCAGGTATTAATTTAGTACTTTGAGACACATACAGTAAATTTAGATATGAGAAAAGTCCTCATGGTCAAAAAGTACAGTTTATTAATTTTTTTAAATACATAAAACAACACCAGGTGGATATCTGATTCTAATTCCAACAATACCAACATCTGTTTGTAGTCTAGTCTGTATGATTTTGCCAGTCAAAGGGGGTTGTACAGACATGGTTTATGTGACTGATTTTCAAAAATGAGTATAATTTAATTTTCACAGATTGTAGATGATCGTCTTTCTGTTCTTCACATTAAAAGAGACTGGTGTAGTTCCTGGCCTGTCCAAGTCATGTGACCTGTTCTGTGAAGAGCAGGCCGTAGAAGGCTGCAGAAAGCACTATTTATTAAGTTTTACAACATGCAGATCGAAGTAGGGATGCACTGAAACGAAGCTGATATCGAAATCAGACACCAGTATTGCTATTTTTGCCAGAATTTTATATATTTCTCTAACCTTTTGACATGTGAAAAACAACCACAATGCTAACTTTGCCAATTTTAATCCTTGATATGTCATTTAAACGTCCCACAATCCAGCGCAAAATCAGGATGACTGTCACATAATCAAAGCTCTCCAGAAACACAAATGGAGAGGCAGAAATCAATATCAGTTGTTAAAATTGGACAAGTTTTATTCATTCGACCGATACAGATATGCTTAAAAAAAAAGACCAACATCGGCTGATGCCGATGTTAATGCTGATATTGTGAATCCCTTTTTTCTTTTTTCAAAAACTGCATCTAAAGCCACATTACTACATGGTTCGTCCCAAATTAATACATTATCAGTAAGAGCTAAACGGGGGTTTGTTCAAGACTGGAGGTCCGTATGTCAAGTTAGATAAATGATTAGAATCTCATGATAAAACAATGTTTCAGGAGATGGATGGTCAGAAGAGCAGTGTTGTGTTCAAGACCACCTAACCCGAGACCAAGTCAAGACCGAGGGAAGTCGAGACCGAGTCAAGACCAAGACCAGCGCGCCCCGCGCTACATGACACAATATGTAAAATATGATCGAAATTGCTTCTCAAAATGATCTGAAAGATCCATATTCCCATAAAAACACCTAGATATTAAATGCTTAATAATTTTACCAATATTAAATATTCCATCTCTGTGCTACAACGTGTGATGGTCTCTGCCATCACTAAAACGATAACGCCCTGGGCATTTGCCCATATTGTTCATGTAAGAAACAATCACTGTCTGCACCATTAAACATAGCAATTGAGGTAATGCCCTGACGGTAAATAACGTTCAACTATGAACACTGACCAAGGAGCAACAAGCAAGAAGTAACCAAACAGAAGGCGCTCACCTTGACTGTTTTCACCCTCTCTCCCGGTACATGAAGGCAGGTAGTCTGACACCATGGCAGACATTACAGCTGCCACTATGAACAAAAACAATCAAAGAGCAATGTGCATTCTGTGCGTGCTCTTTCGTTCTTGAGTTTTAGTTATTTGTTAATTTAAATATCAACGTACATAATTAAATAAAATAATGATGCAGTGTACACAGAGTATTACAAGAACAAAGAATGGGTGCTCTGTCAAGTCAGATCGTCATATGCTTAGCACGAACTCACGGTGTTCTGTCAGATCAGCATACGTTGTCAGATAGTCATGCGCTTAGCTCAGACATGCATACGCTGTCATTACCATATAATTTTATTTAATCAGCAACATAGAATCGTGACGTAGATCATCATACACTTTGTTATTAACAGTTATATGGCATCCTGACTTAGCGGTTAAGTGGGTTATTGAGTTTTACACGGGCGTGTGTTATAGTTGACTGCAGCTGTAGCTAGACCCTGCTTTAAATACACTTTGAAACCACGTCAACGCATGTATAGCTATCTAGTTATCATATTATGTCATATTATAAACTAATAAAATTTAATGACTTATTTTTGTCATCACTTGTTGCGTATGCTGAACTGACAACTCCTCTGACGGTCGGACTTCTCAATGCGCATGCACAGGCATGGTACTCACTGCATGTATGCTATTCTGACAGCATATGGTAATCTGATAGAACGACGGCTCTCAGTGAGTGACACTCCAGTGCTATCTAATAAGTAAAGAGCCGTGGAGAAGAATCGACTGTTTCTGAATGTCACATCACTATATTGCAGACTTTTGGACACAGCGTTGTCCCATATATGCGACAAGTCAGTCAACACCTCCGCACAATAATTCAGGCATTGAGTGACTTTTTTTCATCACAAATGCTTGCGTCTCTATACAGCTAGCTTTGCTAACATCATGTCAACGGAGCTTACCTTCTTTGAGCTAATTTTCTAAGTGACGAAAAATGTTAAGACGTAGTCCCCACCGCCTGTGAAAGCGAAGCGATGTTGGGTTAGCTGTGGCCATCGGATTTCTTATGATTTATGCAGCGCTATTATATTACTGACGATTAGACAGACATTTTCTGCCACTGAGAGAAAACTACTACGCATGTCCTGGAGAGCCGCGTGTGAGTGAAAGGTGGGGAGGGGGAGTAACAGAAACACGTAATTGCTTGGATTTTAATCGGTGCGTTTTGCATCCACTGAAAACAAAGATGTTAACAAATAAACTGGACAGTATGCTGTACGTTTAGTGACATTTTCACAGTTGCGGTCTCGACTGGTCTTGAAATAAAATGCAGAGTCCTCAGCGCCCGAGACAAGACCGAGACCAAATGCGGTCGAGTCCGAGACCATCAAAAAATGGTCTCGAGACCAAGACCAATATCGAGTACCACAACACTGCAGAAGAGTTACGCTTTTTTAACCAGGATATCCCCAAAGTGGAACCGCAAAACAAGGGTCCGTTGGGGACAGAATATCTGCTGCTGTCAAGATGGAGAAGTGTCTGGATTAGTGAGGGAAGCAAATCCTCCACAATCATCACACTAATGTAGATCATGTAGTATTGCTGCACAGTAGTGTTTTAACTTCCTTCTTGCACATGGAGTTTAGCTTTGTGTTGACAAATGCCGAATCTCAAATAAAGGAACTGTGTCAATCCATTTTCTATAACTGCTTTCCTTGTAAAGTTGTAGAGATGAAGATACGGTTTCTGACACACAAAAAAAAATCCTGAAACAAGCATCTGTACTTACAACTTTATGAAGAATTCAGCGTATTGTTAGCCAGCTTTTACACACTTTTATCGCCTTTTGAAGTCTACAAAGGGACAGAAATCAACTGAATCTCCAAACTTCTCAAAAGCTAAAACGGTCCTGAACTTTGAACTACGAATCAATATAATAATACTATGACGCCAAGTTAAACACAAGGTGCTATTAGGTTCAATACAGTCACAGCAAAATCCCTATTAAGCCCCACAGCCTCACGACAAGTCCCCCCTGGGTATACTTAAGTAATTTCTGTCAGGCTATATCACTGCACGGCTCCACCCATCTCCGCAATTGTTATTATAATGACTCAGTGCTTTTTCGGCCAGTTCTCGCTCCGTTCTCCCTGCTCTGAAAGTACCTAAAGTGCTCCCAAACTCTAAAGATTGTAATCTGGGATGTCATATTGATGCATAGCCTGAAGCGGCTCCATTAGTGGCCTGGAAGACTGACTTTGTGGACTCCAACAATGATTCCGCCTGTACTTTTTTCCATCTACAAGGAAATTTAGATGATGGTATGGCTATTTGTTCAACTCCGAAAAAAACAAAACAACAGAAAAAAACAATGTCTTGTTTATGTCCATCCTCCCCGCAAAATAATTATTATTCTCTGCATCCACATTGAGTTTCTCGTCCACTACCTGTGTGCTAGTGTAAAACAACAAACTAAGTAGTTCTTCTGGTTGCCTGCTGTGAATGATTAAAGTTGCTGTGCTACAAGAGGATGACGTACAGTCACGGCCAAAAAGAAGAAAAAAAGGCTCTGTAGGACACTTGCAGGTCTAACGGTGTTCCTGCCGATGGAAAGTAAGACATAAAAAAAAAAAAAAAGACTTTTACAGTTCAGTTCACTGGCACAAACACGGACTGCAACGCAGGTCCTCAGGCTGTAGGCCAACCCTGATGTGTACAGCTGTGTGCTGCTGTTAGACAAGACATTGCTGTTTCCCAGTGTAAGCTGATACCAGACTGACCAATAAAAACACACGACCAGATTGTGAACAAGAAAGAGGAGGGGCTTCAGTACTATCCTATAAATCCTCTTTTCTACTGATGTTTTGGTCATTTGACACAAAGCCCAACTCTGTACCTTCAATACTTTTACAACAGTTTGCACATTGAACTGTTTCCATATTTTAAAAAGCTACCATGTTTCTCTATTTGTTGGCAAAACCAAAAATGACGTGTTTGTCGTACCGTATGAATGTAATCATTTTAAAGGTGGCAGGTAGACCATCCTAATTGTGGTAAAGGGTAAAAGAGGAGGGAAAAAGGAACAAAGGGCTAGAGATGAACCGACATGAAAATTAGTATGCACCTTTTATTAAAAAAATACTTTACATATTTGTTGAAAGTGTCACTATGATGTGACAGTACTGTAGGAGACAGTCTGTGGAAAAATAAAGTGAGCTCCTCTGCCAAGAGGAGGGTCTTAGCGCTGTTATTCAATCTCATGTGCAAGCTGCTCGCTCCCACTCTACGTCTCCCCCTGGTGGTCTCTGCTGCACTATAGTGTATTCCCGACAACACAGGCTAAAGCTAGTTTTCCTTTAACAGTAAGTTGTTTTTCTGCCATTAGTAGCGAGTACATGAGGTTGACTGACAGCACTAAGACCCTCCTCTTGGCTCTGAGCATTTCTTCTGACGGCATTTCCTCAGATGGCAATACTAGCTAAGGGAAGAAGTGGAGATCGATCATTTCAGTTTACCTGTCTCATGCTGTCACAACATGGAGACAGTTTTATCAAATATGTTTTATCAAGTGGCATACTGCTGCTTTAAACCACAGCTGATGTCTGCTGCAGGATTGATAACTGTTTACAAGACATACTGCATACGGGCATACTGTCCTCCTGACTGTTTACATACAAGGAATTGGCAAAATTCTGATCACATATTGGCTTTCTGACTATTCCTTTTCCCAGTAAAACAACTGCTGCTTAAATAAGGTGCCAAAGGGTGGGGAGCGGCGTGGGCGAAGGGATAAAACCAGAAAATGAGAGTCGGTCCAAGACTTGAGTCAAAGCTTTTAAAGATGAGCTTCATCTCTCTATTAATGTCTACTCCAATTTCAATTTTTTTCTAGTCAGTATTATTGTGTGACAATTCAAAACAAAAGTACAATACAATCCATTTTGAACAAACAATGATCCAAAATGCCAAAGTGGAACTGCTGGTTCTCTGTGGTTCGGAAACCTGTACTCAGCACTTCTGAGCTGCACCGTTTTCTGTAATGGAAAATGGCCTGGGTGGATAAAGCTTTGTGGGTCAGACATAATTAAGATGCCGAGTAATTGCGCCAACATGTTTATATTCACATTACAGGAGCCGAGCTGCCACTGGAAAACGGCGTGCCTTAAAGTAAGAGCAACAGTTAAAAACATTAAACACCTGGAATATGCAACCAAAGCCCTACTTTCCCCTCTGAAAACACCTGCTGCTGTGTGCATTTGGGCTGTGCAGCAGAGTGCGCTCTCTGCAGCCAAAGCCTGATGGCAAATTCCACTGGGTCGAAACCTCACCTAACAGCTGAAACAAACGCTTTCTACAAGATCGCTGTTCCTTTAAGTTTTGGACCTTTTCTTCTCTTCTCTCCCACCCTCTCTAGAGGTTTTATCACTGTGACTTTCCTCCTCCATCTATTCGTTCACCCTTTACGTCTCACAAAAGGGTTGGCTGGATGTGTGGCAGGCAACTACAAAGCAGCTAGCCAAGCATCTCTTGGCTTGGTGCACAGTGAATAAGACACTCTCATTACTGCCCTTAAAAAGCTCTTGGCCTGACGAAACCCATCGCGGACACCAGACAGATACGGGAGTGTCACAGGAACAACCGAAGGAGTTAAAGGCGACTTTCACCCCAACAACTCAATTGGCATTCGAATGTGTGTGTGTGTGTGTGTGTGTGTGTGTGTGTGTGTGTGTGTGTGTGTGTATGTGGCTGATGGCTTCTGCACCCCCGCCACCACCACCCCTCCCTTCCCGTTCCCCTTTCCTGTTCCTCTTTAATGTCACAGGACTGGCTCATATGACCTTGAGCGACAGCGTTGGCACGGCAAGAGCGAGAGTTGCCTCGCCTGCAGGCGCCCTTGAACTGGATCTGCAAGACAAAAAAATAAAGAGCGTGGGGAAAAAACCCTCTCTCACAGGCTGATAGACATCTCTTCTCTCCCCCTAGCCCAATCGCCTTACCCCTTTCCCACCTATCCCTCCCTTCTTTCTCAACGACTCTGTGATCCAATCTGTGCCACTCGTTATCTGCTCTCCCCGGTGGAGAGGGATTTATCGGGATGCTGTATCTTTAACCTCCCTATCGGTCCGAGATAGAAACAGAATTTCAAAATGTCTGACTGGAGCGTGTGGATTTATTTTTAACCTCCTACTCCCTTATGCGCAAGCTCGGTGCCATTTCGGGGAAGGGGATTCAGGAGGGGGCCAGGAAGGGGCTGCTTTAGGGAATACACCTGTGCGATGAGAAGGCCCTTCACAAACGTAGGTGTTGTTTGCCGTTTGGAGAAATTCCAGACCGTTTTCCTGCTGCCTGTGCTCCGAGCCACTGGCACACGGTGACCCGCCGCAGCTTCCAAACAAACACCCCGACCTCTGCCCTGGGGATGAGCACGGTGCTGGGCAGCCAATCAAAAGGCTCCCGCTCAGAGAAGGGGCGGCGACTCGGGAGAGTTTGTTTTGACAGGTTGATGGTGATCTGCTGGGTTCCTCTGAAGACCTCGGATTTTCTAAAGTAAACACTGTAGTCCATAGTCCAAAGTCTCTGACTCCACTCTGCACTATCAAAGTCAGCTTTCTGCCTGAGAGAGGAGCGCAATTCAGCGTGAAAGCACAAAGAGGGGTTTTATTGGCAGGCAAACACTAAGGCACCCTCCCTGGAACTGAGACGCAGGCAACCAAAGTTCAACTAATACAGTCAATATTTGCACTGCCCTGCTCCAAGCAATATGCTCAAAAATAAGCCTGAAAATTCAGACATTGTTAAAGATGTGTGCACATCCCTTTGTTCTTTTTACATGATGTCCAAGGATAGTAGTCTGAAAATATTACATTCAATAACTGTTCAATTTTAGTACCAGCTACTTTATTTTAGTAATAAATCATACTAAAACTCTTATTAGCCATGTTCATTGCAAAGTACTATAAAGTTGATATGTTGTATTATTGATGAATATAACAAACTGTTAGAAAATGTGGGGTTACAGTTTTTGTGTTGGAGGGAGTATTTATGTTTATATCTAGCTTTTAGCTGCCAATGCTAATATGTTAGCACTAATGCTAACATGCTAACAAACATTTAACAATGAGGCAGTTGTCGTTGATCAATGGTAGTATTAGATGTGGTTGTTAGGGGAAAGATCTACATAAAAGATTAACCAATTAGCAAGAGTTTGGAATCGGCTAAAGACTCGATTAAAAAAAAAAAGCATCTGCGATAATTGCTGCCACCATTTTCTGTCAACAGTGCCTACGCAGATTAAACAAAAGTATATACTTTGATGGGCTTTGTGTGATGACATTCAGGATCCTATACATTAATGCACAAGTTAGGATAATATTGAAAATCCTATTATTTTCTCTTAAATTTAAAATGATTCCCTCTGTCAAAGAAAGTGAAGGCCGTTCTCTCTTTCATGAGTCAAGTATAGCCAATAATCATCTTTTAAAGAAAATGAGGAATGAGGAAATTCCTCCTTACAGAACCAGAAATCAGTATCGGCCAAGAAAGTCAGATTGGTGCATCTTGAGTTTTTATCCCTCATTTGGAACTGAATTCATTGCTTTTTCGTTTTAACAATTTGATTGATAGCTTGATTAAGTGCATTTTAAAAACTGCTTGTAGCTGTTAAACCCACATAATTTCTACTCTGAAATATTAAACTCTATATCGTACCCGCATTCTAACCTTAGATATGTTTATAAGCAGAAAATCATCATAATTAACAGAAATAAAGGCTTAATAACTTAATTTTACGTGGAATTAATCTATATTTGTTTCACTTAGTTTAACAAATTTATTGAATATGTATCAATTTTAGTCTAGTAAAAAAATAAAAAAAATTCAGTGGGCAAGAACAGCAGTCACAACAAGATTAAATGAGTTAAGTTTGTTATTTCTGTATGATTTATAGACGCGGTTTGAAGAATTAATGATTGCGTGTAAAATTTAATTAAGTTCATGCGGATTAAAATCTCTGAATGTAGCCAAAATATAATCCTTGCCTCAAATCCAGGTTAAACACAGATTTAACATTGAATCATGATGAAATCCCGTCTACCTGTAGCCTCAGCAGTAAAGCCAGGTATATCGCCGAGTCGGCAGCGAGAGATCATATTATCAATTTCTGTGTAAACGCCAAAATATGATACGTTAAGGTTATCTTACACCTGCCGATGCCTCGTATGAAACATGTTTTCCAGATTTTACTCCGGTGGAATCGTTCGGCGGAAAGCTGTGAAGTGGCAGGTAAAGAAGAGTCTTAAATCACTGCACTTTTAATATTGACTGCGCAGGCGGCGCCGCTCGCTCCTTTGTACCCTTTGTGTCTCAGACAGACAAAGCGGGATAAACACTGGGTTTGATCTCCTCCTCACAAATAATTGCACTAGCTGTTATATTGAGCTAAGACCTTTAGAACTGAAAATCGCAGGCTTATTCAGGCGTCGGGGTCTACTTATGGAGCAATGCAATTTTCAGGCAGCAGAGCTCACTCATATTTCACTATGTGGAACAAATCTGCCTGTAATGAATCTCTCAGGACACTGTGGTGCTTCCACAAACGACTCTGTGTTGTGTGTTTTTCTTCTTCTTTTTTTTCCTTTTGGCTCTTCTGGAAGGGAAGAGCTCTACAGTAGGCCCTTTTTAATATTTTAGCACATCTCCCTGATATGAAAAGTAGATCCCCGGCCTTTGATGGGAGCAAACACGCTCGCGCCAATTAAGTGTTTGTGCCGTTTCTGCTTTTTTTTTCTCTTTTTTTTCTATATTAGTCTCAGCTGATGCTAATCGCATTGGTTTCGCTCTGTTTAAAAACAGCCTTATTAGCCGAGGTGTCGCGCTAACAAACAAGGCATGATATCCTGAGGTGAGGCTAAACGTGGCGGGGGGATCGGATTAGTGGCGAGAGTCCGTGTTGGTCCGCATGTCCCGCTCTCCTCTGGGCCCGCAGTGCCGGCGGGCAGCAGACCTGTCGAATGTTATTCTTAGCCCCAGAACTTCATGTCTCTGCACCAGAGCCCCTTAACGCTAATTGCGGAGACTGCTCGTGTCGATCAACGGCGGCCTCCTGGGGGGGAAGTGCACGCGTGCCGTGGCCTGTCTCTCGTTTGCGTGCTCGAAGGTGAGGCGAGTCTGGCTGGAAACCGGTCAGGACCAGAACTCAGCCGCTCCAGCCAGTTTTGTGGTTTCGTCAAGATTTTTTATTCTTTTTTTTTTTTTTTCTTCCTTTCTTACTTTCCTGTCTGTGTGATGGGGAGCCACCACTGTGCCTTGAGCAGATGGTTTCCAGCAGGTTTGCTTATGACATGTGACAACAATACATTTTCCAAAGGTCTGGATTAAAGACAATCAGAATGTTGGTCAAGAAGGAAGTTAGAATTGAAATGGTGTATTTGGTAGAACAATTTGCATGCATCCTTTTAATAGGACAACTCTCATCAAAACCCATTGATCATAGTTTATTGAATATGACTGCATATTTGGACTAAAACTAAACATTTTGGACACGTTCATAAACAAAGAAGTGTTTTAGTCAACATTGACAAGCAAAATAAGGAGTTAGAGCTTCAAATTTAAATATCCCAACTATATATCCTCTTTATTCGAAGAGCTACACAGTGTGTGCACTAGTAATGGTTTTATTGTTGATGCAGTAAAATTAATTACTTTTTTTTAAATGGTACAAATAAAACTCCTACCTTATCTACCTCTGAGATGTTCTGTCAGCGCTCTGCCTTTGTTTTACAAGCAACTGAGTCACAGAGGTACAGCTGCTTTACGAGGGTGTACTAGTTCGGCTAGAAAAGGACGATTCTGGAACACTGACATGTTTCTTTGTCGGCAAGCTGAACGTCGACTCAGGTGATCTCAAAAACGCATCTTGTCGTCAGTGGCACAGCCTGTAAAGATGCTGCGGAAACATCTGCTAACAAGCTGAACATTTAATGGGACTGTTGTTAAAGATGTGCGTCGTTTTCATCAGCCGTTACATTAAAATATGGTCATGTGTATTCCTCTTTAACACTGTTCTGCCAAGTCAGGGGTTTTTAGTTCTCAAGCAAACAAAAATAAGTTAGGATAATATTACTAAAAACTATGACAACAACAACAAAATAAATTGTCTTTGTGCTACTAGAGCTGTTTTTCTGTTGTAGAAAAAAACTGGGAACAAAACTGTGCTATTCTTCTTTCAGCCTACTGACAGGCAGTGTGTAGCAACAGGTGAGGCGGGGACGGCTTCGTTCACAGCACTCCACTCACTCCGACACTTTAACAACATAATGGAAATGGTCCCACATATCGAATCCTGACTGTTGATCTCAATAATAATTTTCCGTTTTAAGGAAAATAAAGTCTGACTTGCGCCAATTTTCAACTCGCATCCCAGGCCCTGACACAGATAACATAAAAAAGGGGTCATTACAGCTGAATAAGCAAATATATATATGGCTCACTTGTAAACCGCAGTTGAACTTGTTCCAGTAAATAAACTGACCTGAATAAAGCCAGGCAAATCTGGGAGAAAGCCGGATATATTTAGAAAAAAAGAAAAACAGCCACCGGTGTGACAAAGAAGTGAGAAATGTGAAAAGAATCTTTACTTAAAACCATGTGTGGCTTGGGGTTTGAGCTTGTCGGGTCTGACTGCAGTAATCAAACGCTATTACTGGAGACTGAGCGAGGGGAGGGAGGACCTTAAAGGAGGTGGCAGTGCTTTAGAGACTCTGCTCCACTGTAAGGCTTATACTATGAAGGGTTTTTTTTTTTTTTTTGAAGTGAAGTGCGAGGCTGCAGAGAGAGGAGAGACCTCGGTGCTCAGCTTGGGGCGTATAATCTATGGTTCATTTGCAGCTTTTCTCCCCCGGTATGACAAGCCGTTTACAAGACGTAGCCTCTGCCGCTGACCCAGTTCTGAGTGGCTGCGTCTCGCGACAAGGCCCTGCCTCCCCATCAGGCCCCGCTCCTCGTCTAACTGACGATAACACCGCCACCCTCTGCCTCCGTGAACTGTGGGAAAAAAAAATAGGTCGCCCTGACCCACTTTTCTTCTTGCTTTCTTTTTTTTTTCTCTCTCCCTCCTTTATCCCCTCCCTAAGATCGTGTGAGGAGCTCTGCAGAGCGTGATCGAGGGAGACAGTAAAAATGGGGGGAGGGAGGGAGGGTGGTGGTGGTGGGGTGTAAAAGAAGAAAAGAAGTTTTAAAAAAAGATAAGACGGACACATGAACTGCTCTGTGATTGATCCCTGCATTCTGCCTCTGGATTAAAGGAACCCATATTAGCTGACCTGGTGTATTTTTGGCAGGAGCCCCTCCCACGCCTTGAAACAACAGCCGATCCTGAGGGGTTAGCATCATCTGCAGAGTCCATCTCCAGGTTTCCATCTCTCATCCTCTACATGGTCATTATCTCGTGTCTCACTCGAGACGTCTAAATGAGATCCTTTGCTTTTTTAAAACACAAGCGCACACACACACACGTCATTTAACACCAGCTAAGGTATGACGTGTCATCCAAGTTGAAAAATTACGAGCCTCTCCTGGCTAAGAGAGGTGTTCCAGGGCTAAGTGAGCCATGAGCTGCCCTAATGCTTGGTAGCACGACACTGGCCCTCTTTAAATTCCTCCATGACGGTCAGGACAGCACATGATATATCTGAGATCACACACACGGTGCTCTCATGCAACCACTTCCTTATCCGAGCCGCGCTCTCTCATTCACCTCTTATTTTTTTCTCGCCCTCAGCCCCCGGTCTGTTCACCACATCGCGCCCCTCTCTCACAACCGCGTTGACTCTTTCATTCATTCAGGATGGAGAGTTTGTTCCGCCGGGGGCCCGTCTGGATTTCTCGCCGCCTCCGACGATCGTGCAAAACGCCTAATCAACGCGCACCTTCCACTGCTAATTTAAATATTAATTCACCTGCCAAAAACCATCGCTCATCACTCAACGGTGCCTGGCTGTTGCTAAGCAACCTTTGTTTAGTTCCACTCAAGAGCTATATTTGTAGGACTCGGAGTGACATTTAATTATTACCTTTTGAGAACCTTTATAGACTAATTCAGCAATTCTTCTTGAGTTTTGGAAGCTTTTTTTTTTATGTGTCACAGTTGCTCCCAGGCACTGGTTGCTCTGTATTACACAGAGTCACACATCTCTCTCTTCTGTAAGCAACACCTCCCTTGTGCCAGCAACATGCAGGTGTTGTCGGAGGAATACAAGGTTTTTCGTCTGCTTTTTCAGCCAATAATTTGAAATTTCTACCAGTGCTGCTATAGATTTAACCAAATACACTGTAGTTTTCTCCACAGTAGCACAGTAAAACGAGTGTGTCAGACAAATAAGGGGAAACCCCATGTTTCCTCTCTGTGTCATGTCTTAACATGTAGTATAACATACAACTGTGACAACCAAGATGACGGCTTATCAGCTAAAATAGTGCTAAGGGCTTGTAAACTTTGGTGTAAAGTGTATGTGCCTGGAAAATACATAATAACCACCCTCAATGCAAGTTTCACAAATGTTGAGCAACTGCATCCAGTGGTGGCCACGGAAAATTTTCGGTGTCCCCTCTCTCTTTCTATGAAATATCCTGTATTGCTAGCTCGAGTGTGTACGTCAATCGCAACAGTTATTTGCCAGGCCCATGGCCTTCTGCCACAGAGAGTGGCATGAAGACCCATTAGTAGAAGCAAGCCTGGGAAAAGCTGGCGAATCCGACGGCTGCAATCTGGGAGCAGAGTCACCAAATGACTGTGGTGAACACAACAATACATGTATCTGCACCTAAACCATCCTGTGCTGCTTTCAAAACAAATTTAGCTCTGCCTTCTCTCAATGCTAAATAGAAATAACCAGTTAGAGCCAGGAGCAGGGTCTAAGCGCTGTCAATCATGCCTGTGTGTGTGTTTCTCACTGCCTGGCACATTTAATTAAAATCATCCATGCCAGATTTTCCACACATTAGCCTAATATTGACAAAGTTGTATGCACATTTGTAATAGAAACACAGCTAGTGAAGATAACTACAAGGTATAAATTAGGTCTTACTGACTTCCACTGTGAAACAAAACCCCAAAATTTGCTAACATGTCTATGAACAGATCATGCAACTGGAGGCACAAACTTCAGGCCACATCATGCTCAGCTATACTCCAGTTCAGACTACCGTGGTATTACCAATGATCCATGAAGATACATGAGAAATAGACAAAGATTTCAATTCACCACTCAAACATTTTTTTTTTAAAATCATCAACTTGAGCAGAGTCTTCCATCCAACAGATTTGCACATCAACCTTTCAGTTGTTGATTTTGGCACACACTTCCCAAACAGTCAGTGTCGCTGGTGAGAAAAATTACACTACTCCATTACAGGAATGGCCGCAGAAGCACAGTCCTACAACACCAACAAAACCCCTGTTTTCATCTGAACAGCTTGAATTTGACCAAAACAAGTGCAAAACAAAAAAAAGGGAAAGAATAACAAATCTAGATGTTACTTAAAAGCTGCACAAATCAGTTAACCTTCACATCCATGGTTGATGCATTCTGAAAAATATTTGTTTGGTCCTCACATTTTCTGTGGCTGACAATAACATGAAACAGCTGTTAATACTCTCACTGGTGTTGTGTCTTTTCTTTTACATGCATTTGTGCAGCAAAATCAATATTAGAACAATATCTGGTGTTTTAGCAGCAGTACTTGTCGTATAAAAACAGTGAGATCTCTTCTGTTGTTTTTCTGTTAAAGCAGAGTTTTTCCATCTGCTCCAGATGGTTATTTTCCCCATCAGGCTTTCATACTGACCCATGCCTACTCAGCAAATGTTTTACAAGTTTGTTACATTGATCTAATTAAAAGGAGACATTCCTTAAACATTAGAGTGCCGCATGCTAGCGCCTCCCCATCAAACAGATGCCACCATCTCTGTGTGTTCTTGTGGTTCCTGCTTAGCGTTAGCCACAGTTTGACACGTTTAAAAAGCAGACGAGGGTTGACCTGCCTCTAAACTCTCACCATCTCCATGCTAAGCCCGCTGCGTGCTAACGGTGACCCGGCGCTCTCAGACATGCTGGTGCCTTGGAGACAGCCATGAAGTCCTCTGCTACACTTTCCCATGTTGCCGTGTAAGCGCTGAAACTGCTTTATTTTCTACTTTGTGTTTTAAAGCAACTAATCTGGACAGAGGAAGAACAAAGCAACTATTGGATGGAGGAGAATGAAAGTCCTACTTTTTTTTTATTATTCTGCGGGGGTTGGCAGTGATAGTTCCAGTTAAGGGGGCGGATGTAGGTCAAGCCCTGCCTCTTCGTAAGTACCAAGGTCAATGCTGAATGGAAGGGAAGGAGGCTTAGACACAAAGAGGCCCTGGATAAAGCACATTTGTCTGGCTCCTGTGCCAATGTTCGACTTGTAAACACGGTTATACAAGCACCTAACTCCTCTATGATAACCTTTGGTGTGATCTCAGTGCAACAAAACAGAATCACACGTATTACACGAGCTTCTTGAAGCTTCCACCGTTAGCAGCTGAAAAGGACATGTGGGTTAGTAATGTGTCAAGTGTCTTATTGGTCGTAGGGCACTTACACAAGAGGAGCACCTCTGGCTGGTCGAGTCTGAAAATAATCAACCAGTTTATACTGGCTACTGGTTGTTTCTACTGTATCTGTATGGCTCATAGTTTAACTGAACAGACAGCAACTGGTTTACTGGTTTTTGATCTCACAACCTGCTGCCGCACACAGAGTAGAGGTCTAAAGCCCGTTCTGTAGTGCGTCAACAAAGCTGAACATCCAGCTGGTCGAAACAAGAAAGGAGCAGGATAAAAAAGTCTAAATTCTTTGAGGTTGTTTAAAACAGGGGTCCCTAAACTTTTTCATGCCATGGGACCAGAAAAAGCACTAACTACTGCCTGGAGACCCTCTTTGCAAACTAGCAGTACTACAAAATATACAAAGAGCAAACTTTTAGAATGTTTTTAATCATTTTTATACTCAATTATTGCATTCATTTAGCATGTTGCCTCAAACCTTTTGATTTTAGTTGACCATGCTATGCTAGCGTAAGGAGAAAAGTAGTTTGGTAAATCTGACTGGCAGCCAGTCAGAAAGCATGTCCAATAGCATTTCAATTAAATTATTTTAACATATATTTTATAAGGACTGACATGTAGATGAGCTTTTATGATAAATAAAAAAATATCAATATTTTCTGACTGTATTGGATTTTTTTTTTCTCTCATCTTCCTTCAAGTTTTCAGAGGACCGCTGAGAAACACTGGTTTAAATTTTAACTACATGACTTAAGTGTGTTATTACTCTAAATTTACAAACTAAAATATTTATTCTATTAACAACAGCAGAAGAAAAATAGTGATGTGATTTGGAATGGAGTGCACCAATATATCGACTCTGATTTCCTTAATTTTGGGAGATCAGCAATTGGCCGATACTTACATGAGAAACCAATACTACCAGCGGATTTTATCCACCTCCGCAAAGACCGAGCAGGTCATGTCTGCATCTGCGTAGTTAATAACAGTTACCCTACTGTTGCCAACCACTTTTGAGACAACAAAATTCATAACTCAATACTCTGATTGGTACTTGTCTAGATTATATAAATTAGGGATGCACTGACATGAGAATTTGGGCCAATATCGATATCCAATATTTACTAATATTATTATAATATTACCGAAATTTCATTAGCCTCTCAAAACCTTGAAAAAAATAAAAACATCACCGCTGATTCTCTGATTCAGTTAAAATCCCCTCAATCCTGCAATACAACACTGTCACATGACCAAACAAATATCACGACTCATTTTTATCGGGCCAATAATGAATTGTTGAAAATGACTGATATCAGCTGATATCAATATTAGCGCCGATAAACTCTGCATTCCTAATGCACATGTAAAGACAGTCAAATAATTGAGCTTAGAGGAATATTTGCAGAAATCAGATAAACAGCTAGATGCTGACTCCCCAACGCAACCTGTCATCAAATAGACTTACTTCCTGTGATCATTTTGCAAATGATAATTTTATCCTGCTTTAAGTAAAGTTAGGATCCTTGTAGCAAGGCATAAACCACATAAACCTGAGACTTCAAAAATGGGTGGTTTTGTTCAGAATTTGTTTACAGAGTAATAATACGCTGCATATTGCCCAATTTTAGACTTTAATTAGGCCAAAAAAACAGCAGAATTAATCACTGATTTGATTTTCAGAGCATAAAGACACAAGATATTTTGAAAAGGTCACTGACACTGTAAGGAAGAACTGCTATGTGGGTGACCCCCGTCAGAGTAGTTGTATAAAGTTAGCTTGGGTCTTGATACACCCAGGCATATGGTAAACATATCCATGAGGCAGAGATGTGAACATAGTAGCATAAAAATACTCTGGGGCAGAGACAGCAGGGAGCTCTAAAGAGAGACAACGAGCCAGTGAGATTGAAACAGCAGGGCAGCTGTAGAGTGTCTAAGTGAGGGAAGGCAACTGCAATAACAGGAATCCAAGCGGCCAGCTCACTCTGCACATGAATCATTGTGCACAAGAAATGACCTTTCCCTGACATATGCTGGTTTAAGTGATTGAGAACCGAGAGGATGACTAAACCTGCTCAGTTCGTCACCGCAGTCGAAGCAGGACACAGGATAGCGGTGGTGGAGCTTAGACAGTCGGGATGCGTCTGGCGCGACCTCAACCCCGTTTGACCGTGGAGTGATTACCAACTGAATGACAGCCCCTACAGCTACACATAGCCCTGTGGCGAGCGCCCTCCCCCCAACCCTCACCACCACCGCCCCTCCCTTTATCCTCATAAACATGCAAGGTCAGGAGAGAGGATAGCGGGTGAGGCTGGGTGAACGGTGTCACATGATTGGATCTCCTTCTGGAGAGTTACTTAAAAAGCCTCAGCAATCAGGTCAAGGTCAGGCCTTAATGCCAAAGGAAAAGAGAGAAGTCTGTAAATGCGTGCATGTGGAAGAGTGCATAAATAGAGAGGAGCTGGAAGAGGTGGAGTGTGGAAGGCAGGAGAGAAGGAGGAAGGGAGGGGGGGTCCACTCACTCTACACGTTCAGCAGTCCTGGGTCCTTGATAACTTGAAAACAAGTTATGATTCTATTAGCCATATTAATCTTCCCGCTTAGTAGACACTTTTATTCAAAGTCACTTACGCGATTATCACTCTTCCACATCTCTTTTCATTTCTGCAGCTGGATATTTACTGAAGGAATCCAGGTTAATTGCCTTTGCTCAAGGGCAGAGGGTGAGCAGAGCATGAGCCAGCAATCTTCTGGTCACCAGTCCATTTTCCCTAAGTAATAGGTCACACGGCTGCCTCCAGTCATCAGCCCATTGCTCTCCATCTCTTCTCAAATGGCTCCTCTCTGCAACCGGGAGCCTTCTAACACAACTCTGAGAAAGCTTTAGTTCTCAACCACAGTCTCTCTGTTTACTTCCCACAGTGAGAACTGTGGTGCATAACACCACCTCACTAATGGATTTACAAGTAGGCTGGAGCTTCAATAAGAAGGACAGCATGTTTGAGAAACTCACAAGAGCACTTGAAGGGAGACTGAGGTTATGCCAGATGACCTCGGTCCTTCCTCTGTGGCAAAGGAGTGCACTTATGTTTCCATTGAGACACTGATTTAGACACTGGTCAACCATGTTTTACCAAAGAAAGTGCAATCAGCCATTTAGGTGTGCATTGACAATATGCTATGGCAATCTGTAATTTGAGAATCATTACAGGGAGATCGTTTGCCTCTCTAATGGAACATCTTGTTTGATGATTGACAAATCTCCACTTGGAACAACTCAAGTAGTGAGGCCTTTCACAGGGAAATGCAGTGGCATGCTCCTCAATGAAGCGTTCTGACAGACCATCCGAAGCGTTGACGTGTTACTTCCATTCGCACAGGTACTCCTGTTGCCCGGCAACCATTCAGCTCATCACTAGTAGCCAAAAAGTTACACAATACTAGATGAAGCAAACAGAGTTTCTAGAATGAAGATGTAGCATAAGTGTTGGTAATGAATGAACACGTTGCCACAAAAATGTGAAGGTTTAAGGTTAGTTAAGGGTTCTGGGTCAATTCCCCTTTGGCATTTTGCCCTGGCCTACTTCCACACCTGTAAACAAACCATTTTGTAATTCATCAGCCAGCTACATAAACCAGCTTTCACCCACTTTAACTGTGTATTGTTTTCTGAACATTTTATATTACAACTGTTTGCAGTGATCCTATCTGGGCCAGTCGACTCAAACATATGAAATTATGACCTCTCAACAAACCAAAATAACACCCTGCTCTTAGATAACATTTAGTAGAGTAACATATCCACATTTGAAACAAGCACACTTTGAGTAGACTAAAATGCTCTCTGCATGGTCGGGTTGAATTGCCGAAATCAGCTCCTATTTTCGCAGTTGCGTGACGAAAATTGCATCATTTTGTTCTCAGCCTCATGTTGCAACTATTCATCTTCTAGAGGTCAGTTTTTCACCCTGAGAGCAGGATGGATAGTTTTGAGGAACAATTGTCTGAGGCCATGAGGAAGTACCTAGTGTTGGACCAAAACACTAATCTCCCTCTGTCCGGTTCTGGTCCAATGGAGCGGGCAGACGCTGATGACTCCTGTCCTTTTCTTCACCCAACAACAAAAAAAATAAAATGAAATCATTATTTCCTCCACCGCATGATCTTGTGAACTACGTTCACAAGATCATGCGTCGACAGTTCGACTTCAGCCCAATTATGCAGGGCCCTGAATTAAATTACAAAAGAATGTGTGAAAGTTCCATTTTAGGTGGGTAGAAAATCCTGAAATTGCTGTTGGTACCAAACATCCTGTGGCGGATTGCTCCTCTTACCTTTCCAGGTATGAAATGATCAAAGTAGGGGTGAAGTGACCAGACCCCATTCCTTGGAAATCACCCAACACATTCACTCTCATTTTAGCTGAATTGAGCTAATCTTCACTTTATTCCCACTTTAAAGAAATTCCAGAACCAGAGCCCTCAATCTCATACTGTAATATACATGCCCTCTACTTCTCTTCCACCTCCTTCTCTCTCTCTCTCTGCTGTCGTCCTGTGCAATATATCCATCATTCATTCATAAATTCTGAAAACTCCTCTTTAGTTAATTGCCTGGGAAAATTTAATTTAAAAAGAAAGCTTTTAAAAGAGAAAGATATAATTAAGTTGCAGGGATTTCTCTGCCCGCTCCTTGTCCGGGAGGGGTGGACCGAGGGGACATATGCCGCGAGCCGTGCTGCTCTGCTCTACACCGCTCCGTGTCAGGGAAGTCATACACCCATGTTTAAAGCAGAACGTTACGTAAAGCCTCCCCCTCTCTCCACAGGCTTACTGCACCAGACGCTATGTCCTTGCCTGGGCTGCTCAAGGTTCCCAAAAGGACAGGCTGCTAAGAAGTTGGGAAGGACAGGGCCCTGTGATAGCCTGCGAAAAGAGAGGGTGGAGGGGTTGGGTGGAGAGCTGCTGCCTGTGACAGCCTTGGACTTTGAATTCAGCGCCAGACAGGCTCATGCATCAATCCCTCAACTTGCAAAGACAAACCACTAACCTTGACGAGGCCAGGGACTCTTCAAGAATGAGTGGCATTTTCACTTAGCTGCAGCTTCTCGTTGGCACTCCAGCCACATAACCTGGTTAAAATAAGATCCAGTTGGATAACGGTCGACCTCACCCTCTGAGCTTGGTGACCCTGTGTTCTGGCCTTCAGCCCTTAGGCCGCTTAGGTACACGGCAAGGACTTTTGCAATAATGCACTTGGATGCAGCAGAAATAGTTTTTTGTAGAGAAGGTAGCGTAGCCTCTTCTAACAGATGAACAGCTACAACAAAGCCCAGCATAGATTTAATCACATACTTGCACCCCTAGACAGCCACAACAAAAGCTGAAAACACTCATTCCTCTGTGAGAAGCAGACATTTTCTATTACATGCACATCCAGGCTTGGCAGGTCTCCTATCTGCAAACGTCTGTCCTCTCTTCCCGATACAGCCGCCCACTCTTTCGCGGCAGTGACACTGGCCTGCTTGTGGCAAAAAAAAAAGAAAAAGGGACCATTCCCTTCTCTGACTGCAGTATCCTGACTGGGCTTTCACCATGATGGTAGCGAAACCTTCCTACTGCACCTCTACAACCCTCAGGGCAGCAGCTCTGCTACAGGAGCAAGTGAAGCAGAGAGAGAGAGACAGAAAGAGACAAGAGGGAGTCAGCTCCAGTTCACTCCACTAGTGTGACCACTGTGGTCCGGCCAGGAGAAGTCAGGTCCTCTCACGTCACCCAGGAGGTTCGCCGTTTTGGTCTGCATCTCAACGATTGTCACCAAATGTAGGACAGGAGGGAGGTAAATGGGTTTTGGAGCTGAGCTCATAACTCTCGATATATGCTAGCTGCAGCAGCAATCCCTCATTGATCAGTAAACTTTGGGTTGCACAGCTGCTCGACTTGAAAGGCGGCAGGGCTGTAACGATTCATCAAACGATTTGAGTACCTCAATTATTAAAATTCCTCAAGGCAAATTATATGCCTCGAAGCTTTGTTAAATTATGTTTTACTACGTAGGGCCATGAGTTCCGTCCCGATGACTGCTTGTGTTGCGCAACGCCCTCATTTCCGCCAATGAGTTGTTGAGAAACGCTAAGTACTAATGGCATAGCATAGGGTGACCAAACATGCTGTATGTGTTTCTGAGTGTGACGAAGGTGCCAAAGATCCCGCCGCTCACGTAAACACAAAAGCTACTAATGTTCTGTGCAAAGTGAGAGTTCATCTATTAAATTGATGGAAGTGAACTGTGGAGACTAAAACATTTAGTCTACACATTATTTTTATTAATCGACTGATTTCAGATTTTGTTGATTTAAATAATGAGCTGCTTTTATTATGGGTTAGTTTTCTAAGCTACAGAAAAATACATTTTAAGGATGCACAAATATGCAAACCAGTATTAATGTTGCTGTTATGGTAGTATTTACCAATATTTTATTCAATTACTCAATTGTCAGAATAATCGATAGATTACTCGAACAGCCCTAAAAGGCAGTTGTACTTTAAACATGGGATTTATTTGACCAGCAATATCGCCCTCGCTAGTCCTCCTTCCCTTTAGTGGGTGATTTCAGCAGGGTCTAAATAATTCACAGCAATTGCAATCAGCAGCAATCAATCGGTGGGGATAATTGAAGGGCCTGTCATTGCGTCAAGGCCAAGGTGAAAAACGAAGGCAGAGGAGTGGCAAGCTGGAGGTGACGCTTGACGGAGGGCGTGGAGGAAGAGGGAGGAGTGTCACTCTGATGAGGCCGGGTTAGTGCAGGTTTCAGGGGCCACAGAGGAGGAGTTCATCTTTCATCCACACATCTCGTCATTCCGCCTCTTTATCTGGGAGCAACGGCTGTAGAGAGGCATTTAGCAGCTCCTGCCTTGTCATCAAAATGACTTCCATTGACTTTGGTTGCCTTCTGTTTCAGGCAGATACACCTGCAGGAATCGGAGCGATTGTCTTTGAATGAGGCAACGCTGACACAACTGAGAACCCTTACTTACAGCTCATCATACGAACAGCTCACAACACAAAGACACTAAAAGTGACCATGCTGTGATCTCATAGTAGAGAACAGCATAATTCTCAGGACGGTTTTTTTCTTGTCAACTTATTTATAACCAGGTAAAATAATACTATATAGTTTTGAAAGCTTTTCTCTGAAGAGCTAGCAGAGATGCTCTATGGCCAGAGTAGGTTGAGTTTCAGCCTGACAGGACTCGACTGGTCCTGCGGCTGGTCCGAAAGCAACCCAGTTGTAAAGTGAAAGAATGTAAACAAAGCGTAAAAGTAGGGGACGTTAAGTGGAAGTCTTAAATGAACGATTCTACCACTAAGAAAGCAACGGACCAATGTTTTCGTCCTTCCTGTTAAAGTAAGCACTTAAAGGCCAGACCACCTGTGTTGGCCCTTTACCTTCACATGCCATAAAAGCCATTATGATATGAGAAGCAGTGCGTAAAAATTTGTGGCGGGAACCGATTAAAACAATTGCAGTGTGTGTAATTTATTAATCGCAATTTTAATCAAAAACTATATCGACAAATTGGTAAACATTTTCAATTCAAAACCCCTTTTTGCTGCTAAATTACTGAATAAAGACATTAATGATATAAAACATTCATTGTTTTTAATCTGTTATTTAGGTGATTCAGTCATCAGATTGGAGCAAAGTGCTATTATACTCTATGAGCTTTCAAGTGTTTCAGGAACCGATAATCATTCATAGAGTTTATTTCAAAATGTGGACTGAACGCTGACATTAGCGTTGGGGACGTCTGTGCTGCTGCAACATACTTAGCATTAAGATGCTATTTTAGACTTGAATAGATCTAGTGACAGGCCAACTCCTATTAGCTCAACTTGCACACAATAGTCTTTTCCAGTGTCCCATCAGATACATTTTTTGAGCAAAAATGAATCTCCAGCAGGCGAGGAACAGCGGTTTTGTCGTTCTTCACTGTTGTTTTCAGATCTCGCTTGTGCATCAGATGTGGCTGCTAATATTTTTCTTTATGCTGCCACTCAAAAATAACCATTCAACTCAGCAACATTATAGAACCAAAGCTGTGGCAGAGTTCATGCAGAGTCGGCTTGTGTTAGCTTTCAGATATCACGCATTCGAAGTCATTTACTGTGAACATTTAAGGTTCACATATTAGCCATGTCAGGACGCATCGAGGTTTTAAAAGGTTCCAAAATGTCCTCCTGCTACCACCCCGACAGCTCTGAGGAAGTGCAGGAGTGATGGGGAATTTTCTTTTCTGTCCCTCCCCCACTTGTTGCTCGTCACTGTTGTTGAGCCGGTTCCAAAACTAAGGGAGATGAAGCTGTCCCTCTCATTTAGAGGATGCCGTTTCAAATCTACAAATTGCAAACTAAAAGCTGCAGGTCTGATTCGCAAATGGCTGCAGGCTAAAGAAGCAGCTACACTGATAATCAACCAGCTAATATCAGCTCATTATACTCCAAGTCTTCAAAAACCACAGCAGAAAGTGATCAAAATTTAGCCGGCGATAAACAATAATGAAACCATAACAACAAATAAGCTTTCTCGTAAATGTTGCTTTCATTTTACAGAAGAAAAAAAAAACAGATACTGTGATACATTTTTGCTTTAAATATTAACCACCGTTTTCATACCACAAGACTAACAGGACTTTAAGTCTGTTAGATAACTGAGGATAGATATTGCATTTCCAGAGGAAAAAAGCATGGATTCAAATTAACAGTAAAAACATCAGATCATCATTAACTTTTGTCTCGTTAATCTGAGAGAAATGCTTCAATCCCAATAAGAAATTTACAGCCTAATTGCTGTAAACACCATCTCCGCCCAATAACGGCGCTCTGCACCAACTATTGTTGGGGAGTGTTTACTGAATAAACAATAAAACCATTTGGCTGAATGGACACTCCAAGTGGATATTATTGAGCCCAGACAATTAGAGAAATGAGGCGGCGGCCTAAAGGTCTGTGGTTTGAATCCCCAGAGGGCTGACAAAAGCGCCGGCCCATAAGGAGATGAGAAACTTACTGCTGCTCCTCAACAGCCACAGTCAAAGTGCCCTTGAACAATGTTCAGTGGCCAACAACACGAGTGCTGGGCATATCCCAGGTCTATAATAAATCAAGAACTCTGCAGTAAATGCACAACACTTGCTCTGGTGAAATATACATTAATCCTATCTCCTCTCTTGCTTCCAGAGGATCACAGTCGTCAAAAAGCAGGAGACCACCCGCTTACAGGAGACTGATTGTTCGATATCTGTCGCTGAAATCAGCCACACCGGAACACGCCGAAACCCTTAAAAAGACAGAGTAGCAAAACGGCATGAGATTCTGTGTTTTCATCACACCTGCATGACCACGAAGACGTCAAAACACCCGACGTTCCCACGACGGCGGCAGCAGCAACAGCAGCTCTAGTTTTATTTGATGGCAGATAAGATTTTGCTGTGATGAAAAACAGCCGGTACACAAGACAGACAAGTGCAGAGTCCAGTCTTGTGACCGTTCAGCAGCCTTCACATCATTTGCATCGGGTCATTTGAATGTTCTCTGCTGTTGGTTGCAGGTTACTTACTACACGTCACTCACCACAGCAGATGGTTCAGGCAAATCAAGCTCGTCTGACACGCGGGTTTACACTGAGCTACAACACAGGGGCCAGGAAAAAAGAAAAAAGAAAAAAAAAAGGTCGTTTTGTCGAGCAGCTTTTGCATTCAGGCTGTGTGTGGAGGTTTTAGTAATCTAAGGCAGCAGAGGACGAGCCGAGCTACCTTGAACATCTTGTGTGAGTTCAGGTCAAATAATTAAGCAGCTTAAATGTTCGACAAAAGAAAGGCTAAAAAGGCAGACCTCCAGGCGCAGACGGGACTTAAAAAGTTGCACTCTTTTTTTTATTTTTTTATATCACTTCAAATTTGTTGTGAGTTTTTTTTTGAGCTGCAACTTACTTCTGAAAGAACTTTTTCACTCAACCTGATGTTACGACACATAAATTATCCAGTAAGCAAGGTAATTTAGCCTTTTAGAGTGTGAATTGGAGTTGTACTTTGCCCTGTCGCTTGCAGCTCTGAGAAAACGTCCGGCCCTGACCTCTGCCTCCGCACTCATCCAAAGTCCACTGAAGTAACAATGCCTACGGAGAGTCCGCTGCAAAAGTCTCACAGCTGGTCAATGACCATAACAGAAAAAAAAAAAAAAAAAAAAACTTTAAATCTTTGAAATCAATCAAAATATATCTGACCTGATGGTACAAAGGAATAGATTACGCCAGAGAACCAACCGGCTGTTGATTATTCTCAAGAACTACGAGGGGAACAGACAAAGGTTTCCGACAAGAAGACATGGCAGGGGGGAGTTTAGGTAGCAAGAACAAACTAAATCAGCATTAATGAAGATCATTAGCAAAGTCATGTTTCCAGACCATGATGGACCAAAGGAAAGAATGTCATCTCAGCTGTGTTGGGAGATCTGTTGTAGCAACAAGTCTATGCAACATTTTGTAACAATCTCTACCACAGTGTTTACTCTCTGGTGCCACTGTTTGAGCTTCTGGCTCCGGTTCCCTCCCCCGCAGCTCCGGCAAAGTGAGGCAAACGTGTAAAAAATAAAAAATAAAAACTTTGAAAAAAAAAAAAAAAGGTAATTGGGGAAGGCAAAAAAAAAACATGTGGTGAAAGTACTCTGTGACTTACAGAATACAGTTTTGAGCCAGTTTGGTGAATTACATTCCAACGGTGTACACTCCAGTCATAACTAGTCTATTGTGTGGGTTTTATGAAAGTACCGTCCCACACTGAGCCCTGATGTTGTTTGTTTTTCAGTTAAGGTGTCTGTATTATGTGGACACAATTATGTGTCTGTATTATGTGGAAACTCAAAAGTAATATATTATTTCCTGAATAGTGAATGAATCATTCATGAGAGCATTTAGCTTGGACTAAGATGACTCAAGCTGATCTATTTTCAGATCAGTTTGAATGGAAGTCACAGGGAACAGAAGAGCTTTTCAAAAGGAAGCCAGATATGACATGACTCTTTATTTGGGCTGCGAGACAGCAAGAGAGAGCAAGACTTTCAACGTACAACAGGAAGGCCAAAAAGAGTACAGCTAAAGTACTCTGTGTGTCATAACTAACAGATAATTTGGAAATATCAGTTAGGGATCCCTCTACAAAACACACAGAAAGCTATTTATGTAACGCTGACTGTGCTACAAACTAACATAAGATGCTATCGCCATTTTCTAAGCAATTCATGTGTTTGAATCCCCAGAGGGCACAAAAGCGCCGGCCCATAAGGAGATGAGAAACTTACTGCTGCTCCTCAACAGCCACAGTCAAAGTGCCCTTGAACAAGTTCAGTGGCCAACAACACAAGTGCTGGCATATCCCAGGTCTATAATAATCAAGAACTCTGCAGTAAATGCACAAACTTGCTCTGGTGAAATATACATTAATCCTATCTCCTCTCTTGCTTCCAGAGGATCACAGTCGTCAAAAAGCAGGAGCCACCCGCTTACAGGAGACTGATGTTCGATATCTGTCGCTGAAATCAGCCACACCGGAACACGCCGAAACCCTTAAAAAGACAGAGTAGCAAAACGGCATGAGATTCTGTGTTTCATCACACTGCAGACCACGAAGACGTCAAAACACCCGACGTCCCACGACGGCGCAGCAGCAACAGCAGCTCTAGTTTATTTGATGGCAGATAAGATTTTGCTGTGAGAAAACAGCCGTACACAAGACAGACAAGTGCAGAGTCCAGTCTTGACGTTCAGCAGCCTTCACATCATTTGCATCGGGTCATTTGAATGTTCTCTGTCGGTTGCAGGTACTTACTACACGTCACTCACCACAGCAGATGGTTCAGGCAAATCAAGCTCGTCTGACACGCGGGTTACACTGAGCTACAACACAGGGCCAGGAAAAAAGAAAAAGAAAAAAAAAGGTCGTTTTGTCGAGCAGCTTTGCATTCAGGCTGTGTGTGGAGGTTTAGTAATCTAAGGCAGCAGAGGACGAGCCGAGCTACCTTGAACATCTTGTGAGTTCAGGTCAAATAATTAAGCAGCTTAAATGTTCGACAAAAGAAAGGCTAAAAGGCAACCTCCAGGCGCAGACGGACTTAAAAAGTTGCACTCTTTTTTTTTTTATATCACTCAAATTGTTGAGTTTTTTTGAGCTGCAACTTACTTCTGAAAGAACTTTTCACTCAACCTGAGTTACGACACAAATTATCCAGTAAGCAAGGTAATTAGCCTTTAGAGTGAATTGGAGTTGTACTTTGCCCTGTCGCTTGCAGCTCTGAGAAAACGTCCGGCCCTGACCTGCCTCCGCACTCATCCAAACCACTGAAACAACGCCTACGAGAGTCCGCTGCAAAAGTCTCACAGCTGGTCAATGACCATAACAGAAAAAAAAAAAAAAAAAACTTAAATCTTTGAAATCAATCAAATATATCTGACCTGATGGTACAAAGGAATAGATTACGCCAGAGAACCAACCGGCTGTTGATTATCTCAAGAACTACGAGGGGAACAGACAAAGGTTTCCGACAAGAAGACATGGCAGGGGAGTTTAGGTAGCAAGAACAAACTAAACAGCAAATGAAGATCATAGCAAAAGTCATGTTTCCAGACCATGATGACCAAAAGGAAAATGTCATCTCAGCTGTGTTGGAGATCTGTAGCAACAAGTCTATGCAACATTTGTAACAATCTCTACCACAGGTTTACTCTCTGTGCACTGTTTGAGCTTCTGCTCCGGTTCCCTCCCCCGCAGCTCCGCAAAGTGAGGCAAAAAAAATAAAAATAAAAACTTTGAAGAAAAAAAAAAAAGTAATGGGAAGGCAAAAAAAAAACACAGGTGAAAAGTACTCTGTGACTTACAGAATACAGTTTGAGCCAGTTGGTGAATACATTCCAACGTGACACTCCAGTTATAACTAGTCATGTGTGAATTTATGAAAGTACCGTCCCACACTGAGCCCTGATGTGTTGTTTTCAGTTAAGGTGTCTGTATTATGTGGACACAATTATGTCTGTATTATGTGGAAACTCAAAAGTAATATATTTCCTGAATAGTGAATGAATCATCATGAGAGCATTAGCTTGGACTAAGATATCAAGCTGATCTATGTCAGTGACACAGGGAACAGAAGAGCTTTCAAAAGGAAGCCAGATATGACATGACTTTATTTGGCTGCGAGCAGCAAGAGAGAGCAAGACAGAGCAAGACTTCAAACGTACAACAGGAAGGCCAAAAAAGTACAGCTAAAGTACCTGGTGTCATAACTAACAGATAATTGGAAATATCAGTTAGGATCCCCTACAAAACACTCAAAAGCTATTTTAGACGCTGACGTGCTACAAACAACAACTATCATTCCAAGTACTAATCTGTAATGAGCTGGTATATAGACAATACCTGTTAAAATGTTTATGAAGAACTTGTCAAGTACTGCTTAAATTATTACATAACTTATGTCATTTGATTCACCATTTCCAATACATGCTATTCTCATTCTTGCACCCATTTTTAAAGTTAAAACCTTCTGTTTAACAGATTTTATTTATAGATACTGTTCAGAAAGGGACATTTGCATTTTTCGTTTATATTCGTCAAGGCTGCTGTAATCTCACTAGCGGCTGCTGGGACTGGCTGGCTGGGCCCCTGAAGAATCGACCCCACTGACATATCCCAAACGGACATTACAGGGTTTAATAGCTTTGTTAACCGTTTTAAAGGTAATTTAGTCATTTCTGTTGCTTGTGTCTGAACTAGAAAAACAATATCACTCAAAAACTCTTAATAAACGCATCATAAGAAATAACTATGTTTTGGAGACATTATTGTCAAGATACTATTGTTTGTGTGAAAATATGTCATGCACTCACTGCTATTCTGAAATCTCCTGGTTGACAGCAGGAATGTGGTTATGTTTGAATTTACCTTCTATATTTTTAGATCATTTGTTTATGTAATGCAGTGTAATGCATTCCTTCTAAATTAAATAAAGACTTTCTGGTCAAGCCTCACAGTCTGGTGTAAGTTAGTTATCCAGTCTAACTGCTTTTCACTTCTGTTGAAATTTGGAGCTGCAGAAAAACAAATGACTCAAAATTGTAAAAAAGAAAAAGTCATTAACCTCAAATTCTTGGAATTCATAAATTATCTACAAATCTACAAATAAATAGATTTATTCCTGTCTTCTGAACTAAAAACAGCTTTAAAGAACTTTAATATAGAAGAAAGAACAGCAAAAATATATTTTTTAAAAATGCATTCTGTCATGTGATCAATCACGGTCACTGTTGGGTTCAATAGGCAACTTTAAAATAGTTGTATGAATTGCAGAATGCAACAATGACCATGCATGGACCACATTTTTAAAAATTCCCAGAACAAAGTCTGTTAAGGTCCTTATTTTACCTGTATACTGTTTAGAGATGCAGAACTCAATCAGGGATTGGAATTAGACAATTTCTTTTATTTGGCTCTGGACTATGCTCAGCAAGGTCCAGTGCTGAAAATGCCAAATAATTGAATTCTTATTCATTAAATGCACCAAAATTAAGAATTACTACCATTTAGAGTCAATAAAGAAATTTACTTTTCATTTCTGCCTTATTTTAAAATGAATAAGGATTGGGGGCATCTGCTTCCGTGCATAAATGGAAAAGAGGAAGCCTAAATTGGACTTGCCAGATCAATCCTATAAAATCGAAAATTAGTATCAGTCTGAAAAGCGTTTGCACTACTTATCTTGTACTATTATTTGTGATAATGCCTCTTTTTATTTGGTTTATTATATCTCCAGGAATAATAAACACTTTAATTATCAAGAAATTGCACGTAACAAATTAAAAGAACCGGAATAGCCGACTCTTTCGTGTTAGACGAGCCAAATGAGCCGGATCTCAAAAATGAGCCGGAATTCCCATCAGTGTAAGCTCAAACACACTTAGCGGGAGGCTTATAGGATATCCGCGGTCAAAATTAGTAATGGCAACTGTGTCTTCGACAAAATGTACTTACACACCCCTTCATAAACGTTTGCTTAATGGTCTGGTTTTAGGCGGAGAGGACCGGGTAGCGTAAGGCTGTTAGCTAAAGGGCTGGCAGCCTCACACAGCCACTTCTTTATGCAGCCTTGTCAGCGCTACTGTGCATGTCCATATGTGCCCCTGCCCACTTCAACGACACAAAAACAGCCAACCTCATCCTTAGCAAGAGACGATTTCAACTGTCATAGTGCTCCACATACTGTCGACCGAGTGTTTCCCCACCTAAACCAGCTTTTACAACGACAATTCCCACATATTTGGCAGTGCGTTCATGTGCGGCACGTAGATTCATTCCCCTACCTGCTCGTCCACCCAACAGTCAGCCGGAGAGGCGCATCGTTATTATTCGACAGGAGGGGAGGCAAATCCAATGAAAGCGGCCGCGACACTTTTGGCAGCAGGCAGAAATGGCGAAGAGGGCTTCTTGACAAAAAGAAGAAAAAAAGAAAGAAAGAAAGAAAGAAAGGAAGGTACAAATTTTGCTCCTGACTAAAAAAAAAAAAAAAAGCGATACCAATTCAAACTGCGACTGTACGCGAGCTGCGGTGTGGAGCGTGCAGTCTGTGGGAATTGTTTATTCTCGGAGTCCCCTCGCTGTGGAGAAGTGAGCGGAGACTGCCACACTCCTCCTCCTCCTCCTCCTCCTCTGACTGCCCCCGACACCACCCTTAAAGGAACAAGCCTTCGCTCTGCTGCTGCCCACACACTTCCACTGCCACAGGGAACAAGAATGGAGCGAACACTTTTCATCTTGTGCCCATTTCCACAGCTTACGGCTACACTGACCGCTCGGTAAAAAAAACAAAAAAAACACGAAGCCGTACGTGGTGTTGTGTGGAGGAATGGTGTTTCGGTGCCATGCAGATATATGCCTGCTGAGCATCATTTCCTCATACTGCCTTCAGCAGAACAAGCTGAAAGTTTAACCGAGTTGTTTTTACAGTGTTGGCAGTAACTAAACGCTGCATTTGTTTGGCTGTACTCAAATACACTGTCTATGTACTGCTTATGTCTCGAGCTCCAATTCACAAGAAATAGCACAGGAAAAAAGAGGCGGTTAGAATTCATACCCAACTTAACACAAATATACGGCCAGAGCAATGAAATTCATACTAATTCAATCCAGCCATATGGATTAGAGACAGTCTATTAGATACAGTCCATCATCATCATCATCATCATAATTCAATTATTAAATTATAATTTTTACCCATATTGCCCATCTCTTTGTTGACTGTTAAAGTAGCTGATTCCTAAGCAAATAATGTGGCGACAGCGGAAATGAACTACTTCTGACCAGGAAGAAACTTATTTATAAGTCCACTGAACTACAGCCTAAATGAGGATAGTTCATCTGTTTGTCGACAATTCAGGATAAACAGAAAAATAACTTTGTGAGAGATTTATTACATCCAAACAATTCTTCCAAAAAAAAAAAACAATTATTGAAGGTTTAATGTCTCAAATGTAGCATTTGTTTCAAACAATTTGAAGCTTTTTCCTTTTTTAGGTACGTTCCAGTCCGCATGCAACTTCATACAGTGGTGGTTATGTAGCAATTTGTAGTCTCCTAATCTCCAAGAACTGCCCTAAAAAAATACTAAAAAGTTCTACAAGTGGCTACAAATCAGTTTGCCCCCATTTCTTACCCACACGTTGCCTTTTCAACCCTTTAAACTTTCATAGCTTGGTATGAATAACTTCCATATTTGTCTGGTGACCCATCACTCTGCCAGTTTTCCTATGAACTGCTGATGAAGGATCATCAGCAGTTCAGATCCAGTTGAATCACACCTTCCAATGGATTTTACCTGTGCAATATCACTAAATAAATCATATTGTGTGTAGAGGATGTTAGCTTCTGTGGTAGTAGTAAGATGGTCTCCACTGTTTGTGTTAATGCACATTAAAATATATTTGGTGTTTGAACAATTAAAATAGGCAGGTAAAAGCATTTTTAAAAAATGATCTCAAGTTTTTGTTTATTTCAGCTCTTAGCAGGAAGCTGTGTTCCCTAATCCCCTGGAATACTTTTTTTTTTTTAATTCAATGAATGCATCAGCACTTAGACCTTCTACCAATTTTGGTGTGTAATTGCCTCAACAGCGTGTCTTTTCAGGAACTCCTTGTAAGTCCAATAAAAGCCAGATGAAGGTGGGGGGCGCATACTTTGACGTAGCAGTGGGAATAATTGGAACTGGTGCCCCAAAACTCAGAAAATTGGAACTAAAGATTAGCTGGGGGGAAAAATTATCAGTACATCTCTGCTCTATCCACCACAAGGTCAGTACAGCTGTTTTTTAGTGCAGCTGTAGCTGTAACAGCATCCATGTTTACTTCATGGGAAAGTAGGAGTATCCATCTAACTGTCCGTCTGACATGATGCATCATACTTGCAGAACTCTCAATGAATTCTGATGAGAATGATCAGTTTCTGACCAGAGGAAAGATTTGACGGCTCGTCTCAATGCGCCCGCCTTCGTACCAAACGGGCCTACTGAAATAGTCTTTAAGCTAAACAAAGTGGGAGGTGCCCCAGAGAATCTGCGTGTCAGCAGCTCTAAACAAATCATTTGGCTCCTCCTTGGACAGGCTCCAAACTCTGAGAGTTAAAAGAATATATCTGCCAAAGAAGTGGAGATTTACAGCCTGCCTCGGCGCACACTGACCAAGTGGAGAAAATGAACAACATAAACAGCGCTGAGGTGCCCTTGAACAAGGCACCGAGTTGGCCCCCAGGTGTGAGTGCGTCGTGCCACTCGGTGCGACGGGGCGAGGTGTCGCTCCCAAGGAGCAGATGCTCTGCCACAGAGACTCTCCGAATGATCCCAAACGTCACGTTTTCCTTCCCGGCAAACGTCGCCGTCATCGGCGTGAACACTAAGCGTTCGATAGAGCGATTCCAAGTGATGCTTTTCTCTTCCCCTGTCATCCTGTGCTAATCTGTGCTATCAGGTCCGCTCGCCTGCAGTCTGCCATCTCAACATGGCCTTGAACAAAATGTCCCTAAGGAGCCTGGGGAACGTCAGTGTTCTCACGAATAAGAACACAACAACATAACCTACTTCCAACGCCATCCTCGTCTCTGTTTCCCTTTTCAAATCCAGGATGGCGGGGGATCTGGGGGGTAGCAAATATGAGCGTGTGTGTAGGAGTTTGTGTGTGTGTGTGTGCTCCTCCTCCTCCTCCCACGTCTGTGTTATCACATCACGCTGTGTTATTGGCCACTTGTATTCAGCCAGTTGGAAACTGTGCCTCCTAACCTACCGTAACCCTGCCGTGGTGTTTAAACAGTAATTCAGTTCATTGGCAGTAATATAAACAGAGGCAGCACTCAACACGTCAGCGAGGTAAACCGGATAGTTTTCTTTTACAAGGCTGTTGTTCGCAGTAGGTGTTACATTCAATTTGCATTTTGATTGGAACAGCAGTTAAAAGTGCGATCAAAGTCCCGGGCAGAGCGCGTTACATAAAACAAAGTTGGCGTTGCCGCGTTTACTGCCGCCTCCTGATTGCGGCCCCGGGACCCCACCAGGGGGCGGGGGGGGCCCTGACACGACGGCCTCTGAGTCAGATGAGCACACTTGGCTCAGCAGTTTGGATGCTATCTCAACTTGTGACCTCCGACCTGCAGCGACCTTTCAACTTTGAACTCTAACCCCCCCGGAATGCCACATAAATGGAGATACAATATCCTCCCCTTCATCAAGCCCACTGCCACTACCCCGGGGCGGACTGAACTTTGCCCCCCGAGGCTTTTCCACAGAAATGTGGCTCAGGAAAGTTTGGCCTTTGACCTCCAGGGTAGGGACAAATTGTGGCTGACAAAGAAAAAAAAAAAACGAAACAGGAAAAAAGAAAACATTTAGGCACATTTTTATTTATTTGTGGGATGTAACTTATTGTGTAATGAATGTCTATTGCAGATACTGACTGGAGGATAAAGAATAAATCTATTTAAGTGCTAAATTACACACAAGGTGAGACGTTGCTCTTTAACTTTTGAAAGTGTTCCTTACGGACTGCAAGCAAACACGCGGCCAAACAAAAACCCACACGCTAGTTCACATAAAAGGCTTCGGTATTTTTAAATGAGTCATATGCGTTTATGTGACAGATCAAAATAGTGCCGGGCACAATTGCGAGGCGGAAGACAAATGATACACATTTAGCAGAGTTGGAGATTACAATTACTGCAGTCCATTCGAAACCACGGGCCTGCAACCTGCGGCTTCTGAAGCGCATCTAAAGCAGCTCTTCATGACTTAAAACAACAAAATGTATATAGAACTAAGCAATGATTTTATATGTAGGCAACACTGCAATGTAATATTCTTTTTTTTTTTTTTACTTTATTTAATATCAAAGTAGTAAACCTATGGAGTGATAGATTACATTAAAGAAAGGAAAATATAATCACGGAATTAACGAAAAAGAAAACAGAGTATTGTGTCACAAAGAATGGGTATTAACTGTGCATATGATTGTGTATGAGAGTGTGTGAGCAAAAATGGTAATATGAACGACATTATCAGTATGTGGAGCAGTAAAACAACAAAATTATTAATACTGGTAATAATAATGGCACATCAAAAGACTGCAATGTATTGTTCTAAAAAGATAAACTTCAACACATTTTCTATACAGTTAAATTCAATAAATTTGAATATGTGATCTAATGAGGATCATTTGTTTGTAACTTGACAGCCTTTAAGCAGAGATGAAATATACTTTTAAGGCTACATTTCTGGATTAAAATGTCATTTAATTGGTCAGATGTAATATTGTAATGTTAAATGTCACATTCCAATCAGTTTCACTGGAACGCATAATCTAATGTACTTAAACATGACTGTAGATACATTTTATTTAGTAAAACGAAGGTGAAAATGACTCTTTGAACTGTAACGTTTGCTGCTTTTTACCCAAACTAACAAGCCTTTAGTAACTCTAGAGCACACTTACAGTTTCGTCTGTAATGTAGTTTAGAAACCATGTGTCCTATATAGATCTATAAAACAAAAGTTAAAACGCTTGAGGATTACTCAGCAGACAAAGACAATAAAGAGTAAAGTCTCAAATATCCCAAAGCACTACCTGATATTTTCATCTGTATAATACTGTGACTTGGCCAACTTCTCTGTGATTCACCTTCTGCGTTGGTGTGAGTTCACTTGGTGGTAACTGGGGCAGATTATCCTTACGATCCTTGGATGAACTATGCAGATTTGATTTGTTCACCCAGTCAGAAAAGAAGCTTCCTGACCCTCAGGCCTTGTTAGAGATGTTTGAAAAAAAAAACAAACAAAAAAAACACACTAATACAGTATCCCCATGACTATTTAAAATTACCCACGCAACAGAAACAGACGCAGAACATATGAACACGCGGTCAAAGGTCAGCTCTGGCTTGGCGCTCTCTGAGCTCCGAAGTGCAAACATAGGAGAGCTTAAATTCAGACGCCTGATTGTCTCCGAAGGAGGGAGGCGGAGTGTCAGCAGACATTAACCCTCGACCTTTGACCCCCTCCCTCCGACTCCCCAATTCCAGTCACGATATCTCCCGACGTCTGGATTGAAGAACGGCCCCTCTCCGGGTGGAGGCAGGTGCGAGCTGCGGTGGGAGGGCCCTCTGGAAGTCACACCATACTGTAACCTTTGAACTGGAATGCATATGAGATGGTTGTGACATTCCCCACGTGTACAGCTGCAGCGAAAGTCCCACCAAAAACCATATGACACAGCAAAAGCTGGCTTGCACCGAGGCGCTCTCAGCCTGAGTCAATGAAATCAACAGGGCAAGTCATAAAAAGCATAACAGCTTACTTTATTGGAGGAATATGACACAAATATAATCCTAACTGCCTCCTGATCAGTTGCTTTTCTTCAGCGGAAATAGAGGACAGGCTCACATTCGGATTCCTGTTGCAGTCAAATTTTGTGGATTCTTATCAGACATGCTATGTATATTTGCGAATAAGAGCGAGACCAACAGGAAACGTTGCACTGATTTTCAGAGCCTCTATCTTCTATACCCACTTGTCCTAGTGGGGTCATTGGGAAAGAGGCGGGGAACGTCCCGGAAAAGGTCAGGCCAGGACCTGGCCTGACCTTTAGAGGCGCCGATTAACAGTTATGCATTTGGATTGCCAGAGGAAGCTGAAACACCAGAACAGATCCCACGCTTTGCAGAAAAAGTTAAAACCGTGAAGGGAGAAAAACTGAGGGATTCAAACTCAGGACCTTCCAGCTGCAAGGCAACAGTTGCTACCAGCTGCACCCACCCAGCCTCCAACAGAAGCAAATGAAATCCTTCACCGTTACTATTAAAAGAGTGTTTCACCCCCACACCGTGAGGTCCAACTATACATAGGTCCACTATCTACTTGGGGTGTAACGAGACTTAGGCCAAGACTGCATGGGGCCGTCAGCTGAATCTGATTTTGGGCCCCAATGTCAGTTCAAAAAATTGCAGTAAAAATAACGCGGAGACAAGCTCTGTCAGTCATGTCCAGAGCACAGTGTGTCATTGCTAACTTTGTAGAATCAGAAAGAAAGTACCAGTCGTCAATGTATTTATTGATTACTTTGTCGTAGCTTTGGCTGGTCATGATGTACACACCGTAGTTTGAGAAAACAATGTTAGCAAATTTTGCTGGACAATAAATTGCGCCAGGAATTATTGTGATGAATGGTAATTTTCAGGTAATTTAGTGGTAATGGCATAATAATGCAAGTTGGCCTTCTCAAACACAAATAAACTTGAACAGAACAATCCACACTGGAACCGGAAGACGTTCGAAGTACCCAAAATAAGAAAGCAGCCAAAAACAATAAATAAAACAGATCTATAAACCACACACAACCAAAATCATAAATAACGTGAGTTATGGTGGCTCTGCAAAGAAAATGGCTCTCCAAAAAAATATTAATCATCAGAATGGAAATTATTAGAATTTTAGTATACCGTGCAATTAATTAATTCTTTGCTTATTGCGACAGGATTAGCTTTAGCACTTCTACGGTTTAAAGTTCCCAGAGAAAAATGCCACAGAAAGTTCCAGAGTGACCGGAGTTGCTCTCCCCTCTGCGTTGTTACTCTCTTGCTTACAAAAATGAAAAATGATTGCTTACAAATCATTCCTGTGATTAAGGAAATTCTCTTTTGGAAGTAGTTAGCATGCCAGTCAAAAGGCAGTTCAGCTAACCGTGTTAATTAGTCAGCTAATATTAGCTTTCATGGATTTCAGAGAAGACAATATCCTGCTCCATAGTCAGAATAGTTCATAGTTGTTCTCATCAATCTCCTCTTTCTGACATTAATCTGTTTCTGACCGTTTTTATTAAGTTTTTTTGTTAAAGTTAGAGTTTTCTAAATCATAACATTCTTACTTAGTACCACCTTTTTGTAAAAATAATGATTGTTTGAGCAGGGAAGTCAAACATTTAAGGAAGAGTTGAGGGATCTCGTTTTATGAACACTATAACTCTTCGGTGATCTCAGGTGGGATGAAGGTGGTGCGTTTCTTTTGCCTTTGAAGTCAAACTGGAATGATGTCAGTCCCAACTTAAATGTGTTCTAGTGAAAACGCAGCAGTCCAGTGGGATTTGCTGGTTGCCTTGATTAATGACCAACCACCCACCATTAGCAACCCAAGCTGACAAGAATGTGTTCCTCAGTGTTTTGTATCTCTACATTCAAACACTAAAAGGGAACATGATCATCAACAGATGTTTCGCAGAGCGTGTGGCTGGTTTAATGACAGACCAACTGAACAAAAAACACTTGATCACTACAGTACAATGATTACTAGGCATGGCCAAGTTACATGTATGAAGGTAAACTGAGGTTTTAGAAAGCTACAGTTACAATTACTGTTCCTGTTGGATGCAAGAGGAATTACAATTATAATTGTTTGAATTATAGAATATGGTTGCCCCCTCCCCACCTGTTGCTGTGCATACTCAAAAACATTTCCTTAAAACAGAAATATGACTGTTTGATCATATTTCCAGTTTTTAAAAACAAGGTGCTGAAGCTAACAAAGAGCCGCCCAAAGAGTCCGTATTAATGTAACTGTTTTAAATGTGCAGCTTGCAGCTACTGGCAGCAGGTCTGATACACAGATTTAGCTTTGTATCAGACATAGCTGGTTAATTAAGCAATTTCCTCAACAAACGTTAGGAAATAAATAAATATTGTAGATAACTGTATAAATGTTTCATTTTTACAAGCAGCATTGAAATTCATATTTCTCGGTTCAAATAGAACACTAAAAAGAGGAAAGTTTAATAAATTCAGGTAAGCTATGACCAAGGTCTTTGTTTTTTAAAGTCCCCGTTCTCTGTGAGTTTGATTTAAGAGAAACAAAGAAACAAATGCTGATCCTTTCCTCTTGATTTAAACAGAAAAAAGAGCCCCTGCATGCTCTAATTCTGCAGTATGAATACAGATGTTACACTCCTTGGGGGAAAAAAAAAACAACCATTGAGTAATGTATGAATGAAGTGCCAAATCATTTTCTTAGAAATCCACCTTTGTCCTGATCTGTTTTAAGTAGCACTTAAAGGGAGTGTTGAAGATTTTTTTAGTGAGGTTCAGTTAAAAAGTTACAAGCAGTTTATATCCTACCTGTAGTAGAAGACTGAACGTTTTCGTTCAGCATAATCATCCTGTTTTATTGGTTCTAGACGCTAAGGCTAACTCGGATGGTAAAGAATGCAAAAACGTTTTATACAAACCTCATTGAATTTGCATCAACAGGTTGTTCATATAGGTGCCAGAGATTATTTACAGTGCAAATGGATGAAGGACATGGTGTGTCACTATACTATTTTCCTGTGTGAAAAAACCATACCAAGCATAACCGCTATAAAAGTCCACAAATATAGCATTCGCCCATACTGCCAGGCTACGTTAGTTTTGTTTACACTTAAAAAGAAAAAAAAGACGTAGCAAATTTGTGGCTAATCTAGCTAACTTTAGGGTACAAGTTGAAAACATAGTAGGTTGTTAGCATGCTAGCATGTGCTTGTTACCAATGTTTCTGTGCCAATACTGACCTAGAGTAATTCATTATTTGTATAGTGTTTGGGATAGTTTCCAGCTTTGACAAAAGAAATATTGTTTTATCAGTTAACAGGCTGCCGGATCAAGAGCTGGTATTATTGTAAATGTAGCATACGACAATATATGAAGTCTCCATTGACTGCAGAATTGCTTGGCTTTTGTCCTTTTAACAATGCCATTTTTCTGGTGCCCCTTTGACACTTTTTACTTGTCAAATGTACTAGCATTTTTTTATGATCATGCAATATACACGGTGCAGTAAAAAAGGTTTATAAGCCTCTGCGGTTACAAGTATACATCCCTTTGTTTTAGTGAGTTTAGTTGCGTCATTCCCTTTAACTAACATCCCTTTTTTTGCAGACTCTGCGACTCTGGCCTTGTGATGAGCGGATTATTCATTAACGAGAGGAAACTGTATTTACTGGTGCAACCAGCTACGGATGGAGATGAAAATGCATGACCTCTGTTCAAAACAAACAGCCGAGTGATTATGAGTGGATTACAGCAGACATGCTGAACAGCCTTCTCAGCCGTCTCGGTAAATATTCCACTTTTGTCCTTGAAGTGTGTCAGGGAGATGAAACTGTGTCTGATAGACAGCGCAGATAATTCCTGCACAATGTAGCGCCGCGCCGAGAGGAGATGCCTGAAAGTCACAGCTGCCACGGAAGGTGCGCCAAGCTACTGATTCAACATGATGACCTCCATCTCTCCTAATGTGCATTCTTCTCCTCATCAGACTCACAATAGGCACGCTCTGTGACTTATTTAAATTTGAGCAGCCAGGAAGCGTCCTCCAGGAAGGCAACATTATATTTGACTTAGGTCGCTATAGGATGTTGAAAAATGTCCTCGGGGGCGCTGGAGCTCAGACAGTTGATACCGCAGTCACCATCCAGGTATGTCAGTGTTATTTAGTGTAGCAGCTCCGTGTTGGGTTACTATCGCGAGCTAAAGAGCAGGCTGAAAGGATCCAGGCTCGGGGAAGCGCTCTGTGAAGGGCTATCATTGCTTCAGCCTCACAATGGGTATGGTGTCTGCTTTCCTATTCAGCTGCGCCTTTAGGCTGCCATGGCCACAAAGAATTAAAGGGTATGTAAAAACGTTTGGGTTTTTAAAAAAAAGAAAGAATCCTTAAGGTCTACTTTGTTAAGGTGTTACACTGAAACAGACAAGATATTGTCCAGCTGTTAACACAAAGTTAAACACTATAGTGGATACATAAAGGCTACGCTTCCTTGTCAATGGGCAATTTCAAAACGTTTTGTATACAGTTCCAACTGTAAAAAGACCAATCTGTTAGAAAGACAAACTGATGCTGATACAGATTTAATTAAACCATTCAGGCTTCTTTGTCTGTGTCACCATAACTCATAGTAACACTTCCCCAATCTGCCGTGGAACCTATCAGACTGTGGGGACATCTCCAAGTCCTCTTCAGGTGACCTCATAGAGTTTCTGTCAAATTCAGCTGTAGAATCTGGCAATTGCAAAGCTTTAACAACACTGACTGAATCCTTCTTTTATTGATTTGGATGTATGCTTGGACTCACACCGAGGCTAAATAATCATCATCTTCATCTTGTATAGCAAACAACTGAAGATTTCTGGGGTCAAATCATTGTTTATTATTTCATCCAACTTGCCAAGTAAAAACAAACAAGTTCAAGAGATGTACAGTAATAGCATAATGTCACTACCACTATGTTTCACTGTGGGTGCAGTATTTTTTTGGTGATGTATTGTTTTTCTTTTAAATTGTGGCCAAATGTTGAAGTTTGGCCTCACCAGACCACATGTTCTCCTACAGGGGTTTGGGAGATTTTAGCCCACTATGAATGTCATTCAGTCCTACTGATTAGTACTGACATATAGGAAATTCAAAGGAATGTCAAAAATGGGAAAAGGTTTCCCATTTGCGTCATCTTTTCCCTGTTTTCTCAAATTGATGATGGTTATCTTTACTCTTTCATTGTTCAGAGGACCCCCAGTAATTACTGATTTACCTATTTGTGCCATTTGTGCCCTCTACTGGTGCAGTGAGGCCTACTAATTGTTCCATCAAGGTGCTGGAATGGGAGGCGTCTAATGACACGAGGGAACTCAGGTCTTCCTGGACTGTATATAAGAGGCTTCCCCTCCACACATCAAAGAGCAGTCATTCCACACGTGGTGAGTTGCAGTCAACCCACACCTGAAGGAGGCCCGCACGTGACAGAAGGCCAGACCGCAGTGCGCACACGTCAGATCGGCAGCTCCTGAGCTTATGCCAACATACCTGGGCTACCGCCCTCATCCCCTCGATTCTTGTTTTCAAAATAAACGCCCCTGAGATGGCTTGAATAGTTGTTGGTGTCGTGTTCCCCCATTCTTTGTTGCGGTCTTTGAGTCAGGCCATAACAAATGGGGGCTCATCCGGGATGACAGGGTTTTTCTGTGAAAGTTGGCACCAGTTTATTCATGGAAAACGTGCCTTTTTTTATTTGCTTGCAGAGCATTTCTAAAACATTCAGAAGAAAATGCAGCTTGAAACACTGAAGTGCCTAAGCACAATGCTACTTGACATGCTATTAGCTTGATTTTTGTAAAGCAGCCAATTCAGAAGCACCATTCATTTTACTTGCCAATGATTGGCTGTACTCACAACAGCAGAAATAAGGCGAACTGTGGATATTAACCTCTGTAGTAGCTTTAGGATGGTTTACAATGTGCACATTAATGCATATTAAGGTATATTTGGCGTTTGGACAATTAAAGCAGGCAGTTAAAGTGTTTATAGAGAGGTTTTCAAGTACTAGCGGTATTTTATGTTTCTTGTTTTTTTCACACCGAGTTCATTTTGAAAGCTTTGCCCTAAGCAAGCTAAGGGACTGAAAATGGCCATGTCAAGGACAGGTGTCTGACATTTACTTCAGGATAGTCAGATTCACAAGAACTTACCAGCGGAATCTCAACATCAGCTGTATGGAGAAGTGAAAGAGCTATTTGGCTGCAAAAAAACAACATTTTTGCTGCTCCAACTGGTTTCATTATCTTATCGCAATTTCGCTATTACCAGGCGAAGCAAATCTCCTTTCACGGAACCAGAAGTGTGGCGGCTGACACCAGTGGGAATGTTTACATCTCCCCACGCCTGGCCTCATATCCAATGCTTAACCCATACCCGGCTGCTCTGAAAACAGAAAATCAAGGGGAATTTCCGAGTTGTTTTTGGATAACTGTCAAAGTATAGGAAAACAGGTCACTGCGTAAAGCGTGGCTGCCTCAGTATGAGAGCACAAGAGTGTGATTATGTGTGTGTATGTGTGTGTGAGAGGGGGAGAGAGAAAGAGATAAAGGCTGGTAAGACTAGGCTGACTCCTGTGTGGGTGAGTTGCCTCTCGTCCCCCGGAACAGGCACCGGCCCTGCATCTTGTTGACCTAGTTGGTGCTCTTTGACTAATCCCTGACGATACTGCTGGTGGTCTGGGAGGAGCTCTCCTCCAGTTTCCTCTGCATTTGAATATCAGATGGCAAAGGCGGGGCCTCGTGGAAAAAAAAAAAAAAAGCTCAAATGCCAGGGGATTTGACTGGAGTGCCTGCCAACATAACACGCAATGTGTTTTCAGCGCTCTCCCTTCTCTCTCGCTCCCCCTCTGTCTTATGTGCGAGTTCTTCTTTCAGCCACTTGTCTGACATAAAAGACACCCATTTTTTTTTTGTGGCTCATATTGACCCGACAGTTCAAATTGACACTGATACAGTCATTGCGTTTGCGTGTCTCAGAGATAGAGCGTGATTGTGCGTGTGTGTGTTTTCTGAGCAATTAGAGGCCAGGTTGTAGTCCTGATCATGCAGCCATCCGCTCTGTTCAGCTATCATTGCCACTCTCTCAGTTTACACATGTAACAAGAGTTTCCCCGACAACACACAGCTAACATGCTGCCCATCTGTATGAGGTTTATTGCTATGTTTGGGTGATCCAATTACTCTTTCACCTTGTGGTTAATGGCTCTTCTAATCCACTCTTTCTCTCAGTATGGGCCATTTGTAAGCATAATGAGTCACAGATACGCTGCTAATGCACACACCTTCAGGTTGGCGGTGAGAGAAAAAAGGAGGAATGTCTTATTCTGGCGATAAAGTTTTCTGGTGCAGAGTTTTAATGCATGATGTCTTGCAGAAGTATTTACCTTTTGGGGTCTTTTTTAGATTTTGTTGTTTTTTTCCTCCAGCTTATATCCTGTTTTCATGTGACAGGCAAACACAATGCAAAGCATAATTGTTGTGGAAGGATTTAGGTGTGGCTTATGTTGCAAATCTGAAAAGTCTATCATGCAGATGTTTTCAGCCCTGTTAACGCTGATGCCCCTGAATAATAATAGCGACAACTTGGAAGATACATGCCGTGTTGCTGAAAATGTGCTATATAAATAAAATTACCTGCTTACCTTACCCATTGACACAACCCAACCCCCAACTTTCTGACTGCAAGACAACTTCTCCTCCCACCAGCCCACAGCTTCCCCCATCTTCACTGTCAATGGGACATCTGGGTGACACAGCATTCGTGTAGAAAAAGGCGCTCTGGTCAGATGAGACCAAAACTAAACTTTTGACCTGGTTACCAACCATTGCGTTTGGAAGAAAACTAACTAAAACTAAACTAAACTGGTGGTGGTGCCTTCATGGTGTGGAGAGGCTTCATCAGGATAGGGAAGCTGGTCAGCTTTAATGTGAAGATGGATGGAGCAAAATACAAGACAATGCTGGAAGAAAACTCATTAGAGGCTGCAAAAGACTTGACCCTGGGGTGGAGGTTCACACTCCATTAGGACAAGGATCCTGCCAGAGCTACAACTGATTAGATTGAAGCATGTTGGTCCAGACTTAGATTTCTAGAACGTGCATGAAAGAATCAAGGCAACACTGTAGTTATGTTTAGGATGAGGGAATACCATTATTATAACATGATGTAAAGCTCAAAAACGTCGATTTTAATTAACACTGCCCCTTTAAAGTTAATACCTTAATGTTTAATACAGACTGTACTGCTGATTGGCACAGGAGTCTATTGTATACAACTTTCTTTCCACCTGCGAATTACAGCATATAAAATGTTAAGAAAGTCATTTCAGGAAGTTCAGAATACTTATTACTCCACTGTGGTATGTGACAAATGTCAACACCGAGTTCTAACTGATTCCATTTAATTACAGCTCTTCTTTTGATGCTGCTTTTCTACAGAACAAGCTGCATTAGGTTTAACTGCGCCATTTACAGGGAGGACACAGCGGAGGCTGAGCTAAGAGTCAGATATCAGGGACAGAGGCACCTTACTGTCCCTGCTACACTTAAAAACACACACACACACACACGCACACACAGACGCACAGATGGTGGCGAGCGAGGACAGTGAAAACACAGCTCTGTGTCCCTGGGCCCTCGTCCTTGCTCCACCCATCCACCACCAGCCAGTCGTTCCCACGGGGCTGTTAACATCCTATTGACCCTGCTCACTCATTATCAGATCAGCACAGAACACACTGGGGCACTTTAACCCATGGTGGATACACACACATACGCACACACGCCCGACAAACACAAGGCTGCAGATTACACTGTTCTCAGAACAGTACTTTGGCCTGCTGCTTCATGGCAACGCTGGTCTCCAAGCCACAGTGGGGCACTAAGCTAGTATGAGCAATCACTCCTGGGTGTTGCTGCGTTTTGACAGAGCCGCTCCACCAGGAGCTCGACGCGCCCACCGCTACGTCTCCTCCACAGATGCTGGCAGGCCCCTGTGGGACTGCCTCCGCTTCCCAGCATCCCCTTCCTCCCTTGATTGTCAGTAAATGTGTTGACATAAATATAGTATGGCTACTAATGAGCTGCCAACCAACAGCCACAGCCAGCTCCTGAAGACCTGTCAATATGAGCGGAGGCTGATTTTAGCTCATTAGAAGAGAACGCCTAACAATAGATTTAAGAGCTGGTGGTATTTTCTTCATCTGAGGACCGCATCGTTAGCCGGGAGACTGTCTTGGAGACATTAGAATGCAGCGTGGACATGTGCGGTCTGTGGCGGCCCCCCTCTTCCAAGCGATTGAAATTCACGACAGGTCCAAGGTAGTGTGATACCCATGTAGGCACAAAGCCTGCCCGTCTAATGTTTATTGATAGCAAAGCCTACATCGGCTGTAATTATTTCGGGGGGCCTGTTTTCGCCGTGTGCGTGCGTCCGTGCGTGCGTGTGCACGTATTCAGTGTTTGTTTGTGCCACACAAAAAACAGATTAGCGAAAACACTGAGGTAAAATAAGCAGCCTGACCTTGCTCTGAAACTGAAAGGCAATCCTCTGAATGATCCGCGGGTCAGTAGCTTTGTCCTTCAGACAGTTAAAGTCTATCCTTCTCATCCCCTCACTCCCTCCCTCCCCTGCTCACTGTTTCCTATTCTCTATCCCTCTTTCTCGTTGCCTGTCGTCTAAAGCAGCTGTTTTTACATGAAATCCACCTTGAGTAGAAGCCATCTCCTAAATTCTCAATCCCATCTCAGCTACCTCCATGTACAAGACACACACACACACACAGAGAGGAACATGCTCAACCACAAAAGAAACACATTCACAACTCTTGATATGCTTTTCATCTTTCATGTCTTGTCTTTGAAAACGGCTGTTTGTGTTATTTCAAGACATGATTGTTCTCCTTGACAAGCCGTGATGGCACTGATGTGTCTGATCCGCCGCTCTACGCCTCAGAGGCAGACGAGCAAGACGCAAAGACAGCCGCAGACGCTACCAGCCATATTAAAAGACTTCCCCCGCAAACTCTTTGAGCTGTGAAATGTTTGACGCTTTAGGAGCACGCAGGCACAAAAAAAAAAAAAGAAAGAAAGAAAGAAAATGAGTTGCTAGGTGAACGCCGGCCGCCCCCACACCGCCCCTACCCACCTTGCCCATCCCTTCCGCGCACAGGGTGCCTCAAGAGTTGCTGCATTCATTGGAAATTGCAAGTGTGTCAGCAAGTTCCAGATGTCGGGTTATGCAATGTCTCTTTTCCAGCAAGATTCCCGGCCTGTTTATGTGCACACTGTATGCACATATGCAGCGGCTCTCTGAAGTCTACGCACCCGCGTTAAAATCCAAGGGTTGATGATGCAAAAAAAAAAAACATTTACCCCGTTTGATGTAATGTTCATCCTGTCCAATACAGATGAAACCTAATTAAATCTCACATAAGAACTGTAAAAACAAAGTTGTAATAATCTGCTTGTGGGTCTGTGCACCCTCAACCCACAACTTCAAATCCTAGATTTTTAAATGATAATGCATTAAACTACTGTCATTGTGGGTTTTTTTTTTTACATTTACATGATCAGCAAAAATCTAAACATGGTCACCTTCCTAAAATAATGGCCTATGCCTGATTTTTTTGTCAAAAGTATTTTCAGCAAAAAAACAAAAAAAATTCTGGCAAAAACGCCTTGAGCCATTAATTTAGGAAGGTGACTACACAGAATATTTTAATGTTAGACATTGCTTCGTATAAGATAGATCTATAATACATATTAGATGGGAAATTTACTCACTTTTGAGTTATTAAAAGATGGACATATTTTCTGAATATTTTATTGTTTTCTCAGCAACAAGAAAAGGACATGCCACCCTTTGTCAGAAATGCTTGTTTCAACTTATGGCCAGTCTGTGCTAGTCAATAAAAATTCTTGAATCATAGTCAGGGTCCACACGTTTTGGACACCCCTGTCTTCAACTATCTTTTGGCTTAAATTTAGCATGCAGGCTACTTTCGTTCACATCAAGCACCATTTATTGCGGAGCTGATTACCCTGAAATAAACTCAACTGCCCTGTCCACGTTTATTCTTCCTGACGTCGGCTCTTTTTGCATCAGAAAGATGACACAAACTGTGAAGGTTGGTAAAATGTTGCAAAAGGTTGTAAAAAGGTGTCCATCAGGGGAAGCTTACCAAAAAGAAAAAAATCCACTTTGTTTTACGGAATCTGAACGTAGTAAAATTGTCACGATCGTGATGCCACCTGTGCCACTGCCTATAATAATTCATGAACGGACTCCGACCGTTCACGCCTGATACCCTGATTGTGTTCCCTGAAATGTTGCCTGCCGTTGCTTTTTCCTGTTCCCTAGCTGCATTGAATGTTTCTCTCCCTGCACCTCTGACCCCGGCTTCATGTACCCCAGGTATCAATCAAAGTCTCACAGGTTTTATATTTGTGCTGCCTCCTCATCACTCTTCTCTGTTGCTGACCTGGACCGTTTACTGAAGCCTGAAGATTGCAGACAGTGATCTTTCACCTTCCTATGGAGAAGCCAGTTCCTTGTAGTGGTGAGTGCATACTAGCTTACCTTCTAACTTGAAGGTAAACTCCCTGACCACTTTCGGTTTCCAGCGTAAAGAGTTCGCTTCTCCTTACGGTCCTGCGGGTGAAACAATCCCCTGTAAATTTACACTCTCCACTCTCTGACTCCATGGGTTCCAGTTAAAGTCAAGATTTCCTCCGAAGAGGAAATCTTGAGGGGAAAAAAAACCCCACACCTCTGCAGGGTAAACCAATTACTTTCTGTTTGTGCTTTTCATCCAAGAAGCAGCCCCGCTCCTGCTCGTAAAGTCATAAAACAATTACCAATAAAAACTGCTTGACCTTTACTGGGTCGTGCTTTCCGTTTTGGGTCCAGAATGTACTTAAATGGTTACAAATGGATGAGAAGACGAGACAGAAATTGGTCAGGGAGGCTGCCAAGAGGCTGACAGCAACAGCTGCAGGAATTACTGCCAAGCATTAGCTATGTTCTATGTATCAGGGCTCTTTTAATGTTTGATTATTTTGTTTTTTTGCATGTGTCTGGTAACATCCTAATTAACAAAAGAATAAGTCATTTCGTTGATTAGGATGAGAGTTCAGAAAAGAAAAAAATCACAAAGTAGGGAAAAGAGGGTTGGAGTCAAGAAATGTCCAAGAAATCTGAGAGGTTTCTGTTTGCCAGACTGCTGCAAACAAAGGAAACTATGAATGGGAAGGAGCTTTAATCAACTGTTGGTTCAAGGATGTGAGGACTTACATGAACCGGTTTTTGCAGCTTTTTCTGTTTCTATGTTTTTCTTTTGTTTTCAGTTGAATTGAACAGAATACACCCAGATTACACGTTTAAAACCGTTTTAAAGGGGCAGTATTATGTATTTTCCAGGCCCATAGTGCCATTTTATGTGACAGTCAATACTACATTCAGTTGTTATAAATACGCTACATATATTTGTAACAGTATAAAGAAATTTGACTTTGTAATCGAACGCCTTGAAAATGAGCCTGTCTCTTTAAAAACTCCTACTCTTTCTGAGACTTTTGCCATCAGGAAGTTATCACAACATCCTCTAGTAGCCAGTTAATAATGCTTTTATAGGCATTGCACTGAGAAGCAGCTCGTACAATGAGGTCAGCGGATGTGCAGCTCCACCAGGTGTTTGCTATTTGCTGCTGGCTAGTCTGAAGGAGCTGAGTGGAGGAGTCGCAGGGAGAGAACTGCTCATGAGACAAGTTTTTGATAGGAAAATAACATTGTAACATAATTAATAATTATGTCAATTTTACCCCTTTAAAATGATTGATCACAGTAGCATTTCCCTCCCCCCCTCCATCATAAAATATTTACTAGACCTGAATAGCAGGAGTGTGTGCACACTTTTCAGAGCCACTGTAGGTGGTTCTGAAACAACTGCTGCACAGGACTTGTAGGTCTGTCTGCTGCTATCAGTCACAGATATCATTTCAGATGTGCTCTGACATCTTCCCCCTTTTAATCTGGTTTTGCAAACTGCATCTGCACAGTTTGTTGTTTTTTGGTTTTTTTCTCAGCTAGAATGAGGCCAGATCAACAGGATGTACAGAGGAAAAGATTTATCAGTAAATCTGGGGTGAACCAGAGAGAATTCGACATTCAGTGGGCAAACCCCAGACGAGAACATTAGCATGCCTGACTCCCACTTAGCCTTTATCTGACTGACAGACACCAATATGCATTTTCTCACGTTTAGAAAGCTCACACCTTCCTTTATGCTGTCGAGTTTAAGCCGTTTGCTGATGACACCTTCCTGTGATTGCTGTCCTTAGAACTAGAGAGTGAATCGTAATTCAGGCCCAAGATTTTATGCATTGCTTAAATCTAAATATTTTATGATAGACGCAACCCTGATGACCGAGCATCTCAACATTTGCTCAAGAACTTGTGATTTCTATTTAAAAGCAACTTTACAAACCCGTCCAGTGCTCTCGTGTTGCCTTATGAAAGAATTGGCTTTTTCCTGCCAACGGTTTTCAAAAAAAAAAAAAAAAAAAAAAGCAATCCTTGTTCACTCACAGATTTTCTGCACCCACTTATTCCTGTTCAAAGATAGAGAGTCTGTGCCAACAGGCGAAGGACGAACGGTACGCACCGGGCAGGTCGGCTAAGATGCTTTTAGATCACGATGAGAGGCTGGAATACCTGGGCAGAACAGAGAGACGCATGAGGATTACAGACAAGCTTCACACCTTAAATCCTGAAGAGCCCAGATGTAATACTCTCTTAAATTATGTTGAAGAGGTCAGTATTATGTAAAATTGAGCTTTATATCATGCTATGATGTTATTCCCCTCATCAAAAACATACCTGGAGTGTTGCCTTCGTTCTTTCATGCGTGCATGATCACATCTCACTGGACTTGTTGTGGCCTTCCTTTCAACTTTTAACATAAAAAAAACAAAAACAAACGTAACCATGTTCTGTTAAGTTTGAAGTGTTTCGCTAGCAAATTTGTGTTTTTATCGTTTTCCTCCCACGTTGCAATTGTGCTGCTGCTGCTGTGCAAATACTTTCACAAGCGACTGTAAACAACGACTATTTAACCTTTTAAAAGTAATTTTCAGTGACTTGAAGACAACACAGAAGCACAGACAAATTAAGAGACCCCCCGCCCACCACCACCTCACCTCCCTCTTAGCTGAGAGCTTCACTGATGCAAAGGCAGGTCTTTCGTTTTCTGTCTGTGACCTTTAGATGCGGTTTTGCCCACTTCAGTGGCGATGCATATCATAGCCAAAAAAAAAGAGACATTTATAAAAGCAGGCATGATCTCTAAACAGGGAAGCTATTCCTGTAGGGGGGTTTTTTAATATGAAAAAAAAAAACTGTACAGGATCAGACATTTACTGTTGTTCTATAAAACTGCAGGCCATATTGTGATACTGGAGAGCGCTGACCCGCTCTCCCCCACCTCTCCACTGATGGCCCACCTCTCCACCTCCACCGTTGCCTCGGAATGACGGATCGATTGAAGAATGACAGCAGTGAGGAAATAGAGGGAGATTCAGGATTTACATCGTCCTCTGACACGCTCATATAAACGACCCACACACACACAAACACACACACCCATGATAAAGAGACTACACTCTGACAAGGACACCAGTTCTCATTTAGCTGCTCACAAGTTAAAAAGATTTGCCATCTCCCCTCCCCTTTTTTGCACTCTCTTTCTCTCCATCTCGCTCTCTTTTAGCGGATTTCGGAGCAAAGCGTATACAACCTTTGTGAATTATTTAGTTTATTGACCTCTGCGGGGATTTAATATGAAGGTCGTTTCCTGCTGGCAGAGAGAGAGCCGGCGGGGTCCTCAGGTGACACGGCCAAGGTCGCCCGTCTCCCTCCAGTTAATAATATATTTGTCACACGCAGTGCGTTAGCCCCCGACACAGCACTACTGCCTTCCACTTGATTAGTGCAACCAATAAGGACTGCCAAAGATAATAAAGTAGACAGTGGCTTAAGGAGATGTGTCAAATGTCCACAGCGTTTCACCCTCCCCGGCCCCCCAGCCCACATCCACACACACAAATTCACACCCTCTCTGCTCTTGCTTTATTGTTTCCGAGATGAAGGTTAAAGGGAGATGCTGAACAGACAGAACAGCCTGGGGGCCGCGGAGGGCCGCGGAGAGCCTGGCTGCAGTGTGTGCCGGCAGCCAACCTCCTCAAGTCTGCGTGCAACGCGCGGCAGTGTCACGGGGTGCAAGGGTGTGAGCTGACCGGAGCCGCGGGGGGCAAGTGGCTTACCGCATCTGATGAAGATGGGGTGGCGGGGCGGGGGCAGTAGAGAGCCGCTGGTCCCTGACCGCGCCTGTCACCGCTAATGGCCACAGAGAGCTATGGAGCCTTATTAGCGTCGCCGTTTGGCCGAGACAAAATGGCGCCCCCAAAGGTGAAACCCAGGTGAGTTACAGCGAGTGGTGGTGGGGGTGGGGGGGGGGGGCGGCATGACAACAGGGGTGGAGAATAGAGTGCAGTGATGAAGTTGGTAGCGTATGTCGGGCTAAGAAGAGTCGAGGTTTTAAATCTGGGAGCATCGGATTCCCTTTGAGTGCGGCGTCGTTAGCATGAATGCTTGATAATTCATGCTAACACTGGAGGACCCGTGTTCTGTCGGAATAGCATACCTTGTCAGAGTAGCATTCCGGAAGTTTGTTTTGACAGCTCCATCTATCAATTTAATCTACTTTATCAAAACAGCATACCAAAGTATATATAAAAAAAACAATGAATCGTTTCCACTTTACAACATTGTGTTAATCTGTGACATAAGAAATACCCACAGGACACAACAAGGTTTGTGATTATCACTTGAGAAATTTAGGAAAAGTTCAAGAAGTCTGAATGTTTTGATTATTTGAATTTTCAGTCAAATAAAAGACTGACTAATCGTTTCTAACACTCTATTTTAATTTTCAAACATGATCAATTCTATGCAAAAAAAAAAAAAAAAGTTTACTGAATCTAATTTAGCATCTCTGTCTAACCAAAAATAATCAGTTTATTTCTTATATTCTAATTCGTCTGATGTTATGTGATGATTAAAATAATCACAGATGCTACATGCTGATCGCAAATGGAGAAACAATTTTTCTAATATTCCTCAGGTGCAGTCCAGGAAAACAAGGTTAGTGTCCTAAAATTTAGCCGACACAACCAAGAGCAGATGTAAAAAAAAAAATAAAAAATGCGGCAGTGGGAGCTGCTAAAGCTGATATCATCCCATATTAAAAGGCCAAGAGCAAATCAAGATGGGAGGTGAAATCTGCCAGGGCATTAGCATGATTTATGAACGTGCTGCTGGAGGAACGCAGTACATTCTCTCTGTATGAGCAGATTTGTTGAGTCTATTAATGACCCCTCTGTTCGGGACCTTTTTCTCTCCAATCTGAAGTGCCCGGCTCCATCCATAACTCAAGCCCTTCCTATCGTATAAATCACTGTTCGTCTCCTCGTCTTTGCCCTGCCGTGACAATTATCCTCGGTGTTAAGACTCGTGTTTGCTAAATCCAGATTAACTCATCCCACCTGTGTTTCTGCGGAATGTGTGAGGAGGATTAATGGACACAATGCGCTCCATTATTTGAGACTGTCTTGTGGCAGAGGGAGCTAACCAAGCCGAATCGCTGCAGTAACTTCCAATAGAAGACGCTGACATACTGGAGTCGGCATCCTCAAAACTCTAACCCGTCCCTGAAAGCAACACTTCGTCTGGAAGTTGTTGAAAAAGTATTCATACCCCTTGGATTTTTTTCACATTACTTCTTGGAAGCTGCAAAACAGCTAAAACACTGAATCTCTTTCAATGAAGAAAGGCCCCCTTTTTTAGAGTTTGTTTTTAACCATAATAACTAGGACATTGGTCAACATATTTGATGTGTATTGGTGATTTTAACAATGGCACTTGACAAAATGTAATGTCTGTTATTGGTTTTCACAACTGTTGACTATATGATGTGTTTATGATTTGTTTTATGCTTTCATGGTGTAAAGCACTTTGCTGAAATATGGTGTACAAATAAACTTGATTGATTGCAGTTACAGATCGAGTCTTTTTGGGTCCCTAACCAGCTTTGCAAATCTAATGACGGAAAATTTGACCCATTGTTCATCTTTTGAAGAGCAATTTCTAATTCTTGTCACAAATTCTCAATCAGATTTTTATTTACCACTCCCACACATAGATATGCTTTGACCTAAACCCTGGTTGGATGTTTAGGGTGGTTGCCCTGGTGACGGTGAACTTCTTCTTATTAAGGCAGTTGGCAGAACACTGAGAACGCTGACACTATTGCGCCCTCTAGTGCGCATGCGGAACACGTTCAGGTCATTTGCCCGTTCACACTGCAGAACGCATGCAGGTCGCATTTACTGGCAGTGTGAATGCCCGGCAAAAAAAATCGGAATTGCCAAAAAATCGGAATTGGGTCACTTCAGGCTGCAGTGTGAACGCATCTGTATTTCATAAAGACAAGAAAAAAAAAATCCTTGAAGCAAATAAATATACACCTATCTTTTTAAATATTTGCTGTGTAATCGTACACCACTGCTGCCACCAACTGTTTTGGAGGGGAACTGCTTGTTCTGGCGGTGTACTCTACTGGTGAACAAGCCAGGGAGTGGCCTTTGGTGGCTACTGGGTGTGGGTGATATCCAGTGTTTTACTGCATAGCATTATGTGCCAAAATGTTCAGTCATGGTCTCATGGGACCTTCCTCTACATGTTTGCCACTTCTTGTGAAAAACTGTAAATGAGACGACTTGCAGCTTTTTGAAACAAAGGTTTTCTTCACTTTAAGTTAGCATGAGGATGACTTAACTGGCAGATTCCCCTTCCTGAGCTGTGGATCTCTGCAGGCCGAGGTGGACGGCCATGCCAGGTAGGTTTGCAGTTGTGCTTTACTCTTCCCATATTCAGATGATGGTTTGAACAGAGCTCTGTGAAATGTTCAAATATTGGGATATTTCTTTCTAATCTGACTCTACTTTAATCTTCTCCACATCTTTCTCCCTGACCTCTCTGCTGTGTTCCTTGGTCTTCATGGGATTTGTGCACTAACACACCTCTAAGCCCAGAAACAGATGTTGAGATGAAATTACTCTCAGATGGACCCGCTTTGCTCATTAGAGGCAATAAGCTGTCCTGAGCTTTATTTAGGGGTAATGCAGTAAAAGAGGTTGAAAACAAGTGAAAACCATGTTGAATTTTTGTCTTCCACTGAACAATCATGCACCACCTTGTATTACTCTATTAGTCTATCGTGTAAAACCCAAAATACAAAGATGCTTACTTTGACTTATAGGTGCTTTCAGATTCTCCAAACCTGTCTACGGATTACTTTTGGCGGTTTTGCAAAGGGGAGCAAACAACTGAACACATCATCTGCTCAGATCCTTATTGGCCTTTTCATTAACAAGTCCTAGGTCAGGAGTCTTTGGTGAGGTGTCCAGGGTAAAGCCTTCACTTCCGAGTAACTCTGAGGTTCGGACCTCATTTGCAACCAGACAAGCCTATTGTAACAGCAAATAAAACAATATTGATTTTGCAAGTGGCAACGGGGCTGTGCATCCTATTGATCAGGATCAAGCACTTATCACTCTCCAGACCCAGAGTGTGCCTGTGTTAAGCGCAGATCCCAGGTCTTAATTATGACCGTGGCCTTTAAATGCTTTCTCACCTAATGATGCTCTCTGAACGCTTCAGTGTTTGACCTTCCCTGTAGCTGGTCAGTCAAAGACTTGTTTCTCCTATACAGGAGGAGATGTTACAGTACATTAAAGTTAGGTAGAGACGGTCTAAATGTCCCTGACCTTTATTCAGTTGTTTCTAATGTAAACTTACCTATATGTGTGTTTCTGCAGTCTGTAGGTGTTCTTGTGTACATATTGTCCCCACACTGGGTGTTTCAACACACACAACTCAAACACAGACCTCAGAACATGCATCCGTCTGCTTTCTGTGTAATAACTCCTGGTTGGGATTGTGGGGAATCCCAACCAGATTCACGGCCCATAACTCGACTGACATCATTTCTTAGTCCACTTCAGTCAAACTCTAGTTCATTTGTCTCGGAAGTCCAGTTCATTTGAAGAGGTGTGAAAACCCAATCAAACTCTTATGGGAACCAAAAAGGCAAACTCTGGTCTACCTAAAATCCTTTGCCAAAGGTTCAGAAATTCTTGAATTGCTAAAATTTAACACCACTCCATTTTTGTTTACTTTTCATGAACAAAGAAGCTGCACTTAGTGTTTGTGTCATTTTCTCCACAATCTAAATCAATAAAAAAAAAAAAAATCACCACTGCCTGTGGTGGCGCTGCACCAAAGACCAGTAAAAACTTCTGAAGAAGACAATGAGGGCAGCTTCTTTCTTCACAAAATGTAAACAAAAATGGAATGGCAACAGGTATTAGCGGGTTGGGTTTTGCTTTTGTTTTTGGCAAAACACCTCGAGTCATTTCTTCCGCTAGTTGCTTTGGTTGTATTTACCCACAATCCCCTGCACTACAGTCCGCTTCCTGTATTTGGAACGGTCTCCAGTCTGCTGCTGTTGCACATTCGAACCCCACCAGAGTTTAATTCAACCAAGACAAAAGACCTAGGTTTTTCTCCCCAATCCATCCCCATCTGACCAGGTGTTAGCCATCAGCGGCCATTTTTTCTCTTTTCCACAAACTCATTGAGATTCAATCTTTTTCTTCTACAGGTAAGAGAATATGACTTTTTGCTTTTCTTTTCACTGTTAGCACAGGTGGATTTTACCTGAACATTCACACTTTCAGGAATCTTAACTGCAAAGAAGGCATTTAAGATGGTATGTTGTAAAAGCTGAGTCACTTGGACACCAAGTGTATTTCCTCTCCGCGGGGAGCCAGAATGTGCTGTTGTTTTAACAAAGAACATTCATTTGCTTCACAAACAAATCCAACATGTTTCCATTTTGTGGTTAATGTGCACAAAGTTAAACATTTTCTACGATTTTGCTGTGACTGACGGATTATGGGAAATGTTATTCCCCAGAATGAATCTCTTTTCGTTTGATTATTTTGGAGAGGGGATGGTTTTAGAAGTAAAGTGGAAGTGAATAAAAAAATAGACTGTGTAAAGAAGAAAGTTGTTATATTATTTTTCCACGAACCGTCTTCATTTAGGACAGAATGTTAGAACAAAAGATTCAGCAAAACAACCCTGTGGATACATGTGCATCGCATAGCTTAAAATGAAATGAAAACAGTCAATTATCATTGCAATTAATTAATTCTAAAAGTAAAACTCATACATTATTAAGACTAATTCAAAAGATATTGTTTTATTTCAATGGAAAACTGCTGGTGAAAACTTCAGAAACTTGGAAAATGTAAAAATGACACAGATTATATATGATATTACATATAACCCTCCTAGCCTATATCGTAATTTTTGTTGCTTATGTACTTTTTTCTACCATATATTTTCCTTCCACTCAACTTCCTACGAATGTACTAGGATGCAGCATTCTGTGGACAGTCAGCTTCTCTAGCCATGACCTTTCGGAGCTCACCCTGCACTCAGTTGTTAAGTCAGCAGTCTTTCCCATGACTGTGAAGGTCAGAGCATTTCATTTCTGGATCAAAAATTCAGTTTTGTTTTTTAAAGCTCTCACGCAATATTTAACTTGTCTGAGAAACTGAATTTGGGGTTTTCAGCATAGTTTTAAGGCATTATCATAAAAAAAAAAACAGAAATGGCAAGACATTTAACTCTTTGTGTGCTGTATAAATAGACTTTTGTTGTGTGGTGTACCTGTGTGATCCAGATGACTGGAGGACCGAAGCGGCCGTCACCAGCCGAGGTCCTATCAGCTGTTGAATCCTCGTACTCTGCCAATCAGTGGTTCCTCCTTCCTTTTTTTTCCCCTCTGTTTCCAGTGATCTTCTCAGATCAGTGGAGGTGGAAGAAAAATCAATGGAGTAAAGTAATCACTTGGCGGAAGATACAGCGAAGGCCTTAGGCCCGCCCAGCTACCTGAGTTCCATTTCACGCACCAGTAGCTGCAACACAAACATGCAGCACCAGCCTGCACTCTCATCTTAAACAACATGAGCAGCTTGACGCTCTGCACCCCCAGTGACCTATTCCTCCCCAGAGGAAACTCCCTGATTGCACTGCGGTACAGCGCCGCTGTCCACCCAATAGCCGGCTATTGATCTGCAGTCCTACACACTCGGGCGGTGACAGCGCTGGTCATACTGCTTTTCAAGACGGAGACCGGGTGAAAAAGCTACCTGTTATTTTTTTTTTTTCTGACATCATCAGCGAATGGGATGAGCTCATGTAAAGCTAATGGGGGGGCCTGAAGCTCTATGTGGTGTAAGCAGGGGCGCAATTACATACTTTCTGAGGTGTATGCAAACATGTCATCGGCGTTCAGTTTGTCACCTAAAGCCGAGATCGACTCAAAACCTTCAGCGATCGACGTATTGCACCTCTGCGTAAAGCACGAACAGTTCAGAAACGATATGAAATGAGAAAAAAGTTATTTATTAACTGATTAAATCGTGCTTTAGATTGTTCTTGAAAAACTAATCAGTCACGGCTGATTAGTGGGCGCACTCACGGCTGCACAGTGAACCCATTCTTTTTTTTTTTTTTACAGCAGACAGCCGCTCCCCTCTCTTGCAGGTACTACGTACCCCCGCTAAATCTTTTAGGGGTACGCAGTATCCTGCCGTGTCCCCTTACTTTCACCCCTACCTTTGTCTTGGCGCATTACAGCAGCTGTAGTTTCTGAATAAACGACAAACTTGGACTAATTACCTCGTTCTTTGTGAGTATAAGTCATTTACAACAAACATCAAACACGGTAAATATGTTTAATTAAGTATTTAACAAACAAATGGCTTCTACCGCGATAATTATGTGAAATTAAATTAATTGGCTAATATAAAAAAATAGTTTGGTGCTTTGAGCTCAGAGTCTGAGAGACTTTTCCTTTATCAAACAATTTTTTTGCCTCTTACTTAGTGGAAATACTGATGTTAATGACACTTTCTCCAAAATAATAACCTTTTTCAACCTTTATAGCTCCACTGTTGAGGCTCTAACATTCACAAATGACAGTGAAATAAAATCCAGTCCAACATCTGGTTTGAGGTGATTCCTCTGGAACCTGTTGGAGGAAAAATATCCCAACTTCAGAAGATGCGCTTTAACTTAACAGAGCTCTGTGGTTCCTCCTAGCAGTATGAGAGTCAGGGTGAGGAGGCGCCATGTTAGGAAGAGAAGTGGAAGCTGGAGGATCTTCAGAACAAACAGGTCATGATGCTGGGCTACTGATTATTCCTCTGTCTGGACACAGGATTAATAGAACCAGTTTAAAAGCTAAATTGAATGGTTGTATGCCAGACACGGAAGACTGGGATGCACTCCATGCCATGATGATCAGAATTTAGGTCTCATGGCATCTCAAGGTGTCAACATTGCAGCCAGTGGGCTGAAGGAAATACAGCTTTATTTTGTAACAATTCAAGAGCTAACCAGCTTTTATCGCTTCGAAAAAAAATTAATCAGCACAGAAACTCATCTGCACAAAGAACCAACTGTATAGCTATGTATATATATATATATTTTTTTTTGTCAAAGTACCCCCAAGAAATTAAAACTACTTTCACCCTTGCCCCCCACCCCCTGAAACAAGACACGGGAAAGGTAAAACTCGCTACATTTACCCCGTTATGTGCGCGAGGTGAAGGAGCGTAAGGGCGCCCTGAAGTGTATGCGAACACATCTTCGGCGCGCCGCCCCCTCCAGATGGAGTTTTGACGCCCCCTCTGGTGCAGTGTCCCTATGCGTTGCATGGGCTGCATACTCACTTTTTGCGCCACTGGGTGAAAGGATCCATTCAATAATTAAAGGGGCAGTGTTATGCGTTTTCCAGGTATGTAGTGCCAATTTAGGGTAACTATGTTACCTTCAGTTATGGAAAATGCTGTACATTCCAAATAGGACTTAAGAGAAATTTGATTTCACAATTTAGTGGCTTGAAATCTTTCTGAAACTTCGCTTTCAGGAAGTCATCAGAACATCGCTCATGTATTATCACTTTGATGGCATTTTTATCAGTGTTTCACTGAGAAGTAGCTGGTATGATGAGCTCTGCTGAGGTATAGATTCACCAGATGAATGCTAATTGCTGCTGGCTAGTCTGAAGAAACTGAATGGGGGAGCTGTAAGGGAGGGGAAAGCTTGAAAACGGCAGGTCCATCAGTCAATTTTACATAATACAATTCAATTCAGGATATTTATATAGCGTTACTTCACAACCAATGTCTCACAGCACCTAATTTAAAAAAAAATCATTTAAATTCATTCACACACATTCCAGATGACCCTAGTTATCAAACAATACAGTATATTTAATTAATCATACAAAGTAGATTAAAAAGTTTCTATCCCTTTAACTAAAAATGTCTCAGTTGGAGTAACGTCTCTCACCATCAGACTGAGGCATGTTGATGAAGTTGGATTGAAACATTCATTGGTTTTGTTGAGTGTGGTTTCTTTTTCTCTCTCTTGCTCATGCTAATGATTCAGCCTGTGACCCTGCGCTCTCTGCTCAGTGTTTGGAGCAGACCTCCCTCCTCTTAAAGCACAGTATGGCAGCTATTACCTTTGGCTGGCTCGAGAGGAGAGTGGGTGGTGGTGAGAGGTCACAGTGGGTGGCGGGGAGAGGAAGCCATGGGTGGGTATTTGCTTAAGATCTCTTTAATGCAAATGAGAGCATAAAGTGCAGAGCTGCTGAACTAACAAAGGGCCTATGGGAGCGCTCGTTTCTGAAAGGTCAGACAAAGAAGGGACGACTTAGGCATTAAATCTTAACCGGGCGGATTTCGGCGTGTGCCCAGGTCTCAGCGCTCCGCTGGTGTTTTTTATGGACGGGGTCAGACCCGGCCAACCTTTACTGGTGGCTTCCCCCGTTTTGAGCTGCCCTCACCAGCCTCTAGTTGCTTGTTGGAGTGCTTGGAAGTACAGGAAAGGGTACAGCGAAGGTGAACCATTTAGTATAGGAGTGGTATCATGTACTTAGTATATTTTGGAAGAGTATCAGCTTTTGAAGGGGCTGTATTATGTGTTTTCCAGGCTCACAGTGCCATTTTATAGCACGCTCACATAACTATGTTACCTTCAGCTGTTAGAAAAATGCACATATATCAAATATGAGTTAAAAGTAAATTGACTTCAATATTTAACACCTTCAACTTTGTACACCATGTGAAGCTCAAAAACGTCAATTTTACGTAATACTTCCCCTTTAAAATGTTCCATAAGTGCTACTAAGTGTTGATTTAATAATATTCTTGGCAGGTATTCATTGCCAACAGCATCAGTGTTTGTGTGTGTTTTAATGCTCAGGTCACTCATCCTGACTCTTGTTCTGCTAGAGGTTTCTTACTGTTAAAAAAAATAATGGTTCCTCCGACTGTCGCCACATGCTGTCTGGATAGAGCACACCTTCAAAGTTAAGATTTGATTAAATCTTCTGCTTTCATTAGCTATACTCAGTTTGCAACTGCATTTAGTTGGATCAAACTACTCTTTATCTTTTAAATTAATGCAAATATCACTATTGGAGTGTTATTAATGTTTTCTAACAATTACATCTGGCATCTGAAAATAAAATACTGACATCTTGCATGCTCCATACAACCACGAATGAATTTTTTATTTATTTTTGCTTGATGTTAACTGTACATTGGAAACACACAGATACTGAAGTTTTGCAATATGTGCATGTTATATAAAAACATGAAGATCTGGGCACAACCTTGGTCCATGTATGGAGACCTCAGTCGTCAACATGGTCGTCATGGTCCCAACCTGTTGACCTTCACCACACGTCTTTCTCCCTTTCATAACCAAACTTTCCATGAAATAAAGGCCACTTGAGCCAAAACAATCCTAGAAAAAAAAACATGAAAACCACCATTTTTTTTTTCCTCTTTCCAGCTTAAATTTTTAGAACACTTTTCTCGCTCAGCAGTCGTATGTTAGTTCTTGGCATTACCATTTGCCCAAAACTACGCTTCAGATTTGTCACGCGGCGTTTTAAAAGGGGCACGGCCGTTCCGTTCACTGCTGGGAAGCCGTCAAGGCGAAATCTTTGGGACTATGACAGCAGAGCGATTAGTCAGTGGTAAAGTTTAGGTCTCCCCTTTAGCTTATAGGAAGAGCATGTTCCTGAGAGGCGCAGGGTCACCCTGATCTCTGATGACTGTCCTCCTCCTCTCCTCATTCTCCTTTTTTCTTGTCTGAGTTTTTTTTTTCTTCTTCCCTGTGATGTTATCTTTTCACTCTCCTCCCACTCACTGCTGTTCCCTGAAGCTGTCACAGGGACGAACGGCTCATTGTTTTTGTCCTTGCAGCGTTCTCCGAAGTGCGTCCCTGGATGAAACTTTGCCCTCTCTTTGACCTTCCTCTTCTTAAAGGAGAAGAGGTCATGTGTAGGCCAATTACACGTCATGCGTTTCACTTGGTGATTAAAAATATTAGGTGTCGTTCGCAGTATTTACCACTGTTGCCTGCTTGGCTTTGGCGTGCATTTTGAGGCAGATGAGATGCTGCAAACAGAAGTTAAAATAATGTTGATGACGATGTTCAGCTCTAAGCGCTACAGGCATTGACTGTCTGATCCATGTTTACCCTCCTGGCTTTGCTATGTGATCTGTCTGCCTATGAACCGCAAGCCCACATAGATATAGATATCAGGTCACATACAGCCGAGGAGAGGTAGATGCTAAACTCTTGCTCAGTCTGAAACAAAAGACAGACTGAATTGTCAGGCTCAAAATACTTGATTCTCCTCCTGGTCTTGTCTATAATTTTGCTTTTGGGCTTTCAAGCCAAATGCTTGAAAGTTGCACATAATTTTGATCTTTAAACAGATTAGTTTCCACCTGGTTATGCCATTTTGCTCTTTTTCTACAGTCTAACAAGTGCAGGAATAGAACAACCTCAAATTCCGGTTGCTTGGCCATAACCCATACCCGCTTCAGTATAGACCCGTCCAGCCCAAGATTGACTTAACATAGCCATTAGTGGTGCTTGACTTTTGTCACTGATGCAATTCCATACTCTGTTCACTCCCTTGTGTTGGGATTTTTAGCTCTTCCTTCCTTGAGTTCTGCTTTTATATATATATTAGTAAGATTTGATGCATGGTTGTTGTTGTACGGTCCATAATGCATTTGGGGTAAAAAAAAAACAACCAAAAATCATTAAAATTTTGAGTTATGTATTGCGCCGTTGTATTTCTTTGCTTTTATTTAATCTCCACAGTAGAAAAGCAGCTAAAGTAAAAGCTAATCTTGCTGCCGTGCTGAAGGGAAATATAACATCTTGACCTTGCTGTTTTGTCCTCGTTCTCTTGAAAAAGGTTACCTTGAATACCGTTTTGTATCCATCTGTAATAAGTGACAGTTCTCTGGAGAAACGGTTTGATGAACTGCAAGCATCTACAAACAGCAGTGGGAGTAAGTGGCAACAAGACACCAGAGACTCACGACCGACATGTTGGCAGCAGCACCGTTCTGAAAAGGTTGGCTAACGTAACATCATGGTAAGCTGCTGTAATATTGGTGGTGTGTTATGTGCTTTTGGGGCGGGGGGCACTAGATAAACCACACCATACACACACTATATAATAGCAATATTTTTGTTTATTTAGTCATAGAAGGAAAAAAAAAGGGTGTTTCAGTCCTTTTTTTTCCACCACATTTTTCGTACATTTATAATCCAGATTGCAAATTAAAATTTAATTAGAAAGCAAAATATAGATTATAAACAATTTTTTTTGCTCTGGGCTCTGAAGCAATATAACAGTCTTTGGGATTAATTGAAATGTGCATACATTTAGAACAGTAACTTGGCTGGAATTGAAGTATTAGTTCAAATTTAAGCAGAAGCTCTTTCTGCATTAATACTGATCCACTCACCTCATGATGCTGAATGCTTGGAGCAGCTCCAGTTGATCGTTTTAGCTGATAATGTCACCTCTTCAGGATACTCATAGACTCTGCACATAGCAATGAGTTTTCAACTCAAGATCAGTAAAAAAATGTTTTGAAAAAGATGGAGACGTCATAGCAAATGTAGCACAGTCATGTTATTCATCAACATAGCAGAATTTAAAGCTCCACAGTGCATTTAGACCCACATAAAACATGTTTTTACACAAAGTCTAAAAATATAATTTCCAATGCTGTCCCCTCCTATTACTTATTTGTGCATAGAATTACGGAAGACTACTTCACGGTATTGTTTGCCTTCATACTAAATCCGGAAATTAATTTTTTTAAAAGATGTTATTTAATGCAGAAAAAATTAACCGTATTACTGCTGAGATTCATTCCAAGACAGAGAGACTGCCAGTTATTCTATTATGTTTTAGAAATGATACATTTATCTGGACATTCCCTCTCCTCCTCTTGCTTCCTTTAAATATACAAAGAAAAAAACTACAAATTTTACAGTATAATAACTTTGAAAGTAAAGCAGAAGAGCCCATAAACTTCCCAGAAGCCTTTTCCGAAACGCGCTTGTCGCTATGACTTGCGCAGCGCCATGCTGTTTTTGACAAGTGCCAACATACTAATCAGTTACCTCCCAGTTGTTCCATGTTCTCTGAAGCCGTCAGGTACCTCATGGTGAAACGCTATCCATCTGTTTATCCAGGCTGTGCTTGTTTACTTCTTATTCCAATCATGTGCCGCGCAGATTCCACACAAATCAAGTGCACCTTCAGATGTCGTTTCTCCACGGGGGGCTGAGTGATCGAGGATGAGACGCGGTGCCTCCTCGCGAGGGTTCCAAAATTGATGCGCCCTTTTGGCTCCGGTAAGGGTGACCTTAAAAAATCCGAAACACTCAGCGAGCGGCACAACTGCTGTCTCGCCACTGATCAATCTCAGTCCTCCACTCAGCTCTCCTCCACGCTCCTCGGACTCCAGAGCAGTCAAACATCAAGTGCTCTTGTGCTTAAATTTCTATTATGTTATGTGCAGGCAGGTTGGAAGAGGGCTGTACGGCAGTGTATAGTCAGATACTGAACGCTTTGTTGAATATTGAGTGTCTCATGCAAAACTACATTATGTCAGATAGTAAGACAGCTTTGATGGAAGGGGGAACGGGGGGAGGAAAGCCATTAGTGGGGATGTATGATGGAGCAGATGGTTTCAGAATCTAAATGTGGCAGTGCCCAACTGCAGCTGACAGCCACACACAGGTTTCAGCGAGTTTGGGTTGTAAGAAAAACACTCGCTAAATCAGAGCAAACAATAAAAATCCAAGAGCAATCCGACGAGGAACAGCAGCGCTACTTTTCCGTTAAAATTGAAATTACGAAAATAAATTTGTTTAATGGAATCACGGCAACTTCGAAAAAACCTTTTGATCAAAAGTGCCTTTGAGGTAGGATGAGGTGGTTTTTTTGGTCATGTCACAATAAATAAATGTATTTAGCTGAACTGCAATGGAAACACTTTTTTCTTTCGCATCTCATGGATTATATGATTAACAACCAGATGTTACTAGATGTTACTACTGGCGAAAACCACAAAGAAGACAACAGGAAGTGGTAGGAGGATGATGGATTTTTGTTTGTTTGTTTTTCCTGGACAATGTGCAGCTGGCTCCATCAGAGCTCTCACTGCTTCGCACAGTTCGCAAAAAGTTGTGCGTCATTCAAAAATGTTGAATCCATCGCTCTTTTGTAAAATCGCCGACTACAATTACCCCAAAACGCCACATGAGTAACCCCACTTATGCATAAGGGGCTTGTTGTTCCATTGGCTCAATTATGAACACATCTCATGCAACTGTTTACATCTGTCACTACCATGATTTTAAAAGAAAACAATTTTTTTGGACATTAGCAGAATATAGATTTGCACACATTTGTAACAGAAAGGCAGTTTGTGAGTAGCTTAACTTTGCTGGGTTTTTTTTCTTCTTCTGATAATTCCCCGTGTCCCTGGAGATTTCTCATTAGGGGCATCGACCTTGGGAAGGTGCACACTCCGTGGAAATCCTTAGTAAAAAAAAAAAAAAAGTGCAAAATGCCTTAACAATGCCCACACAGGAATGCTCCGATCGCATCGTCTGGCCGGAGCCAACTGGAGCGGAAAAATGCAGAAGTTCAGGAAGCGTGGATGAGGAACTGGATGTGGTAAAGTGCTGCAAGGGCAAGACGTCTTCGATGACCCAGAGACCCCCGCACGGAGAGACAAACACACACACCTGACCTACTCCACACACCGCGACTTCAAAATGCCAGGACACACATACACACTCTGTGCAGCCTATTACCTTGGCCTGTCTCTCCACCTCCCACTGACCCTGTCATTTCCCCCCTACTCATTACTCCCTCACCACCTATCTGCCACAGCTCTCCAGCCCTCCACCTGTTTTCTCCCCCCTCACCCACCCACCCTGTCTCATTCTGTCTTGCTGCCTGCAGGTCAGCTCTCTGCCGATGTCAAGGTAGGCAGTGCGGTGAGTAATTCTCCCGGTGATACCGGGCTCCTGACCTTTTGTTGCACCTCAAGGAAAGAGGGATTTGTCTCCCTTCTCAACGGCGTCACTCCTCATCGGTCGTGACGGCTCCCGGTGCATTCTGGGGCTCCGGCGTGGCCCCGGATTGAGAGGCAGGGGCGGTGTGGGTGGCAGCGGAGGGTGCGTTTGCTGTCATGGCGCTGAGTGTCAGGCCTGACCCCCTCCCCCCTCCAGGTGGCCTGCAGGCTGACAGCAGACAGACCTGCTATTTGTTGGCCGAAACACCTCTGAGGGAGATGTCAGGCGGCATCACGGCAGCGCATCACCTGCCCCTGAGGCCTCTCTATGCACTCCACTTTGCTTTTATGAACAACAGTTTGTCTATGCGGTTGCACAGCAGTCTTTGAGCAGCTGCCCCATTTGACATGGGACTAAGAGAAAACAACAGCCTCACATTCCCACGGATATGGTGCGTGGCAGTTTTCCGAGAGTAAATAGGTGAAATTAATGTCCAAATAACCGCGGCACCTTTTCTGGTCTGTGCAGCTGTAAACCATCAGGACCTTAAAGTGGATGGCATTGTGTCGAATCAACATTTGTTGAGCTTCATATCATGCTATCAAAAACAAACCTAGAATGTCGCTTGACTCTGTCATGCATGTTTGAGAAATCCTTTAATCTCTCGTGGCAACCGCTCAGATGCACAAAGGACGAAGCTCCTCCTCAGTCCTGCGGTTTCCAGGCTTCAGAGCGTCCCCATTCAGCTCCTTTAGACTAGCCAGCAGCAATTAGCAAACACCTGGAGGAACTTCACGTCTACAGACCCCATTATGCCAGCTACTTATCAGGGAAACGCTGGAAAAGATGTTGTAAACGGGATAATAAAGGACCGATGCTGTGAATACTGTTGGAAAGAGCTGGAGTATCTTAAAAAGACAAAAGTTCAGTTTCATGGTATAAAAATATGATGTAAATTTATTTTTAGTCATATTTGATATAAACAATTTTGTTATAACAACTGAAGGTAACATAGTATGCTATAAAGTGGCATTACCTGGCTGGGGAATACAGAATACTGCCCCTTTAAGTTGTTCATAGAAGATCCAAAATGAACCCTGAAATGAAACAAGGGGAAAAAAATTGGAATGTATATTTTTTTCGTATATATTCATACATTCATTTAAATCTTGACGAGAGTTTGAACAGGCTACTCCAATGCCTTTATTTTGTTATTTGATCTCTTCAGAATGATCTTAATGCTTTGCTCTTGATCTTTGTTCTGCTGTATGAACCCAGAGCGCTCGAAGGTCAAACATTAAAGTTTTCTGATAAGGAGCTGAATTCATGGCTTCAACAATTACAGCGTGTCATCCAGGTCCCCAAAGAAAAGATAACAGCCCAATATCATCACACTAGCACAACCAAGGTTGAATGGTGTTCTTTTTTTTTTTTTTTTTTTTTAAGTTTTATGACACATGTATCGTCACACAAACTCTCCAAAACTTTATGCTTTTTACCTCGCCATCAACAGAGTATCTTCTCCAAAGTCACTCTAGTCATCAAGATATTTTTGGACCACAGATAATGTTTTTTCCAATTGACCCGTAGTGAGGTCTGCAGTGTGTTAGACGTTGACCTGGATTCTTATACGACCTTCCGGACCAGTGTCTCCCGTTTTCTCTTAATTGTGGATAATTATCCAAAATATAGTTTTGGAGTTCTCCCTAATTTTTGTTCTGATTTCGTTAGTCAGCCCTTCAGTTCACGTTCTTCTGTAAATTCTGTTCAATCAAACTTCCCTGACACTGGTCCCAGTAATCACCTCCCCAGGATGTAACTACTGCTTTGTTCAGGCAGATTCTTACCAGATCTACCTGTTGTTTTTCCATTATTGAGCTTATTATCCCACTATGCCACGTCTAACTTTGCTGTCTCTTTCATGCCCGTGAGTTCCTTGTAAATTACCCAAATAGTGAGACTGCCTTTGTCCTTCATGCATTTGGACTCCACCACAACAAGTTACGACTATTGTATTTGTGTAAAACAAGCAAAAAAAAAGCAGGGCCTTGACGTCTTACATTGTTCACATGCAAATATAGAGTCCTCCTCTAGATGCACAAACGTAACAATAGGGTTCTACGTGGTGGAAGGCTGACCTTGCAGGTCTTGAACTACTGGTGGTTTTCTTATGTATACCAGTAGAAAAATCAGAAAAATATGTTTTATAACCTCTTTCCCATGAAAACAGAACAACAGCTGAAAGTAAAACTACACTATTCCATACACCAACTGAGACCAAAAGAGAACAGAAAGTGAAGGACACTGAGGCGTGCAGAGAGCATCAGCAGCTGTAGTGCAGTTCAAACAGGAGTCAGGAAGGCAAAATGTAACTACTGAGAAAAGATGAGCAAGACCCTGTCCGTGTTCATTGACCCTTTTCAGCTACGTCACTTAATCACGCCAGGCGCCAAGGCGGACGTCGAAAGTGAGGGACGGGAGTATTGAACACTCTCGACTGCGTTTGTTTTCCCAAGTTGTTTTAGCCAATATAGAAAAGGCTTCTAAAGTTCAAGTCGGGTTAATTTGTCTGTGAACGTAACAGACCTAGTCGAGGTTCATAGACGGCGGTAAATAGCTAGCTTAGAACTCAACCCTTACGTCCTCCCTCCTGATGTGTTGATAAAATTACCAACGTTCCCGAATTCACACCACATTATTTATATCACTGTACCATAAACGGTGTTTCCCCTTACACCAGAGCAGGCTTAGAAGCATACAAAAGATTAGATGCTAACTAGTATTTTCTGTACGTGGTAGATAGACTACGTGATGGTGGGACAATTTCTTTAAGGCTATTGATAGTTAGATGTGCCTCCTCCGTATTGAGGTATTTGATTGCATCTTGCTAAACATACATATAAAGTACACAAATGTTAATCTTCTTACCTTGTAAAAATAAAAATAAATACATGTGATTATACGGAGGGTTGCCTGTCCTCATGAGCGACACCTGCTGTCCATTTCCGCCATATCTTTTCTTGTCTGTTAAAAGCAGCTGAAAGCAGCACCCTATGAGCATTTTCAAAGTGAAACCAACTAAATAAGTGCAATATCAGGCTGTCTGAGTTAAGTTTCTTGACAAGCTTTACAGGAGCGAACTGGTTGTTTCGACGTCCGTCATGGCGGAGCGGGCCGCGTTCTGAAGGGCGTGGCGTCACGTGCAAAAGGTCAATATTGTTGTCTTTCATCAAAGCCATTGGATTTCTAGTTTCTGACCTGAAAACAGGTTTTCATTGCAGTCCACTTAAAACCAAACATGTTGACAATGTCCTTCCTGTGCTGCCATGTGATCAAAGAAGCAGCACTAATACTCTCAAGTTCACACACTTGGATGCTCACATGTACGAGCATCAATGTCGAAATTAGAAGAGGGTAACACTGCTGGGATGAAAAAAAGTGACTTTTTTTTATCTCCCTGTTTGCTCAGAACTCCTCATTTTCTTCATGCTCCCGCATTGACGGCTCCTTTGTCAGCGGTAAGGGCTTTGAAGATATTTGAGTGGCTGAGGGAGATTTAAAAAAAAATAAAATAAATAATTCTTGTTATTTCAAACAATGCAGAGCATGCAGGGACAGAAATGGGTCACAAATGGATTATGTCTGTGCCGTTTGTTTTTGACATAACTGTCGTTGCGTTTTATATATAGATCCTTGATTTTATCTGCTCTCTTGAACCGCTGGGAAACTTTTAATACCTTCAATTAAATCACTGAGTGCATGGAAAGAATAAATAGCAAATTTGCTGCCATAAAAAACACATTTACAATGTCCTATCATGCAATTTATTCAAGTTGTGCTTTACAATAGGAATTCATTGGGAATTTTTAAACGTAAAATGATCAATATACTTTTCGTATTTTTTTCACAAAAAGCGAATGTATTCATACCCCTTGAATTATTTTTTCCACGTTTTTCATTTAAATTTGACTCGGTGCACTATTGTGAAGTAAAGAAAAATGGCATATGACTTTCAGAATATTTTGCGTGGAAAACCTGCGATGTGAAGTCCGTTACTATTCAGCCTCAGTCAATACTTTGCAAAATTTCTGTCATAACTGGAGGTCATTTGAGGTTTAATGTTTCTCTACCAGTTTTGCACATCTGGACACTGATGTTGCTGCTCGTTCTTGTGTAAAATAGTTTGAATTCAATCATATTGGATGGAGTGAGTCCATGAACCTCTATATACGCATTGAGTTTGGAAAATTGGATGGATCACATACATTGTCTTAGTTGAGAGTGCTTGCATTTTTTTATTTGATGTACTTCTCATGCAAGGACAATTATGCACTACATTGTCCACTACTAATTTAATCTGTCACATAAAATTCTAATGAACTGCGTTGAATTTTGCGGTTGTAATGGGACAAAATGTCCTTCAACTGGGAATAAATGTGGTGCCCACAAAATTGCCCAAAAGCATAAAAAAATGTTGCAAAGGACTTCATTGAGACTTTGGAAAAAGATTTACCTTCAGCAATATTTAACAGTGTAACCAGCATTCAAAGTTCATTCTCAAACCACTTTCAAACATTTACATTTTAAGGTTAGTGACTTTAAAACAGAAAGTTAGTGTATGATGACGTCATGCTTTGTGGTACTCAGAAATGTCTTGCTTTTGTCTATGGTCACGTCCAAAGTTATTTCTCCATTTGAAATTTTGACATCAAACGAAGCTCATTTCTTTCACTGTGTCTCCCGCTGATAGGGACTTGGAGTTTTCTATCAAATAGTTGCAGAGTGTACCCACCAAAACTCTGATTCACTCCTATTACACTTCAGCTCAGATTCAAAACGGAGATGGCAAGGTCACTTCAACCTGTGATATCTCCTACACAAAACACTGTTGACATAAAAAAAATTTAAAAAAAAATCTGGGTGTGGCCACCAGACTGTTTTCTAACTCAAGGTTCAAGAAGTTCTTTCAATGCATCTGTTTTATTGAGGCTTCAGATCTAGTCGGTGTTTCTATCTCGCTGTTTGATGAAAATAGAAGAAGCGGGTGACAATCGCAGTAGAATTTAGCGGTTCAGTGTCTTCTGAAGTCTGGTCCACATTACCATGGAAACAAAGGTTTTTCTGATGTTTGCACTTCTAATCCTTTTGTAAACACACATCTGCTTCACTTTGCTCAACCTCTGTATCCATTAAAGTAGCTGAAGAAGTTACTGACTGAGAGGGAAAGGTAAACACTGTCGAGCACAGCACGTCTTTTATAGAGAATTTGCTTGAACCGAGTTCAGAATCTTGTTTTGAATTCTGATGGGAGGTTCTGCTGAGGTTATAAAAACCTGCTGACATTGTGTAGGTATTAAAGATTCTCCAGCTACATTCCCAGAGATGAGGTAGTCTAGGATTTTTCTTTTTTTTTTCCCTAAAAAAAATTGGTTTAGAAATATTCAGGAATCTGTGACCTCGGCCTCAAACTCTTGATTTTCTTATATTTCTCCATCTGCGATCATGTTCTACCTTCTTAACGGGGCCAATAAGCTTAAAATTCTCTTGTACTATTTTCATATTTAACAAACGATCACCTCATAGTGAAGACAATTGCTGAATTTTTCTTAAGATTATATTAGCTAAGCACTTGAGTTTATGGACGACTGTAGACATTTTGGGAGGCAATCAGGGAAACAAAACATTTAAAGTTAAGTTTTTAACTTAATTAAATGTAAAATTCTGTTCATATATAATTATATGTGGATATGAAAAAGGATTGGGTTTATTGGTGACAACATATTCCTGCTAACTAGTTAGCAGGAATATGTTCCTGCTAACTATTATGCTAATGTGTCATGACTCATTAGCATAAGTTAAGTCGTCTAGTTAACACTGCCTGCATGAAGCAGCACAGCACAACTGAAACGACTTCTTCTTGTTATAGTTTCAATAACTACGGAATAATCTCACGCTGTTCCTACTGGAACATGTTGTTACACTTCCACGCCTTGTTTATTGATGAATCCTGCAGACAAAAGCAACAGTACACCAGTAACTGAACACCGGTCTTATGGCTCTTTGTGATCCTGCAGCCATAACTCATTTTCTGACTCTCGCAGACACACGATGCAATTAGGCCGGCTGTCAACGTATTGCCATGAATGAAAGTCCCCTCTGTGACACCTGGGTCACGCTGTATCAAAAGGTCACTTTAAGGCTAACGGTGAAACCTGACGAGCAAACACCTTCTGCCAGCTCGGGCTTATTATACGTTTTATCACAGCATCTCTCAGTTAATGTCTGACAGTGACGCAACAGATTATGTAAAATAGGAGTAAAAACAGCAGGCAAAGGTTGACCTCACCTCAATGTACCGTTACTGTAAGCTTGAAGGGCGAACGTGGCCCTAAGGAGGTTGGGATGGTGGGGGCGAGAGAACCAGTAGTTGGCGAAGGGCTTCCAGAGAGTGACATAAAAGATAGAAGTGACATCTCGCATGGCAACGCCGTGCCCTGTAGTGAGCCGCCGACGTGTTGAGGCAATGTCAGCGCAATCTGACTTGGCCCCAAAACGCTGTGGACCGCCACCACACCAATGTCATGAGCACACAGGCAGATCTCCTCCCCGTGTCAGCCGCTTCTCATGTCAAGTGGCATCTAACAAGATCTGCCACCTTCCAGATGTGGATGTGCGGCTCTCGCCTCAAGGCGGGTTTCAGAGTGCCTCACAAGAGCAACTGCACTTCATGTAACAAGCACAAACTTCAGAGTGTTTTAATATGCTTTTATCTGATTGAGCAACAGGAAGTAGTGCATAACTGCGACATGGAAGGAAAGGGATACAGGATGTTAGAGGAGGAGTGTTATGTAAAGTTGACTTTTTTGAGCTTTACATCATGTTATAATGCTTATACCACATTAAAAACATACCTGGAGTGTCACCTTGATTCTTTCACGAATGCTTGAGAACTCCTTGAATCTCCTGTAGCAACCATTCAGCTGAGCGGGATGTCCGGGTGGACCTAGCCCCGCCTTCAAGGACGAAGCTCCTCCTCAGAAACCGCAGTTTCTAAGCGTATGAGCTTCCATCTCAGAAGTTTGTAATAAAACTAACACAGAACATCACCCTGAACACACCATCCATATGGCAAAACATGGTGGCACTGGCATTATATTGTAGAGATCATTTTTGTAACTGTTGTCGAAACTTGATGGGGTTACATTCAGAGCAACCCTGTTAGATGCTGCAAAAAGACTTACAGGGCCAAAGGGTCAAACCGGCATGTTTGCGGTTTTGATGATGTTATACTCTTCTTAATAACCTTGTTACTCCTGATTGTTGCTCAGTCAGATAAAATGAGGGAGTATTGCCTTGATTCTTTCGTGTATGTTTGAGAAATCCTTGAATCTCCCGTGGCAACCAGTCAGCTGTGCAAAATGGCTGGATGGCTGTCAAGGACAAAGCTCCTTGTTGGAGCTGCAGTCTCAAGGCTTCCACTTCAAGTATCACCCGTCCCCTGCAACTCTCTCAATCAGCTCCTTCAGACTAGCCAGCAGCAATTAGCAAACACCTGGTGGAACTGCTCATCTGCTGAGCTCATTATAGGAGCTGCTTCTCAGTGAAACGCTGGTGAAAACATTGCTAAAGTGTTAATGGAGGAGTGATTCTTTGATAACTTCCTAAAGGCAGAGTTTCCGAAGGAGCAAAGAGTTTCTTAAAGAGACAGAGGCCCAACTTCAAAGCGTGAAATTACGAAGTCAAACTTATTTTAAGTCATATTTGAAATGTACAGCTTTTGTACAACACCTGCAGGTAATATAGTTACGTGATTGTGCTGTGGCTGGAAAATACACAATACTGCCCTGTTTAACTTTTCAGAAGTTTGTGTTAGTACAACTCTTGGAGCCACTGGATGCATCGGAAATAGTTTTTGTTGGTAACTGACGTTGAACAGGCACTCTGTCTTTTGCAGGTGATCTGTTTTGTGTCACCAGGACTACAACTCCCAAGGAGAATGGAGATCAGATAAGGATGTCCGGCGTCAGGACGAGGGAAGTCATCTAGAGGTGACATTTCAGTCAGCGCTGCAAACTCTGCCACTCCCTCCGTCTCCTGCCCTCGTTTTACATCCCCATCTCTTCCCCTCTGCCGCCTTTTTCCTCCATTCTCTGCTTTGTGTGTGTCTCTCTCTCTCCCTCTCTCTCCCCTCCCTCCACCTGTCCTTTCCTCCAACCTCCCAACCCCATCTGTGATATGCTGACGAAGTAGCAGAGTGGAAGCGGCGTCATAAAAGGGAGCGCTAATGAAAGGTCGCGCGAGGTCAAAATATTCACATACCTTTGCCAGACGAGAGGACGAGGGGTCGTTTATTCCAAGGGGACGAGCCGCTTCGCTTTGTGACTCCGGGGGTGTCCAGAGGTTAAAAGGTCGTGGACAGAGGGCACCAGGTTGCAGCCTCTGGGCTGAGATTCTGCGCGTCCTGGGGTCAGAGGTCAGTGCAGGAATGCCTGGTAAACGAGAGGTTGCGAGCCGGGGTCAGAGGTGCAGTCTCCATCTTCTGTTTTTTGGACGAACAGGTCGGAGTGAAGGGGAGCGGAGTGGGGTCTGACTCGGTTATTCTGCAGGCTGGAGGTCAAGCTTCACCTGAGGCAGGAGCAGAGCAGGCTGGAGCTGAAGGTGGAGCTGTGATTTAATATTCTAATTACACTCCGTGGAAGGTGTTTAAGGCAAATCAATGGATCATATTATATCCAGTCCGTCAACAGAAGAATTAGTGGCTTTAATTAAATCTTTTGGCGGTACGTGTTGCCGCACCATGGGAAATTTATGAACGCAATATAAGATCCCCGCGGCGGCTGTTTTTACAAGACTAAAAATGCAGATTCGCAAAGCACATTCAAAGACGGTAAAAATATTGAATAATTCAGATAAATACATAAATGATATTTAGCAAAGGAGATAAAGCAGCGGTGGCCCTCGGCTATAACCGTGTATCACCTGAAGCTGCACACAAGTCCTGACCAATGAACTGAAGACGGAGCCAATTCATCAGCAGGTGTGACACTGACATCTACTGGAGAAACGGAAAGCAACCAGAATGAAGGAACCCTGCAGCTGAAATCACTACTAAGATACAGACATGTTTGGGTTCATCATTGCACTTAGCATCTTTATCTCCACCCAAAACTATCATCAACATTTGATGTGTATGATTTTGGTAATGACATGCTTCAAAATGTAATGTTTGATCAATTGTTAACTGTGTGGTGTTTTCTTCATGTCTGTGTAATTTTGTGTTTTTCTTGTGGCAAGCGCTTTGAACTGCCTTGCTGCTTGTTACGACCCGACTCAGCCAGGCGAAAGGGAAGTAACATTAAAGAAACCTAGGTGGTAAGGTTTAACAATTTAGGTTTATTGCTTGGGTTTTGACAAAGAAGTAAGAATCAATCTCTGTCTCTCGAAACTCAGGAACTAAAGAAACATACTTAGTAACATCAAAGGGTCTAATAGAAGAGGGCCCAACAGAACTAGTAGGGCTCTCACTGGCTGTTTGAACTGGATATCTGGCCTTGTACTCGAGCTCTAGCTTATAGCTTTTTCAGCCTCAATTTCCAACCATTTCACTTCAAGCTGGTATTGCCTGAGTTGTGCCTTCTCCTCAGCCTCAACTTGCAATCTGGCGAGATAAACCTTCACGCGAGCGTCAACTTTGGACTCAACAGATCCAGAGGAAGCCGAGAGGGGATCAAACCTAGGAAGTGTGACAGGAGTCTGAATCCCACCAACCACCTTCATGTCCCCCTCTGGTGGTCTCTCTGCAAGGTTTGAGGGGCCAGCAGATTCTTTCTCTGCAGCAGGCACAGCAGCAGTTGGTAGAGCAGATGAGACCAGACTCTGTGAAGGCAAAGACAATAAGTTCAATTCAACCAGTTTGTTCACAATTAGATCCCTTAATTCCTTCTTAAGAAGTTGCTTGGAATAAGAAATGGAAGAGTAACTTGCAATTTCAGCCAAGTCAGCTTTACGACAACATTCAAGTTGCTCAAGAGAAGGCTGTTCCAAGAACTGGTCAATATTAAATTGAGCCATTTTTGAACAAACAGCGCAAACTGTACAGAGGCACCTTCAAGTGGCAAAACCAAACAAATTTCCCCAAACTGTAGCCACGGGATTGTATTAAATAGATCCTAAATAGAGCCTCTTTAAAAAGAGGCTGGTGCTTGGCCAGCCTCTTTTTAAAGAGGCTGGTGTTATTTACAGTGAACATTGATTGACAATGGGGACCCTCGTCGGGTCAATCTGTGTTGCTTCCTAAGTGGACAGTTTGATTTCACAGAAGTTTGATTTACTTGGAGTTATATTGTGTTGTTTAAGTGATCCCTTTATTTTTTTGAGCTGTATAATACACTGGGGGAAACCCTGGACTGTACACTAAAGGACAACTCAAAACTTTTATTGTTAAATGTTACTTTTATTTCTTTGTTAAATACATATTCACATAGTTTCAACATAAAAAACAGCAATCTAACAGCTGCAGCAGAAAAGAGCAAAATATTACAGCTAAAACTAGAGAAAAAAGCAAATAATTGAAAATAACTGTGTAATCAATGCATGAAAATTAGTTTGTGGTGAATCTTGCAGTTTTTTAAAGTACAAATGCATTTTATTTCATTTGAAAAGATTTTAATTACCGTATTTTCCGCACTATAAGGCGCTGGCGAAGGCCTAATGCAATCGCAGGATTTCTTCTTATTTTTCCGTCACTTCGCGGGGCTGTTTGGGGCCTTTTAATATATTCAAAAACTCGCCGAACTTCACCCAAAATTGTTCCCCGACGAAAATTTTCGGATTCTGGTGGAATCCGAAGTGGGCGTGGCCAAACTGCTCTACAGCGCTACCTAACGTGCGTTGGGGGAAACCGTAGGTCGAAGAGATCTGAAAATATGTATGTAGGTAGATCTCCCCAAATCAAGAAAAAAAGTATCTTGGACGTACCCTCTAAAATGCTCCGGGAGGCGGCCATTTTGGGTCACAAGTCAAATTCTGGCCATTTTACTCACGTCAAACTTTAACAAACTCCTCCTAGGGATTTTGACCTATCATCTTCATTTTTGGTCAGGATGCAGTTAAGGGGTGGGGCATTAAAAGTGATCAAAATGGTGAGTTTTCGTACATGTCGAGGGGGCGTTCCTGGGCGCCCAAGAAAATTAACCGCTACAACTTTCACATAGGTCAATTGGCACCAAATTTGGTATGAGGGATCCTGGTTGGATGCCCGACGATCCTATGTTGTCATAGTCTGACCTCACCTAAGCCCCGGCCCCTCAGAACAGGAAGTGACTTTTTTTTTTACTTGGAAATATACAACTCTGGCTCTCTTGACCTAATCAATATGATCTTGTGTCGGATGACTGATAAGTTGGTCTCAATTGCTTTAAAGCGCCAAGAGTTTCCAGTGGAGGCCATGGCGGTGCGGCGAAGTCACAGGTCACACCGCCGCCATACGTTTGGCTCTAGATTCCACGTTTCAGTCCAGCTGCACCAAACTCGTTGAGATCGGTCCTTGTCCACCCCCCACAGGAATCCAGTGGAAAATTTGGTGGGCGTGGCCTAATTCCCCCACAGCGCCCCTAGAATATTTTGAAAAAAAAATCAGCGCCCAGCCATGCTTTATCCCACATTTATGAAACTTGGTACACGTGTAACTTGTCAGAACCTACAAAAAACAGTCTTCTGGAGCCATGATCCAAACCCAACAGGAAGTAAGCCATTTTGGATCAAAGTCGCCCTTTTGTCCATTTCATTGATGTCGTATCTGAGTGAACTCATCCTAGAGCTTTCGAGATCCAGGCTTCAAACTCAGTCAGCAGTCTTGAGGCATTGAGGGTCAAAAGTTATCAAAGGAATTTCCCTATGTCAAAGCATGTGGGCGTGGCCAAGCCTCAAATTTGGCCGTTCGCCATGAAACAGCAAGGCTGGGGGAACTGCGCCAGAGCATCAGCGGTGGCAAGAGAGTGGTGGTGCTGGAATCCCCGCGGTGGCAAATAGGCCTTTGGCGCGCTTTGCTGCGAGGGCCTCTAACGCCGCTTGCAGCTTTAATTGATTTAAAAACTACAAAAAAAGAAAAAACAATCTCTCTCTATTGTAAAGAATACAAATCAATCCCTCAAATCCAATCTTGTGAGAATGTTCTGGAAGGGAGTCCATGTCCGGTCAAACTCTGTTAATGCAAATAGTCAGTGGACCATAAAGCCTCTTCATCTATCAGCATCAGTACTGGCTCTCCTCAGGGCTGTGTGCCGAGTCCTCTGCTCTTCATATTCTACACACAACATACAGTTTGACACAAACAAGATGTTAATACATCATAGTTTATCATTATTGTTTTTTTATACAGAATATGCCAGAAAAAAATAAAGCATCTGTGAAGGAAAATGTGTCATGGTTACACATCTCTATGTATCCAAAAGTGAGGATCCAAATGATATTTAACAAACAACAATTCTAAGCATTATGAACATGAAACACCTCCAGTCTTTCATTCTAGTTTTTAAAATAAAATCAATTCTAAAGAGAACCTCAACATAGGACATGTATGGAAAATATTTCTACAGCTTTTCACAAGTGTGAATCCTCATGTGACTAATTAAATTCTGTTTTCGACTAAAACCTTTTCCACAGTTCCCACATGAAAATGGCTTTTCACCAGTGTGAATCCTCATGTGACTAGTTAAAAACTGTTTTTGACTAAAGCTTTTTCCACAGTTCCCACATGAAAACGGCTTTTCACCAGTGTGAATCCTCAAGTGACTGGTTAAATCCTGTTTTTGACTAAAGCTTTTTCCACAGTTACCACATGAAAATGGCTTTTCACCAGTGTGAATCCTCATGTGCCTAGTTAAATCCGGTTTTTGAGTAAAACCTTTCCCACAGTTCCCACATGAAAATGGCTTTTCACCAGTGTGAATCATCATGTGCCTAGTTAAATGGTGTTTTTGACTAAAGCTTTTTCCACAGTTCCCACATGAAAACGGCTTTTCACCAGTGTGAATCCTCATGTGACTAGTTAAATTCAGTTTTTGACTAAAACCTTTTCCACAATTCCCACATGAAAACAGCTTTTCACCAGTGTGAATCCTCATGTGACCAGTTAAAAGACGTTTTTGACTGAAGCATTTTCCACAGTTCCCACATGAAAACGGCTTTTCACCAGTGTGAATCCTCATGTGACCAGTTAAACGCTGTTTTTGACTAAAACCTTTTCCACAGTTCCCACATGAAAACAGCTTTTCTCCAGTGTGAATCATCATGTGACTAGTTAATTCCGGTTTTCGACTAAAGCTTTTTCCACAGTTACCACAAGAAAACGGCTTTTCACCAGTGTGAATCCTCATGTGCCTAGTTAAATCCGGTTTTCGACTAAAACCTTTTCCACAGTTCACACATGAAAATGGCTTTTCACCAGTGTGAATCCTCATGTGACTACTTAAAATCCTTTTTTGACTAAAGCTTTTTCCACAGTTCCCACATGAAAACGGCTTTTCACCAGTGTGAATCCTCATGTGACTAGTTAAATCCGGTTTTCGAATAAAACGTTTTCCACAGTTCACACATGAAAACGGCTTTTCACCAGTGTGAATCCTCATGTGACTCGTTAAATCCGGTTTTTGACTAAAACCTTTTCCACAGTTCCCACATGAAAATGGCTTTTCACCAGTGTGAATACTCATGTGACTTCTTAAAGTCCTTTTTTGACTAAAGCTTTTTCCACAGTTCCCACATGAAAACGGCTTTTCACCAGTGTGAATCCTCATGTGACTAGTTAAATGTTGTTTTCGACTAAAACCTTTTCCACAGTTCCCACATGAAAACGGCTTTTCACCAGTGTGAATCCTCATGTGACTAGTTAAATGTTGTTTTCGACTAAAACCTTTTCCACAGTTCCCACATGAAAATGGCTTTTCACCAGTGTGAATCCTCATGTGACTAGTTAAATGCTGTTTGTGATTAAAACTTTTCTCACAGTTCCCACATGAGAACGGCTTTTCACCAGTGTGAATCATCACGTGACTAGTTAAAAGCCGTTTTTGACTAAAACTTTTTCCACAGTTCACACATGAAAACGGCTTTTCACCAGTGTGAATCCTCATGTGAGCATCAAAAACAGATTTGAAAGGGAAATGTTTTTTACAGATGACACACGAGAAAGTCTTGCATCTTTTCTTATTTTGGTTCTCAGCTTCAGCAGCTTCCTGGAAGATGATTTGGTTTCTGTTTGGTACTGATACAGTTTGGTTTATTTGCTCATCAACAGGAACCACCATATCAGTCTCCTGTATTAATTCAGTCTGTTCTCCACCCTGACTGCAGTAAACTTCCTGTTCTTGTTTCACTTGCAGAGGTTCTAACTCCTCCTGGTCCACAGTGGATCTCCTCTCCTCGTTACAAACGTTGCACTTCAGGGAATCTGGAGAAGAAAACAGAGGAAATGAGAAATGATTAACTTTACTGAAGTAAATGGGAGAAAACCTTCGTCGTTTAAGACGGAAATGGAAAAAAAAAGAAGACACTTGAAAATTCAATAGCGTAGACAGAGATACAGATCAGTCGACATCTCCAGCTGACGTCTGGAGAATTCTCAAATTAATGAATTTTAAAAACAGATTTTATTTATTACAAGATTAATTGCAGTAGGGATTATTGTTAATATTTAACAGTAAACTATATTTCAAGATATTTATTTGGAGCTATTGTTTATTTTTATTACTTTGACTTATATTAAAATTTTATTTTAGTCCACTTTATATTTTTGGGGTTTATTTACAAACATGAGTTCATTTGAAGGTTGATAGTTTAGTTTTTGTTCCTTTTTTATTTACTTTTATAAGTTAGACAGGAAGAACTGTGGGTCAATTTTCTGTAAGTATAGGAACTGGTATTGGACCAGCATGCATTGGGTTGGGCCTGTGGGTTTTGACCAGAGCAGGAGAGGAAACAATGAAAAGTAGTGATGGTGAGATGAAGCTTCATGAAGCACTGAGGAACTCCATCCAATCATTGGACTCATGAGCCGATGCACCGCGGTGCTTCATATGCTCTATTGTGACATCAAGGGGACAATATATGTGAAATAGGCAACTTGAAAACAACATGAAGCCTTACAATGAATAAACAAGTAAAACATGTTTGTGATTGATTCTGATACATAAATTCTGATTAATCGTTTTGTATGAAACAACGGCTGGATCAAAAAGAAAACAATAGAAGAGAGGGTTGTGATTGGCTTGTTACTATGTCACCAGGGACAACGATTTATTATTAAAAAATAATAAACTGTGCTTTGGTTCAGGTGAGTTCTCCGTTTTATACACTTCATAAAAGTGTGTCACCGCCTTTGGATGTTTCCCAACAGAGAGAAGAGAGACTTGATTGGACTATAGGTGTGAATCCTTGATTTTTATGCACCAAGGATTCTGTGGGGCCCAACACTGACGGTCATGCCATTTTAATGCATGAAATGTAGTCTCAGTTCTGGGTTGGGGAAGAAACACCCAGATGATCTCCTGGATCACAGACATCTCCTGCTGTTACATGATTCTGTGGAAGTTTCTCCCTTTCCTGCATAGTGGTCACTATACTGGACAGCTTTCTAAAAGCCATTTTCTTGTGCTTCTTGTGGATTTTTATGTTTTAAATGACCACTGAAGTGGACACTAATGCATCATAAAATACACCAACTACTGGCCATCAGCTGCAAATGCAAGAAATTATTTTTGTTAAATCCAATATGGCTGACAAGACAAAAAAGCATGCCAACCGACTCTGTCCCTCCTTCTACTTTAGACGATGCTGGCAGGTAAAAACCAAAAATAGTGTGACATCAGATCACTGCTAAAGTACAACTGATGTATTTTTCAAATAACTTTGTATTTGGAGGAAATTACAATTGATCACCTAAAAAAATAGCTTTTTTTTAACAAAATTTTTTTTCCTACCTTGTTTTTATCCCTTAAGAAAGTAAAAAATACAAAAAAAAAAATCCTGACACAAAGGATCAAAATTCATGCATGAAAGAAAGGGTCATATGAGAGCAGGAGACCAATCTCATGATAAGATCATGCAGACACATGATCTTATCATCAGTCACAATCTAAAGCACATTATAAAATTTTCTATTACACTACTAACACCGCTATTTTTAGTTTATGTTGCTTGCTTTACAAAACTTGCGCTGCATTGTTTATATTTCTCCTGTTTTAAAAAGTAAGAGTTAGTACAGTGGTTCTTAACCTGGGTTTGATCGAACCCCAGGGGTTCGGTGAGTCGGTCTCAGGGGTTCGGCGGAGCCTCTGCCACGGAGGTAAAGACACACTTGTGTAAAGTCGTGGTGACGCGCCGCTTTGCCATCACTTGCTGCAGAGGATCACGTTACATTGCTTAACCCATAGACATCAATACGTACACGCCTCATGGAGCGCTGAGTCGTACGTAAAAGCGTCCACAGTCTTCTAATGCCCCTTTTCCACCGGCCAACCCGGTTCGGCTCGGCCCGGCTCTGTTTCGGAGTGACCGCGTTTCCACCGGCCCTTCTAGGCTCTGTAGCAGGGTACCGCCTCCTCTGTGCTGTGCTTCGTTACATGCGACCTAATGCGAGTTGTTTTTGTGATACAAAAGAAGAAGAGAGCTGAGCAATTTTTTTATAGTCTTAATTATAATTAAGGTTACAGGTTTTGGACACATTTTCTCACTTTCTTACATTGAATATTCTGCAGGAAGACAGATAAACAGGGAGTGGATAGAATGATTATGTATAAACTAGAAACCAACAAACATGATTTGTATTTTGGGTTCTTGTTAATAGCTGCCCTGATGATAATGTCAAAATGTTTGGTTTGCTGAATAATGTATTCAGTTTTGGATGGCTTCATTGGTAATCTGCAATGTTAAGTTCAATGAAATATGTGCGAAGCTTGCGTCACCTACCAAACCTGGGCTGGCCCTGCTCTGAAGCAGGACCCAAAAAAGCAGCGCCAGCCCCGTTGAAAAACCTGGTGGAAACACAAGGAAAGCGAGCGGAGCCGAGCCGGGCGTGCCGGTGCAAAAGGGGCATAAGTGGCAGCAGAGCGATCGGAGCTCCTCAAGTTCTGTGCTATGTGGACCTGTTTCAAACGTTTTACGAAACAAACTGGATTCATTAGGATTACCTTCCCCAGGTAAGGATGAAAGATCAGAATTACTTGACTTTGCAGCCAGAAATTCGCTTCTAAACAACCAGAAAATATTTCCTATGTAGCTAAATTGGCCCAAAATAACCACTGACTGTTAGCGTAGCAGCTAACGTTTTCATACTGTTTTCTAATGAGAGAGCTGATGAAAAACCGCTGTTAGAGGAGAAGTTAATTAAAAACCAGAGGATTTTGTGAGGAAAGATCAGTCAGGATCAGAGCTGGAGCTGCTGTTCTTCAGTCTCTGTTTCCAGCTCAGCTTCACCATGTCGGTATTTAGCTATAAAGATGCTACGAGTCAGAGCCCAACATGCTGAAAATGTCTTTTTCTGAATGTGAAAGAAACGTATATCGTATGTATTTTCTATTACACTTTTGGATAATTTCTCTTTTATTCTTGGCTTTAGCCTGTGAACCAGGACGTCTCAGAAGTCATTGGAGTTCTCCCAGTGTGACCAGCAGACTGAAGCCTGTGGCCAGTGTTCCCAGTATAATAAATGTTTTATTCTTTCACTTTTTGTGTATTTTTCAACATCTCAATCTGAAGTATTAGTGTATTAATACAGCTTATGTAATGAGATAAAAATAATTTACTCTGTTAGAATTATTTTCACTCTTTGTTGTCAATAGCAGAGTTGACATACTGTAATAAATATTTATTCTCTGGGAAAAAAAGTAAGAAAAATATGTAGTTTAATGTTTGACAATGATTGATTTATAAATCAAAAGTCATTTCTCAATAACGTATAAAAAATAAATACAGGAAAATTTAGTTTTCCTTAATGTACATTTAACATTTCTTGTCTTGAAATGTTAAATGTACATTAAATTATGGAATTACGTAAATATATTCTTTAATAAAACACTGTAAAAGTGTGTCTGTTCATCAATTTCAATATAAAATTTATCAGAATAATTTATAATCAAACTAAAACATTGTGCTCTTTTTTCATAAATGCCCCAAAACAATTAAATAATCACATCAAAAGTTATAAACGCTCTCTTTAGTAATTTCTTTGATTGCCAAATATATTAATGTGTGTGAGAAAAAGTGTCAATGGCAGGTATTAACTTAAAATACTTTGTAGAACGGCACTTTATAAAGTTTGGTCCATTCACTTGTATTACCTTACTGGCACATATTCCACATTCAATATGGCGGACGCTGTTACGTATTGCAGCAACGGGCCGACCCGCTCCATGAGGCGTCTACGTATTAATGTCTATGGCTTAGCCCAGTGGTCCCCAAACTTTTTCCTGTGAGGGTCACATAACTTTTCCCTTCTCTGGTGGGGGGCCGGAGTCAGTTTGTAACAGAAAAAGTGTTACACGTTTATCACCTGCGCTGCCGGAAATGGTTGACGGGGATGGGGGTGGGACGCGTTTCTCGATTGATTTTTACCCAGAAAGCACATGGGCAAAAACCGTTGGTGAAACGGTCGCTGGGACTGACTAGTATATAATTCATTTAGGGAAAACTGGAATGCGGCGTTCATAACAAACACGTGTGTTCATCTGCTCAACCGCTAGCAAACAACCGTACTGATACCAACATCACCACTTTTAAAAAATCTTTTATCACACAAGAACTGCTCTAATTCCAAGAGCAGAGTGCTGTAGCTAGTCTAGGTGTTGTAGCTTTGGAATTAGAGCAGTTCTCGTGTGATAAAAAAATGTAAAGAAAGTGGTGATATTGCCCTTTTTTGAAGTTTCACAAATCCCAAACATGGTTTCAAATATTCTTCTATTAGAGCAAAAAAAAAAAAATCCAGCGCATGTTTGAAGAGTCTAGGTGTTGTAGTTTTTAAATTAGAGCGGATCTTGTGTGATCCAGATGCAAAAGAATTTTGAAAATCGAATTTTACCGAGTTTTCAAAAATCAGAAAAAGGTGTCACAAATCCCAAACATGGTTTTATTCATTCAGCTTGAAGCGGAGAATAATCCAGTCCAAGTTTCAAGTCTCTAGTCTCTAGGTGTAGTGGTTTTTAAACTAGAGTCGATAAAAGATGCGGAAGGTAGTGAAAATGTACCTTTAGCTATTGGAAGCTAGAAATGGAAACCAACTTCAGCTTCGTCATATGAAACTGGTGGGTTCGATACCTCAAAAAAGGTTAAGAACCACTGAGTTAGTAGTTAAAGGAGAGCCAAAAAAGGACATTTTCTCTCTACATAAATAAGCCATTCTCACTGCATAATTGTGATGTCTGCTTTCATTTACCTGTTAAAACATTTATACGAGAAAAGAACATCTACTAAAATGATCCTCACACCGAAAGCTTCAGACATTTAGACCTTAACCTTCATCCTAACGCTGGTGTTTCCTACCTATCCGGTGTAAGATTATCTGGGGAGTCCGGGAGAAACCAAGCAGTCTGCGCTGATCATCCATCTCTTCCTCCGACATGACGGTGATTTATTTAAGCTCTGAATGTTTCTTCAGCAGCAGTAAACTGGTTGTAGATAAACTCGTTTAAGCTGGACTGAAGATATTTTTTTAGAGAAACACTGGAACATTCAACAAAACGGACCATATGCTGTTCTCTTTGTCTTCTTCTTTCTCCTTCTCTTTCTCTCCTTCTTCTTTGTGATTTTATGACTGTAGGCATTCATGTCTTGCATTACCGCCACCTTGTGGATCATACGATCATCACATCTAAAGATTTCCCATGCAGTGCCAGTTCTCTTTGAAAAACGTAAAATATTTTCTTCCATTTTATCTTAATAAAACAAATACAATATTTGTGTTCCAGTTTTCCACAAATCCAAAGTTAATATTGTCTTCTGATTCGTATCTCCTATATCCCGCAACATGTTTCACAGTTTCTTTACTACACCAGATAAGAACCTTTCCCACAACAATGTGAGGATAAATTCTGGAAAGGGACTGATGTTACAGGTTGTCTTTCACTTTAACTGCAGAAAGCTAAATTTGAGTAACCTCACTCAGGCCTGTTTAATACCAGTCACATATTCTTAAGAAATACACGACACGTACAAATGAGAAAAAGAATCTATGAGTTTAACTCTTATAGATTCAGTTTTTTTTTTTTGAATGAATGAATGAAGGAAATCACAACCATGTAGTAAGCACTGGCTAGTAGACAGGGGTTTTCCCCCCCTCATGACTGCCCCCTACACAAATGTGGAGAGTACGGGAGGGCCTCTAGTGGGTTGCTGGATAATAAGAATAAGTACTCTAGAATTTATAAACTAATAGGAGTTTCTCTGGCTCTCTGGTTTGTTCTAACCAATAAGAATAAGAGTAAGTAGGACAAAATGACACCATCCGGAAGGATCTGGCACATATATATGCAGGCTAAGGCACAGACACGGAGCCAATGAAAGGCGGTCACAATTACAAAGTGCGTTTATCTGTTGATTTGGAGTGTGAATGCAATTAGTCTGTGAACCCTGTACAGCCAGTTCTCCCAGGAACCAGTCTCTGATATGATGGTCTTATCTACGAGCAAGTCCTTGGAGGTGCTCTGCTCCACAGTGGCACGGACGTCGTCAGGAAGGGATCGAGGTCTGAGGGAGCATTATGTTTACAAATCATTCAGGAGATGTGAGATATGGGAGCCAGTTCAGATAAAGACAAAATGCTTTAGATTGGGTTAACTTTAAACTTTTAATCTGCCCTAAAGTCTCACTGGTACATCTCTGTTGATTCCAATCATCAAAATTAGTATAGCTGTTCCCGCCTGGTAAACTAGCAACTTCTACAAGATCGATACCATCTCTCTGGTGAGCTCTAGGACTGTCAGAGTACAGATTATTTAGTTTGCATATTATATTGCCCTTAAATAATCATTAGATTTAGAAGATGGGCATACCCAACTACCTGATGCAATAGTTCACTCCTCCCTTAAGCAAAGGAAATGAGGAAAGGGAGGGTCAGTGGACAGCACTGGAGTTGAGAATTTTTTCATTCGGTGTCACCAATAGAAAGAGAAAAGGGCAGGAAGAAAAGATAAAGCCGATCAATTAAAATGAGATCGATAATTTTCATTTATCATGCAATTAATTGATTTGTTTATCGCGACAGGCCTAATACTAAAAAAAGAATTACAGACAGGTGATTACTGAAAGGAGTTTTATTTTATAATCTCAAGTTAAGAAGCTGAATACTTGCACAATTAGTAAATGAATTATTCTTGCGAACTACAGCTTGTGCAAATTTTCATTGCTTACATTTGAGCAGAAAATCAGTCAAACATCTGATCAATTTTAATTCAACAAAGAAGATTATTTTGACAGAATTGACGGGGAAATCACAAAAGACAATAGGACATGCAGAAGGGAATTTATTTCCTTAATTTTTATAAAATAATACCATTTGGGGGGCCTTGAAAAATATTTAATGACTTAAAACTTTAATCAATTATCTTCGATTAAAACCTCTACTCACTTGTCCCATGACGCAGGTTAATGTTTCGCAGCGACCACATTCAAAGTGGTGCTACAGTCCACCTCCATCTTGCCCACGGTTGACAGAGCTCAGCTATTCCTGCTAGTATATTTTTTAACCACTTGTCTAAACTGAATTTCAGCTGAAAAAACCCTCACAAAAAACATCACCTGGTCAGATGTGATGTTGTTCACTGTGTTGTTTTTAAGGTATTGTTATTTCCTAAAACTACAACTTAAAATCCTTGCTTCATGACTTCATTGTCTTTAATCAACTCACCACATTTGTTCAGTTTTAATTTACCTCTATAATTCAATTTATGTAACGTATTTTCATTTTGGGCCATATTAAAAATCTGAATGTTCTTAAAGGGGCGGTTGTGCCAGATAAAACCCAAAATCAATACATTTTGCTCTTGGTGAAGGTAGATGCTTTTTTTCCTCTGCTCCCTCCGTGCCCTGCTTCCTCTGGTTTTGTCTTCTCTTTTTCTCTATTTTCGGAGCCTTTCTTTGCACATCCTCCAAATCTACAAATTATGGATCTGGTCTCTCAATACAATTGATCAAATTTTCTCGACGAGAAACTTGGGCACAGGAGAGCCCTCTTGTCCTGTGGGGTAACACCCGGTTATATCTACACATAACTGTAGATATTTTAGTTAAATGTTTGCGGCTGAAAATGACAGGGAAAAAAACATTTAGGCTTTTTGCTTCAGTGTTTTTTATGGAACATATTTGGTAAGTTACTGAATGCAAAGCTGGAAAGTGAGACTGAGTTAACAGTGAGGAGCCCAGGTGTCAGATGTGAAAAGTATCAGATCAAACTGTTGCACTGATGAAGAGAGTTGTTCAAAAAGAACAAAACTTGTTTTTTAGATTATATTTTTGTTGGTCAAACTGCTGTATTGAGTTTAAAACGGTCGAGTCCTATTTTATGAGCTGTTTTCTACGTTGGTTTTAGAAAGAGGTAGAACCAGTTCAATTACCAGTCAATTTATATCATTGCATTTTGACCAATAAATGCATTGATATTGGTCAAATATCATTGACCAATATCATTGGTCAATGATATTGACCAATCTGATATGGTCACATATCAGATTCTGATATGTGACCAATAACACATATCAGAATCTGTTAGCCTGTCTGTGCTACCAGAGTATGTAGCTTGCTAGTAGTGAGGCAAATACTAAAGTGAGTGTTCATCCTGGGATGACGGTCATTATGCTACATGGATGCATAACTTTAATCTGATTATTGGATTGTCAATAGTAACGTGTTAGAATACTTGTTACTGAAACAAGGGTTAGATTAGAGTAACGCATTACTGATGTGTTGATGGCGTAATAGTTTATGACATTTCTGCTGAAGCTATTTACTGATCTGTCAGGTTTCCGATATGCGTCGCCCCCAATGACAGACTCGTTCCTACGCCCTTGGGTCAAAGGATTGTTTATTTTAGGGGGTGACATCCAGTCACCGGAAAAAACAATCATTTATTAGGGTCATAAATCAGTCCAACAATTAAATTTTGTCATAAGGGTGTTTATATGTCTCTCTGAGGAAACCTGTATGTGTGCCATGGAGGTGTGCTGGTTTTTATAGCACTGTAAAAAAAACAAAAAAACAGCACCAGACCCTCTATAGTGTAAATCCAGCAGTTAAATGGGTTAAAACTGAAAAGTTTCCACAAAATATTTCTTTGTAAACAAAGAAGTGGGCTGCTGAAGGTATTGCCTAGTTTTCTTTCACAAAAAACTAACCTGCTGCCTGTCTCCGGCTGTCTCCGGCTGTCAACGGGCGAGAGGCGGAGTTCACCCTGGACAGGTCGCCTGTCCAGAAGGTTTTTGTGGTCCCAAAAACCTTCTTTACCATTTTGACCTGCAGGGAAAAAAGTTGAGGAAATCACTGCCATAGTGTGATTAATCCCTATAATCCTTGTATGTCGACTGTAAATATGTTTTTCTTTTTAACAATCTATGACACCTTCTCATTTCTTTTTTTTTAAATATGCAAAAGATGGGGAAGCGATCATCCTGAAGTCAAATTCATTAAAATTACTTTAGAAAGCTTATATAAACTAAGACACATGCATTTTTTTTTCACACTGAAATCAGAATAAAACTTTTACGGTTTTTTTTAGGTCAATTAAGACTATCAAAATTTGCTCTATTTGCTAAATGGAAGAATAATGAAAGAGAAGATTTTTGAGGCAATTTTATTATATTCCTCACAGTCAAAATGTTAAAAACATTAAAATTAATATGCCCTGTACACTTAGGGACATCTGATGTCATTTCTTTAGAGGCTTATAATAGGTTTTTTGAAAACACTGTTTTGGATTACTGGAGTGGGAAAATGATCTCAGCTTCTCCAATGTAAAGATATTCTGTCGCTCACTGTTGCACTCTAACAACAACAACAAAAAAAGCTCAGATGATTTATTCTTGATTTATTCAGTTTTCCCCCCTGGCCTGGCCCTCCAAAAACGAGGGGAAAAACGTTTAACATCACATAGTGATTATTCCATCCCAGTCTCAGGTTATCATCATCATCATCATCATCATCTGAGTCACATGGCGACCAAACATGGCCTGTTGTTTATTGTCCTGTTGTTACGGGAGCTTTGACTCCATCCAAGGCCAACGTTTGACAGTGACGGCTCGCTGCATCTATTGGATTATAGGAGGGATTTAAAACCAGGATTAAGCTCTGGACGGGAGACGGCGTGGGGGCTGCGTGGCTCTTGCATCACAGGGGTGTGTGTGTGTGTGTGTTTGTGTGCGGGGAGAAGTTTGCTTCGAGGTTACGGAGCGCAGCTCGGTCGCTTTTGGCCGTCGTCTCCGGCCCCTGACTGTGGAACATGAACCTGTTCTGCTTCATGCTGGTAAGGCTGAGCTTCTGAAGTGTTTGAAATGTTTTGAGTTAGTCGGTCGGGAGAATCTGTTGGACTCCTGCGAACTTTTGAAGAGAGCCGGTCAGCTGAGGACTCTACGAGGAGCGCTGGGGACGTCGTTGGTGTTGGAAAGAAGATTCGGTTGATTCCTGAGAAGCGTTCTTCTCTTGCTGTACATAGTTAGGGATTCATGAAAACATGTTTATAGTTGTACAGACTTAACGTTAAGGAATGGAAGTTTAACATTTTATTGAATTCTGATTATGTATTTATGTATTTGTATTGATCAAAACATCAAATCAACCTTAAAAAAAACAACAACAAAAGTTTAAACAAAACCCTGAAGGGATTCTACTGGACTGGTAAAGCTGCGACACATTCATTGTTACACGATTTATAATTAAAGATTAGAAATGACTTGCTGCGATTTCTATCACAGGACTTGACGATAACAGATGAAGCAGTTATTTTTCTTTCTGCTTAAAGTAGGGAATGCACAGATTTTTGAAATGAGTTTTGTAACGAAAGTTGTCCAAAGAGCAACCCTGGCTTTGTAATCGGCTCCTTGTTTGAGAAATTGACATCCAGCAGCTTTCTCCTGTCTTGATTCTGAACATCGATGGCTCTGGGATTACTTTTTTTTTTTGTCACCTTTAGACACGACAGGTCACTTCTTCAGGAACTAGTTTGGATTTTTAGAATTGAGGTTTTGTGAAATTATTACCAGAACTAACTATAACCATAACTTACAGTGGCGGAAAGCTAACAGCCCTGACTGGACTGACTAGAACAATTCAAACTGTTTGCGGATATCAAACGTCTGTAGTTTTCCCAAGTGACTCAGAGACTCCCTTTTACTAAGCAAAGCATCGCCGGTTGAGACTGCTTCCTGTTCATCTTAACAAATAGTTTGAAATCCCATAAAGTTGTTTATTTTGGTTCAGCATGTTATTTGTGCTGAAAACATGAGATATGGTAAACTCATGTTAAGGTAACTATCATAAAAGGGAATTACATTACAACTTTACATTTGAACGGCGTGTAACTCAGTAGACGTGTCAGTCTACGTTAGATTGCATATAATCAGAGCACCCAACTGTCCAAGAGCCAACAAAGACAGTTTGTATTTGAATAGTTGTCAATTTTTCAGATGACGAGGACATAAAATCTGCTTGTTTTGTTTCCGTAGGATGGCTCCACTGAGAGCATCTATGAACCAGCCAACAGCCAGACAAACAAGGACGTCTCGCCCAAGTGTCAGTGCAGTTCTGGGCATCTACGATGCAAACCTGAGTGGGGCGGCTCAGACCCGTCCATCAGCTCTGTAAGTCCGTCTCCCTTCTGTCTTCCCACCACAATAAGCAGACACCGACACTGACGTTGAACTCTTAAGTAATTAATCCAGTTTTATTAAGCGTAGCCCAACACTGTGGAACGTAAAAGTCTCTGTGACACGGTCTAGTGAGAAATTATACAAACTGAGTGACTGGTTTGGGCTTTCAGCTCAATGTTTAAGACGATGCTTTATTTTTTCAAGGACAAACATCAGACAAGGACCAAACCTACAGAGGAAAGCAGAAGGTACTTCATCTGAGCTTATTAACGCTTCTTTTTATTCCCCAATCAATGAGTTGATTAATTAATTACTATTTGCCATTTTAGATCATGTAAGCCAATGGAGGATGAAACCTTTGGTGAGTACAAAATAATAAAAGACTGCATTCTTAAAAAAAAAAAAACATGCTATGCTAGTTGGATGATGTTGCTAACCCAGACAAAATATCAGAATCAGAAAACCTTCAGCAAATCAGATCTGATCTGTGATTATTAATTAATGCATCAAAAGTTACAAAGGAAACTATTATTTAGCGTATAAATAAAAGACACAGTAATAAAAACCAGACAAAGGTTGCGGACTTGATGCATAAGGAGACTATTTTTTTAGTTTCTTCCTTTAGACTCACCCAGAGTTTGGTAATAATGCCCTCAGCTGCTTTTCATTTGCTATGAGTTGCATTTAAAAGGCTTGTTTTATAAAGTGTGTGTGTTTGGCCTTAATTTGACCTCAAACAGTTTCCTCTGTTTTCTGAAGCTTGCAGTGAGAGCAGCGCGTCAACAAGACATGTCCAAATCAGGGAGCCGGCCTCAGAAAGAACAAGGACAGATCCACCAGCTCAGGTAGAACCCGCCCAGAACAAATCTCACTTTAACATAAAATGAACTTTTACTTTACATTTTCCAAGCAAACAGTCTCACATTTGGATCCCAAGCGTGGCGCAGAGCATTTGAGTGCTTCCTTGCTGTTGGCGTGACTAAACAATGACCTTTTCTGCTCAAATGACAACTTTGCAAAGCTGTGCAGACGCCAGAGCGTTGTGTAATCCTGGATCCACGCGGCTGTGAGCGTCCGTCACGCTCGTAGAGAACTGTGACACCTCCACGCATGGGCACCCGGTCGATCCACGTGAAAGAAATGGTGGAGGTCATAAGCATTACATAGAGTCGTCACCTGACAAAATCACACTTTGCGTAGCCTGGTTGCTTCGCTCCAAAACAGTCGATGGAAACACGCTTAATTCGCATTTCACTTTTATAAAGTTCACCCAAAATTCTCGTCAAGATCGGATGGAAACATAGTGTCTTCATCTCGTTCAAATGGTGAATCGACTGAAACGAATTTAATTGCAACTGTGTCCGTCATTTATCATCAACTCTTGTGAAGTGTTGTTGGGTTTGTGGTGCGAGTTTCCAACATGTCTGAGCCGAACGGATGCTTTGTTTGTAACTGCAGCCCGGTGACTCTGCTGAAACCACGGGACGACTGAAAAAGCTTCAAAAACTGGTTCACATCAAGAACGGCCATCAGACTGACGGCGTCAAAGACTCGAGCGCAACCAAGAAACACGGTGAGTCACTGCAGGTTCGTCTCTGTTCTGTGATCCCAGTCAAAGTGGTGAATAATAATAATTTCTGCTTATATTCAGATTGCTTGGCAGGGGTGAGACACAACGGCACGGTGCTGACCTGCATCGGCTTTTCGAGGAGGACGGAGAAGAGCTCCAGTAAAGCCGCTGCAGCGCCACACCCGCTTCAGCCGCGTCAGAACGCCAGGAGTCTCCCCGGAGGCCCGACCGAAGGAGGGTTCTGGAGCCCAAGGACGGGGTGTCGGAGGCGGAAGACGTTCGAGTGTCCGCACGCTCGCCACCGGACTCCTGGGGAACCGTGCGCCCACGACGGCGACGTCCCGTCCCCGCCCTGGAGCTTGGAGTGGGATCGGTTTGAGAGTCTGATCCGGGAGCTGGACCGGAAGCAGTCGGACCTGTCTCTGTCCCGGATGATCCGGTCACTCACGGATCTGCAGCTGTCACAAAGCAACGTAAGATGAGGACGCACGACACCATCTTCTGACAAAAAAGTTATTTTTTCATTATGTTGGGTAAGGGCGATTTAATTTAAATTAAAAATTTTTTCCATGAATATTTGAGAAGCTCTTGAATCTCCCATGGCAACCACTCAGCTGTGCAAAAATGCCTCTGAGCTGCAGTTTCCAAGCTTCCCTCTCCCACATCTCCCCCACTCAGCTCCTTCAGACTAGCCAGTAGCAATTGGCAAACGCCTGGTGGAACTGTTCATCTGCTGAGCTCATTATAGGAGCTGCTTCTCAGTGCAAAGCCGATAAAAATGTTGTTAAAATGTTAATAGAGAAGCGATGTCATGACGACTTCCTGAAGGCAAAGTGTCAGAAAGAGCAGAGGCCTCATTTTTCTCAAATTTCTTTTGTCATATTTGACATACGTCGCGTTTGTGTAACAGTTGAAGTTAGCATAGCTACTTGATTGTGCTGTAAAATGTAACATCGGATAATTTTACACAATGGGCGTCATGCCAGCAGAAAACGGCGCATGCAAACATCTGGTTTCAAGGGACGAGAAAAATAAAAATTCATTATTTTGAAGATGAGCGCAGATGTTCGGTCCCCTCCCCCCCCCCCCCACGACCACCTTCCTGTCTATTGTTGCATGGCTAACGGGGTTTAACCTAATTCTGCGTCGTCGTCACAGACAGGGAATGAACACGGCCTGTTTATGTTGCGGGGTTATACCGAGAATTAAAAAAAAAAAACATGTCCATCTGTCACCGCAGCACACATATTTAATCCCTCTATTACCCAAACAGTTGGTTCCGCTCCAGTGATTTGTTGCCATCGGACAACACGGGGCTCAAGCGAATCCAGGATAATGGCTCCGGAATCCCAAACTCCTCAATCCCGCCTTAAAAAGTGCAACCAGGAAATCAACTTGCTGAAAAGTAAAATCCGTTGCCGGTGTTCTGTCAGATAGCCATGCGTTGTCAGATTGTCATACGCGTATGACAATCTGATGGCTATATCTGTCGGATCATCATACGTTGTCAGATCGCGATACACGTAGGACAAACTGACAGCTATTTCTGTCAGACAATTGTACGCTATGATCACCATATTTTATATTTAATCATCTTTATTAAGTCAGTGTTAGACCGTCATACAGCTGCTAATGTAATAACACTTTATTATTAGCTACTGTATGACATCCTGATTTCTCAGTTAACCTGTCTGATTGTCATACACTTTATTATTAGCTACTGTATGACTTCCTGATTTATTAGTTAACCTGTCTGATTGTCATACACTTTATTATTAGCTACTGTATGACATCCTGATTTCTCAGTTAACCTGTCTGATTGACATACACTTTATTATTAGCTACTGTATGACATCCTGATTTCTCAGTTAACCTGTCTGATTGACATACACTTTATTATTAGCTACTGTATGACTTCCTGATTTATTAGTTAACCTGTCTGATTGTCATACACTTTATTATTAGCTACTGTATGACTTCCTGATTTCTCAGTTAACCTGTCTGATTGACATACACTTTATTATTAGCTACTGTATGACTTCCTGATTTATTAGTTAACCTGTCTGATTGACATACACTTTATTATTAGCTACTGTATGACATCCTGATTTCTCAGTTAACCTGTCTGATTGACATACACTTTATTATTAGCTACTGTATGACTTCCTGATTTCTCAGTTAACCTGTCTGATTGTCATACACTTTATTATTAGCTACTGTATGACTTCCTGATTTCTGTTAACCTGTCTGATTGTCATACACTTTATTATTAGCTACTGTATGACTTCCTGATTTATTAGTTAACCTGTCTGATTGACATACACTTTATTATTAGCTACTGTATGACATCCTGATTTCTCAGTTAACCTGTCTGATTGACATACACTTTATTATTAGCTACTGTATGACTTCCTGATTTCTCAGTTAACCTGTCTGATTGTCATACACTTTATTATTAGCTACTGTATGACTTCCTGATTTCTGTTAACCTGTCTGATTGTCATACACTTTATTATTAGCTACTGTATGACTTCCTGATTTATTAGTTAACCTGTCTGATTGACATACACTTTATTATTAGCTACTGTATGACATCCTGATTTATTAGTTAACCTGTCTGATTGTCATACACTTTATTATTAGCGACTGTATGACATCCTGATTTCTCAGTTAACCTGTCTGATTGACATACACTTTATTATTAGCTACTGTATGACTTCCTGATTTATTAGTTAACCTGTCTGATTGTCATACACTTTATTATTAGCGACTGTATGACTTCCTGATTTATTAGTTAACCTGTCTGATTGTCATACACTTTATTATTAGCTACTGTATGACTTCCTGATTTCTCAGTTAACCTGTCTGATTGACATACACTTTATTATTAGCTACTGTATGACTTCCTGATTTCTGTTAACCTGTCTGATTGTCATACACTTTATTATTAGCTACTGTATGACATCCTGATTTCTCAGTTAACCTGTCTGATTGACATACACTTTATTATTAGCTACTGTATGACTTCCTGATTTCTGTTAACCTGTCTGATTGTCATACACTTTATTATTAGCTACTGTATGACATCCTGATTTCTCAGTTAACCTGTCTGATTGTCATACACTTTGTTGTTAGCGACTATGTAACTTCTTGATTAATACCAATGACATCAGTTGTATAATGCAATATATTTAATATAGAACATTTTACTTCTGTATTTTTAATAATCCACACTATCACTGGTGGGGTAAAACTGTTTAATTGATGTTACACTTTTCACATTTGAACATGTCACCCATGTCTGTGGCACATTCTTTGTGTGTCCACCTTGAACAGTTGTCACACTGTATCTGTGAAGTGGACAGAAAAAGAAAACAGTTATGAGTTAGCAAGTGTAATGTGTTTGAAGTGTTAAATTGTACAGTTTAATTGTTTACCATGTCAATGATGTTCTCTGTTGCATTATAATGAAGCATGTTGCATGCCACACAGTACTCTTCCACCTTGTCTGGGAACAAATAAAGGCATTTTGAGTGTACTTTACCAAAAATAGTCAAGTACTATCTCTTTATATTCTGTTGACAAGCCATAATGTTCTACTTGTACATAACAGAAAATACTGCAATTTAGTATTTCATATATCTTTGGATTTTTTTAATGCTTTGGACTGTTCCTGCATGGCCTATGGGAAAATTTGTTCTTTTTGGAATGAGAAATTCTGTGATATGCTCCTAAACCATCTTGTGTTTTTGATTGTTAGAATATTAACAAAAACTGATCAACAGGTTTCACACAGACTTCCACAGTTCCCTGAACAGGGGAACTGGTTCTTTATACCCAACATTAATATAATTTTTTGTGTTCTGACCAAAAACTTCTTAGAATCATAGCTGTCCAAAGCTATAAATCTCCGAACATTCACAAAAAAAAAACCTTCTAATCTACATGTTTATGAATGTACATCCAACAATACAATTCTTGAAATACTGCAGAAAACGCAACAGCGAGTTTAAATGCAATTGACAGATCCCAATTTTTATTGACAACACTGGTGGACACCATGTCCTTCCTGGCAACGCATGGTGAACACAGGGACTTCAAGTGACTCAAGAACATCTCCTGTCTTTTATTAATTGAGGCAAAAGTCACACAGATAGTGACTGTTGGCTACATAACCCAGGGGCTGTACTCGGGTATGTGATCTGTGAACCAGAAAAGCCTTCATGTTCCAAAAGCAACCTCAATTTGCAAAATCTTAATATATGTAAATGTGAAGCACATATAAAAACAAACTTAACATGAATGCTTTTCATATACATTAATAAAGATAAAGATTTATTTCGAAGGTGAAACACTGGTTTTGCCCCAGTTTCAGTGTGGGTAATACCCATACCAATACGGTTTCTGCTTGTACAGTCTGGTAGCGTGAAGAAAAAAAACGATAAGGAAAGTTAAAAAAATAAACAAATAATTCAAATTCAACATTTAAGAGTTTTAAGTAATCCTAATAAGTAAACCTATGTGTCGAAGTCCTATCTGGAAAGCCATCACTGTATCCAAGCTAGCAGACGTGTTATCCAACCCAAAAATATCAATGAACTGGGGAACGTGAATTTAAACGGGGCTTGTTTTGTAGTTTACTGCAGCTGCAGCAGCATTAAATTTGATTTATTTACTTACTTTTTATTGGGTCTTGTTTTTTCTTCTCGCGTATGATGAGCTGACGGCTCCTCTCGATATCGCAGACCTCCTGCAGAATGCGCATGCGTGCGCATGCGCACTTACTACATGTATGCTATTCTGACATGTATGGCTATCTGACAGAACACCGGCGGTGTCTCTCGGTTTAAAACGTGCTTTTCTTCCAGGGAAGGCAGGAGACCGCAGAGCTGAAGCTGCAGGGGAGGGAGACGGAGACGGGAAGCGACTCGAAGCACGTCGACGTCTCGCCAGAGAAAACCGGGCCGGCTCTCTTTGTAAGTTATGAATCAAACAAAGGTGAAAGTTTGCTGCAGCTCACGCGTATCTGGGACATCTGGGACGCAGCCGGCAGCTGCACACCTGCAATGCCAAACTCCTTTCTGGACTTCCTGTTTTGTGGGCCTGCGGACACAGATTGTCTCTGTTCTCACAAACTGAACTCATGATGAACTGATACCAGGATGCAGGCATGTCGATACGTCAGCGGTCTCAGACTTCATTCCTCAGTGGTGGGGGGCGCCAGAGTCCTGCAGCTTTTAGTTTTGTTCCTCGTCCTAACATCGGATAACTTTACACAATGGGCGTGTCAAACACAAGGTCAGGGGGCCAAATTTGGCCCACTGCAGCTTTTTTACATGGCAATCTAAACTCCAAATTGTATCAACAAGTTTCTCAGGTTTTTCACAAATCTGCAAAATGCACACAAAATCAACAGTTCCCCGCATTTTTGTCTGATTTTACTGCAAATTTTTCTCAAAATTAGGTTTAAGTGAAATGAGTTTGACGTCCCCGTCCTACACACTTGAATTAAACGCCTGAACTGCCTCAGCGCCATCAGCTAATATTGGAGTCAGATGTGCTGAGGCAGAGAGACGCCTGAAAGCTGCACCGGCCCTTTCACCGGAAAGTGAAAGCTGTCCACAGGTAGTCAGGGATTTCACTCAGAGCAAACCTCTTTGGTGTTGACTATAAAAAGCAAGCCAGCGTTTACAGGATTATGCGTATAGCTTGCCAGAGCAGTTGCGCGTCTCAGAAAAGAACGGGATCTAAACTGCGGCGTCACACGAGGAATTAAACCGCACCTTGGTGCTCCGGCGGAGCTTATCGACTTGCTTTGTTCTGGCTGGGTTTTTTTGTTTGTTTGTTTGTTTTTTAGCTCCAGACGTACGCGGTAGGAGAAGCATGGAGACGACGGGAGCTAAATCACACACACTACAAGGCAGAGCAGATAAGGGGCAAGTTAAAAATGCGACTACTGTTGTTTTTACTCCATAGAGCGGAGACGTGCAGAACGATGAGGCAGCGAAGAGGGACAGGGGGACGTGTGCTAACGGACGCAGACGGTCCAGGAACTCCCTGGAAAGCCTCTACAGCCTGAAGAGTGGACAGAGCTCCTCCAGTAAGACACAACTCAAGAAATCCTTGCTTATACGTGGCTGTACTCTGATCTTGCATAGCGCGGTATTTCTCCGCTACAAGTCATATTCACCCATTCACAGATGCGCTATGTTGTTGGGCAACTTGGCCTTACCACATGTTCAAGTACCCTATGAGCCACAGTCAGTCCTTACTGACATTTCTATCTGTATGTGTGCAGCGACTCTTCTGCTGTGTGCTTCAGGTGGCGTCACCAGTGGGTCAAACTGCTCCAGTAACAGAGAGAGTCTGAGGCTGGAGGACGATCCAATGTTCGCACGGCAGTTCTGCTGCCGAGCGAGAGTTCATACGGAGTTTGTTCCAAGTCCGTACGACATGGAGTCGCTCACGCTCAAGGTACGCGAGTCCCGGAGGAGACCGGAAATAGTTCCTCCAAACGAAACCCGAGTTCACATTGTTGTTGGGTAAAATAAACTTTTTTTCTTCTTTTAGCTACTCATCATTTTATAATGTTAGTGCCTCATCAAAAGTATACCTGGAGTGTTGCCTTGACTCTCTCATGCTTGTTTGACTCAACTCCTTCAGACTAGACAGCAGCAATTAGCAAACACCTGGTTAAGCATTTGCTGAGGTCATTATACGAACTGCTGCATGCTGGTAAAAAGGTTATTGGAGGAGCAACGTTGTGATGACTTCCTGGAGGCGGAGTTTCAGAAAGAGCGATAGATTCTTAAAGAGACAGAGGCCCAATTTCACGGCATTAAATTGCAAAGTCAAATTTCTTTAAATTATATTTAATATACACAGCATTTTTATAACAACTCAAGGTAACATTGTTACTTGATTGCTCTATAACTTGACTCTATGTGACAAGAAAATACATAATGCTGCCCTTTTAAGAAAGAGCTAAAGGATTAAACACAAAATCTCTCTCAGTATTTTGGCATGCAACAGATGGAAATAATTTTGATTGCATAAATGATTTAAGCCGTAACTTTACAACTATTACTTGAGGGATTTTAATAAAAATTGACGTACTGAAACTGAAACTGGTTTGCAGGTGGGAGATGTGATCGACGTCATCGCCAAGCCCCCCATGGGGACATGGACCGGCTCGCTGAACGGCCGAACGGGAAACTTCAAGTTCATCTACGTGGACGTGCTCACACACACCTCTAGCACGGCCCTGCACGAAGCGAGCCAGAAGTCAACGGTGCAGGAGGCGTTGAGGCGCCTCGGGTTGGAGGTGCAGCTCTCCCTCTACGACGCGACGCCTCCGTGTTCGTCGGAAAGACTCTAAACGGTGCTTTCTTCCTCATCAGGAACACGCCTCGTCCCTGCAGCGCGGCGGTTACCAAACAGTGGATGACCTGAGGAAGCTGAGGGAGAGCGACCTGATGGAGCTGAACGTGACTCAGCCGGAGCACAGGGAACGTCTGCTGGCCGCCGTCGGCTCCCTGCAGCTACTGCACAGTAAGCGCCGGACCGGGGTATAGCTCAGAGAGCAGTCCTTGAAATACTCCTGTTTGTTCAGAAGTCACTGAATGGCTCAGCGCCAAAATACGGTGAAGATCTGCTGCTGTCGTGTCGACCTTCCAGACCTCTCAGGAGAAGCAGCATTCATTCTGTGTACCACAGATCTGGAATCAACTTCCAGGAAACTAGAAAACAGCTGAAACATTTTTTTTTAAATCTAGACTAAAACTCCACCTGTTTACAGCTGTCTGAACCACCATTAATGTAACATTGATCAACAGATTGGATGTGCACTGATGAGTTTGACGATTGTTCACTGTGCGATGTGTTCATTATGGTTTCATGTCAAGCAGTTTCAACTTCAACTCGTTGCTCAGTAAACTTGATTTGAGCATCGTTCATTGTGAATGCAAATATTCTGAAACAAAACAAATACTGGGGTTTTAGAAAGGGAATCGGGACGAGAGGCATTCCGGCGTAAGCAGAGGTGAAAGTTAACAAGACGACCTCTGAGAGCGTTTCTGAGAGTAGAGAGGATAAAATGAGGCCAGACAGGCTCTTCCTCCAATCACAGCAGTGATTTCGTCTCATCCACCCGCCTCTCGGATCACACGCTCCATCCAACCAAACCTGCTTCCCTGCCTTCTAGCCGACAGCCTGGCGGAGGACGAATCCAGTCCGGAACCGGAGCGGTCCAGTGAAGACGCGAAGGGAGACGTGAAGAGCCGTCCCAGAGACTCGGGCTGCGTCATGACGGAGGACACGCAGCCTCATTTTCTCTCTGGATACGCTGCACAGCCGGACGTCAAAGTGCCATGAGGTTGGAATCGCTGCATTTTGCTAATGATCAAGTTCTCACACACGAACTGCCGTTTTTGTTTTTCCTTTTCAGACGAGCTTGTTCTGTAACGTGATGCGTTTTCTGAAATAAAGATTTGATGAACACGTTTTCTCACTGATATCATTACGGGTGACCTTCTGTGGAGAGTTTACGAGCAGTCAGCATCTTACCCTCTGTGGCTTTACTTAATGGTTTAAAATTTTTAAGCGCAGCGTCTGTAGTCAATCAAATTTTGCTTAAAAACTGTAGATAAAATAAGCAAGATTTTAAATTCAAAGACCCTTTTGCGGTTAAAATATTGAATGGACGCATGAGCTCAACAAATATGTTTTTTTTTATCTGTTATTTATGTTATGCAAAGTTCTTTTTCTCTTTTTTGGCCTCTGATTACTTCTTACTTGAGTATTTGGTCCATGTGACAAAAACATTTAGATACCTCTGAGCTGCGGTATATTTTTGTTTTAAAAGACTTCCGCAAAAAAACACGCTGCACAATCATAAGAAGAAAAGAGAAACTTTATTAAACACTCATCACGTCTGCAGCTTGTAGCAGTCGCTGGAAGTTGAAGTTAGCATCGCTATGAAACCCTAAGAGGTCAAAATACTCCACATGTACGTCCACGTAACAAAAAGGCAGCATGTGAAAGTCGTCACAACAGCTAAATGGACTTTACGTGTGAAACAATCATGGCATGACGGCAGAGGCCGAATGTTCATGGCGTCCTTCGCAAAGCCCCCAAAGAACGTTGAACCATGAAATCGCCCCTCAGTCCACAGTTAACATCGAGATTATTCAAATTTAAAATGTAAAATTCATACTGTTGAAATCTTTTTTTTTTTTTTATCCTCTGAAAACAAAGTTATATTTACATCAGTTATGAACAAAAACGACTCCAATCTTCAGTCTAGTTTGGATTTAAAAGAAATAAATCTGACAAAAAAATAAATAAAAATCTGTTGTACAACTTTCTCAGAACAAACAATACAGAGGGACCCCCGCCTATTCACAGCTGCAGGTTGACCGATTCCTGGAGTTTTCTGTGCAAGCTTTCTAGAATCTATTCACAGAAAATGTATTTATGTGAGGATTTTTCGTAGAGCATATCTAAAACATTCAAAAGAAAGATGCATGTTGGGAAGCTGAGACGCCTAGGTGGAACGCTACCCGACATGCTACTAGCTAGCTTTTGGAAAGCAGCACAAACAGGAGTTTAAGTCTCCTTGATTGTAGATGCACGTTTCTGCAGTAGTGCAGACGGTTTCCATGGTGAGTATTAATGCATATTAAGTTATATTTGGTGTTTGAGCTATTAAAATAGGCAGTGGTCAGTATTTCTCGAGGGAGCCTCCAGTGTGTGTGGATTTCAGCTATTCACTTAGGGGGTCCCCTGTACACTGTAGGGGATTCATTTTCATGTTTTAGCTATTTGGGCTACTTTTTATTAAAATAGGGTAAATTTGTTAAATAATAATAATAAAAAAATAAATTTCAGTTTCATGTCTTATTGTTTTATGTTTTAAAGGTCAGTTATTTGTATGCTGGTACTTTAATTCTTGCATGAAGTGATAGGCACATACCTGCACAATGTTCATATTTTAAATTAGTACTTTGGTAGTGATGATAATGACGCTTTTATCCTTTTTTTATTCTAGATAAAAACGCTGGATTTAATGGAAATATGGCAATACGTTAAAAGAATGTGGTTTAAAATGAACAACATTAAAGTGATCTTTAAAAAAAAACAGCGTTATAACACTTAAACTAGCGAGACAACTGATTTATGCTTGTGATGGTAGCTACACGCTAGTGATTTCACTACCACTGCAGGGATACATTCTTGTCTGCTCCGTCGGGAAGCGCGTTCAGAGTACGAAATCTGAAGCAGCTGAAATCCACGCCGTTCCTGTAGCCGCCTGTGTCGCTCAGCAGCTGAGGCCTCCGTGGGAATATCTAGCATGGCCGTTCTCAGGATACAGAGACAGCTCCTCCGTGCTGCCCAGCCCGCTGTTCAACTCTGGAAGACGCAGGAAGACAGGAAAATGACGGAAACTCACTCAACACTGGAATCAATTCACTTGGTTTAACATTAAAATAAATAAATGAAATGTTGTCACTTTACATTTCCCAAACTGCATTCTGAGTAGGCATGGATAAAACAAACCCTTCACATTTATGTAGAATTGTTTGAGGTAACAGATAAGCTGAGTCGTCATCGGCGGTACGCCACCTCTTACCTCCTTCATTAATTTCCTGATAAGTAATCACCGCCTTCTGTGTAAATAATCACCAGAGACAAAATTTACAGTGATTTAAATGTGTATAAAGCAGTGTTTGCTTAAACCTCAACAAGTTTTTTTAATTGGACACGTTTTAAGACAACTTTGATGTTGACCCCCCTTATATTAGCAATTAGCTTCAACCTCTGGTACAAGCTAAGGAATCCATGGATGAAGAAGCATTTGAATTATCGATCTCAGGCAAGATATTAGCTGCTAATAAATAACCTATTAGATGGGGATAGACTATATGACAGAAAAAAACTAGATTTTTTTTTAAAAATATCTGAAATACTGCCATGTTGGTGATGTGAGCTCTCTTGTTTTATTCACAGTTTGCTCTCATGCGGTTGCACTCATCCTCTCCTTTCACTCCATGCCGTTATTTTTTATTTGAAGCAGTTATGAGGCACGGCGGCGAAACCTGGAACTGCTGCTGCGCAAGTTACCCAACAGGGTCTGTTGCTGCCACCAACGGTGCTAGCTTTGAGAGGCTGAGCTTCTAAAGCCTTTTCTCTGCCTACATACCCCAGAATGCCATGCGGCTCTGGGGCGGAGTTCAGAGAATTAAGACTCTATCAGACATATTATCTACTGATATGGACAACGACTATTGCAAGATAAATTATTATCGCCCTACTTTTACAGAACTTTGCTTCAAAGATCGTGAATTGAACCTTTTCAGCTCTCGTAGCTATCAGCAGCTTAGCTAACATTATAGCTAGCTTGAAAACAGTGACTGGAATCTGAGCTGCACCTGAGAAAATGAGCTTCTCCTTCATGATGTTGACGTCTCGACTGGGCCGTCGTACCACCGCGCTCAGCATGATCTGCTCTGGGTTGTAGTTCTGCATGCCGCTTATCTTCCACCTGTGGCGACAAACACATTCAAAGCGTTGTGAGAAAAATCAGGTATTGGATAGAAGGAGCAATCCGCTTTGTGTTCAAGCGATATGTAGACACACATTGGTGAAAATCTGATACGAGAGGACAGTGGAGGGAGGCAGGATCAGACCAACAGTGGCAGGCGGACAAAGCACAAGGAGGAGGACGACAAAGAGAGGTGGAAACAAAGGCTAAACGGGGGGGACGCCACGGTTACCTGATCATATGATAGCTGACAGATGCCAGGGAGCAGCAGAGGAAGATTGAATGCAGACCAGGCAGAGCGCAGGACAAAGAAAGAGCGTGAGAGGAGAAGAAGACAGGAGGACAGTGAGAGGTCGCGGCACAGAGGACGAAGATGACCGACATGATGAGAATGTCGAGCGACAAAACTTTAATCAGGTCCAGTTCAAACACACATCCTGTCTGGACAACAAACCGTCACTGAAAATTCCAAAAATGTTATCGAAACAATATTTATGCATTACGACACACGTTTAAGTTGACTTTCATCATAATTAAGATGAAGGAGAAGTATAAAGAGCCATGTGGTGAAGCTCAGTGTCAGCACTACAGACTCATTTCAAACCAGGCACTCTGCACAAATGTCAGAGAGGCCCGAAGACTAAAAGTGCTGTGCTCAGGAAGTTCACTGAACGGAAATGTTGCCCCCACCTTCCAAAACTTCAGCTGTGGAGAAATGACCCACACTGCAAAGCAGGACGTTTTCTGTACACATTAAACCCTCTATAGTCGGTCTTTCTCTAGACATTAGCCAAGCAAAACATGCTACAAGGTTGTCTGTAGAAGGATAACATGGTGGACAACTCCTCTCGTCTTTTCTTCAGCTCTCTCCTCTGTAGCTCTACTCTGTAGCTTTTCTACAGAGTCTGAGGACTGAGGCTACATTTATGTGGATTGGGAAAAAGTTCCACATATTGCTGAGACAGCCAAGACACCTTGAATCCGCTGTAGTTTTCACACCAGACCACTATAAGGCGCTGTAACTTGTCATCAAAACACATGTGGTTTTGAGCCTTAGCTTCCACTTGACTAGCTTCCAGCTCATTTAGAAAACAGTAACCCGTCTCCAATGAACCGAATGTTCATGTAATGCTCAGTAGTGTCAAACTGAACAGGTTAAGTAGTACTCAATGGTAGCCGCCATTGTTTTTGTTGCATTCTACACATGCATCCATTGAGTAAGCGCTAGCCAGGTGTTCTGCGCATGTGCGCTTTCACACCTGTACATCACACCTCCACAGGTGTGTTTCTGAAAAGTTCCACTCTGTAACCTGGTTTCAAAAAATGTTTCAGACAGTCTGACTACTGTAAGCAAAGGTCCAGATTGCGAGAAAAATGTAATTGTTTCACTGAAAAACTAGAATTACGACTGTGACCATTGCAGCTAAGAAAGAAAAAAGAAAAAACCTGAAGATTTATGCCGAAAAACAGAAATTTTGAGATAAAGCTCATAAATTTTCAAGGAAAAACTTATTCAGTCAAAAACGCTGACATTTTTAAGCTTTATCGAGAACGTTTTTTTTAAAGAAAATTTTCAACTTTGCAAAAGCAGAAATTTCCAAGGTTTTTTCTAGAAACTGTCTGAGATTGGGCTGAGATGTTGTTTTTTTGGTATAAATTTACTCCTTTTTCTTTCTATCTAAAATGGTCATATGCTGTTGTATAAAATTCTCCTGGAAGATGGCAGAGTTTTGTGTCTGATGAACCTTTTGTATGATGAGCTGGCTGTGGATCACTTACCTGCTGAACGACCCGGTAATCACAAAAGTATGGTTTACTGACAAAGGCCACGAGATTTTTATTAAAATGTCTGGATATTTTAAACAATTAAGGAAACAGACCCACAGAATCACAAAGTCTCCACCATTTGCAACAGTAGGTCAAGCAGTCGAGTAGAGAAGCAATGTTTATAGGCCAACCCATAAAAGACCTTCAGCAAAGCTAGAGAATGGAGGATCAACACCACTTTGAAAGATTACAAAAAAATCCAGCTACTTGGACATAAACAACATGTTAAAGAAAGAGGGCTGATTGAAAGCTTTTGCACAGTCTTTTATATCTGTGAAAATGAACGTACTTCTGGAAAAAGAAAATCCCCATGATGACAGCGACAGAGACGAGGTCTGAAGAGATCCAGATGAAGTTGTAAGCACTGTGACTCTGCGAAGAAGGAAAGAAGTCATGTAATTTCTCGCTGTTGCCACTAGATGTCACCACATGTCGCCTAAAGCTACTACAACAAAAACCGCTCAGGGCAGTATCATCACTTCAGATCTGTTCTCAGCTTCTTCTTCTTTCCCAGGGTCCTGTGCTTGAACTGAAGGCTTATTCCACATCTCTGCCTTGCTGGGCCGTCATCAGTCTCTTTCCTACCCCCTCTGCCCTCTTGTGTTTCTGAGTGACCTCGTCTGCAAGCTGAAGTGTGTGTGCTGTCGGACGAGAGAGCTGTTTACCATGAGCCAGACGGGGTAAGGCACTTTTTGAAGAACTTGAGGGGCGTCAGAAGACACGGAAGGCACCCCGCTGCACCACAGGATGGAGTAGAGCCAGGGCTCATTCACAGGGTAGACAGTCACGCTCACATTGTGAGCCAGATAAACCCTAAGGGCGGGGAAAACAAAAAATATACATGCCCGCAGTAAGAACAGAGGTCCTATAACTCTCTTTTTGTCTCTCTGCAGTCAGTGGAAAGTTAAAACTATTAAAACTAACTTTTACTACTAATAATACTGGTCAGAACTGGAGCATCTAGATGAAAGTTGCTATAACTGTAGGTTTTTCAGTAGCAAGTCAGTAGCATGTGAGAACATGTGAACAAAGTATGGAGTTCATAATATTAGTTTGAAAAAGTAATTTATTAAATCAAATGTATTTTGCAGAACGAATCCATTTTTACTTCTATTTGTTGTTTTTATTTACCTTCTGTTTTTGGGGGGCTTTTCTCAAAATAAACTACATTTTAAACTGCGGAGATAACATTTTAATGATGGGATGTCACTGAATTAAATGTTTGAACCAATGAGTGTAATTTAAGGAAAATCCCTCTTTGCTCCGTTGCTTTTATGTCTTCTGATCTTACAAACAACCATAAAAACCAACAGCGTAGACGTAAAAGAAGAAGACGAGGAAAATGTGAAAAACATTTCAGTCCCGAGACAAATTTGACCTGCTCTGTACGATGAAACTTTTTCACCAGGAAAAAAGTTAAAACTTCTAAGCCAGTGATTCATTGCTGGATATCATTAGCTCGGCTAAAAATAAGCTCCTTTTTTATCTTCCTAGGACTGTTTCTGAGCCCTTTATCGGTTGCTAAGCAATAGCCGCTCGCTCTTACTGAATGTCGTGGTGGCTGATCTTTCTGTAGTGGATGGTCAGACTTGTAATTCCTCGGTGCCTTATCTCCTCCACTGACAGCTTCTCGTTCGTTGTCTGCAGAAGACCTCGCACCCGTCCTCTATCCGTGTCAGGGGCCCATGTCACCTGGCAAAAAGAAGCGGAATGTGAGAAAATCCTGACCAAACAGTGTGCAGATAAGGTATTAAAAAAATGATTATATAAGGGGGAAACTGCTACTTGACCCTTATACTTGAAAGACTTCAAACTACAAATGCACTGATCAGTTTTGAGCCTGATTTTTGATTTCTCTGGCTGTAGAACTCTTATTCTGCCTGGTTTTAGCCAATTGCAGTTTCTCTTTACGATAATGAAACAGTATTCGTAATATTTGTCGCTCTAAGCCTTGCTGCCAGTAGTGGTGATCAATTAATTTTATTAGGAGTAGAGGTGAAGCCCCACTATGTCTTCGATAGAGTAGTCCAAAAAAAAAAAAAAAGAAAAACTCGTAATCTTTGTTGTTCACAAGTCATTTTTTCCATGTCCAAGTCAAGTCCTTAATGATCGAAATGAATATTCTTGTATGAGATGCACACCATCTCACCTCAAAATTCTCGTATGTTATCAATTCAAATCATCTAAAGCATGACGACCATTTAGGGATTCAAGAACAGCAGTCAATACCTCCTCCAAGCTGTGCACTGTAGCTTGCAAACTGTGTCTAACATCACCATGACAACCACAATGGTTAATCAAATGGGACAACAATGGTCATTTACTCAAATGATCTACACTTACAGTCACTTACTGCTGATTACACACAGTAAAGATTGTTGTTGAAACTCTAGTCCAACACCTCATATCCAATTGAGTCTTGGGCTGTTAGAGTACAAGTCTAAACTCAAGTCTGAAGTCTTTACTCAGGTCACCATCCCAGCATATGGTCCGTTCACTGACCAGACAAAGGACTCATTTTTCAATTTCAGATCGACCGGTCACTGGTAAGGGCTTGATCAAGCTGAAAACCGTGACATTTCAGTCACCAGCCAGTTCCTCGGCGTATTTCTAGCTCATCACCTTTCGGTGGGAAATCCCTGCTTTCTGCAGCGTCCACAACGTGTCCATGAACCAGCTGCGGAAGCGCGGGTGCTCCGGCGCAGGCTTCCGGATGTTGAGCAGCACGGAGCTGTTGGCCCTGGCTGCCAGACGGAGCATCTCTACCAGGCTGCAAATCGTCAGGTTTCCTATCCGGCTGCGATCCTTTGGGCTCAGGGTTTTCACCGTCCAGTAGGGGTCACTCTGGAAGCAGAAGGAAGCAAACAGAGAGGCTGAGGATCACGCAAATTCTCCTGTCCTAATCGCTCTTGATGTGTTTTCAGAGTTAGACTGGAAGCCGTCTGAGCCAGAGTGGAATCCAGTACCTCCAAAAACCAGTGGCCTGCATTTAAAGAGTGAATCTCTGTCCAGTTAAAGAAGGAGGCGTCCTCATGCTCTCTGGAGGGGAAGACCTTACTGACGTCTGTGGTCCGTCTTAAGGTGTGGTCCCTCATGAGGAAAGGAACTCCATCCACACTTCGAGAGGGAAAGAAAAACATCCATTACCTTATCTTCAGTGTATACATCTCCTAATGAATGTAGAGCAAAATTAACTTACAGATATAACACATGATTCATTAGTTTGACAAATTACAGTTTTACTGCATCTCTCTCTCACATCAATCTCTAACCACTATCCCACATATCAGCCAGGATCTATATATGGAAGCTCAGAGCCATGAAATATGAATAAGTCATTATTTTGTAATTAATCACCTGATGGTGACGTCTGCTTCCAGAGAGCTGGCTCCGTGCTGCAGGGCTCTGCTAAACGACATCATGGTGTTTTCAGGGGCCAGCTAGAGCAAAGGGTGCCACAGTCAGTCACTGTGCAGAGTATAGAAAATACCTAAACTGAACTCCTAATTAAATATCTTAAAATGTTCACTGTTTTCTAACATGGCAAATGCTTGAGAATTGCCAAACTTGACTAGAAGAAAATGGAGGCTTAGATGCTCCGGTCCATGCATAGTGCTGCAAGGCTTTTTCAGGTCTTTGGTAATGTAAATCATTTCAACATTTATTGTTCTCTTTTATGTATTTGTTTATTGGTGCCACACATTTCTGATCAGCTGATTTTTTTATTCCAACACCGCAAAATGAAACTACAGAGTTCTGCTGATGACCATGTAATGTGCCAACTCGATCGTGAAGGAAGCTACGCTTTGAAGCTAACCGGAAATTGTGTGCGACGAAAAGACCCATCACCCACTGTGAAGAGAGAAGTGCCAAGCTGAACGAGATGGCTGTTAATGAGAGTGGTCGTGACATATTTGCCAGCGATAAAATAGTTTAAACATTCATCTTTCTCTGTAATTGTTCAATATCCGGACTCGTGGCCAACAGGAACCGAAGGGCTTTGCTCGCTTCATCCATTGTCATTACCAAACTACAACCACAGAAAGACTACAATTCTAAAACAGCGCAGAAAATCAATGTCATTGTTCACAACTTCTCCTTCTGTTTGCCGTTTCACCAGGATGAAATTCATCCTGAGAAATCAAGCTCATTGGAAGAAATCCCAGATGGAGAACTAAAGGGAGATGAGAATCAAGAGGAATTGTGTAGGAAGACGACGGCCAGGCTAGTTGGAGGCTGTTATTCTTGCAGAGAAGTCTGTCGACTGACTCCATAATCACAGCTCTGAACATCGCTGCATTTGTAGTCAACCATTTTGACCAGTATGTGCATATCATCATGCACCAACCTGAACAATATCAGGCTTATTTTGTTATTCGGTTTTACATCTTCAGCTTTGAAACATGCACACGTTCACTCTGTATGTTAAAGAAGCTTCATAATGTCACCTTTTGAGAGAACAGATCAGAACAACAGGTATTAAAATATTACATTATTGCTGTATTATTTACAAAAGTAAACAGAATACCAACAAAGTCCCTCTAATTTGGTTCTGAAAGTTCTGTGGCTTTAACAGTTGGAGTCTCAGCTCACCATAGGAGCTCCCCGTCGACCAATAATGACCGGTGGTGGTTTGAGGACATGACGGTCCATAATGCAGGGGCAGGTGAAGGTGAGAGGTGCAAGGCAAAGAGCCAGGAGGGCTAGAATGTAGATCGCCAACACAGTCACCTGGAAATCTAATAATGAAAAGAACTGGTTAATTATGTGGACAGTTATACAAAAGCACTGATCAGCAAATGCATGGAGCAGCTAGACCCATCCAATTACAAAGTACAAAGTCCAATCCCTAACAGATCAAAAATGAAAAAACAACATTCCCTACACACTAATGGAACCAAAGGTTGAAACCTTCCCAATGTTCAGTTCAGATAAACATCAATACTTACTGGATCTCTCTTTGCGAACCACATAGCCAGCTATCAACCAGCTCACAGCTGTGAGTGTGACCAGGCCTCCGATGTGCAGGAAAGGAGCCGTGAACTAGTAAGAAAGAACAGGACTGCTCTTAAATGTGTGAAGTCATCAGAAAACATTTGAATCTAAAATAGAGACTTCACGATGGAATGAATACTTGTGATAATAAAATAACTTTTGTGACGTTCAACTGACCCGGGAACTTAAGATGGTGTTGTGCACAGCTTACTTGTCTGACAAATTGCTAAGCATTTGAAGTGTCACCCAGGCAGTTTGCATTGGTGCCATTTATTAGCAAGGAATAGTGTTCAGTAGCTTACATTAGCATATTTGTAAAGCTTGAGCACTTGTTTGCAGTTTCTGAGTTTGTCCCATTTTGGATAAATAAGTATAACACCAGGTAGTTTTTAACCTCACCATAGAAGCTATGCCTGGAATAACATTTTCATTGTCTTCTTTCATAGGTATTACAGCATCACAATTACTATATTTGTGAAAATGTGATTTACAATGGTGTAAGCAAACTCAACTGTAGTTGTGTTCCCACCTGAAGTGAAACAAGAATAATTTCCCACTCATTTCCCCAGACGTCATCGACAGAGACAAAACCAGAGACAATGGTGAGTAGAGTTGCCAGTACTCCAATCTGTAGAGACAAGCGATGGTAAACCTAAGCTGTAGTTCTGAAGTGTAAATCTGCGGTAACAACTTCAGAAGTTGTCTTACGGTACCTTGTGAACCCAGTAGAGATTGAGCTGTTGACCCAAGGATATGTGGAAAAGTGCCAAAATCTAAAAAGTACAAACAGTGAGCTGTACATAAAGTGGTCATTGTTGAAACTGCTTAAAGGTTTGGGAAAGGCTGTTACCAGGAGGAATGTGATATAGATGAATCCCACAGTGGTGGAGGTGACGATGGGAATGGTCTCGTCCCTCCACTCCCCAGAGTGATTGTACACCGACCTGTAGTTTGAACAAATAAGAGCTGAATTATCCAAGGTGGTGCCATGATGAAACAAGATAATACTGAGTTTCAAAATATTCAGTTCAAGTTAATCCAGTTCAAAAATACTTTGTGCATTGTGAAAGAGTCATTGTAGATGCTGTTGGAATCAGAATAGGCTGAAGATTGTTGACGATTAACATCCTCGTGAGCATGCTGCTGTAGCATGCTGACAGCTCAATTTACAGAAGCCCAGTAGGGATTGGTTTAGTAACAAGTCTTGGATGACACCATCGGTTGTTGACAGGAATCGCTAATTTACCTCATGTGCTTTTGCCAAGTGGGATTGCTTCAATTGGAAATCAAGGGGGTAAGTTGCTGAGTTCAAAGCCGACAGAAAACGCAACTGTCACATTGAAGACTCTACAGGCCAACAGCTAGCATGTTGAAGGATAAAGTTTGTGACAATGCAATGAGAGAATGTAAGAACAGGGTACAATTGTTTGGAGGGACTCCAAATCAAGAACTTTGCCCTTTGCCTCAAACTTTTCTTCAACTGGTGTTGCGGCAGATGAGGCCAGAGTTGGTCTAACCGTCTCTAGCTCCATCCTGTCATTACTTCTGAGCAAAAGGATATTTAAACTCCTGTCTTTGAGAGACACTGACCTCTAACCCCTAACCCAACCCTTATGTCACCTGCTACGGTCTTGACATAGGGATCACAAGGAAAAGATAAAGTCCTGAATTCAAGTGGTTAAGTTGGACTTCCAACCTTAGAGATGGAATGTGGACCTCCATCATCCAGGAGGAAGTTGTAGTTGATCTCCTGTACTTGAGGAGATCAACTACAATGGATTGCCAGGAGAAAACAATTCTCCTTTCTTCTCTCAAAACAAAAGATGGCTTGTGAAGTTCAATCTGAACACACCTATGGACTTCTAAAACCAGTGCCCTTTTGGAAAATTTAAACCAAAGATAAGATCTTTGGCCTTGATTTACATCACTGAGTTTCAAGAAAAACTAAAAAGAAATGTTCTATGTCCCTATATGTTGTTGGGGGTATTGTGAGGTAAATTAGAATCCCAACCTCATCTGGAATAAGTCCCTGACCTTCCAGGTATCCAATATTTTGCCCAATAAATAAGTTGCATCATAGAGGAAAACACCTACCAGTTGAAGTCATTGAAATCATTCTGAGCCACCAACCAGAAGTAGGTCCAAAAGAGAAGGAGAAGGAAGGAACTACTCAGGATGGTGAACCATGCACACTCCCACTGTGAAGAAAAGCACAGTGAAAGAACCAAAACTGTAATCAGTCTGATTCAGGTTCAATACGCTGTATCTAATGCTCTCTAGCGTTTTCAACTCTGCTAAAGTTTTAATCACTGCATCTTGTCATACTGTGTTTGTCCATATTCTATATCTGTTTGATTTAATGGTAAAACTCCCAGACAGTTTACAGGGAAAACAAGATCAATGCTCATAACGTCAGCCAACTTACCAGCATTCAACCTTACATGGACTAAATGGGAGCATCCAGAGATCCTCACAGGAACAACAGGGACTTACAAACTCTATCATGGAAATCCATAACCTCACACCTTTTATTTTTGAGCTGTTAACCCCATGCTATTTTTGAACCAATCAGATAAATGCATCAGAGCAATATTTCCATCTTAAATCTAGAGGTGTTCAGATACTCCAAAGTACATTCAGCACTTTGCTGATATGAAGAGCTATGTTGTGTTACCATTCACTGCTGACGTTATCTACCAATGGAAGCTAATGGAAATAAAAAAAATAAAATGAAAAAAAAAAACACTAGGTTTTGAAAATGGGGTACACAAAATAGTGCTGGGTTTGAATCTCAACCTGGGGTTTTTTCTGTTTGCGTATTTTCCCTGTTCATGAGTGAGTTCTCTCTGGGTACTCCAGCTTCCTCCCGCAGTCTAAAAACATGTTTGTCGGGTGAATTTGCCTCAGTAATATTATCATGAAGTGCTGCTTCTCTCACTTCAGTGAAACTTCTGGAAGTAACTTAATTAGCGAGATTCACGTTTTCACCAAAACGCACCACACACAAGACACACCCATGACATTTATGTTAAAGTCAGACTTCGTTTTTAAACACCAGCTTTGTTGTTTTAATGTCATTTTTCAACCTGCCGGCACCAACAAGACACAGTAAACACTATACTTACCTTGTTCTAACATACATGTACGCTACTTATTGTATTAGTTATGTAAAAAATAACTTTTTTTTAGAAAAGTATATCTTCCTCTTTAATTTGTTATTTTATAATTATGTTATTTAAACTTTGCACATAACTTTTCTTTTGCCTGGTTGCATCATTTTAAAATATTAAACCAGATGTTGTGCTCAGCTGCTCAGTATTTAAAACCCTTTTTTTTTACCCATTTTTCTTACTCATATTTTAGTCATTTCTTGGACATCTACTTTTATTTGAGATACAATACATTGAAGTGGTGCCACTCCTACTAGAGCACAATTGTTTTGGTACTCTACCCACCTCTGCTCTGAAGTGTCCTCATGTAGGAGTGTGTGAATGCACGGTTGTTTGTCCTGTGTGTGTTTTTGTGTTCCTCATTGATGTCCTGACTTGTGCAGCAAAGGTACAGAGACCTTCTGCGACTCTGAAGGACTCTTCCCCTCAGCGGTTAACTGGATTAGAAGCTAATGCAAGCTGAGGGGGAGGCGTCCAGTATGATAGGTAACCCAAAGGATTCTGCAAAGCTCAGATTAACTTTTCAGCACACCGTGCCTGGACTATCCCTTTTCCAGAAGCTTATACTATAAAAGGCTCTGAAATGACAGAAGCGGAGGGCGACAGAAAACGCCATGACGAAAATTTGTTATCAAAGATGAATGTAGAAAATTCACTTCAACCAACACTGGCTTTGGTCATTACAATAACCAATTCGCTATCTGGAAAATCAGATTTGCGAGAAACAACAGCACCGCAAACCGAATCACACAACAGACGACACCGGGCGTTTTCCAGTTTGGAACCGATTTATTTCCTGAAACGTCACTCGAGTTTGCTCTGCGCCGATCGACGTGTGTGTGGCTCTCGGGGAGACGGTTTCTTTGTCAGGTTAGAATTCCAGTTTCAGGCGAAGGGGGTGAAGCAGAGTTCAAACGAGGCTGTGACTAATGAGACAAGATGAGAAAATCACCTAGGCGAAGATAAATGAGAAGAACAGTTCTTCACTCTGAGCCGTAACTCACGGCCTCCTGTGGGGCTCGTTCCACTGGTCAGAGACAAAGTGACCACATGTAACCCACCACTTGTTCTTGTGTGCAGCACTGCCACTTTGCGTGCCTCGTCTCCTCTTCTAATACCGCTGCTCTGTGCTGCAGTGGAAGCAGACGCCAGCTGTGTTTCCATTTACTTTTTTGATATTCTGCTAAAGTCGAAAAAAGAATATTTTACAACTGCAGTCTTTCCATTAAATAAGAAAAGCAAAAAAATACAAATAAAAATTTATAAATCACGTGAATAAGTTTGTTCATTCTGACTTGCTCCTCGTGCCACTTCTTTGCCTTTTCCGCCAGTAGTAACATCTGGTTACGAAGCCAAAGAAATGTTTCCATTGCACTGATTTCAATAAGGTCAACAAAACCACCTCTTGAGCAAAAACTTTATCACACTAAAGTTATTGTGTGCTTCCATTTAGCAACTTTTTTTGAAAGGAAACACAGCTACTGGTTTCTCTTTCTGAATGCTGGACTCTGAATGCCAGAGTTTGGTCAGAGTCTGAGGGAGAAAAACTCAAAGCTTTGGGAATCACACAAATGGCGGCGAGTCAGCTGCGTGCTCGGATGGCTTTCCTCTTCTTGGTCTACACATCGACACTTCCCAGCTTTGAAACTGTGTAAATGGGCAAATTTATGGCAGAGCTTGCCGTCGCTTTGTGATAAAAATGAGACACGCAGCAGCGGGGGGTGTGGCAGCGCAGCGGGAAACCAGCACAGCTGGATGTCTGGTTCATTTCAGTGCTCCACTAAATTTGCTGCAGCCTTTATGAGGAGGATCGGCTCCTGCAGTTACAGGGGCCTGATCTGGGAGGCCTGGAAGAATTCACCACATAGAAAGAATGAGATCTAAAGGTTTTGTTTCAGACTGTTAGAAATGACAATGGAAAGTCCTCTAAATCCAAATGTCACCACAGCTGAGCAATGAGTTCAAGACACAGAAAGCAAAAAGAGATGTAATCCGATGTCAATATCTGTATCGGTCGCAATATTGAAAAAAAATAAACATAGATTGGGCATTGATGACAATGTGCCCCTTCTATAAGGGCAGATCTATTGAGTTTGGTTCTATGCTTTGTGCTGTGAGCGATGTCATGCTTTATTTATTTTACATTATATTTAAAATTACTAATTGTACTTCATCAACCATTTGAAAGAAAATTTGTTGCAGTTTATTTTTACATGTTTGAGCAAAGTAGTCACCCTGTTGTTTTTGTCAGTTTCAATTTATTATTATTAATTTTACATTGGCTGTTATACTGCTAATTGCACTGACTGAACCAATTAAAGCTGTGCTGTTTATCACCAAGCTTGTAAAATAAATACATTTGGAATTCAGTAAATGTATGTCTGCATAAAAAACAGAAACATTTTAAGTCAATTCAGCACTGATTTTCTGTATTGTGTTCAATACCGATACAGGGACCAATACCGATACACGTATCTGTATCGGTATTGAAAGTGGCTTGGAGAGAATCAACCAGGCTAAGCTAATCATCAGCGTCATCAGATGTTGGTGTTGCCTCTAGTAAACAGGAATTAGAGCTTGCAATCCAGCATGGACCACACGTCTCAGAAAAATGGAGAGAGGTTTTCAGGAATTTCACTGCAAGTTTTAATTGTTCTGTTATGTCAACTAGCAAAGCGAGACGATGTGGCGACGCAGAGAAAAGAAATGCTATTTTGAGCTAAATGTTCGCTATGTCTGAACATATTTGGCAATCTCCCCTTTTTGCAAATTAAATATTTTTCAGAAAAGGTTTTGATGCTCCTCAAAGGAGCATCAAGACACAAAGGAGCATCAAAGGAGCATCAAAACCTTTGTTCAAAAAATGGGGAAGTTATTTCAAATTTTGTCTTTTCAAATGTGCATAAAATAACAGTATCAGGATTCATCAAAATTCGTCGACACAACCACGGGTGATTGTGTCGACGAACAAACAAACGACATCTGCTTGTGGTGAAGGGAGACGCCTAAAAAATGTTGAATTATTAACTACAATCAATTATATTGTCATTTAAAATTTACTTACAGGTACGTTTATTTACAGCTAAACATAATGTAAGTAAGCTAATATTTATTTTTGATTAAACAGCAGTAGCGTTAGTCATTTTATTTTGTCTCTGAAGTGAAAATATTTTACCCTCAACTTACATTTGTGGTCATCAAGACAGTCATGGACATTATCGTTTTTTTTGTTGCAGGTATCTTGTGACTAAGACAGTTTTTTACGTTTCAACTTTAAATTATTTCCATAAATCACCTTCATACAGTTTAGAAAATTGTCCAAAACAATTTTCTGCCTTTTTCCCTTAAAAAATAAAAATAAAAAAATAAATAAATAAAAAGATGATCCTTGACAGATGCAGACACAACTTTCTTTGCACCGTAGCCATTTCATGGTCTCCACACTTTGTTCTCCTCTCACCTTGGAGCTCTCGTCTTGGGAACGCTGGTAGCGTTTCCAGCGGCAACCGTAGATCCCGGTGACCAAAGACAGAAGGACCTGCTTCTCGTAGACCTGTAAGGGTTGGTGCTTCACCATGCTCCTTCAGCCTCAACGCGCCTCCAGTCCGTTAACATCCCACACACGACTGGGAACCCTGAAGAAGAAGGCATGAGGAAGTTACTGGAGACCTGGGAAAAACATCCTCGTCTTTCGGCAGCTAATTACACTTTCCTCTGCCTGGTGTTATGTCATGAGGTACGTAAACTTTGTTTTTCGACCCAACAGCATCAATCTGTTGCCAGCCTTTGGCTTCGCTTGGTGTGACGACACTTGTAAGAGCAGATCAACATACCGTTTACAGGTGACTCTTGTCTACCATAATGATCTGGTTTCTGTTTAACCACCTTTGAGTCAGACTTAAAGATCAGGTACTGTGTATTTGCCACATTTCACTTTGAAAACAGAGAAATCAGTGGGTTGGTAGTGAAAAGGAGAAAGCAATCTGCCCAGTATCTGGCACAAAACACCAGATATCCTTTCTAATGGCTTCTTAAATAATGTCTACATGACATAATGTACATTCATAGTTTTAGCTGTGATCTCAGTGTTATTCAGCACCAGAGCTCATTCTGATTGCCGTGAAGCGTGTCGTGAATTAGTTTTCAGCAAATAATCCAACAAAGCTAAATCACTCTTTTTCAGCAAGTAAGGAATATTTCTCTGATGCTCATAAATGTAGATATTACGCTTGAAAAGTGTGGCTGAAGAAAAGACATGATTAAACACAAAACGACAGACAGATGTGTAATCACATTTATTAAACACGCCTATAAAAGGTTTGCTCCTTTGCTTTCGTGCGTTTTAGAAACTACTGCATGTTAACTCAATTCGGCTGATCCAGAGCACATATGAACCCGGCTTCGTCTCTTTTCAACAGCTTAAATCAGCTACGAGGAGAAGGTTTTTCATGCAGGACATTAATCCACTCTGAAATCTAAATTTTCCTCACCTATATTGTTGAAGAGATCCTGGAACAAATAGTAATTTCCTTCACAGATAAAGGTCGATTTCCTGGTCAGCAAGCCTCGACAAAACCAGCTGCTCCTTTGTCCTTATCTCTGAACGGAGCAAATTACAACAACGTGGCGGACGGCCAAGCTAAATCTGCCTCTGTCTGACTGTGGACGGCTTGATTTCCACTTGTGTGGAACACAAACAAAAATAAATAAATAAAAGAAAGAAAGAAAGCACAGTCAAAAGGCCAAGAAGATCACAATGGTGACCAGATACATTGTGGTCTCTTCACGATCTAAGCCTTTCTTGTCTTCTTTTGGGATTGTAAACCTGCAGTGTGTGGAGCAAACGAAAAGATTTGGGAGATAACAGTGTCACCCAAGCTGTAGTCTGGCTATAGGGACACAATATTAGAAAATCAAAACAATATTAGAGTTAAATGTTGCAAAAACATTGCGATCAGGCGTCATCCAACAAGACGACAATGAAAATGTTCATTTCTGACACACAGTGCCACAGCGAACCACTGCTGCGTTCAAAATATTCACTTTGCAGTATGAATATTGTGCATATTTGTATTGCAAAGAGGATGCAGCACAATTGAGGACTATAAATCAGATCATAACAGCGAAAGAATGTTTTACTAAGTACTTTAGATGCTTGAATATTACTTACTGACGCAGTTAAAAAAACCAAACCCTTACACTTACGTTACTCATTTGAGCTGATATGATAACACGTTATGTTTTTCAGACACGTCGCCACCCCCTACCAGAGTCACTCCTCAGATACTTTCTATTAGTAGCCTTGGATTTTACTTAGGGGTGTCATGGTGAAGGGCACAAATAAATACCACACATCTTCATAAAAAAAAAACATTTTTTAGCTTCTTTTTTACAACTACGCACCATCTTGTATTGGTTTATTGCATACAGTGACAATAAAACACCCTGATGTTCAATTGTGCTTTTGTAGAAAAGTTGCCTTTTTACTAAGCCTTCATTGGCTTTAGTCAAAATCCCTCTTTAAAAAATCTTACCCACCCCCCCTTACTTTCTCATCATCAGGGCTTGAACAGAGTCTCGACTCAAAACAATACAATAATCCCTAATCTCAGTCACTCAGTTTCCACAAAGCCCTTTTTTATCGCGTTTGTCCATTATCGTCTCCGTTGCCCGTTTCCACTCCGTCACAGACACTTTAACGCCGATGACGCCTTTAATCTCCCACTGAACCTGGCCTGAAAGCGCTTTCCGTCGGCGACAAACCCTCGCTGCCCACTCAGAGGAAACCGTGGGAGGTTTTCAAGCAGGAAACAAAGGCGATGAGATTAGCAGCTGCCGAGCCGAGCGGGACACGACGAGACGAGCTCAGGTTGAGGCGAGACGCTCCCGGCAGAGCTCTCTGCCAGGACGGCGAGCGACTGAGGCAACAGCACGGTTTGAGCCATGCTGTGTTGATATGTCTTCCAATAAAGTTTGCTTAAAAAAAAAAAAAGTATTTGCTGTGTTCTTTTAAGCCCTCGGCAACCTGTTGTTGCTTAACAACCACACAAGACTGCAAAAATCCTGAGCAGTGAGTGGACACACGTTTCCACAGGAGGCATCTGTCTGACACGGGACAGAGTAAGACGTCATATTCAGGTGGACCAGGAGCAAAGTGACTGTTACACGATATACACAAAAAATAAAAATATATAAGACCACAATTAAGAATACAGTACAGTATGCCCTCCCAAAAAATGTGCAACTGTGTAAGAAATGGACAGAATGTGCATGCGTCATTGCGCATTGTTTACAAGAAGCATAGACCAGTGATGTACTGGTTCATCCCACAGCTCCATTTAGTAATATTTAAACCATATTAGTCTCATAAACAAGGTTTTTGCAGGCGGTAGGTATTTACTGAACGTTTTAAAAGTAAACTTTTCTTCTTTGTTTTTAAATTATTGAACATTTATCTGTTGTGGTTTTCATTTGACTTTATTTACTTTTTTCTTTCTTTAAACGTTTCTCTGCTGATTTATGAATCAGAATGCGATTAAAGAATATACTTTAATCGTCTTTTATCAGTTATTTATGTATTTACCTTCGTATTTACTTTTCTGTTAATTCCGGATTTTTATTTAATGTAGCTTTTATTTGCAGTTGAATCAGTTTAACTTTTTTTGTGTGTGGTAGCTGTTTTTTTTTATCAATCTGTAGCGCAAATATAACGTTTGACTGAATTATTTATGTCAACAATAATAATTAACTGATTCAGAAATTTCATCACATTTTTTTTTCCAGAACGTAGCTATATTAAAAGTCATTTTTTGAGAGTGAAACTGTCTGAATGTACGTTTAATATCCCATCATAACTATTACAAGTCGACATAAACCCACAATGATCCCGCTGCGGGCCAAGAGAGAGATTATATGAAGATAATCCAATAAAGAGCGAACAAACACTCACCTTGTCTTCTCTGCAGACTTCTTCTTCTTCTTCTTCTTCTTCTTTTTTCTTCTTCTTCGCCTTCTCAGGGTTGAACACTTACAAACTCCCTATTTATTCCCACGGACCTTCACATCTCTTCGTAGATAAAAGCTTCAGACAGGGAAGGAAAATGACTGAGCTGCCTTCTCCCGCGAACCAACGGCCCACATCAGCCTTCACCACACACCGGACCGTCCAGAACCTGTTGCTGCGCGACGCCGCAGCCTCCTGGAAGCACGTTCCCGAGGAGGTTCCTCTACCTGAGCGTGCATGGCTGCGTTGCAGTGGATAATCCGTGTGACACGATGTGGGCGGAGTTACGAATTACTCTGGAAAAAGAAGAAGCAGAAGCAGCTTACTACGACGGCGTAGTGAGGTCGTTGAAGATATTAAAAAAGGTGGAAATTTCAGCAACCCCCCCCCCCGCCCACCAAACAAATAATATTGAGACTGATCTCATAGTGTTTCAGGAAAAAAAACAAGGACATTTCTGAGTTCGAAAAGTCGACAGTTTTCTAGAAAAAACTACAATTTTGAAATGAATCTTTTTCTCCAAAGTCTAAAAATTTGAAATTGAGAAAATTCAAAGTTTCGTCTAGAAAATTTCTGAAATTTTCTTTTTTTTGGGGGGTTCGGAAATGTACTCCGTCGGAACAGCCTCAGCACTGATTTTTTTTTTCTTCTGTTTTTGTCAAACATAATGTCCAAATAATTCAGTTTTACACTTTATCAAGTCTTGGACGTTGCCTACATTTTCCTTGGCAAACTTCAGACCGGGCTTTGTTTCTGTCCTAGTCTAGAGAGGTTTGCTCCTGGCACTTTCATATCGGTATCAAGAGGGTATCGGTATCGGTATCGATATCCCAGGTCATTTTTTATACAGGGAAATCGCTGCCTTAAAATTTCAAGACTCATAAACTGCTACAGTTTTTTTTTTCCTGACAACCTCAGACAGTTCTTAATATTTCACCAAGGTGTTCACTCGAACTTCAACCACCAGGAGGAACTAAATGTTGGTGCTTTAAACCTCCCTGCAGACCTGATGCAACATCATCTGAGGTGATATTCCTTGATGTCTTTTCTTAACAAAAACTAATCGTTTATCATTATGCCTGACAGAAACATTCAACATTTAGTTTCTTCAGCTTATATTGTTTATTGATATTACAGCCATACATACAAATATCGAATGCTACAAAATCAAACAGGCCTTCATAGTTTTTTTTTATGACTTAAATTTCTCCAGATAAATCTTTCAGTTATTTTCTCAACATCTGACATTGACCATATTAGTATTTTTTATTCTTCTGCTGCATAAGAAAAAGCTTATAGATCAGTGGACTTCACTGGGCAGTGTTTAGCTGAAATAGGAGGCGCTCACCCAGCAGCCATTGGACCTCCACCGACTAGGAGAGGAGTGAATAACTCACAGACTGGATCATCAGTTTGTCTGTTAACACAACAGATCTGAGCAACAGAAAAATCTCAGATCTCCATGTGCTCCTTATTTTATATCTTCAAAACAACTGTGTGGGTTGTAAAGTTTCAATATTTGCAAATCTTTTTCTACATGTTGCCCTCTAAATTACATGACAACCTTACTGTCACATTTCCTTTATTCCTATGACCTATGGGTTATAAGAACACAGTGAAACTTTCCATATGTTCCTCTCTCCACCTTCCTCTCTCCACCTCGATAGAAGAGAACCATCTCAGTGTCATAAAGTGGAGCACAGGCAAAGAGTTGGAGCAGATGAGTAACATCCTGTAAGCTATCTATTCCCAGCTCAGCAGTAGCAGATTAACTGTTGGTTTGGGATAATTACAGCAGATCCCTTTAATCCCAAACAATTGGCAGTGAAGGTCTTCTAACTAGAAGTTTTCCAGCAGGGGAAAAGGAGCTTTGTGTTTTCAACTTCAACATTTAATATTGATCTCACACTAGCCAACACAACGTTGTTAATTAGGGCGACTTCATCCTGAAAAACACGGATTACTAAGAATCCGTGTTGTTGTTTTATTTGCGTCTCTTCTTATTCTATCACAGGTATTTGTTGACCTCTAGTGGCCGCTTGAAGTAACTACAGTAAGAGCCAGCGTTGCTGCTTTATTTAGTGAGTGGTGGGACAACGTCGAAGTAGTTAAAAACACTTGAAGAACGAATATTTTCCAAAACCCCTATGGTGGATTATATATTAGTAATAGTTATTATTTTACTTTAAGTGATTAATAACGAGAATGGTGGATTTACGTTTCTCTGTAACTCGAATAGTGATTATTCATTTAGCCCTTTTTGTGTAACACCTAATATAAAGTAGGCACACCCTAAGATGTGGCTTCAAGGAGTGGATAGTTGGTTTAAATTACAGAATGCTATAGTCATCCTTTAAAAAATAAATACATGAATGAATGAATGAATGAATGAATGAATGAATGAATGAATGAATGAATGAATGAATGAATGAATAACGATAGATTTGGTATCAGTTTCTCATCATCACTTGTATTTTTAGTAATAATAATAACACGTTATTACTATGTTATTGTTGTTGTTATAAATAAGTGAAAGGCAGTTCCTTATCAAACTGTCGGAAAGCTTAAAATCTGAAGCTAACTTTACTGTCTTTTGTCTCCTAAGCAGGTGCAAAATTACTTTAAGAGTAAGAGCTTAAAGATTGATTCGTTTAACAGGGAATGAATTTGTAAGGCAAAAAAAAAAAAAAATACATAAATAAATAAAATACCATGATGTCTTGCTGGTATATCTCGGTCTCGTTTGCGCGCACGTGAGCGCGGAACTTTGGGTCGGATCTGAATTTAACGTGACGCGACTGAGAACGAAGCGTAACAGGTGAGTCTCTCTGCTTTGGAACACAGTTCCTTCAGAAGGACTCGATCCTTTTAAGAAGTTGGACAAGCTTAGATTTGCTCTGCAGTTTCTTTCAAGATTTTTTTTTTTCCCTGCAAACCAAGTAAGTAACGTGTGGTCTGACAGTGCAGAATTATTATTATTATTAAGATACTGAATAGGACATATGCAGAAAAATATGGAATAATTAGATAAGAAAACAAAAAGTACAATTAGTAAAACAGAAAAAAAAAATTTTTTTTCTAACTTTCCTACTGAACTAACTAACTAACTAACTAACTAACTAACTAACTAACTAACTAACTAACTAACTAACTAACTAACTAACTAACTAACTAACTAACTATAAATAATATTATTTTAACGGTTTTAACCTTCAAAAAGTAGGTATCAAATAATAAATGCCAATAACTATGAACATCTCGTACAAAGTGGTGTAATAGATATAATAATAAAAATGTTATACATAGTTTTCTTTTTACTTTTTTTTACAAACAAAAATCTAATCTAACCCAAAATGATGTAGTGTTTATTCTTCACAGGTGAAGTAAGAGATGTAATACTCTAATAAGCCAAGCAAGGAGGAGCATGTCAATATTCTATGAAAGTGGTCCAAAAATCGACCCTTGAGGAACCCCATGCCATGTTTGTTTGCTCATCATGTACAAACAAACATGGTGTTTGTTTGTCCATCATCTTTGTTTGTCCACAAACAAACATCATCTCTGTTTGTGGACAAAACATCATCAAACAACATCTTTGTTTGACCACAAACAAAGATGATGTTTATTTGTGGACAAATAAACATCATCGTGTTTGTTTGCAAAGCTATTTACAAACAAACGTGATTTGTTTGTCAACAAGCAGAGGCTTGTTGACAAACAAGCAAAGGCTTGTTTGTCAACATGGCAAACATGTTGTTGTCAACAACATGTTTGTCATGTTCTTGACAAACATGATTGTTTGACAACAATCATGTTTGCTTGTTGACAAACATGATTTTTTTGTCAACAAGCAGAGATATTTACAAACAAACATGATTTGTTTGTCCACAAACAAACATCTTTGTTTGTCCACAAACAAAATGTTTGTCTCTATGAAAAGAGATTCGCATTTGAATCTCTTTCATAGAGATTCAAACGTGAAAAATCTCTTGAGAGTTAACTTTTTTGTGTTTTGTAAGGAAGTCATATTAAAAGGTGGGCTGGGTTTCTCAAAAAGTTTTATGAACCGTTTTTGTTCAATTGTTAAACGTTGTTGTAACTCATATCACCCAAGTACCTTCAAAGAGTTGTTGTGGATGACGATCTCTCATAGCAGTCAGTCTTACAATAAATCTGAAGAGGTACTGAAGTAACAGAGCTGTTAAAAGCAACAACTGACAGCTCAACATCTGGATGCCTGTGGCAATATTTCACACAAGCATATCCTGGATGACATAATCTGTTACTGACAAATATTGCTAATCCACCTTCTCTGCTATCACCATTTATCCAAAAGCAAAAAAAAAAAAAAAGCTAACAGCAAAAATACATCCAGCATCAAACATCAAAAGGAAAAGTTGCTCTAAAAGCAACGTATCTATAAACAATATCTACAACATTGATAAAATCAGAAATAATGTATCAGAGCAACATGCTGCCACCAATAGCAGCGCAATGCTAGAGTCCAGTAATTTGGTGTAGAAACGTGCTCTAAGCAAATCACTGATCTTCTCTCCATGTCTCGCTTCCTGTTTACAGTCATGATGAGAAGAAGCACTCGACTACAGTCACTGGGTTACTACAACCTAGACGGACTGCCGACCATCTCCTACAGAGAGACTTCATGCAAGTAAGCTGGATGAGCAATGCGTCCATCATTACGTATATTTCTACCACAGTCCTCTGCTGTCTTCAAAGTAACTATTCTTGTTTTTATTCATTTGACTCATGCAGAATCTTCAGAAAGCGAAGGAAATGTAAAAGTGCTGACCTGAAAACAGAAATCGAAATCGTTCCTCACATAGACATGAAGTTGGTCTTAGACACGGACTCTGACTCGGACACCATCATTTGCTCTGAGTTTGACTTGGAGACCAACGCAGACACCATCCCGTACACAGACTTTGACTTGGAGATAGACAACATCGCATCCACAAACGTAGGCACGGACTCAGACGCAGAAACCGTCACATACACGGTGCTAGACACAGATTCAGACACAGAAACCATCCTAAGCGCAGACTTGGACATAGATTCAGACACAGAACCCATCCCTCACAAAGACTTGAACATGAACACTGAGGTAGGGATGATAAGAGAAGAAGAACCACACTCTAAAACCAGTTGGATGACCATCGGAAGTAAGCTGTTCCCCAAAAGGAAATACAAGGAGAACATTAGCTTGTTCTTCATCACGTGCCTCGTGGTTTTTGGTAACCTCCTTATTTAACAAACATTTTGAGATTCTGTTTTTTGAAGTAAACGTCATTGACCTGGCTGTCTTCTGCTTTGCTTCTGCTCATTAATCAGTTCTGGCTTACCCGATTTATGCCATGAGCTTCACACCTGAAGAGTCTCCTGCTTCCCCTATTGCAGGGGACATGGTATGTTGTCAACATTACATCTTTTTATTCCCATTATACAAACATAAGTCAAATCATGTCTAAGTCTCCTCTCATTCACAGGCCTCCAGTGGATACTCCAAAGACATGATGGATCCAATAGAGCTGATGAAGACTCTGAGGGGTGGTCTTCCACCATAAATTAGCATTAGCATCACAGGGTAGGAGACTGCATTCAGCTAATATCACTGAAATCACACCTCAGTTTTCTCTGTAGTTTATGATTCCTCAATAACTGTGTCTATGTTTAAGGCCCAAGCAAAATCAGATCCACTCCCAGAGTTATGGATAGGTAAGTATGGAGGTAAGTATGGAGGTAAGTACGTCTACACAAGTTCAATCAAGCTGAAAACTACCAGCCTATACCCACCTGTTATCTACCTACCTGCTTATCTACCTACCTGCTTATCTACCTACATGTTATCTACCTACCCCTCTGTCTATCTATCTATAGATACCTATAGATTTCTCTGTAGATATCTATAGACAACCTATACACCTGTCTATCTATCTATAGATACCTATAGATAGATAGACAGATCTTCCTTCCCCCACCTCTCCCTTCATTTATCCTTCCGTCCACCCATTCCTCCCTCCCTCCACCTCTCCCTCTTTCATTCTCTCCCTCCCTCCACCCATTTCTCACTCCTGCCCTCCCTAAGTCCCTCCCTCCCTCTCTCCAACCATTCCTTTTTCCCTCCATCCCTCCCTCTCTCCAACCATTCCTCTTTTCCCTTCATCCCTCCCTCTCTCCAACCATTCCTTTTTCCCTCCATCTCCATCTCTCCACCCATTTCTCTCTTCCTCCCTCCATCCCTCCCTCTCTCCAACCATTCCTCTTTTTCCCTCCATCTCCCTCCCTCCACCCATTTCTCCCTCCCTCCCTCTCTATCTCCAACCATTCCTCTTTTTCCCTCCATCTCTCCCTCCACCCATTTCTCCCTCCTGCCCTCCCTCTCTCCAACCATTCCTCTCTTCCCTTCATCCCTCCCTCTCTCCAACCATTCCTTTTTCCTTCCATCTCTCCCTCTCTCCACCCATTTCTCTCTTCCTCCATCCCTCCCTCTCTCCAACCATTCCTTTTTCCCTCCATCTCCCTCCCTCCACCCATTTCTCCCTCCCTCCCTCTCTCCAACCAGTCATCTTTTCCTTCCATCTCTCCCTCTCCACCCACTTCTCCCCCCCTCCCTCTCTCCAACCAGTCATCTTTTCCTTCCATCTCTCCCTCTCCACCCATTTCTCTCTCCCTCCCTCTCTCCAACCATTCCTCTTTTTTTCCCTCCATCTCTCCCTCTCTCCACCCATTTCTCTCGTCCTCCTTCCCTCCCTCCCTCCTTGCCTCCCTTCCTCATTCCTTCCTGCTCTCCTTCCCTCCATCCCTCCCTCCCTCCCTCCATCTATCTTACTGTTGATGGTGGTGATGATGGAGGGAGTTCAGTCCTCTAGCAGTGGGTTGTCCTCCTCTGTCGTTGACACTTTGCCCACCTTGCCTGCTGGTGGTCAGAGGTCCCAGTGGGGCCGGTGTGTGGCAGCCTTGCCTCTGTCAGACTGCCCCAGGGCAGCTGTGGCTACCGTCCAGTAGCTTGCCACCATCAGCATGTGAATGTGTGTGAATGACTGACTGTAGTGTGAAGCGCTTTGGAGTCCTCTGGACTTGATATAAAGCTATACAAGTACAGTTCTGCCATTTACCACACATCTCTATTTGTCATCAACACCCTTTATGTGCAAAGTGAACATGCTCTTAGGTTTTCTCCAGGTACTCTGGTGTTCTCACCCAAGAACAACATTTCTATTATTTGATGTAGTATTGGCAAAAGCCAAAACTGCAGCAAAGACAAGTAACATACATTTTCATACAGATTTGCTAATTTCTGTCTGTGTCTTTAGAACAAATAGCTAACAAGCTTAAGCAGAGTAAGTTGGTTAAAAATGCAAAAACATAAATACAGACACCTTAAACAAGTTAATTATACACAGACACAGTGCTTTCTGCTTAAAGTTAACGAAAACATGATATTGGTGATTATTACATCTTAGACCAAAACAATCATTTGAAATTGTCCATCCATCTCTCTGTCTCTCTATCTGCCCATCCAACTATCTATACATCTCTCTATTTATATATAATATGTTTCTACATATACATATACGTGTGTGTATGTATATATTTTTATGTGTTTTCATAAAAATATATGAAAACATATATTTTTATATGTTTTATATATATATATATATATATATATATATATATATGGAGAGAGAAGTTGTGTTTGAGTCCAGCTGGCGGTGAAGATCTGCTTCGTGTTAAGAGCAGGAGGCGGCGTGATCCTTCAGATGGTGAGAACTAGAGTAAACAGAACAGCACACACTCACATCTCAAACTATATAGACCCTATAAGTGCTAAATGGACTGAGCTTCTCCAGTCTTGCCAAATGCTCTGAGTATTTCCACTTTCTTGTTTCAGCCTGAAACATAAAAGCCAACCTGTCAGAGAGACGAGACACACGGAAAGTGACCAGTAGACGCTTTTGGTTTGGAGTGCAGGTACAATGTCTCCTCTCTTCGTTTTCTTCTCTCATCATTTGTGTTCAACAACTGTACACCGTCATTAACTCTGTGTGTTCTCTTCTTAGCTCCAGAAGCCCCGGCTTGCACCTCCACTCCCCAGCCGGTCGAGGCAGATGGCCGCCCGTCCTGAGCCTGGTTCTGCCGGAGGTTTCTTCCTGTTGAAAGGGAGTTTTTCCTCCCCACTGTCGCCCAGCTCTTGCTCACGATGGGGGATTGCGTCGAAGAATTCATGCAATCAGCTGGTTTCTTTAGATAAATAAATTGAGTTGGCTTGAAATGAGTTGTGTCTTTCTTTGTTCTGTGCTTTGTACACTGTGAGGAATCTGCAGTTCAATTCAAAGATACTTTATTTGTCCCAAAGGCAAAATAAATGGGGATGTGACTTAATATCATCTAAGTATCTTCAGTGGGTTGTTGTGGATGGGGCAGGATGATCCCCTCTGAAAGAAGACACTGTATGACAGTCTCAGATGATCTACTGATTACTGACAAAAATATTTGAAGCATGAATGAGAGTGAAGTTGTAATCTCTCCTTAATTGAGAAGACCCTGCATCATCATCATCATCATCATCATCATCATCATCATCATGCCTGCTGCTGGCCTCTGGTTTAATGCTCCCTGCCTTTGCTCTTTCTATTGTGTCAACAAAGATTTCTTTATCAAGCAACAGTGAGCACAGCGTCTGCACAGAAAAGAAAGAGGACTGGGTATATTTTTAGAATTAACTAACTGGCAACAACATTTCTATTCTTTCCAAATAGCTTAACTGGTTGACAAGTTATAATGGCATCATTTAATCATCATTTAACGAACATTTTCTGCATCCAACAGAATTGCTGATAGGGGCAGTGTTATGTCAAATTGACTTTTTTTTTTTTTACTTTACCTAAATCTCTTATGAACATCAAGTATGTCTGGTTTTCCCATCCAAGCCAAAGTGAACAAAAATGGCTCCAGAGGTCGTAGTGACTAAATGTATTGGCAGCTTTGTGCCGGATGTACATCCGTTGCTTCTGCTACTTCCTGCAGTACGATCCTCGTCCAAACAATGTGCAACCCTCAGGAGGATGTGACATTGGAGGCGGGATTCCTTTACATTTAACTCAGGCTCCAGTTTCAGACAATAAGGAGGCTGGTAAATCCTTCAGTTGGGAGGAGAGGGGGAAGAGACTACTACATGGCTAAGAACAGTTGTACAAAATGCTAACTTGACTACTACGCCCTCCAAATTATAAGGTGTGAAGATAAATAATCTTTTAATAATTTGACAGTTAATAATTTTAGTTTAGCATAGACTCACAAGGGTGTTAAAATCAGCCTTTGATTCATATTTAAATACGTCCTACGACTTCCTTACTCCCAGATGGCGACACAAATACGCAGCTACAGGAAGAGGAGGGGAAGGAAAAGGAGGTTAAAACTAGAGAAAAGTGTCTTACGGAGGAATTATTGTCCCTTAAACTTGAAACTGTAATTTTACAATCACAAACATCAGAATAATTTTGGGGGGATTTTATGAAAATCGCTGACATGAAATTGTACCAAATTGTGAAGGTCAATGAGACATGTTTTGTTTTATTCTTTACTAATAATAATATCTAGTGATGTGACAAAGATTCAAAAGCGTGGACACTTTTGCAAGGTGCCCTATGAGGCTGCACCAAATATGATTAAATAACGCTGAAGTTGTGTCAATGTAGAACATTTTTCACCAACTTTAAAAGCAAGGTTTCTAAATTTATCAACTGAGGAACATATTTTGATTTCCACGCCGTAGCTCCGAACTTCATATCCAGGCTTTAGGACCTGGGGGCGCGGGGTGTTTCGTTCTCCCACTGCTCCTTCTGGGTGGGACGGCCTAGAAACAGGAGCCCAGGGCAGAGATTTTTGTTCTCTCCCAGCACAGGAACTCCTTTTCTCCAACTTTTGTTCTCTTCCGTGAGATACTCTGACTTCATGCTCAGAAGGCCGGAGCTTGTGGACCTATGTGAACCCAACTAGACAGCAAACTTGCTGATTTATTCCAAAGGCCAAATAAGGTAAACACTGGGAGTATGGAGGAGGGAGGGAGTCTTGGAGAACAAATGTCCAGACATTTTAGTCTGTCTGTCTGTCTGTCTGTCTGCCTGTGCTGTGGCATTAAAGTTTCTGTTGCACATGTACGGATGGTTTTTGAAACCTGTTGGTGAGAGTGGCTGTTGAAGTCTGTAGGCCAGAATGAATGAGCGGGTGGGTGTAGTCATGTGAGATGGCTGCAGCTTTGGATCTGATTTCGTTTAGGAAGCAGGATGTTTCTTCTTCTTCAGTGGTTTTCTGCCTGTAGACACAATAATGCTTACTTCTAACCTGCCTGGAGCCTTGTTATCCATTCAAACTATTTTTAAGCCCAGGAAGATGAACTGATAATTCTACAGAGACAGTCGTGGTCCAACTTTACCTCTGATATGGAGATCTTGTGCTAGTCTACGATAATGCATCACTGATTCATTTGATATTTAAAGCAAGAAAGTTTAATCTTAAAGTGTCGTATGCAGGATAGTTTTTAGATCTCACAAAAGCGGCCAACAACAGTTGGTTAGAAAAATGTTGCCTCGCAGAAAAAAATCTGATCCAGGTGAAGCCAGACATCGCTTCATCTTTTTATTTTGGTTTCCAGGCTTAAACCAGCGTGTAGAAAGCAAGCAGCCTGTTGTCACGCAGCAGATCTACGCTCTCCTTCAGGCTATTGGACGCTTTCTGAAAAGGGAACCAGAGCAAAAGTTTTGCATCACGTGTGGCAGCAAGCGGCCTCTTTTCCCACACAGCACAGAGCCAATCAGATTCAACCACATTCATTCCACTGGAAGATGACATTTGAGACCTGAAATCTAGTGCAGAGCCCAGTCATGAGCATCTCAGATCACGTAGACCAGGGTTTTGGTTCAGATAGATCCAAAACTGTCTATGTGGCTGTACAAGAATTTCACGTCTTTTCTGGGAAGTTTTCTATACGTAGTAGGTCTGACTTCCAAAAGAATTTTGATGAATTTAAACAGCAAGAAAGGTGAATATTTGAGTTTGTTGTGTATTTTTGTCAACTTTGTCAGTCCAAATTATACAAACGCAAATGCAAATACAAACACATAGTTTTTTTTTTAAGTAGTTTGTTTTAGAATTGTCGTCTGACGGTCGTTTAAGCAATGGCAGCTGAGGAAGTGAACAAAGCCGTTCAGTATACCAAATATTGAATAAACACTCAACAGTCGTCTGTTTCGGCTCAACACCTGGTTGGAGGATGGTTGTTAACAGTGCAGGCGATTTCTGGTAAGCTTCATAGCATCGAACCTCTGCATTAAATGTGTCACAGGCAAATATTAGTTATTGGATAACATTTAAAACCTCGTCAGAGTCCATGAGCCCAGACCCTCTGTATGTACCAAACCAGATAGTACAACGGGATGGTCTTTATAAGTCTATTACAGTAGTTTGGTCAAATGTGGGGGTTTGTTCTTCTGTATGTGGAAGTTTGACTCACAATAAAAAAACAAAAACAACTGACTTCATGTTCTTTTCAGGTTTTGTAACAATGTGGCTAACATTCCTGGTGCCCCTGGCCCTTCTGGCCCCGGCGATCTCAGCTGCCACGGCTACAACAGCAGATAAAGTCCTTAGCAACCATGCCACCATACTGGCTGACAACAGCGCCAATCTGGCTATCAGCCTCTACCAGAACATGGCGAAGGAAAAAGGAGCAGAGAACATCCTCATCTCCCCCGTGGTGGTGGCCTCCTCCCTGGGTCTGGTGGCTCTCGGGGGGAAGGGTTCCACGGCTTCCCAAGTGAAGACCATCCTGAACGCAGCCAAGGTTCAGGACGAGCAGCTGCACTCTGGTTTGGCGGAGCTCCTCACCGAGGTGAGCGACCCAAAAGAGCGCAATGTCACCTGGAAGATTAGCAACCGCCTCTACGGACCGAGCTCCGTCACCTTTGCGGAGGATTTCGTGAAGAGCAGCAAAAAGCATTACAAATGTGACCATTCCAAGATCAACTTCAGAGATAAAAAGAGTGCCGTTAACTCCATCAACGAGTGGGCGGCCAAGTCCACCGACGGCAAGCTGCCCGAGGTCACCAAAGACGTGGAAAACACCGATGGAGCAATGATCATCAATGCTATGTTTTTCAAACGTAAGTGTGTATCTCTGTGTGGAATTGAACCGTTTCATCTGAAGGAGCTCTAAATAAGCCTGGCCTTTCCTCACAGCTCACTGGGATGAGCAGTTCCACCCCACAATGGTGGACAACCGAGGGTTCCTGGTGTCCGGAAGCTACACTGTGGCATTGCAGATGATGCACCGCACAGGTGGGTCAAAGAATCTGTTTGTTTTTTTGTGCTTTTTTTTTATGATGGGAAAAAATAGACATAAGCATTTTTTTGTGCTGTTCACACAACAAAAACTGTGGAAAAAGAATTTCTGATAACTGCTTAGATCGATTCACAAATTACAGATATGACACAAAACTATTTTACTTAAAGGGATAGTGTTTTGTGGGCTGCACAGTGGCGCAGTTGGTAGAGCTGTTGCCTTGCAGCACGAAGGTTCTGGGTTCGATTCCCGGCCCTGGTCTTTCTGCATGGTCTTTCTGCATGGAGTTTGCATTCTCTCCCTGTGCATGGTGGGTTTTCTCCAGGTACTCTGGTTTCCTCCCACAGTCCAAAAACATGACTGTCAGGTTAATTGGCCTCTCCAAATTGCCCCTAGGTGTGAGTGTGAGTGTGTGTGTGTGTGTGCATGGTTGTGTGTCCTGTGTGTCTCTGTGTTGCCCTGCGACAGACTGGCAACCTGTCCAGGGTGTACCCTGCCTCTCGCCCGGAACGTTAGCTGGAGATGGGCACCAGCAACCCTCCCGACCCCACTGAGGGACAAGGGTGAAAGAAAATGGATGGATGTTTTGTGTGTTTTTGTACATTTCATTAACTCCTATAAAATGTTTGTTGCATTTTCAGCCCAAACTGGCAAAAAAAAAAAAAAGTATTGGAAACGCTTTGACGCCATCTAGCGATCAAAGTTATACTCATTTATACAAAAAATGTGCTAATTAGTACATTAAATGTTGATAGAGGAGTAATGTGATGACTTCCTGGAGGCGGAGTCAAATGTCTTTAAGTCATATTTTATATATATAGCATTGTTATAACAACTGAAGTTAGCATAATTAATGACTGGTCTATAAAATGACACTATGTGCCTGGAAAACACGTAATAACGCCCCTTTAAGAGGTTCTTCAGGGTGTAGTGTATGAACAGTTGTGGGACCTGTTTTTTTTTTTTCAGGTCTATTTGACTTCTATGATGACACAACCAATAAACTGTATCTTCTGAGCTTGCCTTTGGCTCATAAGAAGTCCACAGTGGTGTTCATCATGCCCTACCATGTGGAGCCTCTGGACAGACTAGAGAAGATGCTCAGTAAAAAGCAACTGGACACATGGATGGGAAAAATGAAGCAGACACCAGTGGCTGTTTCTCTGCCTAAAGTCAGCATGGAAGTTAGTCACAACCTGCAGGTAAAACACGCCACACTTCATGAGACTTGATTTGGAGAAAATTCACCACTCTGAGATTCTCACCCTTACAGTTGCATCACATTGAATCTTTCTGCTCCTTTTTTTTTTTTTTTAGAAGCACCTTCAGGACCTGGGCCTCACCGAGGCTGTGGACAAATCCAAAGCTGATCTGTCCAACGTCTCTGGGAAAAAGGACCTCTATCTGTCCAGCGTACTCCATGCTGCGGCCTTGGAGTGGGACACTCATGGAAATGAAATTGATACCAGCGTCTTTGGCACAGAGAAACTCAAAACCCCAAAGCTGTTTTATGCTGACCACCCGTTCATTTTCCTCATCAAGGACAAGAAAACAAACTCGCTCCTGTTCATCGGCCGGATGGTCAGGCCCAAAGGAGAAAAAATGAGAGATGAGTTATAACTCAATCTGTATGCTCTGGATGTGTTTTGATGTTCTATAATTGTATTCCCCTGTTATAAAAGCCATTCCAAAACACAGAATATGGGAATTGTGTTAGGTATTTTTTACAATAGAGTTTTCCAACTGACAATAAATTATTTCATATTTTATATTGTAGATTGAGAACAAGAAAATAAAAATACTGCAATTTGGATTATTGCGGTCAATTATGGGATATTTGTTAAACTCTAATGTCTGAATGGGTTATTTTCAAGATGAAGCATTTCAGTGGCAAATTCTAAGATTTGAGATTTAAAAAAAAGAAAGAGTGGTAACTATATTTTTGTTTCTGTTCTTTGCACTGATGCAGTCTGTTATTTTTTTCATGCTCTCCTGATGCACTTGGAAACAGCTGATTCACCTAAATATTCTTCATTTTTAAAAGAATGCCTTTCATGTTTGAGAAAAAAAAGTCTGTGAGTCATATCCTTCTTTTAAAATAAAGAGTGTGAGAAAACATGTAGCTGTGTTTTTTTTAATTATGTAATTGCTTCTACTCATGTGTAATTTTATGTCAGCAATTTCCCAAAGTGAGGTTTATCAAAATAATACATGGGAAGCAGTAAATAATAACAATAATACTGGTGTTATGTTTTTCTCATTTGAATTATTATTAATTTTTTTGGTACATATTAATGTTTCAGTGCATTCTGAAACACTCCCTAGCCTTTATCGCCACCTATCGGCTTTATGGTTACACTACATACAGGCACAGCTGTTTCAACGTCCTTCTCCCGTTTTTATTTTAATCTCAGAGAAAGTAATATCTAGTAATGTTGCAGTTTTTACATTATTACATAAAAGTTTTATAATAACATAAACTTTGAAACACCAAACCAAATCGGCAACAGTTGTGCATGTTTCAAACTAGCCTTACACACGTCTAAATATTGCAAGTGTGGTAATAATACTTTAAAGTAAAACTGTGCTATTAACTGGTTACTTTTGGTGTAGTTTCCATTTTTGTGTTCATGCCTAGATTTTCACCATTACTGTTTTCAACTAGTAGGCCTACGTGTTGAAATAAATAAATAAATAAATGAATAAAAAATTTTTCTCGCAAATATCCTGACTGTACACGCATGTTTTGATGTGTTGTAGTCTGTTTCTATCTGCCAGTCCATCTCGAGCTCCCGAGTAGGAGGGCTCGCGCATTGCTCGCGCACAGCTCGCGCTGTGATGGGACTACAAACCCGTTAGCGCCCTCCGCTTCCTCCTCTTCCATCATGGCTCCCTCGATAGACAGGCAAGGATACTGGGGGCGGCCGACCTCAACGCTGGAATGGTGCGAGGAGAATTATGTCGTCTCTTTCTACATCGCGGAGTTCTGTGAGTAAGATATTTCTTTCCCTTTTACCGAAAAGCCGCGTGTCCAAGGGTTCGTTTTTAAGAGACTTTTCGGCGATAAGAGTCATACTGTACACGTACAGTCAGTCGCCCGTAATAACGTAAACATTGAGACTGGGCATGTACGGCTACACAGCTGGAACAATTATCCAGTGTGTCTGAAATACCGCGCTCATTTCGGCTCTGTTTATATGCTAAGTGTTAGCCTGTACGGCACCTGACCTGCCATAAAAACTGTCTGGTAACAAGGGAAACAGAAACATATTGGGCATGTGGTGAACCTGCTCTCTGACGAACAGTTTTACTAAAGATCGATTCGTGCAGTGCAGCGACAGCTGGGTAATGTAATCATTAGCAAAATCCTTAAACATCTACCTTACTCTTTGTCACAGCAGCTGTGTTGCATTTCAACCAGAGGTGGATCTAGGCAGCTGGAGTCTTGGGCGAAACTAGCCATGTTGCCCCCCTACTCCCTTCCATGCCCTTTTTAAAATATTTATATAAATATTTACTTTAACGTATTTAGAGTCTAATTGAATCTTATTTCTACAATTAGTCCTTGTTTGTAAATTGATATAAAAATATCTCTCTAGCCATTTTATTAAAAAAAAAAAATCTTGGACTCTTGACCTATAGCCCAGTTTGCAGTTTCTGGGGATGTTGTTGTTGAACTAAAGCTAATAAATGTTTTAACCTCAGAGGTTTAAACTCCTACTTCGTTTCGGCATGACAGGCTTCATGTAGGCATAAAGTTCTGTTTTTTTTAAAGTGTACTTCTAAGGTTTCACGTGTTTTGTACATATGTTTGTTGTTGTTTCTTAGGGATTTTTCCTTTTTGGCATTGTCTATTTTTAAACATGTAGTGTGGCTTAACAGAAAATGTACTCTGATTTTGCTATAAGTATATCTTAGGTACAGGAGATGCATAAAATAAAATAAAATTATTACGACATTTGACTGCAGCGGACGTCTGTCTATTGACAATTCGGTATCCACAGATTGAATTTTAAAAAATGGTGCAGTTTAAACTGGTATCCTCCATTTCAGTAGGTGGCAGTAGCTAAGCTAAAGTTTGTTTACGAGCAGCAAAGAGAAAGTATGGGCAGGGCAAGCATAACCTCACCACAAATTAGCATTGGCTGCTACAGCTCACAAGAGAGCAGATAAATTTCATAAATTAAATTTCTCATGTGTGTGTTAGGTAATTCCTTGGGCTCGATGTCTAAACCTGCCTCTGGTTTTAAGTTAGTTGTTGATTCTTGGAGTGCGTGATTCTCAGTCACATCTTTAAAGCTGATAAAACATTCCTTCAGCTCTGTTTGAGTCTTCTTGTTTGGTCTAATGATAAAAACTGGTTCCTCGAGCACCACTATCTAAGATGTAAACAGCGCTTCCATCAGACCATTTAGACAGCTGCCTTGTCAGCAGGGCGATGCAACGATATGGCAAAAGCTGCACTTTTACTCACACACGCCCAAACATCTCGGCAGCGTTCAACATCACAGGGATCGTTTATTCAAATAGCACTTGTTGTCAATGCGTGTAATGCGTACGAGAATAAAGAAAGGGCAAATAATTAGTTAAAAATGTGCAGAGTTAATAGGTTTATCCAGGTAAACTAGTTTACGTCTGCCTAAGGCAACAACTTTTTTCAACGGGAAGTCAGACCAGCTGGGTCAGAGTTCAGACCTCCTTTGTAGCGACAATCAACGGAATATCGCTGACAGGTTTTCTAAACCTTCACTCCCCCAACAACACACCTGCTGAATACCAACAGTTGAGGCTTTTGTTTGCATAAATAACACGCGCACCAGCCCCGCAGAGGCGGTGGTTGTCAGCTGCAGGAGAATGGCTTGGCATTTAAACGACCCTTATTCAGGTTTCAGCGGCCGGAACGCGGCTTTGTTCCTGGAGCGGGGCCGGAACGTTCAGCCTACGTCTGAGGCGTCACTTTGGTGGATTATCTCTGTGACAGCGGAGCGCGGCCGTCGTGAGGGACGTCGCCGCACACATGCTACTCGGATATTTGCACTTGTCGTTGAAATGTTTAAACGGCGCACCCACAGTGACGCGCTGCGGCGCGCTCAGGGTTTGTTTGCGTTTGTTGTCCGTTGCCTGAGCGCATGCATGCATGCATGCATGCATTTTAAAACGGCACATGCCTTGACTTTTATGTTCAAATTCTGGGTCATGTTCTGATTGTTTCCACGATCGGCGCCTCTCATCGCACCACTTTTGTCCTTTCTTAAATTTTTAGGATTGGTTATAAAGTTGAGCATGAAATGAAACAAATACTGCAGGACTTTTTTGTTTTGCTCCCACTTTTAACAAATGACAATTTAAAGTCATTTTCCCACAACGATTCCTAGTCAAATTTAAGGAAATGTTATATTAATGCAATAAATAATGTCTTTTAGATGGAGTTATTTCAGTCTAATCAACCTAGTTTATAAAAGCTAGCTGACCCAAACAGCATGCACAATGAAAATAAGTGTGAATACTGTGCAAGACAAATTTCAAGATATGGAGAATTAATTTGATTAATGAAGCGCTGTTACAAATTACTTATATTTTTTATCACATTTAAATGTTTCAGATCTTTGAGCTAAATTTTGCATCAAAGATAACCTGAAAAAAACCCTCAAATGCACTTTTCAAATGGTGATTTAAATTTTGAAGACGGATTGCACCTCTCAGTGAATCATAATTTAATTGTAATTAAACAAAAAAAACAAATTAAATTCCATTTCAAAAGTTACTCCCTGATTATTTCTACATCTCCATATCATTCTCTTATCTGAAGATAAAAAACAAACCGGATGATATCTCTCAGTCTGGAGTTAGGTCTGCAAAGTTCTTTCAAAGACTTTGGGGTTTCTGTGAGAGGTAGTAGCTACAAACAGGGAGAACAGATGGAGAGGGGGCGCTAACGCTTCTTTGTGGTACCAAAATCACTGAGGGCTCATCTACGACTCAACCAGGAAGTCACAGAAAACCCAGAACAACATCCAAAGCAGGGCCTCCCAACCTGTTGTTCATATAGAATCTTTTCAGAAAATAATGGTCGCCTTGTTCCTGCACTTCTGCACAGGAATTAGATTTCAGCATTTAGCAGCTTATCCAGACTTGCTCTAATTGCTACATTGAGCTGAATTCTACAACTTGCCTTTTTTCCATTATCCTTCTAGACGAGACTTATTTCCCTGCTAAATCATGCTGCAAGCCTTAGCACATTTAGGTTCGTTTTCTAGCTTTTTATTTGTCTCCTAAATTAAATTCCGGGTGTGACGGTTTAGGAGAATGTCCTGCCATCAGTTTTTGACCTTACGCTTATTATTGTAGGAGGATAATAATCTGAAGCACATCAGCAAAAACGAACAAGGCTAGCATCACTCTGAGCTGTGGAAAGTCAGCAAAGTCAAAGTCTGGAATAAAACTGAATGTGTTGCTGTGGTGTTGTTTGTGTTTTCTAATCTTTTTAAAATGTTTGCATTTCTAAGGCTTTATAGTTGGTATTAATCTTCCAATCTTTCAATAACGCATAATTATCAAGTGATATTTTCAAATTTCCTTGAAAACTTTAAAGATTTTTTTACCTCAAAAACACGACAAACTGCTGGATGAATGACTGCCGTAGCACACTATCACCAGGCTTAGCAAGTTTTCTGAACATACATGACTCTGATTATTATCTAAATCACATTTCCTGTGGTTCTGATAATGTTAAAGCAGAACAACAATCAGGTACAACATGGTCACCAAATCAGTCAAAGGTAATTCTTCAACAAGAGGTGTAAGCACTTCTCTGGATATAAATTGAAGGTCAGAAATCAATAGAAACCTTCCATGTTGAGCTCTGTGCCAGCCACATACGCTGCAGAATCAAACACACCCATCGTCCCACTGGACTGTGAAGCAAGTTCAACAGATGACGGTTCGTTATCTGACTGCTGTCAGCCTAATAAAAGCAACCCTCCTGAGTTGACCCAGGAAGGTGACTGCTTTGCCAACTCAGCAACTAGTTGTGTTCCCACTGAAAGGCAGCAGAGGCCCATTCAGGAGCGCTAAGAGGCTCAGAGATGCCGAATTATTGCAGGAATCGGTGGATCCTGCAGGAAATTTTGAACAGATAAACTCCGAAGCGGCTGATGCTTGATTGAGTTGGTGCTAATAACGCGGCATTCCTGTTTCACGCGGTGTTACAGAGCCATAAAAACATTATCTGTTTAGTCTTAGAAACAGGGACAAGGTTACGTTGCCTTAATGAGCCCCTTCTGCAGATAAACGGTTTGTTCTGCTTGATACGCCTGATTGTGGGGCTGTGTTTTATTCAGATCATTGTTGGAGATTTGATAACGTCATCTAGTGGCGTCTGTTTTTATCTGCAGATGTTCAACAGGAGCCACGTGTTTATGTTCACCGCAAGAACACAAAACCTTACCAAGTAATTTTGGTTTGGTTTCCAGTGCAAATATCTGGAATAGATATTTGCACTGGATATTTTGAATAGATATTTTGTCTTATTTAGTACACTTGAAATAAGACCATACTAACTTATAGGTAACTTTTTTTTTTTACCAAGATAGAGGAGCTTGTTTTAAGTCGATGATTGCTTAATATTGATGAAAAGTATTTGTTCCATGGGCAGGTTATTTCTATTTATAAGTGAAATAATCTGCTAATTGAACAAGTACTTTTTCATCATTGTTAAGGAATTAATTACTCAAACTCCTAAGAAGTTACTTTTTCTCCTGAAAAAGCTACTTGAATGTTAGTTTTGTCTTATTTCAAATGTACTGAGATATTTGCAGTAGGAACAAAACCAAAAAATACTTGGTAAAATTTTGTGTTTGGTTTTTAGCCAGGCCACATGCATTTATAGTGCTGCAAAGGCACATTCAAAAGCAACAGTTTGGTCATATTAGAAGATTAAAAAAAGAGCTTGGATAAGGAGAAACTGCCATGTCATCTTTTATCTTAACTTCAACTTAAAAATAAACTTGTGAAGTTAAAAGAAGTGATAGAAAATGCAAACATTTGGTAGGAATCAACAGGTCAGACCTCAAAGAAAACAGGAACTCTGTATAGACCAGGAAAAGCCTGAACGTGGTGGAAACCTAATTAGTAACCCTGGAAACTGGATTGAACTCAAGGTTACCTCAGCGACATCACATCCTGTTTTGTACTGCGGGCCCTTTTTAAACCGACAGGAAGACTTTAAGCAAAAGCAGGAGTAGAGTACCACTTAGCTCAACAATAGAAGTAGCTGCAGATGTTTTGATCTAAAGTCAGACTCACTGACTTGTTCTCTTCTGTTTGAACAGGGAACACTGTCAGCAACCTGATAATGATTCTTCCGCCCATATACGGAGCCGTCCAGACGTTCCGGGACGGCCTGGAGTTTCGTTATATCTACTCGTTTCTTGGTCTTTCAGGTGAGGCTGAAGGCCTCACAGCCGATACTCCTGCTGGTCACGCCGCTCGTACGACAGAATGTTAAAACGTCTTTCCGTTTCTTTCTGTGTGTGTTTTGTGCGACGCAGCCGTAGGTGTCGGCTCCTGGTGCTTCCACATGACGCTGCTGTATGAGATGCAGGTGGGATACGCAGCCGTTTCATCCTCTCACACTCCACACATCCGCAGACAAGCTTTCTTGTTCTCAATAAAATGTATTTGTGTTTTCTTTCTGCTATTTTGCAGCTGCTGGACGAGTTGCCAATGATTTACAGTACATGTGTGTTTGTGTACTGCCTGTAAGTGGTTCAGATTTTATTTTTATTTATTTTGGTGCATTTAAGGTCCTTTACCGATGAGCTGGTTTTGAAAGCTGGTCTAAAATGCTCAGTAACATTTTATGTAAATGAGTTGTTAGGGTTAGCAATAATTCTGCTACCGCTCCAGAAGGAAATACATAATTTTTAGTGTTTTCCCTGATTGAATATATATGAGTTTTTTCTAATTGTTTCCTTTGTTTTGCTACTGCAGTAAAAAAGGATTTCATTTAAGTTTTTTTTTTTTTGCCAATTTGTCCACACCTGTATAATGTGCTGTAAAAAGACCTGTTGAATCCAATTTCAAGTGAATGCCTCACAGCTCCGGGGAACTATAATGTTCCAGCCGTGTGTGTACTTCATGAACCGCTTCCTTTCAGCCTCACCTTTTAACGCAGATTAAGCCAAAGCTAAAAGTATTTCTTTCGTTCAGATACGAGTGCTTCAAGCAAGAGAACAGCATCAGTGTGTTTCCTATCGTGTTGTTGATCATCTTCAGCGTCTCGGTCACCTTGGTGAGTGTCTGCAAGCGCTTTAAAAGTTGTTTACTGTAACCATAGTAAACAAAAACAGTCATATCCTCTCATTCTTTGTATCTTGTTCAGGTGTACCTGCAGTGGAAGGAGCCAGTGTTTCACCAGGTAAGGTGTTTGTCTGCCCTTGTTTGCTAGCAGGGTGCAGTTGGCTGTAGGTCACCTTTAACTTATGTAAACAGTGGACCCGCCCACACAGCAGGCGCGCTCTGGATGGTAGATGCTGATTGGTAGGCAGTGTGTACACGGTTCACTACATTTTTGGTATTCTTCTATCATAAGAACTGTTTTTTTCATTTGTTTGATTTTCTTATCTTTAAGAACTTCAAAGAGTAGCTGCTTTAGAACTGAGTGGAGATTCGATTTGATTATTTTCAATAATATAGGTATAACCAGTCCCTGGATCAACTGCACAAAATACAAGAGTTTTGTTTTTGATGTGCCATCTACCGCTTGCTGCATTCTTGTTGGTTGTGCAGGAGGCTCCACCTCTGCTTTTCAAAGATGCACGGTTGCATAATTGTGCATCTGTTTGCAGCCATTTTCACGTGCAAGCTTAAAGATTGAGTTGGGCAGCGTAGGCCAGCAGCAGCTAATTTGGATTTAAACGTTAATCTGGTTTTGCTGACCTTTGTAACACTTTTTAAATCTAATTTTTTAACTTTTTTTGTTTTTTCATATAAATAAAGAAGTAAACAAATTGCTTAGTTTCTCTGCCTTCCAGGCCAGGTGATGCACTTTCCTGAACTGGTGTTACTTACACCAGTTAGTCTGCAGGATATTTATTTACCCGGTAAGCAGAAGTGAAACTGCTGACACTTTTGCTTTTCCTTTCACGTGCAACATTTCTGTAAAACCTCACTTTCAGTAAGCCAAATGAAAACACATTAAAAAGACGTTTTTCTCTCCAGCAAAACTCCTCTTGGCCTAACTCTTTAAACATTTGCTCGTGGACTGCTTTAGATCTAAGTACGGACCCTCTTTTCAGGTCATGTATGGTGCCCTGGTAGCTTGCCTGGTGATGCGTTCGGTCTTCATTGTTACATGGTAAGTAACACCAGTCACGTGAAGAGAATAGTTCAGACGTATTCAATAAAGCAGCGTCCTGATGAAAGCCTGTGCGGCCCTGTGTTTTCAGGGTGTACCCGTGGCTCAGGGGCCTGTGTTACACCTCTTTAGGGATCTTTTTGTTGGGCTTCCTGCTGTGGAACATCGACAACATTTTCTGTGACTCGTTAAGGTGAGAAGATTTAATGTAAAGCGTTTTAGAAATGTCATATTGACAGTAAAAAAGACAAGGGAAGTAGCACAGATTTCATCTAAATGATCTCTTAGATGTAAAAGAATAGGAATGTTTTTTTTTTCTTTTTTCTGATATTTAAAAATATCCAAGAAGTGTAGACATTTTTAAGATCATAAATTAAACTGACTAAATTCCTTTTGGATTTATTTGTTGATCAAAGTAGGAAATAAAATTGCCTGAAAGTATTTTTTCTTTTTTTTCTTTTCCTAACTCAGAGCCAGTAGACAAGGGCTGCCCCCTGGTGTTGGAGTGATGACACAGTTCCATGCCTGGTGGCACATTTTCACAGGTCTCGGCTCCTACCTGCACATTCTCCTCAGGTAAGATCCCTAGTCTGTGTCAACAAAGTGCTCGGTTATGACGACTTACGCTGCTGCCTGCATCCCTCCAGCTTGCAGATCAGATCCACCTACCTCAAGTATAGACCAAAAGTTAAGGTATGCCAGTGTTGTTACTTTTCTGGGACAAGCTTTTAAAAGATTTTGAAAGGTTTGTAGCTTGAAATTCTTGAGTCCTGACCTGTTGCTGGATGTTCCCTTCGTTCAGTTTCTGTGTGGCGTCTGGCCCACTTTGCACATTGAACCACAGAAGACGAGCTGAAGTGAGAAGATGAGGAGCAGCTTAAGCACGGTGACTGCCGAACCGGGCGCTACTGGCAGAAACCCACCTGTGTCACCTGGCTACTGATGGGAACTTGGCCCTCAGGCAAGCAACTGGTGTACCACAGGGCGCCAACTTAGGGACCATTTGGTTCTGAGCTGTGGAAAATGACTAAGTAAAGTATAGCACTGAATTATTTCAAGAAACTGAAGATTCTTTCCATTGATTATAATTTATTAGATTAGTATGTTTAAGTTATTTTTAAGTGGGTAGTTTCTTTTTTTTTTTTTGTTTTTTTTTTCCCCAAACAGCCATTTTCAGTGAGTGAATGATGCAGCCCACTTCAGTGGCAATTATAGAAGGAAATATAAAAGTTTTATTGTTAAAATAGTTGAACAGCTGTAATTAATTCAGTCTTTGCTTATGACTAATCGGGTAAATAATAAAATATGAGCCAAAATATATTTATGGCCCCCTTCAAATGAGATGATATCTTTGCTTAGGCTTAGTTTTGTAAGAAGCTAAATCAGTTTATTGTATAGTTTTTTTTTTTTAAGAAAATAATAAAACAAACTTATAGTGGAAGTGAACAAGTTTTAATCTAATAAGGAAAGATTTTTTTTTTATTTGCATTGCTGAAGGTTGAACTTTTACTTGAATTTTCCACAAAATGATGACATGCCATAACTGGAATTCAGATGCTCTTTTTTTTTTATTTTACCTTAATTAACGTTATTGCCAAAGTCGCACGTGTTGGCTTGTATTTAGTTGTCATCCAATGTGTGAAATGTATTACTGGTTTACCTTGCAATGTTTTAATGAAAGCTTGTAACACTGGATTGTAGCGTTCAGGCTCACAGTACAAAGCAAGGCTGGGTTTTATATATATATATATATATATATATATATATATATATATAAAAGCAGCTAGAATTTTTGACCGTTAATGGTGCTGGAGTGAGAGGCATTTTCCCCTCAACTATTGCTGCACACTGGCAGTCAGCAGGCTGAAAAGAGGCTCATATAAACTCTATTCTTACTTGCTGAAAGGATGAATAGTACAATAAAAAAATATAGCTACATACAGTTATGTATTAATTTGGGATGTCCTGCTCAGGATGTTTGCTCCCAACACCAAACCAATCGTTTAATAACAGCGATCAGCAAATTCTGACAACATGTCAAAATGCGCATAGTTTCATCATTTCTTAGTAGCACTTATTTTGTTTTGATATGTCTTGTTGATTATTTCCATCTGCTGACACAGGCAGACAGGAAGCTGCTACAGCCTCTCTATCTGTTTGTGAAAGTTGATATGAACAGAAAACCCAGATCTGATGAACAGGTTAGTGGACACAAACTATATCTTAGCTGCACATTACCTGCATCAAATATGTATGTCATATGCATTCCTGGAGGTGCAGCTGGCATGAAATTCTTCAGGAACTCCAAAAACGGTCATTTCTAACACTGCCATAATCAGGAATATGTAATATCTGGAATCAGATTGGGACATCCCTTGTAGAAAATGAATGAGATGGATTATTTTAGCAGGAAAATGGCTAATTTTCCATTAGCAATGAGATCAAGTTATGTATTTTACTCACTTTATATAAATGAACTCCCAAGTTTTCATACAGCCTAACATTGGCCCGTGCCTAGTTACCACAGCAACGCTTCTGAAGACGGTCGACCAAAATCAAAATCCAACTATTCAAACTGAACAAGATTTCACTTTTATCACAAGCCTGAGCAGCATTTACTAAAAGAGAGACAGGAAATCTCATCACAAGACTCGACACAAAACACTTTAACATCACTGACTGTGCTGCATTTTATTTCAAACGGTTATTTATTGCTTTCTTCTCTGTTATTTATTGGTTTTAGTCATCACACAGCTCATCCAGATGAAACTGCACAGAGGACTATGAGTAGTTTGTGATTCAACCACTGGATGGCGCACCTTTCCAGCTCATTGCTGCATCATCTGGTCTAAAACCTTCCTACCGTAGAGCTGCGGGAATCTTTGCCTCTGTTTTCATGTCTTAGATTTTGTGTTTAATGAAGGGCTTTTAGTGTTTTTTTTTTTTTGTTACTGTGAAGTGGTGCAGGCGCATTGGCATCAAAAACTACAGAATGCTTGAAACAAGTGGATATATGGAATATGCACATTTTAGCCACTAGGAGACGCGTTTATGTAATCTGAGGCAGCACACGACGCATCACTTCGTTCTTCATGATACACACACGCATTTGGTTTTTTTTTTCAGTGTACAAGCCCAGTGTTAAAAACATCCATAAGCACAATATATGAAACATAAGTATTAGCCTCCTCCAGGTGTCTTTGTGAATCTTTGCTCTGTGTTATCTCAAAGTCTCTGCTCATCAGTAAGAACTGAGCAGATCTCAAAGAGGGTGCCTTATTGTTATCACTGCAGTGTAACCCAAGTTGCCTTGATATTTGTGATAAACCTCTCATTTCATCCACCGTATTCTACCACGCACCCTAGCCCCTCCGGTTATTAGCCACCGACGCTTCAGAAGGACCAACGTTCACGGCTTTAAATGTTAAGTCTGTGCCTGACTCTTCGGCCTCCCATCCAGGTCGCGTGTGGAGCTTCCATACTGTTCCACGTACATCTTGCCTGTATAAAGGTGTCATCCTGTAACAGTTTCTGTGTTTAAGGCCAGAACACCAAACTCTGCCAACAGTTTTGTTGTAATTTGATCAGTCTTTGTTGATGTCAAATAAAGGATATTGTGTCAAACTCTCTTGAAATCCTGTGACTCAAGTTTGTTGGGCGCCTTGCAGGAGATAATGCAACGTTGGTTACCGAATGTTGGGTGCTGGTAGTGATTTTACAGAGGGCAGCAAAAAACAGGAAGTATTTGCACAAACTGCTAAAACACGTCCACTCAAAACGTTGCAGCTAAGCTTTTTTAGGTGACTTGAAGAGACCTTGCTGTAACTAGGGAGTAGATGGAAAATGATACATGGTTTTCAGGGGTTTTCCAAATGCAGAAATGATTAGTATGTATTCATCTGTCTTAGCCAATATTATATAGAATTGTATTTTGTTGACGTTTCTATCCAGATTGGATCGGAAGCATAAACATGAACTTAAATTGCCACAGATTATCGGTTCAATATTGATGGGCCATTCTAACACACCTATAAATATGCTTTGATCTAGAGCAAAACATCCACCTGTTCGTCATGTCCCCTAAATGGCTTGTGGGTAACTTTAATCGGACTCCTTATGACGTTTTCTCTCTCTGCTAATGTTGAAAAAACATAACTGCAATTGTTGTGTTTCCAATTAAATTGAAATTACGCATGAAGAGGCTTGTTCACGCGATAAGTCGAGACAAATCATGGTAGTGATGGATGTAAACAGTTATATTCGTAATTCACTCAGTGCAGCATTCACCATCTATCAGCTATCAGATTATCACATTATTCATGCGCTGAAGCGACAAACCTCTTACATGTGGGAGAGTTTAGGGGAAATTGTAGTCAATGGAGCGTTTCGATAAAGGCCTTTTATCGAAAAACGTGTATTCTCCCCTCGCCCCCACCGAAATTAGCTTGTTTCTATCAAAGAAATTTATTTTAATACTATCAATTTGCGCAATTTTATTGTTAATGGAAGCACAGCTACTGTTGTCCTCTTGTTGTGAAGCAAACCGAGTACTTGTTCCTGAACCCAACAAGTTTTGTGTTGGATACTGCTCAACACGTCCTTCCCTCCCTCGCAGTCCAAATCTCACTGCTGCGTTAGTCATCGAGTCCTTTCATTGATCCACTTCCCACAATTTCTTGAGATTAAATGAGTGTTGCGCCTTTGGCACACTGACCATGTGCCAGAGATGGTATCACATCTGATGCCTATAAATGCAGCTTGAACTGAAGTTAAATCAAATTCAGATTTAGGTTCTTGTCTCATAGTTTATAGTAAGGCTGTCTAGACAAGACTCACCAGAAATGAGTGGAAAGTTCCAGTTAAATGCACCTTTTCCGATTTAAACAAGAAAAATGAGCAGCAAACCCACATTGGCATGTACATTACAAGACACGTTGATCGGATGTGCTGAGCTGCATTCAGCTAATGGCCATGTTAGGCGTTGTTCTTCACCAACTTGATTTTAACGTTGGATGAAATGGAAGAAGCATGCCTGGTTCAGAGCGCATCCCCCTTAATTATCGACCCTCAAACATGATATATAACATTCAGAGAGCCACAGCGGAGGCTGTCGGCTTCTCCAAGCATCTGAAGAGGAACAAGTACAGACAGAATCATTACAACAGCCACACGCTTCAGCACATTCCTCCAGGGGTGTTAGCCGTAAGCTGTGTTGTGTAAAAGGCCGTCAGTGTTTTTTTTCTCCCCTTGGCGTTATTAACCATCCGGTTTACACTGTCGGACTTTCTAAAACATCGAATGTGAAAACATGATGATGTATGACGAGGTATGATGTAGTTTTATCTACATAAATAGTTTATTTACATTCCAAGTCTTGTCTGTTTAAACAAAAACAAAAAAAGAGTAAGTCAATTTGACGTATTGGCTGTTAAACATAGGGTGGCTTGCGTGTTTCCCAAGCTCAATTCTGATTGGCTGATCAGGTCCTCGTGACGACTCCTTCCCCTGGCGGCTATGAGTTGAATTCTCAGGTTTCCAAACTGAGGAACTTCCTGTGCACCCAGCAAACTAAACCGCAGCCAGGGGCATCCAAAGCTGACCTAGCGTTCAGTTGGCAGAGTGACGGAGGTGTAAGAACTGGAGCAAAAATGCACAGACTGGTTCTGAGAAAATATAAAATACCAAAATGTATTAACTCACACTGCAAAGACTCACTATGTTGGAGGATAGCAATTCTGTTGTAAGATGCCGAAGAATGACAGGTGGCTTAGAAATTTCACATTTTTATTCCTTTTTTTCCTCCACCAAACTTTCCCCCTTTAGTATTTATGTAGAAATGCATGCAGTTATTTATTAGCTTTTGTGTGCGTTTCGTTTTATATATAAAAATGACGTAAGAAGTAAACCTTCGTGTATTTACTAAAAGCTATAGATTCTTTATCGGCTAATTATTCTCTCTACAAAACCTTTGTTTTTCATTCTAATGCTGACAAATCTTCCTTGCTTCTTTAGATCTGTGATGGGGTTCACTTTGAATTCATCCCTCGGACTGAGTTTAGATTTCTGCTCAAGTTTGTTATGAAAGTGCAGTAGAGTATCACTCGCAAACCACCTAGAGATATCATTAGAGTGTAACGGCAAGAAATGTCAAGAGTAATTTTCACTCATCATCCAGCCGTTGCGAAACAACAGCGCTTCATTCTCAGAAGGCTTTTACAGGACGCTCTCTTGTTTTGGCCTGAAGGCAAAAGCTGGGGAAGATTTTATGACTCAGTGTCAGGATGTGTGTCCTGATGCAAGCTTTTCTTTTTTTCCCTCCCTCCCTCGTTGACTACTGTACTTGACTCAGAATGGGTGCCAGCACCTGAATAATGAATCTCTTCAGGAATAAAGAGCGTAGGAGTCGCGCAGGTCGGCGTCTTACACACACAATTAAGATTAATCCGGGTGAGACCTGCTGGATGACTCATGTTGGGAATCCCTACCTTTCAGCTGAAGGAAAACACTTCGGTTTACGTTCACTCAGTTGACACACTGTTTCCAAAGTGCTGCCTTGTTAGTCAGTGGACCGCTGATCTGGATCCATTTATTTTAGCGTTTGTGGGGGTTTACTACCGATGAGAAAATTCGATTGTCTTTTTTTTGCTTGTTTGTTTGTCTTTGTTTAAGCATCTATTGTTCAATGTTACAGTTATGTATTGTGTGGTTCGTGCATTACGTGTTTTTGTCAACTGCATCTCTCAAAAGGCCTGCGTGTGTCACACCTTTATTTACGCAAATAAAAGTTTGAGTCACAGCCTAAAGTCCGACACTCACTCTGCGCTGTTAGAGAATTGATAGATACTGGCGCGATAAGATCGATACTTTTTTTTATTTTTTAAAGTAGCGTCTATTTGTTTTTCGATTACTCAAGATTTCTTCAGAGTTTGTGCCGGTGAACATGTAGGGATTAAAGAGCTAAACATAAGGAGTTTACATTTTCAGTTTGACAGCAGGATTTTACACCTTTGTAATGTTGGCAGTAAAAAAAATTTTGCTTTGTTTTGAATACAATCAATTCCACCTTAAGCAAAGTTTTATTTTTGTGTAAAAATTTTTGGATCACAGTATTCGGTTTTTTTTTAATGACTGGACAGTTTTTTTTATGTTAGAATTTCCCCTCATCATACAGTACAATATTCTTCATTTAGGTTTTTAGATATATATTTTAATACTTATCTTTGTGTGAACCTACATGCGTCTCATTATGCCACTTTCCTCCTGCTACCCCTGAATTTCCCCTCTGTTCTTCTGTATAATTTGCTACAGAAAAGAACAAACTTGCATCACTGTGGAAGCAGAGGGAATAAGGACGTGGTTTCCTGTTTGAACCTTGTGGCTTCATGCTGCCTGCACTAACCGACCAGCTCATTATGTGACGTCTGTGAGTGGCCTGGCTGTTATTTACAAAAAAACAAAACAAAACTCAAACAACTGCAAAGCAGTTAGACAGACCAGACTTCTAGGTTCTAGTTTTGCATGAGGAGGTCAGCGCACAGTGAGTAATGTAAAGTCGTATGTTAATTAAGAGTGAGGCTTCCTCCCATGGCAAGCTCTGACACGTTTAGACAGAGGAAATGACAGAGGATACGGTCATTAACTTTTACTTCTCTTTCTCCTGATTCTTGGGTTGTTTTAGCTTTTTTTTTCTGTGTTTGTAGTTTTAGTTAAGCTCATATTAGTTCTCTCTGTTGTTTTTAGCTTAGTGTCTTTTTTCTTTGTTATTGTTATTTGCTCCATGTTTATTAGTCTCATTCCGTCAGCCTGCCTGTTTGCCCCCTCAGCCTCCTGCTGCGACCTGGTCCAATCAGCCATCTGTATCTTTTCCAGTAACCAGGACTCTCATCTTTTAAGGTCCCTGAACACGTAGCCAGGACTTTATAAAAACTCACATCATTAAAAAATATATATATATATATATATATTATTTTACACATGGAATTGACTTCTGAAAAAGTTTTCATCCATTTGAACCAGCAGAAATGCATCCCTGAGGGTTGATGTAAACATGCCATACCCATAGGGGGCAGTGTAGGCACATATGTCAGCCAATCAGATTGCTTCAAATCTGTGGACAGACATATATCCTGAAATACTATTAAATACAGAATTAGAATAGGGCTGTGAACGCGTTAATATTACATAACGCAGATTAATCAAGCTACCTATTTTGAGCCTCTCCTGCGCAGTTCACAGCGGCGCATTACGGACTCGACACGAGCGATGAACAGCAAAACGTGAAAGTTTTCTGCAGCAGCAGCAGCAAACAACAAAAGATGAACATTTTTCAGCTTTCTTTGTGTTGCATTACGTAGCTAGGCCACATGTGCACATCTATGCGTATGATGTCTAATATCCCCACGCACCAATAACGCCAGTCAGCCACTTGGCTGGACGAGGATAAGTGACTGTCGTCTCATCGCACAAGTTCCATAGGAAATGAGTGAAGAGGGACATTTCTAAATTAATGTTTACCAGGGCCGTGCTGAGGCCACTAAAGGGGCAGGTGCTCAACAACAAAAAAAGGGCCCATCTAACTGCATTATAGGACAGAATATTAACAAAGCCACTCAGCTTTCAGAGTTTAATAAACAACAATAAATTACAAAATTGTGAGATATACAATCAAAGCTAACGAACATCTCAATATAGAGCATAACACTATGCCTATGTAAGATATTTTATTAGTAATTTATTTCTGCAGGTCTATTTTGTTATAGGAAATTATTGCAATATTCAAACCTGCAATTTAGCAAGATATGTAAATCAGAGTTAGACCAGACATATTTTGTCTTTACAGAATTACACTATTAAAAATATAAACAAAGGCACAATGCAACCTTTTAGTGACTGTAATCTATAAAACAGAGCTGCCTGTTTGCTGCAGTGGAGATGAAGATGGTCCATTCAGGAAAGCAAAGCTGCATCAAACTTTAACGTGGAACTGCAGAAAAACGAAAAAACAAAAAAAAAAACAAAAGCAAATATTGAATTGTTAATGCATGTCACCATGAGAAAAGCCGAGTTTTGCTTGAAAAAACTTTAAAAATTTAAATCACACATTTTTGACTCATGAAGTTAATTTTTTTGCAAAACAAATTTATTTGCGCTCGTCAGAAATCTTTTCTTGCTATTCTAAGTTTTTGTTTGTGACTCAAAGTTTTGCTTGTGATTCTCACATGACGTATTGAGCAGGGTCTAAAATCAAGACAAAAGATTTATGATGTCTGCAAATAAATGTTTATGTTTGGTAAAAATGAGTTATTTCATTAAAAAAAGTATTTTAAACAAAACTTTTTTTTTAAAGGAATCATTACAATTCCAAAAGTTTTGATTACAATTTTATTTTACTTAACTGAGGTTAGTTGTTTTTTTTTTCCATAGAATAATTAGTAAACAAATTTAACTTCATAATCTGTGAACCAGACCCTAAACTTAAAGTCTGGGTTGAGTTTTTTCCCCTTCATTAATGTCACTTTTATCACATACATTATATCTATCATGGTAATTCAGGGTGAGTTATTTTTAATTCTAAATTAATATCCTTGTTGGACTATTATTTAAGCCTTCAAGATACATTTACCTAACGCCTGAATAAATGTAATGTACATTATGCAGCAAAGGAAATTAGAAGATCGGACATATATCCATTATGGAGATGATCGGTTTTGGACGGGCGATGTGCCCTTATTGCATAATAAATACTGAATAATGACTGATATCATTAACGGTACAGGGGAGAAGCTTTTTAGTTATCTAGCTTTGCTAGCAAAGTCGTTAGCTAGCAGCTAATATCACAACAACAGTCTAATGTCTGTATGATAAAAATAGTGAATCGATAGATAAGAACAGTGTCTCCTCACCTGTCTGTCTCCTCCCGCTCAGCAGTTCTTCAGAGAAAGGCAGACGCAGAGGCCTGTCAGTGTCTGTTGTATTTCATTACCTCTCTGCTTAAACTGCGACTCCGAGCTGAAGCAGAAACGATACTTCAACGTTTTCCATCATCTGACAAGCAGCAAGTCTACTTCACTTTATTCACCAAAAACTGTTCTGTAATCTGGAACTTTGCTATGTTGAGCTCCAGTTAGCCGCTTTGTCGCACTGCGCGAGAGGCAACTGCGTCATGCGTCACGGGCAAAAGGTCAAAGGTAACAAGGTGACCGGAGGGCTTATTATGTTGTACAAAAAAGAAACAAAAAAGCAAAGAATTTTAGTGCATGTTTTTATGTGTCAGAAGAGGGCTTAGGAAATAATACCAAAAAAAAAAAGAAGAAAAATCTGAGAATCTTTCAGTAAAGAATAAACCATTTTTTGAAAACACACATACAGTGGCGGCAATATGGACAGTGGCCCAGGGCGACATCAGAAAGGGGTGGACCTCCCAAGACCTAGAAAATGAAATCTTATCTGTCAATTGTTCCCTGAATTTGTTTGCTACTACTTGTACGCATGTGTAGTGGAGTAAGTTTTGTTGCTGTTGAGTAATAGCAACTAAGGGAGCTTTGTGCAGCTGCTGCAAAGGAAAAAAAAGAAGAAAGAAAAACAAAACAGATAATTGTTTCTATTTTAATTGGTTGGGGTGCGGCAGAAAGAGGTGGTTGCCCAGGGCACCATTCCTGAAAAAAACCACAACCGCGTGCTTATTTATGTTTCTAGCTTAGAAAGACACAGTGATTAATCATGATTAAACACAGCGGCAGATTAATTGGATTAAGTTCTTTATGCGACTGACAGCACTAATTAGAATATGAAATTATTAAAACACAAGATAATGTTGAGTTGTTGGGAATTATGTCAGACGAGTATGTGGATATTTTGGCGCATTATTTGACGCAGACTGTAGAGCACGGGACCCTAAATCTCTGTTTTCCCATGTAAATACGCAAACACAAATAGGGAGTTTTGTCAAATTTCTATCTTGGTCCGAATTTTAATAAATGACAGTTTTTAACAGTTTTTGTGTGGATAAGAGGCAAAAATGCATAAAATTTGCCTGTGGAAGAGGCCTAAGCCGCTCTGCTAAAGTCATGTTCCTCCTTCTAACTGCTCTGTGCTCGTTTCCCCTCTATATACTCTTTCTTTTTTTTTTTTTTAAATAAACATATTCCTCTTTGTTTTCTGATTGATAATATTCTCAATATTAAAGAAAATAGAACGAGAAAAAGGAAAAAGAAGACAGATTACTTTCATGTCTGTCAACATTATGGTGTTTATCAAACTCGGGCTGATCTCCCCGGTAATCGGGCTCCCGGTAGCCGAAGGCGGCGATGAACGTTTGGGATCGTGTTCATCGGACCATGGAAGCTTCACTGAGACGGTTACACTGACACAGTCGTGCTTCACGTTGCTTTCATGTTAAAGAAGACGCTCTTTTTGTTGTTTGCTTTATTTTTTTAATCCTGAAATAAAATGACCGTCCTGTCAGTATATGGAACGTGCAGCTGTGAAATCACATCATCATTCTAACCTGCAGACGGATGAATATGGAAGAGGTGAAGATGTGTTTGAAATCTTTGTCTTTTGGTGTTACCAATGGATACATCGAAAGACAGAGTTTATTAAAATCGACTTAAATGCATTGCGGCTGAGGGGAGAAGAGCTTTTTGCAGCCACAGGAGCCAATCAGATAGCTTCAAACAGTAAGCAATGTAATGTTTATATTTTCTTAATATGAGCATTGACCATACATGTTTACGACTTTAAATATATATACATATATTGATATGAAAACCAGAACTATTTCTGCAATTTATATGTTACAACATTTTGGGATATAAAAATGCATATTCATACCAATTGGTTATAAATTGGTGAATATGTTTTTCCCTTTGTAAAGGTATTACTGGGAAGTTTGCAACAGAATCATTCTAACAACAATGCAAAGCTGAATAAGCAACGAGGAGGGCGTGATAAGATCGCACCAAACAGACTCTGCAGCAGGTACGCAGACGGACGGCAGAACACAGAGACGGGTGAAAGAAAACAAGTGCAAAGTGAACTTCTTGGGTGAATTTTCTATCTAGTTTCCTGGAATCTTGACCAGAGATGAGACTCGTGTCGTGCCACCGGTACAGCACCTTGAGGTGGGGTGGTCTCTTATCTAAAGGAACAAACTTGATCACAGTTTTGACCCAATGTCAAAAGGTGAATATGACACAGTTGGAACATGGACGTTTCGGGAGCTGAGAGAATTTCATGAATTTGATGTATATTTTTGTCTGTGAAACATAGAAGTGAGATCATTTGTCACTTGTTTACACGAACCACCAGCCTTCCTTTTTAGTGAATCTGAATTTGTTGGTGTACCTTCCCGTGCATAAAAAAAAAGAAAGAAAAAAAAAAGGCAGGATGTCTTCAGCTCTTTGTCACAAACTCCACATGGAGATTATCTCTCGCAGATAGAAATTCTACATTTGTAGGATTTCGAGTGTAATCTCTGCAGGATCCTTGTTGTCTTCTTCAGTCAAAGCCAACAGTGAGCACAGTGGTGTTTTCTGCTGCAGGTGTCCCCCATGCAGGTTAAGGCAGCTCTGCGGTTCCCTTGAACCTCGGTGGAGATAAGGGTGGCTGGAAACAGTCAGGAATGTCGATAAAGTACATGAAGCTCAGACTGAGTCTGGTTGGCTCTGACTCCTGTCCTCTGGGTAGTGTGGGGTTGGAGAAGAGGGGTCTTCTCTTTCATCTGAAGACACGTTAAGGAGAGGAAAAGCCACCTTGCTTGCTGTTCTTGTCAAGACAGGAGCATTCTCACATAATTAGCAGGTGTTTTGTTTTTTTTTCTTTTTTTGCTGCTCTGCATCCAGCTGCGCTGCGCCGCGCCGGCCCATACGCTCACTGATGCTCCTGCCTGCTCAACATGAACCTGCTCTGCATGACTTTTCTGACTCTCATGAAGCTCAACCAGAGTCTTGCGGGGGCTTCACCCCTCCACATCCCCACCGCTCCTCCACAACCTCCAGCTGGACCGTCTGAGGCTGACCAGAAGTTTGCAGAGGTAAGTTAAACTTTTTACCTGCTGGATCAATATCTGTTTATATGCTGCTGGTTCTGCAGGGTTTTTTTTGTGTTTGGATAGTGAGGTTTATGGTAATAGGAGTCATTTTTGGTCCTCTTTGAAATATAACTGATCAAATCTGAGCGATTTGCAGCACAGGAGGTGGCGATGTTCTATGCAAGATTCTTATAGTTGCTTTCATTTTTTTATTATTATTTCTTTTTAAGATAAAGCTTCTCAAAAAATAAAGTGGCGACAGATCTAGCCATATTTAATTTGGTCTTTGATTTCTTTCTTTAATAATGAAAAGTAACTATATTTGGTTACATTTCACCTGCTGACATCTGAAATGTTCTCTGTGGCTCTCCCACACTTTTTGAGTTTTCTTTATTGCAGAACAGACCCATATCATTCTCTGGAATGATAATCACAGAACTAATTTATCTCGGTGGAATCTCTTTATGTAGCTTCACCTGAAGCGAAATGTGGTTAAGGTGATGTTGGCAGACGGGATTCTTCCCGTTCACGGCTGCCAATTCCCCAATCTGCCTTCGATCTCGTCTGCAGGAGGCAACAGCAGCAGCAGCAGCAGCAGCAGCGGGAGATGAGATTTGTCTTCAAAGTCAGCATTGTCTTGTGGTGACAGCAAATAAAATATGCAGACAGCCCCACACCGAGTTGCTTGAGGGATGCAGTGATCCCCTGTTTTTTTTCTTTTTATTTCCAATACCGATACAGATATCAGACATTTAGTATCTTCCCGATATCGATGCGATACGGAAAAACAATGCCGACTAGACTTAAAATGTTTCTTTTTGTAAATCATGTAAAAACTACACAACTTCCATTTGTTCAGTTCTGAGTCTTTTAAAAAGCGCAATCCCTCAGTATTGTAGAAGTGCAACATTATTCTTGTCATATGCTTACATTTATTCTGTAATGTTCTTACAACAAATTTAACCCACTAGTCTTTGTGTGACTAGTAGCCATGTGTCAGGGTGCTCAGGAGCTACGGTATAATTTCGTATTATTCTCGTATTTCTGTACATTTTCAGGTTCTGGTGTTTAGATTGTCTTATCGTTGTGTTTGCTGTGTTTTCCCCTGCTGACTGAGCTTCCCTGACTCCAACGCCTTCCTTGCACTTTTCCTGTGTCAGTCATTTCCCCCCTCGGCTCCAGACAGAACGTGGCTGGGCAGAGCTCAGGAAAAATGACCACCTTCTGCTAATTAAGACTTGCGTTCTCCTTGCTCCACCAATCAGAGCTCCTCAGTGTTTAAAACATCCAGTCTTCATTCTCTGTGTCTGCCTTGTCAATTTTGTTTTGTTTTTGTATATTCTGTTTTATGTTTGACTCAAAAATCAGGTTAAGAGACAAAATAACTTTGTTTTAGTTAAATGGAAGAACAAACATCTGTACAATCAACGATTCTGAAGCAACAGGATGCTGCCATGCATTTCACTGCTTTAATCCTGAATAATCTACCGGTATCCTGTAACATTTTTGGATATCGGTTAAGGTGCGTCATCTGGCTCATTTTTGCCCTCCGTGGTAAGAAATGAAGAGGCAATTGGTGATTCAATGTTGATAAAATAATAAATACACTCTGACAAGCTGGCAGGAAATGCATCTTCTTGACAACCAGCCGAGCAACTGGCTAAGCAGGAAGCTACAGCTGGAGGCTCACTGCACGACTTTCATCGTCTTCTTGACAGGTTTTGAAAATATTCAGTTTTCAGATTGGAAGACTGGGGATCGTACCCTTAAAAACTGGATTTGCTGAAGGATCACGGTCTACATGTGATTCATCAACTGCAGTTGGACATTTTAGACCAACTGCAGTCAAGTGAGCATCAGACCCTCACAGGAACTCGTACAAAAAAAAGTGGCAGTAATTGAAGATACTGTCACAATTTAGCTGATAATATTTTCCACGCCCTCCATAAACACAAAGACGGGAAAGTCAAAGGTTTTTCAAGTGAGCGTGATTTGCATAGAGCTGTGTTCTGTGTTGTGCTCGTGGTGAGAGGTTGCGACATGTATTTGATGTGGTGGGAAAGTTTGTGGGATTTGGAATGACTTCCAACGTTACGTTTTAATTTAAACACATTATTATTCCTGTCTTAACACATGGCAATCTCATGTTTGGACTGGATCCTGGCAATAAACGTTAGGAATGTACAATGCATGGTCTTGTGGTATGCAGAAATTGTTTTGTTCAGAAATGTTTTACCTAAGTGTGTCGTTGTTGTTTTTGCAGCTGTTGCTGTGATCCCAGCCTCTCTTTTCATTGGAACTAATATTCGCCGTTGGTTTTGATGATCAGTTCTCGGTGCCCAACTGGGATCAAATCCACTTCCAGAAATTCAAACATGTTTGTGTGACTGACTTCCGATCGGATTGGTCCAATCTTTACCCCATCTTACGCCACCGGATTTTGTGGAGACTCACGCAGACCTTTGGGCGTAAAATCAGCAGGAAACTGTGTGTGACGTCCCCAGAATGTTTACTAGTTTGCTCAGCGTGCGTTTAAGTTTCACTTTAGCTTCAACAGTCTCTCCACAGCTGAATACAAACTTCAGTTCTAGCACAAAAAACTTTCTCACCCACAAGTTTCTGAGGGTTCTGAACTTTTACTAAGTTACTAAACTTAAAATGAGTTAACTAAGACATAAATATAAAAGAAGTCATGTTTTGGGAAATTAACTATTTACTTTAAGAACTGAACAGATAATGGTTTAAAACTGAATAATTTTTAAAGTTCCTTAACCATTAAGTTATTTTGACAAAGTACCTGCAGGCTGAAAAAAAAAGCTACATTTATTTACAAATCAGTAGAAATGCTGTAGGTCAGAGTTTTAGCAGCCGATAACCCTGACACCTACAATTACATGTTTGTAGCAAAGTTTGTGAAACATGCTGTCATTTAATGTACGAAAAAAAAAAAAAAACACGTCTGGAATGTTTACTGTCCACATGAGTTTAAACACGAGTCATTACACACCGCTGAGTCACATAAATGCTGCCTTCAAAACACAGAATTTCCAAGGATGTGGTTTCATCGCGACCTCAGATCGACCAGACCTCGTCTTTATCAATATAAGAAAAATGTGTTGAAAGAACATGTTTAGTTCATAGAGTACCTTGCGATACTTTCCCACTTTAGAATAACAATACAGCATTTAATTGGGATTTTACGTCAAAGACATTACATTTCCTTCTTCCTAAAACATCCAGGCCTGATTGAGAATGTCCCAAAAACCTAGTTGGTGTTATGGAACCAAACTGGCCTACAGTCCGAAAAGAAAAATTCAAAATCTTTAGTATTACATAAAGTCCAGGGTAATCTATGCACCAAATGGAAGAGTGGTATAGAGAAAAATATTGAAAGAAAGTTGATCCGCTCAGTTAAAAACACGAAACTGATCTTTCTCTTTTTTTCAAGCACTACCTTGTATTGTTTATTATTCTACCTCCACTTTACCATCACAAAAATAGACTAGAGGACAATAAATTAGACCAGAATACGTCAACAGAGCACTGCATCGCCCTCTTAGTTTTGCCTTAAAATAAAACTTTGCACATTTATAGTTTGCTCAGACAGAAGTAAGGTAATGCAGCGTTTTTCTTTTGCTCAGGTACGACAGTTTAATCCGAGTCGTTTTCCACAGGAATATCTGCACCACTTCTATGGTTACCAGCCCGAGCCAGACAGACGAAAAAGGGCGGCGGCCTCCAGAGATGATTCACATCAGACAACGGGGTTCTGCGACAAGGTGAAGAAAATGCAGCGTTCCTTTGGCTTGACTCCAGACGGAAAACTCAGTCAGGAGACTCTGACTGTGATGAAGAAGCCGCGCTGTGGGCTGTCGGATGTGGAGCCTCACGGGGGCGCCGTGCGGTGGACAAAACGGACCATCAGTTACAGGTGAGACGAGAGCTCACAACCAAGCACTTCAAGCTAAAATAAGCATGTGATTATATTTTTGCAGTGTATTTTGCTAGTTGCTGACGCAAAATACAACCAATTTTGAATTGAAGTCAAAGTTTGATGTGTAACCCCCGTTTTCCTAATAAAATATGAAAATTACCAGTCACTTGTGCACATTTCTTAAAAAGTGTCAACACGCCTGATTAGGCAGGAGATTAATCTTACTGTAAGCAAGACGACTTTTTACACACGTCCCACAAAGATCATCATAAGCTCTGCATTCAGCGAAGCATCCATCAAGTTTAATCTAAAACGTTTGGCTCCTCACCGAAACAAAGTGGTTTTTCTTTCTCAACTGAAATCAAAGTGGGAGCAAAACGACAAGTGAGAATGTGATGCTGCACAAAGACATACGCCATGAAAATTAAATCAGACAGGACTGTGCAGAACTCCATGTTGTTTTTATTTACTTTTCAAAAAATTATTTTCTTAGACTTTGATGGCTGAAGGACACGGATTCCCATTTCTTTAACCACCAACGAGAGAGAGAGAGAGAGAGAGAGAGAGAGAGAGAGAGAGAGAGAGAGAGAAACAGACAGAGAGAGACAGAGACAGAGATCTTGTTTCAGACCACCCAGCTGTTAAAGCATTGCAGGCCGTATCGCTTTCTGTATGCACATACACACACTCGACTAAATTAAATCTCTAGAAATAAGACATTTACATATTTATTTGCTGCCGGTCTTGGCCAGGCCTCTCTTGAAGAAGAGATTTTTAATCTCAATGAGACATGCCTGATTGTTACATAAAGGTTACATACATAGGCCTACATCACATGACTCGTCTGACGGGGAAAAAAAGTGTTCCCATTTCAGCGTTTTGAAATACGCAGATTTTGACACAGCCGGAGAACTGCCTCATTGTAGATCAAAAAACAATTTTTTTTGTTGTTTTTTGTTTTTGATTTTTTTAATTGGCATGATTCCATTAAGAAAACTTATTTCCATAATTCTAATTATTTGGGTCAATTCTGTCGACCCAGATGCCACTTAGGCTGTGAATCCTATCAGACACATCGCCTTTACATGCACCCGTTCACAACACCAAAGCTGTCAGCAAATTGTAAACCACCACTTAACTCTGACACCGACACCAGAACCAGCGGCTGCAGAACATAAATCCCTTGTCGTGCCGCCTCGAGCGTCAGGCAAGCCATGAGTGGTAATGCCTCTTACGTCATATGTGCAGATGGTGCGCTTGCATAGGGCACAACACCACGTAGCAATGTCGCTGAGTCATTACTACAGAATTTTAGAACGGAAGTGAGGTAAGTGTTTTGTGACAAACTTCCTGCATTAATCCCACGAATTAAACAGATTTACTAAAACCATCTGTAGCAGCCTCTTGTTCTTGAAGCAGTGGCGCAAAAAGTGGGTATGCAGGGTATGCAACGCATAGGGGCGCAGCACCAGAGGGGGCGCCAAAACCCCGTCTGGAGGGGGCGGCGCGCCGATGATGTTTTCCCGTACACTAATGCGCGCCTTACGCTCCTTCACCTCGCACACATGACGAGGTAAATGTAGGGAGTGTTACCCTTCACGTATCGTTGCCTCGGGGGAGGGGGGGGGCTGAGTGAGCGTCGCTCCTTCACCCTGACGTTCCGTCCCTCGGTCGGTGGGGGGGGGGGGCGCCGATCTATGTTTTGCATCCACCTGAATAATGTGTAGTTGCGCCACTGTCTTGAAGACTGCTGTATGTATCCTGGAGCTGCCTGCCAACATGTTTTGTACTTTTTAAAGAAAATAACTCACTAATCATCATAAGCTGCAGTCCTACAAATTTTCAGAGGGATAAGGAAAAGAAAGACATTAAAGAATCAAGCTTGTCATTGGAAGAGTGAGTCTTTATAAGATGATAAATAATGAAATGTAATCCCCAGGAAGAAAAACAACAACAAAAAAAGATGCTAAAGTTTAGTTTTAAAAGAAAATTCTCCTCTAAGAACAATAAAGGAACAGTTAGGGAAGTTTTCATTTTGGTGTGTGTGCACAACTCATACACCATCTCATACACCATGGACAGGCAAGGCAGAGGCTACAAATGGAGTATCTCCCTGCGGCATCGGTTTGAAAAGCTTGTCACGTGTTTAAAAGTAAGATCTCAAATGTATGAAACTGTTGCTACAAGAATACATGTAAGAGAATCTTAAGAAGTTGAGAAAGTCCACTCAGATGCGGCAGACCTGAAGGACATCTAACTCTTCTTTATGTTGATTAAATACATTAACTATTTCACATGACTTTATGTAAATTAAAGGAAAAATGTGCTTCTGCAGGATTGCTGGTGAAAATCTGCCTTTCCCAGCCAGCAGGACTCTCAAAGCCATCAGGACAGCGCTGAAGCTGTGGTCCAGCGTTTCCCTCGTTAGATTCCGCAGGAGGGAAGCAAAAGAGGCTGACGTTAGCATTGCTTTTGTCAGCGGAGGTGAGCTTTGTGACGAGCCGGGTGATTAAAAAACACGTATCATCTAGATTGATGACACGGCGGTGTTTTCAGCAGACCACGGCGATGGATCTCCCTTCTCTGGCAAAGGGGGAGCTCTGGCTCACGCCTTCCTCCCTGGTCTGGGAATCGGAGGGGACGTGCACTTCGACTCTGCGGAGGAATGGACCTTAAATTATACTGGTACGGGATTTTAAAAAGGAGTTAGAATCCTGCTGTTCGCTCATCTAACTCCTAACATTCCTCCGGGTTTCTGTGAGGTTTTGTTCTGATTCTGAATGTGTGTGACCCGTCATCCCGTTTCAGGTATCAGCCTGCCTGTTGTTGCAGCTCATGAATTCGGCCATGCTCTTGGTCTCTCCCACTCCTCTGACCTGGGATCCGTCATGTACCCAGCTTACAACTTTGCACCCAGTTTGGAGCTCTCCTTTGACGACGTGAAGAGCATCCAGCACCTTTATGGTGAGCGTGAATCCTAAAAGCCTTACGCTGTGCGGGATGAGAGAAGTCACCTCTCAGCGAGTCAGTCGTATGATCTGCATCCCACCTCTTATGTTCAGCCATAGAAAATTCTCCAAAGCCACCAGATTGAATTTCTGTTTGTGTTTCTCGTCCACAGCATTCTTCAGGTGAACACACAGATTTTTATTCATATTTAGTTCTTTTTTTAAAAGAGGCAGTAGGCCTACTATGTATTTTCCACAAACTGTCATTATAATGCACAATCAAGTAACTATGTAAAAGAACTCTGACTTCTTAATTTGACGCCTTGAAATTGTCTCTGTCTCTTAAAAAAAAAAAAAAACTCCAATTGTCGAAAAGAAGAAGTTGTGAAGGATGATGAAAAAGTGTGAAAATGACTCTTCACACTGTTGAAGAGTCGTTTGCAACCTTGCTACAAGCCGTCACTTAGCCTGAAGGCAACATATGATCAAAAGCTCTTAAAAGTTTATTTCACGCTCATCAGATTTTTCTTCCGACCTCGACCCGCTGACACCGCTCCTCACCACAGACATACCCTGCAATGAAAATCACAATCACAAAAGAAATCAATTCAGCCGAAATGACGACCATTTCGTGGTCTCTGTCATTTGCAACTGTGTGACGGAACTTGCATCACCGCCTCCAGGCTGGCCGCTTACTTCTTCTGTCTGCACTTCAAAAACAGCAAAAACATTTCTGTCTAGTCATGATGCAGACACTCTTTCTTGTACTGCACACACCTCTGTTTACAGCCAGTAAAGGGGCAGTATCATGTAAAATCAACTTTTTTTGAGGCGTACATCATATTATGATGTTGTTCCCTCAAAAAAAAAAAAAAAAAAAAAAACATCCCTGGAGTTTTGCCTTGATTCTTTCCCAGTTTTTAGAGGAATCCTTTAATCTCCTGTGGCAAGTCTTGAACGAGCTATTTACAGTCCTACTGAACGAACGAGGCTGTTATTCAGTGACGTGACTCAGTAATATTTTTTGCACGGCTCCGTAAACTGTGGTTCCACCGGGGTGGGATAAGACAGTTCTTCTACGTTTATGTTTTCTTTTGCTGCCTCAGGTGAAAACCCCAACTTCCACCTACAGTCACTAAAAAGGCCTCCACCGAAAACCCCTGACAAATGCGATCCAGATCTGTCCTTTGATGCTGTGACCGAATTACAACAGGAGGTGGTGTTTTTCAAAGACAGGTGTGTGTTTCCTCAAGAGTGTGCTTTTTTTTCTGTTGAAGATCATTGGTTTACTTCAGAGCTTTCTGACTTTACAGATTCATGTGGCGAAAACATCCCAGCTTTGTTGAAACGCGCATCGCCCTCATCAGCAGCCTGTGGTCAGACTCTGTACCGTCTCACCTGGACGCCGTGTATGAGAACGTGGAGAAAAACTTTATTCTATTTTTCAAAGGTAATACATGGATTGGAATGAGGACTCTAGACAGAAGCTCTGCAGGAGTCTTAAAATGAGTCTCACCTGAACTGCAAACACACATGAGGTGTTGATGTGATGGTTTTGAAGAAGGAAAAAAAAACGTATTTTTCTTGCAGGTGATCAGTACTGGAAAGTGCAGCAGTTAATTCTACAGGAAGGTTTTCCCAGAAACATCTCAGACCTGGGCTTCCCCTCCAGAATAAAGTCGGTGGATGCTGCTCTGCACTTCAGAGACGATCGCTACACCGTGTTCTTCACCGGCCATGAGTGTTGGAGGTCGGTCACATTCTCGCATTTCCCATATTTTTCTTTGATTTGTCTATTTGTGTCATGCCGGGACAAATGAAGAAAAGTTCTTGCATTAAATTAAATCAACATAGAATCCAGTCGCATATCTCATCTAAAAGCAACAATGTACTGTAGGAATGAACGGGAGATGGACATCTGAAAATAATCCAGGTTCTAATCTGCTAATCTGTCTATATTCCAACCCTCACCAGATAGAGAACAAGATCCTGGACATAAGTGGCCAAAAGAAACTCCCACTGGCTGGGCTCAGTTCAGCTCTATTCAAACTCTAATTAAATTTTTCATAGACAGTCTGGTTCATTGGGGAGGTGTGAATACTTAAACTCTGATGTGAACCAAAAAAGCGAACTATGGTCCAACTAAAACCCTAGGTCTCAGTTTGGTTTAAGTGAACTCAAGTGTAGTTCAAATGTACATGTGAACACCAAGTGGACTGAGGACTGCTCCAAAAACAGGAAGTAGACTATAATACGAGGAATTCTGGGTAAGTACAGCCTGGTTGACTGCTTTTGGAAGTCTCCCACTGGGAGGAGACCCAGAACTAAGGATTATCCCATCTGACCTGGGAACGCCTTTAGATCTCAAAGAATGAATTGGAGGATGTTGCTGCCTGCTGGGGACAGAAATATCTGGGTTTCCATTCAGGACTTTTCCCCCAGAAACAGACGGATAAACTTGACGGGTCTTATTGCCTTGTCTCATCTATCCCAGAATGCCTCTTCTGTCAAAATTGCTCTGTAAATGCTGATTCAATCGCAAAGAAAACATCACTAAATCTTCCAGATGTCTGGAGGATTTAGAGACGAACACCTGAATGCTGATAGCATTCTGACGAACTCTGATATTGGGTACAGAGTAGACCTGATGTTCTGCTTCCTTTTCAGTTATGATGAAACAAGAGAACAACATATTTCCCATGTGAATGTAGACTAGATTGACTCACACGGTGTATCATTTTGTTACTCAATGAAGCCAAGAGGAAAATAACATCTGTTTACTCAAATGTGTGTCATATTTAGGTACAATGAATTGCGGGCCGTGATGGAGGGATCACCAATGCTCATCGAGCAACAGTGGCTGGAAATCCCATTCCCTGTAGACGCAGCTGTCTACTACGAGGGTAGTTAAATAATCTCTCTTCTGTTTGTTTTTTGTGGCTTTACAGAAACAAAACGCACAGGGAATGAGATTTCAGTTGTTTTTGAAATTAGCTTTTTTTGGGGGGGGGGGAAATCCGTGATTATCTTCCACTTTAATTTAAGGTTGAATTTTGACTTTTCAGTCATCACTTTGAAAATCTTGTTGCAGTTTTTTTTTACTCAGAATCTGTCTTCAAGATATAAACCTACAGATCTGTGTTATCATCTGTCAATAGCTGTTTTTCAAGCATGCTATAAACCATGAAGAATGTCCAAAAACATCCCTCCTAGTGGCATAAGCAATAACATTAAACCTACATTTGTTAGTCATTTTCAATGAGAACTATTACACACAGAGAGTCTTGCAAAAGCATTCATAACCAGTGATTTATTTCAGAGATTATTTATTATTTATAGTGAATAATTTACCTGACGAGAACAAAATGGTAGAAGAATTTAAAATATTTTTACAAATAACATTTGAAACCTACAGCGAGTCTTGTTTCTACCAGCTTTACAGCTATAGACTACGCCAAACTCCTCTTTCCACAGCAGCTCAATCTCAGTGAGTTTGGGTGGACATAAATGTTCACGTTGCCACATATTTAAAGTTGGATTTAAGTTCCTTTCAATAAATGCTCTGTTGCTGTTACTCTTCCATAAAGTCCAAGTTTATGGAGTGTTTGAATGATTCTTGTCCTGTGAACAGAGTCTCCTTTGTCAACTCTGGATCTCTGCAGCTCCCCCAGAGTGATCATGGGTTTCTTTTGCTCTGATTAGTGCTCTCTTTACATGACATGTCAGATTAGGTAGACAGCCGTATTTGGGCTGCAGTTGTGTCATTCGTTTTCATGTTCAGATGATGAATTAAACAGAACCCTAGTAGCTGCTTGATATATTATTTTATAACCAAACTTTGCTTTAGAGCAAAGTTTGTGAATACCTTTTGAAGCACTCTGTCTGAACCTCATTATCGACTCTTGATTTCCTGCAGGATTTGTGAACTTCTTCAAGGGAAACAAGCAATATAAATATGACTTTGGCCAGAACCACGTTGTCTCCGTCAGCAGCGCTAATGACCTAATGGACTGCGAGATGGGAAAGAGCAACAAGCACGCACTCTGATGATGAAACGGTCTGATGATGACATTCTTTCATATAGGCCCACATATAGTCATATATATAGTGTATTGTCACAGGGAACCAGCTGTCTCCGGCAGTAACCACAGTATTTGTGAAACTGGGAACTAATAAATACTACAGGGAAGTGGTTGAAAGTCATACCGCAGTGTGTAATAGTGTTGAAAGAAAGGAAATTTATACCATCTATCAAAGCCATGTACAATTTAAAAGATGTTTATTTAATTTTTCTACTTTAAGTGTTTGTTTTTTTAAGATTTGCAACAAATATTGAATGAAATGAATGACAGTAATGCATGTATTAGATATTTTGTCTAAACAAAAAGATCTACATGTGTCTGGGTGTCCTTGAGCAAGTCGCTTCACCCACCTTGTCGGTGGTGGTCATGAAGGCAGCCTCGCTTCTGTCAGACTGCCCTGGGGCAGCTGTGGCTACAGTCCAGTAGCTTGCCATCACCAGCATGTGAATGTGATCTTTAAGATCTCAATTTGATGAAAGGGGCAGTATAAATAAAATTATTATTCTTCTTTCTGAAACTGACTTTGTGGTCTGTAACCTGGAGTACAGAAAAGCCTCATGTCTGGTACATATTTTTATGAATAAAACAATAATATCCATCCATTTTCTTGAACCCTTGTCCCTCAGTGGGGTCGGGAGGGTTGCTGGTGCCTATCTCCAGCTAACGTTCCGGGGGGGCGTGGTCACCCTGGACAGGTCGCCAGTCTGTCGCAGGGCAACACAGAGACACACAGGACAAACAACCATGCACACACACACACACTCACACCTAGGGACAATTTAGAGAGACCAATTAACCTGACAGTCATGTTTTTGGACTGTGGGAGGAAACCGGAGTACCTGGAGAAAACCCACGCATGCACCGGGAGAACATGCAAACTCCATGCAGAAAGACCGGGGCCGGGAACTGAACCCAGAACCTTCTTGCTGCAAGGCAACAGCTCTACCAACTGTGCCACTGTGCAGCCCTAAAACTATAATATATGGTTTCATATTCTAGTAAATGTTTATTATTGATATTTTTTGTGAGTATCTGCCATCGCTGTTGATGAATTTTTCGCAGACGGCACATTGGTCATCAGTCATTGTCGTTCCTCTCACAGTCCAGGGTTGTGCAATTGTTGACAGAATGTAGCTTTAGATTCACAATGCAGAATGTCCCAGGCTCAGATTAATACAGGCTTATGGGGATTAAACAGTAAACCAACCTGCTGACTCAAAAACTCCCTGCTCCAATAAACCCCTTTTCCTTTGAGTCACATGTCTCAGGATCAGAACTAAGGTTGAATCAAACATGTTTTTTTTTAGATTTGTAAACATTAGACTCCCATCCTGGTGTCAAAGCTTTTCTCTGGCAACTTTCATTTATTTAATTTTTTTAAGTAAAGCAGGATGGCAGAATGAGCTACGTTCATATATTTCACATGGTCAAAAAAAAAAATCTATCAAATACATGTATCCCGCCCAAGTCTTGTCTTCAGGCTGTGCCCAGATTTACATGGCTGAAATGCCAGCAACTGAGAGAGGGAACTCTATCTCCATTGGTGACAATCATCATCCAAAGGGTGGAGTGCCTTCTCTGGGTTGGTGGAGAGGTCCTGCCCTAAGTGGAGATGTTTATGTATCTCTGGATCTTGTTCAGTACTGAGGGAAAAGTGCAGCGTGAGATCGATAGGCAAATTAGTGCTGTACTGATCTGTTGTGGTGAAGAGAGAGGTGGGTCAAAAAGCGAAGGTCTCAGTTTACCAGTCAATCTCCGTTCCTGCACACATCTACAATCATAAACTTTGGGTAGTGACCGAAAGAACATAATCATGCATACAGGCTCCTGAAATGAGTTCGGATGACCCTCTCGGACAGGGTCATCCGAGAGTGCCTCAAAGTAGAGCCACTGCTTCTCTGCATCAAAAGGAGCTGTTTGAGGTGGCTTGCGATGCCTCCTTGGTGAAGAAGCATCCTAACTAGTGTCCCAGAAGGAGGAGAGTCTCTGGTTCGGGAACTTGAGGGTCTCATCTTTACTTTTTGTGGATGATATTCTGTTGGCGTCTTAAGGCCACGACCCTCCAGTTGGACTGGAGCAGTTCCCACTTTGAAGCATCTGGGATGAGAGACGGCATCTCTGAAGTCTTGGTTCTCAACTAGTAAAAGCTTGACTGCTTCCTGCAGATTGGAGGGTCAGCCTCTGCTTATAAGCAGAGTAGTCTCAGTGTCTTGGTATCTTTGTGAAGGACGGTATGACTGCAACTTTTTGCAAATGTGTCTTGAGTTTAAAGAATGTTCATGAAAAAAGTACAATGCATGCACAGCTGTGTACAAGGACATCCCTGTAAGCTTCAAACTCCATTACCCACTGACACCCCAACCCCCACTTATAAGTCACTACTGGGTTGTTATATATACTTTATCTTTTTCTATGTGATATAAATAAACAATTTAAGCAGAATCAACGACCCTGGTGCTCTCATGGCCCCTTCATACTCATACCAAAACCCAGACACATTTGTTCTGCCGCCAGATGATGTCAGAAGCATCCAGTTGCTTTATGGTTTGTGCCCCCAAAAAATACCTTTTTTTTTTAAACAAACTAGCAACAGAGTAAAAAAATTTTTCTGAACTTTTCCATTATTAATTCCTGGGATTCAATGTTAATACCCAGGTAAAAATGAGGATCCAATTCTTCCTGGACCAACTGCTCCCCCCACTCCTGATGCCTGTGATTCTTCCCTGGTCTTGGACGCTGTTGCTACGCTAAGAGCAGAGATGTTCTTCTTCAAGAACCGGTAGAGTAGAATCCTAAGTCTTCAATAATGCCAGCTGGAGTCAACAATTTATTTTTTTAAATAACTGCTCCAAGATGTAGCTTTAGTTTCTCTCTGTCTCTTCTCAGCTTCTTCTGGCGTAAGTACCCCCAGAGTTACACCCTTCAGCAAACTCTCATAACAAACTTCTGGCCCGATGGGCCCGACAGTGTTGATGCTGCTTACGAGAGTCACCAGTCAGACAGAATATTTTACTTTAAAGGTATTTGATATCTTTGTTAATCATTGCATTTTTTATGTTACCCAAATAGCTTCACCAAAATAACTTTTCTTGACAGGTCGTGAAGTTTGGGCTTTCAGTGGCTATGATCTGGTACGGGATTATCCCAAATCGATTTCCAGCTTTGGTTTGCCCAAGAAAGTCAAGAAAGTTGATGCGCCCCTCAATGACCCAGAGACTGGCAAGACTCTCTTCTTTGTTGGCAGCAATTACTACAGGTGTGTTCAAGCAAGACTAGAAATTAATGGTGAATTGTGTGAACTCTAAGTGAAGTCCAAGAAAGTTGGGGGTCTGTTCTCCTATTCCAAGCTTTTCTGCTTTTTAATAAGAAATAATTATCACATTTTATCTTGTCCTTTGCAGCTATGATGAGACTATAAAGACGATGGACTCAGGATTCCCAAAGCGAGTTGATGAAACCTTCTCTGGAATGACCAGAAAGGTGACAGCAGCTTTACAGTACAGAGGTGAGTCGCTTCCAACAGCACACGATTAATGAAATGACTAAATGACCTCAGTGATTCTGTCCAATCCAGTTCATTTTTCCTCACTAACACGTATCATCTCTGCTCTGCAGGTTACACCTACCTCTACAGTGGTCCCTACATGTACGAGTTCAGCTTCAGTACGGGGCGGATGCTGCGTCTGCTGAGAAACAGCTACTTCCTGCCCTGCACCAACTACTAGATCAGCTTTTGAAGAAAACCAATGAAGGGTCAATTAATGCCAAAATGACATCCATAATTTATAACTGTAAAACCTTTTCATGCCATTGTTATGTGCCATAGTTTCAGGTAAATAATGAACCTTCTTCTATACAGTCTATCTTTTTATATTGACCTGATATTTTTATATGCCAAAATGTTTTGTTTTTTTTAATTACACTATCTTAATAGTTATTTGAGTTTACTTTGATTATTTAGACTATTCAATTGTTTAACCATTTTCAATTGTTTGCTTCTAATAAATAAATCAAATGTCACTTTAGCTGCATGAATGTGGATTCCTTTTCGAGTGTATGAATAATTCTGTATGAGTAAATCATCTAAAGGGAATGATGTCATCGGGGGGGAAAAAAACTTGTGTGTTGTCACACGTCAGTGTTATAGTTTCAAATGATTTTCTTGAAATAGAAACATCTTCAATGATAAAAGTTGATCCTCTGAATTGTGCCCACAACTAAGTTTGGTAAATGTTCTGTTATTGCACAGCACTTAAAAGCCCAGATGGCCCCAAAGTGACTGACACTTTTCACATTTCAGTCATTCACTCATTCACACTCACTCGCTGATGGTGGCAGTTTATGAATATGTATAGTAGTCTGACTGAGGCGAGGCTGCCATGCACCACCTGCTGATGGTGGCCCTCTGACCACCACCAGCAGGCGAGGCGGGTGAAGTGTCTTGCTGTCTTGCCCAACGACAGATTTCTGCATTATTTGTAACTGCCTGACGGAACTTGCATCACTGGTTCCAGGCTGGGAATTTAGCAGAGATGAGTTTTGAGGCACTTTCTTTTGCTTGCCATTTTGGGGAAAACAGCAACTTCTTTGTTGCATAAAGTTACGCTGCAGAAAGAAGCTTTGCATTCTTTCTTATATTGCACACACTGTTTTGAAAGTAAGCTCTGAAAGTAAGCACCTCTACCACTGGGTTTCAGTGACAGACCCTGGATCCTGTCAGTGGGACATAAGAGAAACAATGTGCATGTGGAGAATAATTGCTAAACATCTACTATTCCCTAATAAATGCTTGACTCCTTCAGAGTGCAGCTGCATTCCTACTAAATTACAAGCAGCTGGACTCTGTTTACTTGTTACTTCACTACAACTGGTTTGAGCATAAATTCATTTCCTTACACAGAATTGTAATCAGGAGAATCAGAAGAAGTGGGGTAGAGGAGAAGACAGAAGCATGTCACAGTGTTTAATAAATAAAAAATACATTTTGAAAAGCGTGAATGCATCTATTTCCTTCCATCTTACAATTATTCACTAAATTGTACTGGTCTCCTACTTGAAGTCTCAGAAAACGTCTATAAGGTTTATGATCGTAACTTGACAAAATGTGGGAGCAGCTACAAGTTGCGAGTGCTTTTCTGAAGCGCTGCGTCTGAACCTCGTTTTGGATTCTTGATTTTCTGCATCAAATGGGATAGATACTCACATCACGTACTCTGGTGATGAAATGGCCTGATTATGATGACATGGCAGAGTGTGTATATTCACCAGAAACGGGATCTTTCTAGCAATAACCACAATGTTTACAACATTTCTTTGGGAAACTAATAAATACCACAAGCGATTAAAAGTAACATCTCGGTGTGGAATAGTGTTGAAAGAAAGAATTGATACCATCTATTGAAGCTATTTGCAAATTAAAAATGTTTTTTGTTTGTTTGTTTTGGTTAATTTTTTGTACTTTATGTATTTTACTTTTTAAGATTTGCAACAACTGATGAGTAAAATGAGTAAGAACAATATTTGTATTAGATATGTAGCTAAAAGAAATTATATCTACATTTAGATTCTTTCCAAAATGGTGATGTGAACAGTACCTGTAATGCAGAAAACCTTACGTTTTTTGCTATCATATGTGGGTTTTTAGTACTGCAGCACATTTTTAATGTATCTGCAATCACTGCTGTTGAGCAAATCTTCGTAGACGGCACATTGCTTATCAGTCATTATCGTTCCTCTCAGCGTCCTGTGTTGTGCAACTGTTGACAGAACGTAGCTTTCCATTCACAATGGAGAACATACTGGGCTTAGATTAATAAAAGTCTGCGGGGGTGGACAGTAAATCTACACTGACTCACAAAACTCCCTGTCAGAGTTTAGATTTCCTGTGAATCAACAGATGTCACCTTAGCGTTCATCACCAATCAAAGTTGCAGATTTGTGATATGAACATAATAGTATCAACATGATAACAAAATATTCATTTGGAAGGCTCAATGAAATGCAATTGTTTGAAAATAAGTAAAACCAGAAGGCACATTCGTGCATTTCTATCATATGTTAAAAGAAAAAAATCTGGCAAATGCCTGTAAAGTCCGTCCATGTTGAATCCCCTAAGAGCAAAATTCAACAACCAATCAAATTATTTCAGGCTAATATAAAACTCATTACACATGAAAAACATCTTGATTTATTTGTCATTGAAAGATAATGTTGATGGAAAGAGCCAGGTTTCAAAGGTTTCAAGAGGCCATCCTAAAGTGGGAGACGCCCGAAAATTGACGGCATATGTTGGAGTTGACTGAACTGTGATTCAGGAATAGGCTTTCAAATGGCGAACTGTACAGAAAAGGCTTTGAGTTTTGTAAGTGTCCCATTAAATGTATGACAAGTGTCTGGTAGCTCTCTAAAGGGGTCAAGAAAGGTTGGAGGTCCGGTTTATTGTTTGGTCCTTAGGGAAGATGGGGAACCAGAGATGTCAAAGGGCTATTTACGTTCATGAGCTTGATCTCAATCGTATTTAAGTGAAAAGCATGTGGGTCAGGAACTCAGGGTCTCATGTTGGCTCATGGATTTTCTCTTGGTGTCTTTAGGGCACGACAAGGGAGTGTACTGGAGCAGTTCACAGTTTGAAGCAATCGTAGTGAGAGTCAGTACATCAAATCTGAACAAATGGTTCTCAGTCAGAAAAAGCTGAAAACTATGGGATCTGATTTTTCTTCAAGCAGAGCAGTTCAAGGATATGGTGTCTTGTTCGCAAGCTGGACAATGCAAAGATCTGAGCTGTAAAGCAAAGCTCTGACTATTTCAGTCTATTGATGGTCTGACACTTACCTTTGGTCAATAATTCTGGGAGGTAAATTAAATGCTGAGATGCCACACAAGCAGCTGAAATGAGCGGTTTGTGTGGGAAAGCGGAGCTGGCTCAGTGAAAGGGTGAGGAGCTCCACTATTTGGAGACAACCTGAAGTGGAGCTGCTTTCTACAAAGAAAAGCTATGAGTTGTGAAGTTCATTTCACCGTCTCATCAGGGAGCTTCCTGAGCTCCTCCTTTTATTCAATGTCCCACTCTTTTATTAGACTGTAGGTTAGACCCAGAACCCAGTGGAGAAACTGGATCCTCGCTTCTCACCTGGGAGTCTTTTGGTGTCCACCCATAAAGACCTGGTAAGTGTTGGTTGAGGAGAGGAATCTCTGAGTTTAGATGGATAAATTAATAATATTGCAACTTCTTGAAAACGTGTCTCCTGTTTATTCCAGAGTGATTTTAAAAAGTTATAATGTACAGAACGCTGTCTCACATGGATGAGCTTGTGAGCTTCAGTCTTCCTTACCACAACCCTCAATCACATGCATCATTTATTAGTCATTTTTTACAATTGAGATTTTTTTTATTGTAATTACTTAATTCAGAACTTAAATTAATTGAAATCGGTTTATGAAGACAGGTAATGTTGATAGAATGGTTTGTAATATACACTTTTTTCTATGTGACATTATCAAATTATTTTTGGCAATGCTTTAACATACTGGTAAAATATATTGGCACCACTAACACGAACTTTACAGTGTTATATACTTCTTTACAGTATTTCTTTCTTTTCATGAAATACAAAAAGTCTTCCCAAGGTGCATGTGCATGTACGGAACACATGTCAAAATGAAAGTGTCATGTTTTGGGGAAATTCTGTCGTATGAACAATCAGCTGTAAACTTCTTCTGCTACCCATAAAAGGAGTCAAGAGTCTCTCTCTCAAGTATGTAGTTGCTCAACACACCCTGTCCAGGCCCTTTATAACGGCTCCCTCCAGGTGGGAGACACAAGTTGAGTTCAACAAGGAAACATGAAGACTTTCACGCTGAGTTTTCTCCTGAGCCTTTCGGCTGCAGTGTTCTGCATGCCGGTGTCGCAGCCTACACAGCAGGATGAGCAGTTTGCAGAGGTATGTGCACTTGACCTGTATTGAACGTACTGAGTAGTAAGAAACTAAAATGTTCTTTTATTTTAATAAATTATGTGTTGACCACCACATAGAGAGCAGCAAACGAAGCCTCTCTGTTCTTTCTCTCCACCAGAACTACCTGAAGAGATTTTTCAACCTGACAGAGGAAAGAGGTCCATCGTTCAGAAGTGGCATCAGCTCAGTGTCTGACAAGCTGATGGAGATGCAAAAATTCTTTGGCCTTCACATCACAGGGAACCTGGATGCCAACACCTTGGCCATGATGAAGAAGCCACGCTGTGGAGTCCCAGATGTAGACGTTGCTCAGTTCTCCACTTTTGGAAATAATCTGAAATGGAACAAGAATGAACTCACATACAGGTGGGAGATCTCAGAAGATCACATGTTCAGTGATGTGGACTATCACAGATGTATTTGGTTCAATATGGAACATTTTTTATGTATTCAGGATAGAGAACTACACACCAGACATGCCTGCAGCAGAGGTAGATGAATCCATTGAGAAAGCTCTTCAGGTTTGGGCCAGAGTTACTCCACTCAGATTCACAAGGATTTACAGTGGCATAGCAGACATCATGATCTCCTTTGGTCGTGGTGGTGAGTATCAAACTCTTTTTCCAATTACTGTATTAGAAGTTCTTGAAAAAGTTTTTTCTTTGTTTCAAGCTTAATGGAAGATGTCCTTTCTAACAGAACATGGTGATTTTAGCCCATTTGATGGACCTGACGGTACTCTTGCCCATGCTTTCGCTCCTTCTCCTGGCATCGGAGGAGACGCCCACTTTGACGAAGATGAGACCTTCACTTTCCGCTCCAACACAGGTAAGTTTGTTCTTTATACTTTATACTCTTTCAGCTCTTCCAACGCCTGATTGGTTCAACAAGAGGTGTAACTCATCCTCCGTTTCCTAGGCTACGTCCTCTTCCTGGTTGCAGCTCATGAGTTCGGCCACTCTTTGGGTTTGTCCCACTCCAACGACCCTGGTGCTCTCATGGCCCCTGTGTACTCGTACCGAAACCCAGACACGTTTGTTCTGCCGCCAGATGATGTCAAAGGCATTCAGTCACTGTATGGTTAGTATCATAAAAACCATGTTTGAACAAACTACCTTAGACTAAACTTCTTTCAGAACCTCTCCATTATTGATTTCTGATATCTAATGCAATATGCCATCTATTTTTCAGGCAAAAATGAGGATCCAATTCCTCCTGGACCAACTGCTCCCCCCACTCCTGATGTCTGTGATTCCTCCCTGGTCTTGGATGCTGTTGCCACGCTAAGAGGAGAGATGTTGTTCTTCAAGAACGGGTATGGTAGAAGCTTAAGTTTCCATTAATTTGAAGCTGGAGTCAATGATTTACTTTGCAAAAAAACTGCTCCAAGATGTGCCTAATGTTTGTCCATGTGTTTCTTTCCAGATTCTTCTGGCGTATTTACCCCCAGAGTTACACCCCTCTGCAAATTCTCATAACAAACTTTTGGCCCAACGCCCCTGACAGTGTTGATGCTGCTTATGAGAGTCAGCAGTCAGACAGAGTGTTTTTCTTCAAAGGTATTTGATTTCTGTCTTTGTTGACTGGTGGAATTTTTATAGTTTACCCAAAAGCCTTAACAAAAATTACTACTTCAAACTTTTTCTTGACAGGTCGTGAAGTTTGGGCTTTCAGTGGCTATGATCTGGTACGGGATTATCCCAAATCGATTTCCAGCTTTGGTTTGCCCAAGGACATCAAGAAAGTTGATGCGGCCCTCAATGACCCAGAGACTGGCAAGACTCTCTTCTTCGTTGGCAGCAATTACTACAGGTGTGTTCAAGCAGGGCCAGAAATTAATCGTGAATTGTGTGAACTCTAAGTGAAGTTCAAGAAAGTTGGGGGTATGTTTTCTTTTTCCAAGCTTTTCTGCTATTTAATAAGAAATAATTATCATATTTTATCTTGTCCTTTTCAGCTATGATGAGACTACAAAGATGATGGACTCAGGATTCCCAAAGCGAGTTGATGAAACCTTCTCTGGAATGACCACGAAGGTTACAGCAGCTTTACAGTACAGAGGTGAGTCTCTTCCAAAACCACAGGATTAATGAAATGACTAAATGACTGCAGTGATTCTGTCCAATCCAGTTAATTTTTCCTCACTAACACGTATCATCTCCTCTCTGCAGGTTACACCTACCTCTACAGTGGTCCCTACATGTACGAGTTCAGCTTGAGGACGGGGCGGATGCTGCGTCTGCTGAGAAACAGCTACTTCCTGCCCTGCACCAACTACTAGATCAGCTTTTGAAGAAAACCAATGAAGGGTCAATTAATTACAGGATTCCATCCATAATTTATTATATAACCTATTTTTACTGTTGTGTTGTCCTATAGTTTCAGGTGAATAATGAACCTTTCTACAAAGTGTAAGTTTTTTTTATTCTATTAATGTTCATGTAAAATGTTAATGTGTTCTGGTTTTTACGTCAAAATATTTTAAAAGTTATTCTAAGTTTATTTTTGTTCTAATTTATTTAGATTATTTTGACAGTTCAATTTTGTGTTATTTGCGTTTTACAAGTTAATTTATTACATTCGTTGTACAAATGTGACTGCCTCAACAAAGTAATATTACAAATAGAATTATACAATAAAAAAATGCTGTTTTGTGTATTTTTATAAATTCAGTTATCATTTAAAACCAACCAATTTCTTCATGAAAAATACATGACCTTGCATCAACTATAACGTTGATCCCCTGACATGTTATACCCAAATTCAAGTTGTATGTTGTTACATGTTTTCATTCACCAAGGCGTCTAAATGAAATAAATGTGTTATGATAAAATATGTGATTCTGATTGTTTAATGAGTTTCTATAAGATGAAACAGTTTCATTTGATCAGTTCAACAGAAATATGCAAACTTGATAAAAGTTCTTTTAAATTTAGTCTGCTACATTGATTGTTATTATGGCTGTAAACATAATATATAAAATATTTGACTTTTCCACAATAACAAACATAAATAATACTTAGCACAGATGACGTTTTTTAAAACAGAAACGGGAGCATGATCAACTGATTTTGCATTTTATGCGTTTGCCGAGGCATTAACTCGACTCATGAAACTTGGAATCAAATTACAAGTTTGAGTCACAAGTTTAATAACTTTAGACTTGCCTTGATGAAATCACAAGACTTAATACTGACTTGCACTTTTACACCAATGAATTTTGTTTTCCTTAGAATTTGAGTTGTTTATATTGAACATACTTTATATCCAATACCAAACATAACATGTTACAAGTGAACAAGTACCTGTAGTGTAAGCCAACTTGCTGAATACCTCTGGCCTTTTATTAGCATTTCCTCCTCCGGTCGCTGCAACTTGAACTTTGAACTCCCTGTTCAAACTGCTTTCATTTTGCTTCCTATGAAAACACGAGAACAAGCTAGTGGAGGTTAAGCCTTTTCATCCAGCAGAGGGAGGCAAGCCCAACTGAAAGAATAAAAAAAAAAGAAAAATCTGTACAACCAAGCAAAGCATAAGCCACTATGGAATAACATTAAGAGACTTTTAGTAACAATTTAAACACAGATTTAACCAAATGTCTTAAGACTGATCCTTTTGCAGTTGCGTAGACATTGATGCGAGAGCTGCCAATTGTTGTATTAACATTTGTACATAATGCCAGAGCTGCCACAAATGTGTGGCAATGAATTGGATGTTAAGGTAAACTCAAAATGCTCTGAAATAGAGAGCATCTTTTACTCTTTTTATTTTCTTCATTGTTTTAATTGGGTTGTTTAGGATGGGATGCTGTTTGTTGCGTTCTAAATTTCTCATGCAAATTCATTCTACAGCTTACTTATTAAATTAATTAATTTGCATTCACGGGGACCAATGTAGATCTGGATTTGCTAATTAGGAGGTTCTGGGAAAATCCCACTGACTGGTCTAATATTTGGGCCACAAGGGCTTGCTATACATATTTTTTTAATTTGAATCGGTGTGCAGTCATAGCCTGGGTTCAGTGGTGGTTTCTTATATGGGCTAATGCCCAGGGCGGCATCTTGTGTGGGTGGCATAAAAATTGAAGGCTGAAGATGAGTCCCAATACGACCCTGGTCTAATCTTTATGACAAAGTGTTTATTTTACATTTCTTAAATTGGTCAACGTCAGTTTTTTTAATTTTCAGACAATTTGTAGTAACTACCCATAAACTGCAGAACTAACACAAGCGACGAAGATTAATTAATTTTCTTACTCCATTACAAAGTGATCAAACAACAATATAAATATGAACTATCAACCATGATAAAAAATCAGATAATTTTAACTAAAATTATAGACAACAGAAAACAACCCTTGTGAGAGTTCACAAGCATTTAATATAACATGATCAGCAGATGTTAACTTGTAGTAATTTTCCACCACACAAAACACAATTATTCCAAATAAGAATACTTGTCTACTGTAAAGACCATCCCTGTGCAAGTGTCTTAAAAATTTGAGATATTTCCAAAGAATCCCCTTTATTATTAATTATTTAAATTAAAATGGCTGGTTCAATCTCTGTTCTCTCCAATCTCTGGGGACGAGGTCGCCAATGGGGTTAAAAAGCTCCTCGGTGGCAGGGCCCCAGGGGTGGATGAGATTTGGCCGGAGTTTCTTAAGGCTCTGGATGTTGTACGGTTGTGTCGACTGACACGACTCTGCAATATCGCATGGACATTGGGGGGCAGTTCCCCTGGATTGGCAGACTGGGGTGGTGGTCCCCCTGTTCAAAAAGAGGGACCAGAGAGTGTGCTCCAAATACAGAGGGGTCACACTCTTAAGCCTCCCTGGCTAGGTCTATTCAGGGGTCCTGGAGAGGAGGGTCCATCGGCTAGTAGAACCTCGGATTCAGGAAGAGCAGTGTGGTTTTTGTCATGGTCATGGAACACTGGATCAGCTCTATGCCCTCGGCAGGGTCCTGGAGGGCGCATGGGAGTTCGCCCATCCAGGCTACATGTGTTTTGTGGACTTGGAGAAGACGTTCGGCCATGTCCCTCAGGGAGCCCTGTGGGGGGTTCTCCGGAGTATGGGGTACCGGGCCCTTTGATACGGGCTGTCAGGTCCCTGTATGACCGGTGTCAGAGTCTGGTCCGCATTGCAGGCATTAAGATGGGCTCGTTTCCGGTGAGAGTTGGACTCCACCAAGGCTGCCCTTTGTCACCGATTCTGTTCATCACTTTCATGGACAGAATTTCTAGGTGCAGCCGAGGTGTTGAGGGGATCCGTTTTGGTGGCCTTTGGATCGCATCTCTGATTTTTGCAGATGATGTGGTCCTGTTGGCTTCATCAGGTCCTGATCTGAGGCTCTCACGGGAGCGGTTCGCAGGCGAGTGTGAAGCGGCCCGGATGAGGATCAGTGCCTCCAAATCCGAGGCCATGGTCTTGAGCCGGAAAAGGGTAGAGTGCCTTCTCCGGGTCAGTGGGGGGTCCTGCCCCAAGTGGAGGAGTTTAAGTATCTCAGGATCTTGTTCACGAATGAGGGAGGAAGGGAGCGGGAGATCGCTCCAAATCCAAGACCATGGTCTTGAGCCGGAAAAGGGTAGAGTGCCTTCTCCGGGTCAGTGGGGGGTCCTGCCCCAAGTGGAGGAGTTTAAGTATCTCAGGATCTTGTTCACGAATGAGGGAGGAAGGGAGCGGGAGATCGACAGGCAGATTGGGGCAGCATCTGCCGTGAAGCGGGCGCTGTACCGGCCCGTTGTGGTGAAGAGAGAGCTGAGCCAAAAAGCAAAACTCTCGATTTACCGGTTGATCTATGTTCCTACCTTCATCTATGGTCATGAGCTTTGGGTCATGACCGAAAGAACGAGATCACAGATACAAGCGGCCGAAATGGGTTTCCTCCTCAGGGTGGCTGGGCTCTCCCTTAGAGATAGGGTGAGAAGCTCGGTCATCCGGGAGGGACTCAGAGTAGTGCCGCTGCTCCTTCATGTCCAGAGAAGTCAGTTGAGGTGGCTCGGGCATCTGGTAAGGATGCCTCCTGGATACCTTCCTGATGAGGGATTCCGGGCACGGCCCACTGGGAAGAGACCCCGGGAAAGACCCAGGACACGCTAGAGGGACTATGTTTCTCGGCTGACCTGGGAACGCCTTGGGGTTCCCCAGGAGGAGCTGGAACAAGTGGCTGGGGAGGGGAAAGTCTGGGCCTCCCTTCTGAAGCTGCTACCCCATGACCCAATCCCGGGTAAGCGGAAGATGGGATGGATGGATGGATGGATGGATGGATGGATGGATGGATGGATGGATGGATGGATGGATGGATGGATGGATGGATGGATGGATGGATGGATGGATGGATGGATGGATGGATGGATGGATGGATGGATGGATGGATGGATGGATGGATGGATGGATGGATGGATGGATGGATGGATGGATGGATGATTCTATCAGCCGACTCTCTTAAACTGCTGATGAGGAGGGAAAACTTGAGTTGATATCTTTTTTTTTATGCATGCTTAATGTAAGATGATTTCCCTGAAATCATTTTACAGCCAGCTATAAAATCAGGCTGTAAATCACCTTTGTTAAAGCCTGATGTTTATCATAAGAGACGGGCTCTTCCAATTCCAAGTTAGCAGCACAAAGACTGTAATCTTGGGATGATCTGGACTGCGTTCTTTCTGTGACTTTGGGCACTTTGTTGTGTCATGGTTGTGAGAAAAATTAGTATTCAGGGAGCACAGAAATAACAGAGAGGAGAAAAGTTGCTAACAAGCACCATCAGAAGGAAACAAAAGTGGAAGTAAAACAAGACAGTATTTGATTACATTATACTGTTGCACAGGGTTGGCATTCAAAAGTTATTTATTAGATATTATTGTTATCAATTCCTTGGACACTCAAAGCAAGGGCTGTTTTTAAGTTGTTGGCATAAAGTTGTGCACAGTGATGCAGGTAACATGTCTGATGTTACTTATGATCAGTTTCAGTTGGGAAAGTGGGAGCAAGATTCAAGATTTTTCATGAAAAACATGGTTTTAAGTTTAGCTTAAAATTATAGGGTTTTTTAAGGTGAACGTGAAATGTCAGGAGAAACATTGATGATGATACTGTTAAAAATGTTCTTATAAAGGGAGTATTCACAAGATTGATTGTGATTTTTAGATTGTGTTGTTTTTGGCAGCTTCTGGATGTAACTAATAAAATCTTCCACTAACTACGAGAATCTTTGGCTTTCATACTTGTTTTATGTCGATAATGTGGTAAGACCGGCTTTTGAGCTTCTGACTTTCTGCATCCAAAGTTATGAATGAATGTGCACTGCCACCTCCTGGTATCTCGCTACTGCAAGAAACCCAGAGTATGGATTATATATTCTCATTCTGGCCTGTGAATGCTTTTGGATCTCACAGAAAAAGCTGAAGCGGTTTCTATCCTGAGCTTGCTCCCTCCCACATCCAATAAAAGTTAAGCAGAAAAAGCACAATAAATAAATAATGAGGAACTTGTTGAACATTGTCTTCTCTCTTAAATAAATATCTATAAAATAATTCAATGCATGCAATGTTGTCTGAGCAATAAGAATCTGTGAAGGTCAATAAACCCAACCTTCAGTGGATCCACTGATCATGGGATCCAATATGCTACACCTATTAGTGTTAGAAAAAAATGTTATGTATCCTTTTTCAGGAAGAACTAAAATCTCTGACACCTTTTGAGTGATGTACTGTATCCTTCATTTCTGGTACCAACAGATCTATTTGTATCGCGCTTAAACCACTGAAAACAATTACAATCTTGCTTATGAGTTTGCAATGCTTGTTTCTTTATAGGAAAAATACTCTTATACTACACGTGGCAACAACATAAAAGAAGACGTGTCATAATTACAGTCTTCCCAAGGTGCATGTGGCAACAATACGGAGCACATGTCATAATTAAAGTGTCTTGTGTTGGGGAAATTTTGTATTGTGTGAACAATCAGCTGTAAACTTCCTCTGCTACCCATAAAAGGAGTCAAGAGTCACTCTCTCAAGTATGTAGTTGCTCAACACACCCTGTCCAGGCCCTTTATAACGGCTCCCTCCAGGTGGGAGACACAAGTTGAGTTCAACAAGGAAACATGAAGACTTTCACGCTGAGTTTTCTCCTGAGCCTTTCGGCTGCAGTGTTCTGCATGCCGGTGTCGCAGCCTACACAGCAGGATGAGCAGTTTGCAGAGGTATGTGCACTTATAACATGAATTGAACGTTCTGTGTAGTAAGAAACTAAAATGCTCTTTTAATTCAACAAGTTATGTGTTGATTAGCACATAGAGAGCTAGTCAATACAGAGCAGCAGACTCAAGCCTCTCTGTTCTTTCTCTCCACCAGAACTACCTGAAGAGATTTTTCAACCTGACAGAGGAAAGAGGTCCATCGTTCAGAAGTGGCATCAGCTCAGTGTCTAAGAAGCTGATGGAGATGCAAAAATTCTTTGGCCTTCACATCACAGGGAACCTGGATGCCGACACCTTGGCCATGATGAAGAAGCCACGCTGTGGAGTCCCAGACGTAGATGTTGCTCAATTCTCCACTTTTGGAAACAATCTGAAATGGAACAAGAATGAACTCACATACAGGTGGGAGATCTCAGAAGATCACATGTTCAGTGATGTGTACTATCACAGATGTTGTATTTGGTTCAATGTGGAACATTTTTTATGTCTTCAGGATAGAGAACTACACACCAGACATGCCTGCAGCAGAGGTAGATGAATCCATTGAGAAAGCTCTTCAGGTTTGGGCCAGAGTTACTCCCCTCAGATTCACAAGGATTTACAGTGGCATAGCAGACATCATGATCTCCTTTGGTCGTGGTGGTGAGTATCAAACTCTTTTTCCAATTACTGTATTAGAAGTTCTTGAAAAAGTTTTTTCTTAGATTGTTTCAATCTTAATGAAAGATGTTTTTTCTAACAGCACATGGTGATTTTTACCCTTTTGATGGACCTGACGGTACTCTTGCCCATGCTTTCGCTCCTTCTTCTGGTATCGGAGGAGACGCCCACTTTGACGAAGATGAGACCTTCACTTTCCGCTCCAACACAGGTAAGTTTGTTCTTTATACTTTATACTCTTTCAGCTCTGCCAACGTCTGATTGGTCCAACAAGAGGTGTAACTCATCCTCCGTTCCCTAGGCTACGTCCTCTTCCTGGTTGCAGCCCATGAGTTCGGCCACTCTTTGGGTTTGTCCCACTCCAACGACCCTGGTGCTCTCATGGCCCCTGTGTACTCGTACCAAGACCCAGACACGTTTGTTCTGCCACAAGATGATGTCAGAGGCATTCAGTCACTGTATGGTTAGTATCATAAAATCCATGTTTGAACAAACTAGCTTGGACTAAACTTCGTTCAGAACCTCTCCATTACTGATTCCTGAGATTTAATGTAATATACCATCTATTTTCCAGGCAAAAATGAGGATCCAATTCCTCCTGGACCAACTGCTCCCCCCACTCCTGATGTCTGTGATTCCTCCCTGGTCTTGGATGCTGTTGCCACGCTAAGAGGAGAGATGTTGTTCTTCAAGAACGGGTATGGTAGAAGCTTAAGTTTCCATTAATTTGAAGCTGGAGTCAATGATTTACTTTGCAAAAAACTGCTCTAAGATGTGCCTAATGTTTGACCATGTGTTTCTTTCCAGATTCTTCTGGCGTATTTACCCCCAGAGTGATACCCCTCAGCAAACTCTCATCAGAAACTTTTGGCCCAACGCTCCGGACAGCGTTGATGCTGCTTACGAGAGTCAGCAGTCAGACAGAGTCTTTCTCTTTAAAGGTATTTGATTTCTGTCTTTTTTAAGTGGTGGAATTTTTATAGTTTACCCAAAAGCCTTTACCCAAATAACTACTTTAAACTTTTTCTTGACAGGTCGTCAAGTTTGGGCTTTCAGTGGCTATGATCTGGAACGGGATTATCCCAAATCGATTTCCAGCTTTGGTTTGCCCAAGGACATCAAGAAAGTTGATGCGGCCCTCAATGACCCAGAGACTGGCAAGACTCTCTTCTTCGTTGGCAGCAATTACTACAGGTGTGTTCAAGCAAGACTAGAAATCATTTGTAAAATGTTGAATTTCAAGTAGAGTCCAGCAGTATTTTGGATTTTCCTCTTCTAGTTTACACCCAAGCAACGTGCTTTTCTGCTTTTTAATAAGAAATAATGGTCATATTTTATCTTGTCCTTTTCAGCTATGATGAGACTACAAAGACGATGGACTCAGGATTCCCAAAGCGAGTTGATGAAACCTTCTCTGGAATGACCAGAAAGGTGACAGCAGCTTTACAGTACAGAGGTGAGTCACTTCCAAAACCACAGGATTAATGAAATGACTAAATGACTGCAGTGATTCTGTCCAATCCAGTTCATTTTTCCTCACTAACACGTATCATCTCTGCTCTGCAGGTTACACCTACCTCTACAGTGGTCCCTACATGTACGAGTTCAGCTTGAGTACGGGGCGGATGCTGCGTCTGCTGAGAAACAGCTACTTCCTGCCCTGCACCAACTACTAGATCAGCTTTTGAAGAAAACCAATGAAGGTTCAATTAATTACAGGATTCCATCCATAATTTATGATAGAACCCATTTATACTGTTGTGTTGTCTTATAGTTTCAGGTAAATAATTAACCTTTCTATTAAGTGTGGTTTTTTTATAATATTTTATCAATGTTCATGTAAAATGTTAATGTGTTCTGGTTTTTACGCCAAAATATATATTTTTAAATTATTCTAAGTTAATTTTTATTGTAATTTATTTATATTATTTGGACAGTCCATTGTCGTGTTACTTTTTACAAGTTAATTTATTACATTCATTGTACAAATGTGACTGCCTCAAAAAGTATTACAAATAGAATTACACCATAAAAAATGCTGTTTTGTATATTTTTATAAATTCAGTTATCATTTAAAACCAACCAATTTCTTCATGAAAAATACATGACGTTGCATCAACTGTAACGTTGATCCCCTGACATGTTATACCCAAATTCAAGTTGTACGTTGTTACATGTTTTCATTCACCAAGGCATCTAAATGAAATAAATGTGTTATGATCAAATATGTGATTCTGATTGTTTAATGAGTCTCTATTAAATGAAACAGTTTCATTTGATCAGTTCAGCAGAAATATTCAAACTTGCATAAAAGTTAATTTACATTTAGTCTGACATATTGACTGATATGGCTGTAAACAAAATATATAAAAATGTACAGCTATTTTGACTTTTCCACAATAACAAACATAAATAATACTTAGCACAGATGACATTTTTTAAAACGGAAACGGGAGCCTGATCAACTGATTTAGCATTTTATTCGTTTGCCGAGGCATTAACTCGACTCATGAAACTTGGAAGCAAATTACAAGTTTGAGTCACAAGTTTAATAACTTTAGACTTGACTTGATGAAATCACAAGACTTAATATTGACTTGCACTTTTACACCAATGACTTTTGACTTTCTCAGGATTTGAGTTGTTTACTTTGAAAATACTTTATATCCAACACCAAACATAACATGTTACAACTGAACTGTACCTGTAGTGTAAGCCAACTTGCTGAACACCTCTGGCCTTTTATCAGCATTTCCTCCTCTTGTCGCTGCAACTTGAACTTTGAACTCCCTGTTCAAACTGCTTTCATTTAGCTTCCTATGAAAACAGGAGAACAAGCCAGTGGTGGTGAAACCTTTTCACCCAGCAGAGGGAGGCAAACCCAACTGAAAGAAATAAAAAAAATAAAAATAAAAAAAATCTGTACTACCAAACAAAGCATAAGCTGCTACGCACAGGGGCGCCGCCAGGAAACTTGGGCCCTATCTGTTAGCTTAGCTACATTTTAGCTAGTCTGTAGGTAAGATAACTATGCTAAATGGTTGATAATCTCACAGTCTACCCACCTCTCTTGGAGACAAACTGGGCTACAAATTGACCCTCTTGTCGTTTTTCTCTCTCTCTCCTTTTGAAAACCTGACTTTATATTTTTTTCTTAGCAGTATAGTAACAGTCGTTCTTGTCTTGTTCTAACTGCTGCTGAACACGTCACAGTCAATCGCGCCAAGCAGGAATGAACCATTTCATGCATATCCAGAGGGGTGTTCAGGACAAATATAGAGGTGTGCCTTTTGGTCTAGAAGGGGTAACATTTAATTTTTACTGATAAAAACAATTTTAAAAACACAATATAATTACTTTTGTAATTGACAGGGCCCCAATTTTTCTTCTATTTCTATGAAGAAAAAAATAAATAACTATTTTGTGGAGGGCCCCCTGTCGGTCAGGGGCCCTTGGAATTGTCCTAACTTTTCCCCCTTCAGGCGCCCCTGTCTATGCAATAATATTAAAACACTTTTAGTAATAATTTAAACACAGATTTAACCAAATGTCTTAAGACTGATCCTTTTGCAGTTGCATAAACATTGATGCAAGATCTGCCAATTGTTGTATTAACATTTGTACAGAATGCCAGAGCTGCCACAAATGTGTGACAATGAATTGGATGTTAAGGTAAACTCAAAATGCTCTGAAACAGAGAGCATCTTTTACTCTTTTTATTTTCTTCATTTTTTAAATTGGGTTGGTTAGGATGGGATGTTGTTTGTTGCGTTCTAAATTTCTCATGCAAAATTTATGCTTCAGCTTACTTATTAGATAAATTAATTTATGTTCACAGAGACCAATGCAGATCTGGATTTGCTAATTTGGAGGTTCTGGGGAAATTCCACTGACTGGTCTAATATTTGGGGTACAAGGGCTTGCTATACATATTTTTTTAATTTGAATCGGTGTGCAGTCATAGCATGGGTTCACTGGTGGTTTCTTATATGGGCAAACGCCCAGGTCGGCATCTTGTGTGGGTGGCATAAAAATTGAAGGTTGAAGATGAGTCCTAATACGACCCAGGTCTAATCTTTTTGACAAAGTGTTTATTTTAAATTTCTTATATTGATCAAATATAGAGGTGTGCTTTTTGGTCTTTTTAATTTTCAGACAATTTGTAGTAACTACCCATAAACTGCAGAACTAACACAAGTGATGAAGATTAATTTTCTTACTCCATTACAAAGTGATCAAACAGTAACATAAGTTTTTCTTTGTAGACCTACTGTTATTGTTACTGACAAACTTCAGTAACAGAGGATGTGATGGAGCCACAAGAATTTCATCCTTCTTTTTAAAAAATAAGCTCAATGTGCAGCTCAGCTGCAGATGCCTGCTCAATTCCAATAGCTATGGTGACTAATTCAATAATATTCTCAATTTTTTTAGGATCCTGATTAATACTAGTTAATAAAACAACTTAGGTGTGGCTATTATTATCTTAAAAACTAAAGTGTTTCTTAAAAGCTAATTGAGTCATGGGACCTGTAACGAAGAATAATTTTATTACGTATGTATGGAATTTTAAGTTTTTAATTAGACATTATTTATAACCTGAAATGATAAATTGGCAATTAAATCTAACGGTTAAGCACTGCAATCTGCAAACTTCACAATAATAAAATTAAATGGTAAAATTTCCAGTATTTCTTTCATTGAAATTTCGTTATTTTCTTGTTTATGTTATTATTATTAGGCGACTTGAGAGTTGCATGTCTTGAGTTTGGGACTTACATGTCTTTACTTATAATCTGACCAGGAATAGAGACGCACTTGTGACGTGAAAAGCAATAGCGACCTCTGGCGGTCAGTGATATTATCTGCCCTGATACTGAACCTGTAAGAGGCTGTCTATTTTTATTTGCAGACACGCTGACTTCATAAGTTGCTGAAGACATTAGTTTCAAAACACAATTATTCCAAATAGGAATAAAAGCCGCCGCTGCGCTTGTAAAGGCCATGTGTTTTAGAATTAGAGCTATTTCCAAAGAGCCCACTTTATTGTTAATCGTTTAAATTAAAATGGCTGGTTCCATGGTTGTCAGCTGACTGTCTTAAACAGCTGATGAGGGGGAAAAACTTGAGATGATTTACATTCTTTCTGCATGCTTGATGTAGGGGAGGAAGGGTATCTAATAGTTTAACATCTGAGTACACCAGAAGAAAAAGTTAATATGACGACCAAGCCCCTATTTATCAGTGACTAATTGCTCATGAGGGGATTGTTAAACCATGGAAAAATTGTTTCCCTAAAATCATTTTACAGCCAGCTGTAAAATCAGGCTGTAAATCACCTTTGTGAAAGCCTGATGTTTATCATAAGAGACGGGCTCTTCCAATTCCAAGGTAGTAGCACAAGGACTGTAATCTTGGGATGATCTGGACTGCGTTCTTTCTGTGACTTTGGGCACTTTGTTGTGTCATGGTTGCGAGGAAAATGAGTATTCAGGGAGCACAGAAATAACAGAGAGGAGAAAAGTTGCTGACAAGCACGATCAGAAGCAAACAAAAGTGGAAGTAAAACAAGACAGTATTTGATTATATTGTACTTTTGCACATGGTTGGCATTCAAAAGTTGTTGGTTAAAGACATTATTATTATCAATTCCTAGGACACTCAAAGCAAAGGCTGTTTCTAAGATGATGGGAACTCCTGACTATCCCCAGTTTCAACTTGTAATGCTGACTTTGCGTTTGAAATAAATAAATAATAATAATAATAATAATAATAATAATAATAATAATAATAATAATAATAATAATAATAATAATAATGAATTTATCCAATGCAAATATTATCAAACCAGTAATCAGTTTAGAGTTACTCATCCAAGTGACTGTGCGTTACTAATTTTGTCATTTTTCTTTGTAAAAATATATTCTGTTTTCTTGCGCCGTGGTTAATGACAAGTCAGCATGAGGAAACTTCATGTGTATCAGGCCTGTTTTCTATCTGGAAATACAGTCACTATTTTGAGTTTATGTCTTTCATTGTTTTAATATGGAAAACATTTAGTTTCCTGAAAAACATGTTTTTAAGTTTAGCTTAAAATTATAGGGCTTTTTAAGATGAATGTGAAATGTCAGGAGAAACATTGATAATGATACTGTTAAAAATGTTCTAATAAAGGGAGTATTCAAAAGATTGATTGTGATTTTTAGATTGTGTTGTTGTTGGTAGCTTCTGGATGTAACTAATAAAATCTTCCACTACCTACAAGAATCTTTGACTTTCATACTTGTTTTATGTCGATAATGTGTTAAGACCGGCTTATTGAGCTTCTGACTTTCTGCATCCAAAGTTATGAATGAATGTGCACTGCCACCTCCTGGTATCTCGCTACTGCAGGAAACCCAGAGTATGGATTATTTATTCTCATTCTGGCCTGTGAATGCTTTTGGATCTCACAGAAAAAGCTGAAGCGGTTTCTATCCTGAGCTTGCTCCCTCCCACATCCAATAAAAGTTAAGCAGAAAAAGCACAATAAATAAATAATGAGGAACTTGTTGAACATTGTCTTCTCTTATAAAATAATTCAATGCATGCAATGTTGTCTGAGCAATAAGAACCTGTGAAGGTCAATAAACCCAACCTTCAGTGGATCCACTGATCATGGGATAAAATACGCTACACCTATTTTTGTTATTAGAAAAAATGTTATGTATCCTTTTTCAGAAAGAGATAAAATCTCTGACACCTTTTGAGTGATGTACTGTATCCTTCATTTCTGGTACCAACAGATCTATTTGTATCGCGCTTAAACCACTGAAAACAATTACAATCTTGCTTATGAGTTTGCAATGCTTGTTTCTTTATAGGAAAAATACTCATATACTACACGTGGCAACAACATAAAAGAAGACGTGTCATAATTAAAGTGTCATGTTTAGGGGAAATTTTGTATTGTGTGAACAATCAGCTGTAAACTTCCTCTGCTACCCATAAAAGGAGTCAAGAGTCTCTCTCTCAAGTATGTAGTTGCTCAACACACCCTGTCCAGGCCCTTTATAACGGCTCCCTCCAGGTGGGAGACACAAGTTGAGTGCAACAAGGAAACATGAAGACTTTCACGCTGAGTTTTCTCCTGAGCCTTTCGGCTGCAGTGTTCTGCATGCCGGTGTCTCAACCTACACAGCAGGATGAGCAGTTTGCAGAGGTATGTGCACTTATAACATGAATTGAACGTTCTGTGTAGTAAGA